>NC_085140.1:67826249-69026249 GCF_024139115.2 Armigeres subalbatus
AGAAGTTACGTATTGCTTACAAAGCGATTTATACAGGAAATACTAAACTTTCCATTATGTGGGAAAATTTTATCGTGGTCTACATTATGGAACACTGATCAATTTATCTATCTCGAATAAATCAAATTTAGCTTTCGCATTTGAAGCAGTTAAAATTACCTACCGTGAAAAGGTGTTTCCTATTGATATTTCTAACGTCTCTGAGAATAAAATTGAATCAACCACATCAGGGAACGCCACCAATGGAAGCAAGCACAACTGTCACACTTTATTTCAGCTTTGCGTCGCTGTGAGTTTTGGACTCCAGGATTTTGGATTTCTTGAGATCTTCAAAGACCCATCATATTAGTTTATTCGGAACAGTCTAAACAAGCCTTAGGGTCGTATAAAAACGATGTCACAGGTTTTAGGGAGGGGTCTAAGATTATGTGACAGTACATGTACAAGGTATACAAAAAAGCGTGACAGGGGGGGGGGGAGTCTAAATCGAAAATAGTGGACGTCATATTGAATCGCCCTTAAAGGTTTTACCTTCAACAACAAAACATTCCTATAGTGCTCTTCTACAGATTGAGCCCGAACAGGACGATACACAAACACGTTGAAGAGCATCAGATTCAATCACAATTACAAGCAAGCAGAAAATTTGCCACTGATTCAGTTATCTTTTTCCATGGTTAAGGACCATTGATAGGTTCAATGCAAATTAAAACATATTTTGGAATATTTGACTTCAAATGAGTAGCAGAAATTCAGTAAGAAGTAAAGTTTAATATAAACTAGAGACTAAAACCTAACTGAATTATCCAGTTGTGCCTTCCTCTGCTTAAATAATAATATGTTGACTATAACATTTGCCCATAGCTATCAAGTAAATTTTCAATAGGAAACAATAAGACAACATTTGTACGAAAATGCCTTGATACGAGGTTCCTGATAAAGTGTGCATGCTGCAGCCTGGTTTTGCACAGGATTCTGCTTGAGCAAATCTTGTTGAGAATTAGTGCATGAAAGGAATGGCATTTTACGCAAATTCAAACATACACACAATGAATAAGAATCTATTCGAAACGATCAAGTAAAGGTCAAAAGGTCGAAGGTCAAAAGGTCGAAGGTCAAAAGGTCGAAGGTCAAAAAGGTCGAAAGGTCAAAGGGAAGGTCAAAGGTCGAAGGACAAAAGGGGAAAAAGGTCGAAGGGTCAAAAGGTCGGATGGAGAAAGAGTCGAAGGGTCAAAAGGTCGAATGTGTCATATAAATGTCGAAGGCTAAAAGGTCGAAGGACAAAAGGTCAGAAAGGACAAAAAAGACAAGGAATGAGTAGTGAAAGAGGACGGAAAGAGTAGTAATGAGTAGGTTAATGAGAAGTGAAAAGTGAGAAGTGTGAAGTGGTAGGGTAGTGAGTGAGCAGTGTGAGTGAGTGAAAGTAAAAAGGAAGAAATGAGAAGTAGAAAAGACAAGAGAAATGTGATATAAGGAGAGATAAAAAAAAAGTTGAAAGGTAGAAAGAAGGAGTTAGGAAAAATATACGGTAAGAAAGAAAAGAAGAATGAAGAAGAACAGAAGAAGAAAAGAACAAAAAAGAAAGAAAGAAGAAGGAAGATGAGAAGAAAAAAAAGAATTGAAGGAAGAACGAAGAAGGAGAGAAGGCACAAGGATGCAAAAAAAAGAAAGAAGCAAGTAAAGGAATGGAAAATTAGAAAAAATAGAAAGGGAAAAAGAAAGAAATAAGAAGAAAAAGTAGAAAAAGGAAAAAGAAGAAAGGAAGAAGAAAGAAGGATGAAAAGGAGAAGGAAAAAGAAGGATAAAGAAGGATGAAAGAAAAAGGAAAAGAGAAGCAAAAATAATGAATGAACGAAGAAGGAAAGAAGGTATAAATAAAAAATAAGCAGAAGAAAGGAAACAAGAAGGAAGAAATAAAGAAAGAGAAACAATGAAGGAAAGAGAAGAAAAGAAAGAAGAAAAGAAGGTAGAAAGGAATAAGAAAAAGAAAGAAGGAAAAAAGGAGGAAGAAAGAAGAAGAAAGACGGAAGAAAAATAAGTAAGAAAAAGGGAAAGAAAGAAATATTAAGAAAAAGGGGAAAAAGGAAGAAGAAAAAAGAAGGAAGAAAGAGAATGAAAAGAAGTTAGAAGGAAAGTAGAAAAGATAGGAAGCAAGGAAACAAAAAAAGAAGGTTTGACAGAAGAAGCAACAGGAAGGTCGAAAGAAAGATGAGAAGTGAAAACAAAAAGAGCAGAAATAAAGAAGTACAAAGGAGAAAGAAGGAAGAAAGAAAAAAAAGAAGGAAAAGAAGGAAGAAATAAGGAAAAGATGGAGGAAGAAAAAGGAAGAAAGAAAGGAAAAAGAAGGAAGAAAGAAGAAAGAAATTAAAAAGAAGGAAGGAAGAAGAAAGAAGGAAGAGTGAGGAAGAAAGAAAAGTGGCGAAAAGTGAAGAAAGAAAGAAGAAAGAAGAAGAAAACTGTTCTGAAAACTAAAAAAAAGAAAGAAGGAGGAAGAAGGAAGATAGAAAGGAGGAAAAAAGAAAAAATAAAGAAAGAGTAAAAAAGAGAAATAATGAAGAAAACAGAAAAAAGACAGAAAAAGGAGAGAGAAATAAGAAAGAGGAATGTGAAATAAGCTAAAAAAGGAAAAAAGGAAGAAAAATGAAAAAGAAGAAAGAAGAAGTAAGAAAATAAGGAAGTTGAAATATGGAAGGAAGAAAGAATTGAAGGAAAGCAATATGAAGTAAGAAGGAAGGAAAAGAAACAAGAAAGAAAATGGAGGGTAAAGAAAGACAAAATAATAGAGAAGAAGAAAAAGGTCTTTTATCTTTCGACCTTTACGCAGTTTTGTCCCTTCGACCTTTTAACCTTTCGACCTTTTAACCTTTCGACCTTTTGTCCTTTAGACCTTTTGACTTTCGACCTTTTGTCCTGCGACCTTTTGACCTTCGACCTTTTGTCCTACAACCCATGAATAAACATAATTAAAAATTTCTAACTTTAAAACGACTGTGTCTGAATAACTCAATAATTAATGGTTTTCAGTCTCACAAGAAATCGAAACGAGAATTGGATAAGCTTCCTAGTTTGGTTTTCTAGTTGGCCTTCCTCAGGGGTCTAAACAAAGAAATACAGCAGCAATTTTGTCGCTTCTTTTTGTCAACACTGCTGAAAAAAGCACCAAAATAAGAAACAAATCAAATTGCTTTCCATTGTTTTGTTTTTATGGGCTCAATATTGGAGTCATGAGATAAAATCCTAGAGGCGGTTCCCCTATATTTTAAATGATTGTAGGACAAAAGGTCGAAGGTCAAAAGGTCGAAAGGAAAAAAGGTCAAAGGGTCTAAAGGTCGAAACACAAAATCTGAGTCACAAGGTCAAAGGTCAAAAGAAAAAACCCTGATTAATCCACCTAGCGGTGATGATGCCTTTCTCGCTCGTTCAAATGGTTGACCATATTAAAAGTCTAATATAACACTAAATGATCTTATTTTTCAAATTTGTTTATGAGCCCTTACTTGCACCGTTAAATGCACAAACGATCCATAACAAACATCAGAATGTTCCATAAAACCTACTCAAATCCAAAAATAGCTCAGGTTATCCATAAAGAATAATTAAGATCCATAACTAGCATAACTAAGCTAAAAAAATATATCAAATATGTAAAATAAGTATAATGTTTTAACATTCAAGAAAAACAAATATCCTGCTATTTTCCCAAGAACATAATGAAAATGATCATAAATGTTTGGAAAATTATTCAGAAATCTACTTTAATAAAAAAAAATAAAATTTTGCAATTTTATACATTTATGCTTTGCGACGGATAGTAAGCTGCCTATTTACCCAAGAAATTTGATTAATTATTAAGACGAAATGAATCCAATTTCATTCTAGCAATTCAAAGTTTGTCTATTAATGTTTTAAAACTAAATTTGAATTATCAAATATATATTTTCTTTCATTGATTAATACTAATATTGCATGGCCATTCCTAGCAGAGTGAACTTCTGGCTTTAAAAAAAATGCAATACAATTTGATAAATACTGTACGACTTCGGTTTACTCATACCATGTTCTGATAGTTTGTGGTATGGCAAGCGCCTTCCACCCAGAGGTCAGAAGTTCGAATCTAGGTGTATTCAGTTGAGAACATTTTGTATTTTTATTCCAAAACAGTTTTTGCCATAACTCCAGATTGCGATGAGGTTATCTAATTTTCAATAGCAAACAATGGACTGAATTCCGCGTCGTTGCAAACTTTTGGAACAAATCGGACAATGGGAAGTTCAAAAAGTGTGTCTACAAAATTTGTACACATACACACATACACACACACACACACATACATATACACACACACAGACATCAATTCCGTCGAGCTTGATCGAGAGTAAAATCGCCCTCCGGCCTTTATCAAAATTTTGTTTTTGAAGATAAAGCCTTTACGTACACTTAGTGTACGAGAAAGGCAAAAAGGTCGAAAGGTCGAAAGGTCAAAAGATCGAAACAAAAAAATCCAAGCTAAAAGGTCGAAGGTCAAAAGGTCGAAAGGGCAAAAGGTGAAAACACGAAACAAAAAAGTCTGAGTCAAAAGTGAAGGTCGAAAATAAAAACGTCGAAGGACAAAAGGTCGAAAGTAAAAAGGTCAAAGGACAAAAGGTCGAAGACCAAAAAGTCGAAGATTAAAACTCGAAGGTCGAAAAAAATAGGCAAAACGTCGAGAGTTAATCAACCATTGTTTTGCACATTAATGTTTTACCTGATAATATTTCACTGTTGAATTTTTTTTTCTTTAAATCATAAGCCGTTCGAGATTCGCATATTTATATTTTTTCACCTGATTAAATTTTATTATTGAATTTTTCCTTCTTTCAATCAAAGCTTGTCATCTTCGAGTTTCGCACATCATATTTATTTGTGTTTAACCTTATTTCATTGTTGATTCTTTTCTTTCTTTTTTCATAACCTTTTCTTTCAGAGTTTTTCTATTTTATACTGCATATGAAATACAGTCAAACCTCCATGAGTCGATGTTCTAGACTCGATATAACTCATGGAAGCAAATTATTCCATATCAAAATATTTTCTGGTTACTGTGATGGTCCTCCAAAGAGCTTTCCAAGATTTCCTATTCCGCATCTGATATTTCCATGAGATGTCCTTCAATATCGACTCATAGAGGTCGACTTACCAAAACACATTCCATTCTAGAATTTCCTTTAGTTTGTCAAAACAAGTATTTATCAAAGTATTGCCAAGATTTATTAACTTTATAATTCTGAAATAGTTCTTCTCTCTCATTTTAATCAAAATGATAATTCAAAATATATTTTTATCAACACATCATCTTCTAATGACATATTTTATTTTATGTGCTGAATAATGTTTTGGTGAAATTTGTTTTGAATCATAAAATTAAATATAATATTAAATATGTTTTATTAATAAACCGTTACGTTGGTGTAAAGTTGGGAGGTGTGGAATTGCCAAAATTTGCGTTAGGGAATATCCATTAATCACGTAGCGTAAAAATTGGGAACTTTCAATCCGCCTTTTCTCCCAAACGCACACACGACGCAAGGACGAAATGGAACGATGAGCAATAGGCTAATCGTCAAATTCTTCTGCTTGCTATGAGTTTGGGCTAGTCTCTTCTGTAAGAAACATCTAGAAATTTTGTATGGATCGTCACATCTAGGTTCGACCCCTTCCCCTCAAGCTTTACGTATTTGGACGCCCGTTACGTGCTTCGTGAACGTTTGTGTTTTGGGAAACGGAAACCTTTTATTTTTTTATTTTAATTGTTCAGATTTCAAAATTGATTTGCTTCCTTCATTCAACCTTCTGCTTTTTTCGTCCCTCTTCTTCTTCTGACCTTTTGTCCTTTAATTTATTGACTTTCGACCTTTTTCTTTCAATTTTTTGACTTGCGACCTTTCTTTTTTCGACATTTTGTTCTTTCGACATTTTATCCTTTCGACCTTTTGTTTTCGACCTTTTATTCTTTCGACCTTTTCTCCTTTTGACATTATGTCCTTTCGACCTTTTGTCCTTTCGACATTTTGTACTTTCGACCTTTTGTTCTTTTGACCTTTTTTCTTTTCGACCTTTTGTTCTTTCGACCTTTCGTCGTTTCGACCTTTCGTCCTTTCGACCTTTTGTCCTTCGACCTTTTGACACAGATTCTTTTAAACGAACTTCTAATACACTCAAAGATACAACCATAAAGGCGTGTGAATGAGTTGATTTAAGGTGGTTATACAACAAAGCCACAAATCAGCATCTTGAAACCATGCTTTTGTAGTGATTTTCAAGAACAATTAGAGAACCATAAAGCCCATTGGGATGAAACATCCGTAGATCGTTTGCTTACTTATGCTAAACAATCGACTTTAATTTTAGCATTGTACGAAAATTCTTACGCTAGATTTGAACTTTTAATAATAGGAGTAGAAAATCGTGTGGTGAATTTGAAACTCACCACATGGCTTGATTGTATAATCACCTTAAAAATAAATTGCCAGAGTTCGTCAATGTGCCTGGTGTTGGAAATTTGATATCATCAGTAACCTTCTGAGCTAGGACGAGAAGGTCCTTCGTAGCTTAGAGGAAAGCATTACAGTAACTGGTCGTGGGATCAAACCCCACCGAAGGAGGGTTACCTCATACTTTCGAACTAAATCTATCACATGTTGGGAATTACAAATCGAGTTTCATACATAGTAAAAACATAAATGTTTTATGCTTTATGAGACAATACCACCACCACTCAGATTTCTGGATGATGATTCTGTTCTAGAACATAAAAGTGAAAAAAATATTCAAATAAAGTATTTAAATACATAGCAAGTATTTCTTTTAGTGAAAGCAATATCATCAATCATAATATAAAAAAGGAAAGAAAACTTCCATCCGTAGCATCCACTTTCTTCAAATTCGTTCCACTGTGCCCTGGTCAGAGCGCTGTCACCCAAAAGTGCACACCGCAGAAGCCAAACATCGCTCATATAAATGATGCCGTAATCGTAAAGCGCAGATCAGTACTATTCTGGCGTCAAACTAGAACAAACCGGTTGTTTGTGAATCTTCCATTAATTGGCAGAAACTTTGAAAATCGTGATATATTTTGTTTAGATAAACAAAAGTGTGAAATTTAATTAAACCGAGAATCAACATGCTGAAACTGGTGAGAATGGTTTCGTTGATAGCCACGTACTAACCTGAGAACTGTAGTAAAACTTTGGGGACAGTGAAAGTGCTAATCATTCAATATAACGAGTTAAAAGAGTGGCAGAAAGCAGTTGGCAACTAAAGAAGCAGAATATGGAGTTTTTTTCAAAACATTTATGGGTTCATTTGTTAGTTGGACGAATGAAGAAATTAACAGATTTTTGTACTTTCAAATTGAAATAATTACTAGGGATTTGTTAATAATGATAATTAGATGTGTGAACATTCACTTGTACACGTGTGTGTCTATAGAAATATTATTTTCCTAAAATCAGTATCTCTTGAAACACCCACCACGTGAAAGTATATGCCTCTTCCATAGTAGGTAACTTAAAATGTTCATCGGGATCAGAACAAATTTTTTTTTCACATTTTGGTGCAAACTACATAGAAATCTCAAATGATAGCCGATTTAACCATCCCAAAATGATGAAAAATGACCCCCGATAGAACATTTAAAAAATTCACCTACGTGAAAGAGGAAAACCTACACTTTCGTGTAGTGAGTGTTTTAGAAATACTGATTTTTTGAAAATAAGCCTCTTCGGACAAACGCACCGTGTGTAATGTTCGTGTGATATTTTCAACAGATCATGGGTAGTATTTGAGATAGAATCCCAAATTGAAGATACTATTCGATCATAGAATTAAATAAAAACTAAACTAACATTAAAGTTCTCCTATAAAATTACCAATTTTTCATTAAAAAGTTCCGATGAAAAAAATCAGTGTAGAGCAATAAATAAATAGGTATAAAATTTCCCTGAATAGTACAAAATCTCCTTAATTACTTAAGAGGAAAAAATGTGTTAGCTATCCACCAAAAACGTGGCTTTCAATAAATTCTGTTTCGGTATACTGTTCTATATATGAAATACTCGACTCCAGGAACTAGAACCGGACTTTGAAAATGGCCCATTCATCCAATTTCTAATGAAATTATTCACTCACTCACCAATCATTGTCACGTTTTTACTGGACTGAATTAACAAACGTGTCACACAGATGCATATCAGTGGATCTCTAGCGCTTAGCTTCGCCTTGGGATTATTTATCTTCACCGCTGCATCCGATGCAAATCAGACGGTTATCGGGAACCATCGACATAAATGATTTGAACGATACTGATGTCCATTTGCATACTCGCTTTATCACGCTCTCTAAATGCCGTCGGCTGCTTATAGTAGTTCTTCTAGTCCTTCTTATTATTGGCATTACATCCCCACACTGGGACAGAGCCGTCTCGCAGCTTAGTGTTCATTGAGCACTTCCACAGTTGTTCACTGCGAGGTTTCTAAGCCAGGTTACCATTTTTGCATCATGAAGCTAACACGATGATACTATTTATGCCCAGGGAAGTCGAGATAATTTCCAATCTGAAACTGCCCAGACCGGCACGGAATCGAACCCAGCCACCCTCAGCATGGTCTTGCTTTGTAGCCGCGTGTCTTAGCTCACGGCTAAAGAGGGCTTAGAGCAGTTAGGCTATCAAATTATAAGTTGTTAGAAAGCAAACCAATGCCTGAATGGGCTAAACTGTAGTAGTGTAGTAACTGTAGTTGTAAAATAATATAATAATATGTAAAACACAAGATATATAGAAAATAAAAGAAATTTTACTCACTGAAATAAATAAGAAACAATTTTTTTTTTAAATTTTGGGATGCAGCATACACGAAAAAAAAGAGTTCATATACCTATGCTTGAGCACCTATACATTGATTGACATTTGGGCGGTCAAACATGTGACGACGTGTTCGACCTCACCTTATCAGCAATTGTCGATAAGCATAATAATTTCCAAATGATGCAAACCCTGACCGATTTTCATGACGATTAATTATTTGCCAAACTAGTCCAGAATTAGTTTCAGCTGTAACATATGCCGTAGTTTTTCCTTTCATTGATGGTTTTGGTCATATTTGGTTTTGGCTCGAATCGATTGAGAGCCACAGCACGTTTATCAATCATTGATCTAATTAAATTAGCTAAAAAACGTAAAACCGCATTCCTAGTGATGAGAGCATTTCGTAGACGGGCATATGACACTAATTAGGCTCAAAACAAGGAAACCTCCTCGAAGGCTAAGTTGATTATTATAAATATTTTTCACATCTTCTTTAGGAAGAATTTTGATGCCGGATGCCGGTCAATGTTTGTTTTTGTGACGAGATATATCTGATTGCGAATCCTGACGAACGGATTCAATAATGACTATCACCGCTCTGACATATCTAGATGTTGTCTGAACATGATACGCGACAATAGACTTTATATTTGAAAGATAATGAACCTTTTGAAAAACGTCATGCGTGTGCTATACAACCACGTTCTTTGTGTGCCAACAACTCTTTTTTATCAAGTGAAAACATACTCGAAAGTTTTTCTTCGCTTATTTGCTTAGTGCTACAAAACGAAGTAAAACAATCGAAAAGGTAAATTTATTACTCTGGAGAAATGACGGCTTCGACTGTTCTATTATTGTCGGCGGGGTTTTCTATAACTAATTATGCTCAAATTTGACCTAAACATTCCTCGCATATGAAAAAAATATTGTTGTTAAATTTCATAAAATTTGGTCTACAAAAACCCTCCTGACAATAATAGAAACCTGACAAATCCATATTTTCCCATATTTACAAAGTAAATTTTCTCTACATAGTATTTTGTGATTCAATGTTGAATGCCGCCGCACATTGATGCCACTCCATACAAACCATGAAGAAAGGTCTTATTAATCACTTTTTGTCAACCCATTTTTTTGCAACAAAGCTACATCGACGTGTGACATTGTTCCATTTTTTGCTGTAGAAAATGCGCCAGGATGAGATTTCGATTTTAAAATCATGTATCTCGGAAGTTTTAAGAGGTTTTAGATTGGAACTCTCACTAGAATCAAGGAGGATAGTTATACTAACATGTACATATATGCAAACCCTCACCTCCACATCCTCCCTCTTGTTTGTGCTTGAGAAAGCTAGAGCTTCTTAGCGTAAGAAGAGTAATTTTCAGCAGTAATATATACAACTGATCATATTGACCACTGATCATTATATTTAACGATTTTATGGTTCTGAAATAGGCCCTAATGATAAGAGTTAATATGATTCAATTCATTTGTGATTTGTGTAAGCATTGTACTAAAAACTATTCTAAGGCCACCAACACATCTGGAAGTCCGTACAATAGTGGCTTTGAATACATGAAAGTTTTACGTGCATGATGGTCCCCAGAATATTTCATATAATCTATACAGATCTTCATAAGATAGATGGACAGACAGTGAGACTATTATAAGATATTCAAAGCCATCCGTAACATCCTGGAATTGATATCCCGAATTACTATGGGGTCTTTGGCAGAGTTCCTACCCAAGTAACAATCGAGGTTATATCAGGGTTTTGGAGCGTACTTCAGAACCTAATCTTAAAACCTCCCAGTTTTCACAACCTCTTGTAGACCACTATACAATCATTAAAACCTAATATGCGATCCAATTCAGTTCGCGGTTCGGTTTTTTAATATACTCCAATTCTCACATAAAACATGTCACATAAAACATCCTGCAGACTTGGAGGTTTTGAGAACTATGATACAGAACAGCAGTGTTTATTGGCGTAAATAAAAGGGGGCTAGGGAAGAAGGGGGCTGAGCGCTCCCTAGAAAAAAAAATAGCCCCCACTAGGATTGAAAAGTTAGTTGGCAGTGATATCAATGATGTGTATGATATCAATTTCTATATCAACATTTAGCATAATGAATTACTGAAAAAGTTTGAAGACAAAAGAGTTATCTCCCATATTCACCCTATTATAATGAAATTAGTGGAAGACAAATGAGCTTTTTATCATTCCTGAGAAAGATTCCTGTGTGAAATTACTTGGTGTTAATTATGAAAAGGCAATATCTAAATGATTTGAAAGCATCAAAGTATGCTTGATATAAACAATAGGGCACTGCACGGACTGCTTTGTCTCTTTCACTGGAAATAAATTGAAAACAACAAGGCCATGTAGTAAAATTTCATGAAGAACGAAAGAGAAAGAGATTCGTCCGTGCAGTGCCCTATAACGGACAGCCACCGAAATATCAATCAAAGCAATCGTGCTGTACTTCGCAATCAACGACATGTGACAGTTTATCGGCAGACTTCCGTTTGCCTAGCAGCATGATATCCTCCACAATTCCCATCGACATTCGAGAAGGTTCTCATCAGAATCCGAGAAGAATTCTCATAGGAATCTATAAAGAATTTATTTCAGAATCATCGAAGTATTCCAACCGGAATCCAGAAGAATTTACACTGGATTCCTTTCGGTATCGTTGAAAGATACCCTTGGGAATCTGTGGGGGACACCCTTCATAATCCATGAACCATTTGCTACAGAATCAATCGTTGATTTGCTTCGGAATTCCTCTGGAGTCGTTCGAAGATTTGTGCTGGAATCGTTTGCTTCGAAATTTCTAGACGATTTGTTTCAATACTTCAACGATGCTTCGGAATCCTTTGAATATTTAATTTCGAGTCTGTCGACGTTTTGCCTCGAAATCTTCAAGGATTTGCTTCGAAATGCCTTGACGATCGGAATCCCTCTAACGATTTGCTTCGAAATCCTTCGAAGAATTGCTTCGAAATCATTCGACCATCCGCTTGAAATCCTTCGATTATTTTCTTCGAAATCTCAACGATTTGCTTCAACATCACTGGAGGATTCCCTTCGGAATCACTGGAGGATACTTTACAGAATCCCTGGTGATTAATCCTCGACAATTTGCTTCGGATCCCTCGGCATTGCGGAATTCTCGACGATTTGTTTGCATTGCCTAGAAATCCTTGAATCATTCACGTTGGAATTCCTGGAGGATTCCTCTATAAGAATATTTCTTCGTTATCTCTGGAACATTCCCGTCGGAATCACTAGAATATTTCCGTTGGAATTCCTGAAACATTCCGTCGGAATACCTAGAGGTTTCCCGTCGACATCCTCGAAAGATTTAGAATCCATTGAACATTCCCGTCACTAAATAAATAATCACTTAAAATTCTCACCGGAATACTCGGAGGATTTCAGTCGTAATCATTGAAGGAATGTTTTATTTTTTTTCATTTGAGATAGATAGAATATTTATGAAATATGCAACAATATTCACGGCATCGGTGGGTACCAGGGGGAGAAGGCGGAGCACTGAATCCTCATACCATATGGTTCTAAAATGTTATGCTGTAATTCTCACACTTTTGTTATGGCGAGGCAATTTTTATACACTTTTTTCTTTGTTATCAAAATTAAACACTCAATCATGCAGCAATATAAGGATGTGGTATGCTTGAGACTACTTGATAAAAGGACCGAGAAAGAATTTATTTGCAGAACTAACGAATATAAAATGTTCGCTTTAACGATTGCGCCCTAACACTGGTTCTTAGCTTCGATGCAAGTACGAGCTTTGTTCGCCAGACAGGCAAAGGCATTCGGGGATAGCCACTGTGCCACCAAAGTACTCTTTAATGGGTGAAATTTCACCCATTATGAAGTTAATAGTTCAACTCATTAAAAGAGTAAACTGCGTTTACTCATTAATGAAAATGAACTGTACGTCAAAATAAGGTGTGATTTTTACTCTTTATCAATTTTATGCACCTTAAAATGGGTGAAATAAACCCTTTTCTTGTCCTTTTCGTTTACCTTCAGCAGAAAAATGGAACCGTTTATTTATAAAGAATAAAAATAACATATTAATTATATTCAATTGAAATCTTTATTACAAATAAAGTAGAACTTAAACTGAACAACTAGAATAATTAATATGATATGTAAATGAGGTTTCGATATGTGGACAGCACGCCGATCCGCCAATTAATCGCCATACCGCCTTCGAGACCGGCATACGTTAACATCAAGCACCGACTCCGGAAAGCACGTATTCTCGGCGTCCAGTTGAGCGATGCAGAGAGATTTCTTCGATTTTCCTCCAAAAACGTTAATCTGTAATCCGTCAGATCCGATTCGATCGTTCGAGCGGAGTTTTGAGTAATGGTCAGTCAAGGATTGCTGCGGAAATGCGCCGGTAAGGCCTGGGTAGTAGTTGGACGTTATTTTGGTTTCCACTGTCTGCCGGTCCGGCGATCAGAAGATCGCACTTTAGGTTCCAGAACCGTTAATCTGAAAACAAGGAAAATAGTGATTTTCATTATTCTGGTGAAACATAATTACTTAGTAATAGCAGCGACTGGAGCAGTTTCACGCACCTTAATCCACCGCTCGAAAATGCCATCACAACCGATATTGATAAACACGAACACAGTGTTTTTTCACTCATAAAGGTAATCGCCATGTTTAATCAAATGAGGATAAAATACCCATTATTTGAAAATTTAAAATACCATTTTGACAGTTTCATATATCAGAAAAAGTGTGTAGTTTTCCTCATTAATGGGTAATGCGAGGTTTACAGTGTATTGCATTTAAAGATTACATACATTTTTTTCATCATTACATACATTTTTCATCATCTCAGGAAGTTCCTCCAGGAATTCCTGGAGGAAATTTTTTTTTCTCTTTTCTTCCAGAGGAATTCCTGGAGGAACTTCCGCAGGAATTCCTGGAGGAATTCCGCAGAATTCCTGGAGGAATTTGTCTTGTCTGTCTTATTTGTCCTATTTGTTATATTTGCTTTATTTGTCTTATTTGTTTTATTTTGCATCTTTGTTTTATTTATTTTTTATTTGTCTTATTTATTTTCAATTGTTATCTCATCACATTCCTTATGAGATTTCAATTTATATATTTGTATCCTCGTGTTCACAAATAGAATACGCTTTTTCTAGTGCACGCTAGATACAAAGTTGACGGACTTTCTATCGTCTCATCGCTCCTTTCCTGCCGTGCGCCACAAGAAAATATGCTGTTGGCTGCCCTCCGAAATGGTAACTTTGTATGGAATTAAAAATTGGTTGAAGTAAAAAGCTTCCTGCTAAATTTATTGCGGTGACATATATTTTTATTATTGCTGTTGCATTGAAATTTTCGTTTCGTCGTTGAAGACACTGACATTTGTCTCCATGACGCTTCTGATAGACCTTTTATATATGTTTTTCACTACATGAATAATACTGTCAAACTTGCATTTGACAATGAAAAATTCACTAAAGCTCTATTTTTGACATCGGTGCACTCACACAAACAATCGACATTAATTGTCAAAATCAGGTTTACCAACTTTATAACTTTCCCTTGTCGCCGAGTCTTTATGAGTGCTCGGCGCGAAACCAAAGTGGGAATAAAATTTTGGGATTTATGCAATACATCAAAATGATCGTTGGAAAAATTCAAAACTTTGTCAGTTGGGTTTTGCGAAATTCAGTTCTTTGTGCCTCAAATCATCGGAGAGAGGTGAGAAGCGATAATTTTAGTTTACAATTGTTCAGTATTTAGAGCTTTATTCAAATTTGGAATAGTAGGTCCATGAAATTTTGTAGGAACATTCTTGATAAATTTCAAAGAGATTGTCAGTTGGGATAAGCGAAATTCGTTCCCTGTTCCGAGTTATAAACATTTTAGTACGAAAATAGCGCTCTACCGCGAGAGAGCTTCCCTCAGACCTTAAGCCCAACCCTAGTAACACCTGGGATTTATACTGATTTTATAAGACTCTTGTAGAGCGGAAAATGGTTTCCAAGACCGTTTTAAAACCAAAAATGTTTTTTGGTAATGGTCATTGGGCCAAACAAGCATAAGGTCAAATAATCTTTGAGTCGAATAGTCGTAAAGCCAGATAAGAAGGGGTATACCCCGTTAGGCATAATGGACGTTAGGCATAAAATGACCCAAAGAGCAGCCTATGACACAAAGAAGGCAGAATTATGCCGCACGTCCATTATGCCTAACGTCCATTATGCCAAACGTTCATTATGCCTAACGTCCTTTATGCCTAACGTCCATTATGCTTAACGTAATTATGCCTATCGTACTTATGCCTAACGCACTTATGCCTAACGTCGCGGACCCGATAAGAAGTGAGAAGTAAGTACATTGAATTCTGTTTTTACACGATTAATTTTTTTAAATTTTATACTAATTTTTTTTCAAGTTCGTTTATTTATAAGGCTCAGGCGTGTATAACACTTTACGGAGCCATGGTTCTTTGTGATAAATACAATCAATATTATGTGAATAACAAGAAAAAGATCATTTGATCCTAAATGTTTACCACATTTTAATTATCATGTTATCTTTCTGTGAATTATTTTGGATTTTTTGAAATACGTTGCGAAGATTTTGGTGGCACAACAAAGTCAAACGATAAAAAATACGAGCGAAAAAAAATGTGTAATAACAGTATCCGACTACACTAGAAGTGGCGAGAAATGAGCAGTGTGATGCATCACTTCTCACTCTTTATTTATCACTTCTCAATGTGAAAAATGTGTGAAATAAGGAGTGATAAATGAGACTTTTCACTCAACAATCCGCATTTCTTGTTTCTCACTACTCATTATTTATTTCTCACTAATCAATTACCATAAACCAATTCACTTTTTTGCCTTTCTCGTATACAAAGTATACGTAAAAGCTAAGGATCACTAAAACCGAACTTTGATAGAATTGAGAGTGCGATGTCTGTATGTGTGTATGTATGTGTGTGTATGTGTGTGTATGTGTGTGTACAAAATGTGAGACAAACTTTTGGTACTAGCATTATACAATTCGCTCAAAAAGTTGCACGACGTGATTGCGATCTAGTGTTTCCTATTGAAAATTGGTTTGATCGGCTAGCTGTTCCAGAATTATTAAAAACATTTTTTTGACGAGGATCCCCTTGGAAAAAAATCAAAATCGAAAAAAAATAGAAACCGAGCAATACACTCAAATGACCGCAAATAGATATAAAATGAAGAAAAAAGTAAAATCTATCAACTGACAAGTGCAAATTTGACCTCTCGTATATGTTTTTTCTCATTTTCATAATGCGCGAGAAAGGCACCACCAATGCTAGGTGGATTAATTTGGGTTTTAATAATAACATTTGCTAGGTCAACGACAATTTTAGCCGTATGATCAGATTTACAAAAGAAATTGACGGTCATATGATGAGTTCATCTAAAGGACATTTTCAGCCAAATGAACTGTTCAGCCGAACGAAAATTTCAGACATTTGACCTGTTGACCATTTGACATTCGACAATGGCCCTTTCTGCGAAACGACCGTTTCGGCCAAATGACATTTTCGGGCACACGACATCCAGATAGATGACTATCGACATAACGTGTTATTCGGTTAAGTTACATTTGGTTAAATGACTTTGAATTTTTGGAAAATTATATTTGCTCCATACTACCATTACCGAATCATGGCTGAACAGAAAAGGCTATTTTAATACCATTAGCATTCAAACATAATCTCCTGATCATCACAATCAATTATGTATTATTAAACCAAAATAAATTGTCTCGATCTTTTAAACTGTTAAATTCGAACCACTTCGAACTAACAAATTGACAAAGCAATAAGAATGATGAAATATAAAAAAGCAATGTCAATTATTTCTCCAATTCATATTGTTCTCTATTACCCAAGAATGGTGATAAGAGTTTATGTTTAGCATTATAAAACGTTTCCTATAATATTACACTGTCCATACTGACATATCAAAAACCTGTCGGGAGATAGTAGGCTCTGCTTCTCTCATAAGTATGTGGCCAATTTACCATCACTAACCCTTCCTTAGTGTTCACAAGGATGTGACCAGGACAGATTTCGACCTTTTAAAAATACCTTACCGCCAGGTAGTAGTTTGCCTTATCATTATCCATGGTAATAGAAGAAAGTGTATACGATAGTACCGCTAACGGGGGTGACAATGGGTCTGGGGGTGAGAATGGGTCATCGCTCTCACCGACAGCCTGGAGGTCGTAGAGCAAAATCGTTCAAAAGGTCTCTTATATTTTAGTCTTCTTGCCCTCAGATACATTCAATTCATTCTACAAACATTCTAAGTAGTTGAAACAGTGACCCATTGTCACCCCCGAAAACGGTAGCGTACAAATCTTATACCACCTAGGAATGGTCGATACCGATTCGATGTATCGAGTATCGATATTTCCAATCGAAGTAGGGGGAAAGACGGCTTTGGCAGGTTTTGTTCTATTATGGGCAGGGGGGTTTTTGTCGACAAATTTTATGAAATTACACAATATTCTTTGATATGCAAAGAATGCTTAGGCCAAATTTGAGTCATCAATCATAAAAAACCCCTGCCAATAATAGAACAAAACTTGCAAACGTCATTCTATATATTTATATCGTTTTTTATTTTTCTAGTTTATATCGTATCGATTTTTTGTAGCTGATATCGAATTTCCATATTCTTACTTACAGAAACATTATCCGCAATAGAAGAACTGTGAAATATAACAAACATCCATTACAATTAAGAAAATTATTTTGAGCGCGAGTCAAGTACGAGACACTGAAGACGACCTTACTGCTGAGGTCGA
Source organism: Armigeres subalbatus (assembly GCF_024139115.2). NCBI lineage: Eukaryota > Metazoa > Arthropoda > Insecta > Diptera > Culicidae > Armigeres > Armigeres subalbatus. The sequence goes on from NC_085140.1 coordinate 67,843,964, forward strand.
AATACGTATCTGTCAAGGTAAATTAAGTGTGGAATTAAATGGGATTGTACAAACTCGTCTATGACAATGATCCACATAAACCGATAAAAATAGCAAAGTGAATTAAAAAACAACTTTGATTTGCTTTTGTCTCGACATGATGTCCAAACTGCAATTTTCTTCCAATCTTCATGAAATTTTGAGAAAAAACATTTCAAATGCCATAGAAAATTATAAAAATACTAGATACCTAAAACTCTATTTTGTTTTTATCACTTTTTCCAACTTGGCATCACTCATTCTGCACAGCAGCGTTTGCAATTAAATTTTTATTTTCACTTTGAAAAATGGTTGCTAATTTTGAGTTTCAGGCTTTTAGGAACGATGTGAGTAAAAATTAGAATGTTATGAAACTTGATTAAATATGTATAATGTACTTAAACGTCATTGATTTTAATGCTATTTACATAATCATTCTTGATATTTTCAGCCATAACGCCCCTATTTATATTTCTACGTTTTATGGGTTCTTCAGAGCTCCGACCTGTTTCCCCTACATATTTACGAGAAGAAACTTTCATGTTCTTTTCTTTATTGATACCAAATATAATATTGAAAATATCCTCGTATTTAAAACAATTTAGTTTCAATTTTTGAATCTGGATCAAAATTCAACTTTGATAATTTTTAGCCAATGATCTGTTTGGAAAACGTGAGGCAAAGCCAATATGAATAACTTCTTAATAAACATAAGCACTTGAAGTATCAATCTTTATTAACAAAACTAAAACTTGCTAAAATATTTCATTGAAAATATGAGCATTAAATATTCACAGATTAATATTCTATTATGCAGATGTTAAATTGTAAAAATATACTTACTAAATTGGCGTTCTTGAAGGTATTGAAACTGTCTGCAAAAAAACTCTTGAAAATAATTGTTTTACTGCATATTGCATGCTGTTGAAATTTGTAATCAAGTGTTTCTAGTTTGAATCAATTAGAGAGCGTGTTCGTATTTGAGGCAAGGTTTGGCTGAATAAAATAATTCTGTATCGAAATAGAATTACCGTGCACTAACCAGAAAGATTTTTGTATTTTTTGCCAACTAATCGAATCAATTTTCTATGAACAAGAATATTTTATTGTAGGTGCTTGTAAAGCCCATCAAAGTCAAACATGTTCTCAAGAGTTCTTAATAAGAATAAAAACGATTTACGATAAGGAACAAAAATTTACGAAAGACAAAGGAGTGTTGAAATTTGAAATAAAATCAAGTTTTGTGCATTTCTGAAAATCACACAACTTCCGCCACTTCATGTGCTGTTGGACTTTCAAGTTCAGAATCGCCATGAAATGATAATATCTGCTGATTATTTTTTATAGTTTGCACTAATATTAAGTGTTCGAAATTCGGTTGAAATCAATCCTAGTCTAATGATCTTGTTTTTTATCCTCCTGCAGATCGTGTCTATCTTTGCACTGCTGGTCGTGCTGGTATCCGCAGCCCCTGCTCGATGATGTTGCCAACATTCTCACCCAAGAAAGTGTCCGAACCCCGATGGAAAATACGCGTGGAAATTTTCCACCAGCAACGCATCCAGGCGGAAGAAAGCGGTCAGGGTGGGTAGCTGTGAGGATCCGCCTCTTGGTCGGCGAGGACGTGTCCAATTGTGCTCACTTACACGCGGACGAAAATGGATACCACCACAGGGCGTCCATCTGCCACTCCACCCCAGTGCCGGACTACATTCTGCGAGCTCTGCGATACATCGAAGCGAAAATGCACAGAATGTGTAACTCAACGGAATGCAAGGTGCTAAAACAAAAATGTGATTCATTTTTTATACGAATATATCGGCGCTCAATACACACACAATCACTCATTATCGACAACAGCATCTCTAATGTAAATCAGAGCGATTTTATGTTTATCGATAGGTCACAAGACAATAAAAATATAACTTTGATAAAAATTGGTATTTAAATGTTCTTTCTAAAATGACTTCCGCTTGGATTCGATTGTTAACGAGATTGATGACAGTTCACAATTTATTGATTCGAGACAATATTCGACTTCCTCCTCTTGCGATAACTCATTGTAGTTGACTTGTAAATATAAAATCAGTGCATCTAATAATTTAACTCAATAATTTGTCCAAGTGTTTAGAAATCGATTTTTTCAATATTTTATGGTAACGCATGGAAATTTTTATGGTTTCGGTTGTATGTCACATAATTTATTACACTTGCCTTTCATTATACAACGATTTGTTTTTAAATCTTTTGTTTTGATCAATTCTCCAAAATGCAAATCACGGGATGTCAAAGAAATTTCGCATTTTTATGTCTTTTGGTCTTTAAAATCAGCTCTACCATCTGATAATTAAAGCAGCCACCCATGAGGGCCCCACACTGCACATAAATCACACCGAACAATGATGACGGCACACGTTGCGTTTGTCCAGTTTAGTTTATTCTCTTTTGACGCATCGACTGACTGATCCTCGCCCGCAATCGTATGCTAATGAATGCCAATTAAAAAAGACAAAATATATCTCGAAAGATAATGACCCTGATCGATGGTTCCACGGAAACTTATGATAACGGAAGATCTTCAAATATGTAGCAGGTTGTGGTTAAAATGTCACACAACATTTGAATTTAGTAAATTGCCCAGATGGGGAAAATTAGATCCGATGGACACTGGAGGTGATAATTGATTATGTTTTGAGCAGCCTAATGGATTAATTATTCAAATTGGAGCTTTGTTGAATATGCTGTTGGTTTTTCGGATCAATGAAGAAGGCAAAATCGGAAGCAGATATTGTGATAAATTTAGCTTGAACCAGTATTTAGCTAAATGTTAATATGGAAGAATCAATATGGCCTATGCAATTGCCCTTCATCGATGGGCAAATAGCGAACAACCGCATATACCTGGTAGGGTTAATCTCAGTCGGGTATGGGATTTTGAAAATTCTAAGCATTGATAATATCCCGTGCAGACGAAAATAGCTCAATAATATCAATTAGATAGCTTAAGGCTAAATATATTCAAGTTAATATGAATTAGACGGTTCAAATAAAATGTAAGCAACCTGAAAATCTATTCTTGTTTTTATTAACTATGGATTCAATTCACTTTTAATCTAGCTTTATTTTTATGAATTTTGAAATTATTTATGAAAGTTTCCCAAGTAATACCAATTTAAAAATTGATGTATAACGTGTTTGAAGTAAGTTGTGGAAAGGTTTCTGTTAAACATACAGCTTATTGATTGATAGAAGATGTTTTGAATTACATTCTCACGACTTTCTGATAACATGTAATTTTTTGATATTTGTTTGGTTTTTCAAAATGTTTTGTTTTACACTCTCTAGACATAAAACATGTTGCCAGGATGATTTCTCGAACTTACAATTAACATGTTCATTTTTTGACATTTGTTTAGGGGTCGTACACTAATTACGTAAGCACTGCTCTGGGTGGGCTGCTATTTTCTTACGCTCCATATAAATATAAAATGATTTATCTTGGAAAAATCTTACATGGGGGCAGGGGGATTGAAAAACCCAAAAAAATGCTTACGTTATTAGTGTACGGCTTCTTAGTTAGAAGATGTGTAGTTATGATCCACATGTATGTGTATTTTAATTTATTTTTATCAAAATGGAATTCTAAAAAATGTTTGCATGTATTTTTTTCATCCAATCCTGTAAATATTTTTATTTGAAATGAGACATTTGTCAACAGCTTTTGTTGTATTAAATTTACAGATCATATTATGTTGAGCGAATGAACATTTAATATTTATTATTGAATATTTAGTATTTAAAATTTAATATTTAGTATTTAATATTTAATTTTCAATATTTTATATTAAATATTTAAAAATTGAAAAATTAAAAAATTATTAATTACATATTTAATATTAATTATTTACCATTCAATTAATTCAATCAATTAATTAATATTTAATATTCAATATTTAATATTTAATATTCAATATTTAATATTTAATATTTAATATTTAATATTTACTATTTAATATTTAATATTTAATATTTAATATTTAATATTTAATATTTAATATTTAATATTTAATATTTAATATTTAATATTTAATATTTAATATTTAATATTTAATATTTAATATTTAATATTTAATATTTAATATTTAATATTTAATATTTAATATTTAATATTTAAAATTTAATATTCAATATTTAAAATTTAATATTCAATTTTTAATTTTCAATATTTTATATTTAATATTTATAAATATTAAATTTTGAGTATAAAATATTAAATATTGAATATTAAATATTAAACATTAAATATTAAATATTGAATATTAAATATTAAACATTAAATATTAAATATTGAATATTAAATATTAAATGCGACAATCCATCATGAAGTATACCTTGCCAATTTTCAGCTCCGTTGTACTACACAGCTGATTGAAGAATCCGATATAGAAAACGTATAGGAACTCCAAAATGACATTGCCGTATAATCCAATTGGACACGTGAAATGACCAACCACTTGAATGCAAGAAAACATGCGCAGGGCCTTCGGCCTTCAGTCGAGCAACAAATTCGATCAGTTGTATCATGTTATTCGCAATAACATGTTATTCAAAGGTGTTATTCGGCTGTCAGAAATGTATGGGAATATTACCTTCGAAAAACATGTTATTGGCCGAATAACACCAAAGCGCGAATAACATGTTATTCGATCGTAGTGCGGATATAGCATAGATGGAAATCTTCTGAGCGCTGAAGAATAACTCGGATTGTGATGGTTTTGTGGAAAGCATTTTAAATGATGAAAAATAGTGATGATAATTATTTATTCTCCACTTATTCAACATGAATTGTTTAAAAAACAGATGCTCTCTAGAATTAACATGAAGTATTTAACATAAACCTAGATTTAATAGAACAAATCGAATAAATTTTCAAAGTTCAAGGGCCAATGCGGAAGACAATTTAAAACGTAGGAATGGTTGTAAAACGAATATATTTGATGAATAAAAATGATTTCATAAATTGTTTCAATTCTGCTCCTTGAATGGCTTAATATACTTTGGATTTCAACATTTTTCACGTGGGACAACTGTACGATTTGAATGGGATGTATATATAAAGTAGAATAACCTTAAATAAAACATGGATTGGTAATGCATTAATTCATCCAAAATCCAGTTTAAATTTATATCATATTCACATGATTCGATTTTGTTGAAGCTGTATCATTGATTGTCGAGTAGAACGCAATGGTTCAGTTTCCATTTTGAAAAAAATTAAATTGCTGAGTTGCTTTTCATACATGGAGATACTGGTGGAAATACATTTCAGTTCGATAATATTTCTTGAAAATTGGTCCAATCGCCCTTTTTTATTTATTTGTGAGAATTCCCAAAAGTATCTAAATTTTTCTATCAAATCTCCGTTCAATCATAGTACAGAATCAAAATACTGAGAAATAGTCTGATTCCCCGAAGAACGGTGCACCCAACTAATGAATGTAGCTTCGCTCATTATCCTTAATGAGAGCTTCAAATATTCTTCGAAAATCCCATTTCTTTTTTTTATATTTTTTTTTCGTAGAAACTTTGTTCAGAAAAAAATGTTCGATTGTCGCCACACAAATGCTTGATTTCGCAAATTAAATTTTAAAACTCTCCTTGAATTCAACCCTGTATTAGCGTGGAAAACCTGTATTAGAAAACATGGAAACGTCAAGATATATTATCTTGCTGCAGTCTGAACACCTCGTAATAATTGGATACCCTCTCACTTTACAAAGTCATAAATAGCCCAATCTGAATAGGCTATTAAACTACTACTCGGTGATAGTAATTCTGCCTTTCTTGCATTTAGCCAAGACACCAACCTTGTATGGTGCTTATATGGTGCAATTTACCATTTTTTCCATAATTTTTCAACAAAACGGTCGATTGTTATCAAATTCAATAGTGATCAACTAGGCTTTTCCTTCTGTCGAATGAAACTGTGCGAAAAAATCAATTATAAATTACTATATGAAAAGTTGTCTAATGTTTTTCTGAGTTTTTGTGCACACAAACACGCACATACATACACACGGACACTGTACAGACATACATTTGAAAAGCTCAAGCTGAGTTAATTGATATACTGTAACACTGTGTGACCCCGAGGCTTCTATAAAAAGTTCGTTTCCGGAGTGAAATAATAGCCCTTCGGTACAACTTTGTGGTACGAAAAAGGCAAAAAGATGATTTCAATAAAACATACTAAACAATTTCAGAATGGTACAAAATGTAGACATAACTCAAAGGAATCGAGTCTGGAAGAAATTGAACCTTTATTTAGGGGTCGTACAATAATTACGTAAGCACTTATGGGAGAGAGGGTCTGTCATTTTCTTACGCTCCATATAAATAAAAAATGATATGTATGGGAAAAATCTCACAAAGAGGGAGTGGGTATGGTCCCATTTAAATTTCTTATGAATCGGTTGAATATGGATAGAGTAATGTTTGATCAGTTTCATAATTTGCTCACCAATCGAAGCCTAAGCGAAAGAGAAGGGATCGGTCATAAGTCGATAAATCAACAACATTCGACCCTCCTAAAATACCCCTAATCGGTTATTTCATCGAGTAAAACAAACAAAGACAACATGTTTTCAGTAATTCCCTCAACAATAGGATCATTTCCATAATTGAAAAATATCCACTTAAGGTGAATCGCGTTGGAGTCCAATTAAAATTCTACATAGCGCTTTGAAGGGCACATAACTCGAAAAGTAAACGACAGACATAAACGGAAAGTAGTTTTTCACCTTTGCTCACTTGCAGCATACACGAAAAATGGTTTCCAGTTGTACTAACCGCCTAAATATTCACATTTGTGCGAGCAAAAACGCGAGGTGAGGGATAGCACGGCCATTGTGGCTGCCATTTTTGGACGCCGCCGTAACTCACCTTAAGGAAACACTAATCTCGATTATGGATGTTAATCGCCACTAAAAATCGAATCCAACGCTAATCACACCCATTCGCTCTTGTTTTTCCATCATCAATCGTTCCCTTTCTCTGTGGCTACCATTCAAAAGGTGCATTTCTGCACCCTGCAACCACGGCAGGCAGCATTGGAACCGGATCGACACCGGAGGCGGCATCGGGTGATCGGAAAAAGGAAATCGGTTCCGATCAATTCCAGATCGCTACTGCCGTGGACGGCCCAAGCGTATTGTAGTGCAGTGCGCGCAGCGACCTCGCGGAGATCCCAGTCCAAACGGCAATTTCCAGTTTCCAGCAAAAGTGAAATGAAAGAGCATGCGTTTAACCAGCACTTGGGTACAGTCTAAAGTCAACCAACAAAAAAGAAAGCAATTATGTGATGTGATTTGTAACCCCCATATAGATGCCATATGGGCTTCTCGGTGGTCCTAATTTGTAAACCCTTGGCAGACTGTTGCTGCTGCTATTGCCGGTGAGAGTAATTGCAAAAAATCCAGCCCAGTCCAAAAACGGGTTCCGCGCTATCCGCGTCCGGGGACCTGTTGCAGGCCTCTCTGGAACGATGGGTGCCACACTACTAGTGCTTATAAGCCGCTAGAGTTGGTACGGCTTACGCGCTGATATGGATGACAGAGTTTATGGCTGATCTAATGGGTCTCGCAGCACGTTGCGGATGTTTTCCGAGCGCCAGCTGGCCGACGGTGTGGGTGATTGCAGGTTTTTTAAAACTATTTTTCTGGTTCAAATTAGAAGTTCTTGTAGACCAAGGCTTATAAGATCGGAGAGGCAGAGTGGGCTGCCTCCAACACCACCAAAATCCGAAAAAAAAATGAAGGAACCACGACTCCCTGGAACGATCTACCCAGCCGGGCAAGAGCTAGCAAATTATTTACAGTTTTCGTATCGAATTTCCTCGGCCCATTTACGATATAACATCGAGTATTTGTGACGCCCTAGATGATGATACAGCTAGTGTTTCCTTCCCAAATTCGAATAATATTGCTGCCTCACATGAACTAGAAATTTAAAGCTTTCAGAGTCCTTACGCGTTCTGCAACGGTTTGTATTTTTTTTCCAATGAACAATCTGAAAAAGATTCCGCTGGTCTGTCCTACAGAAATTATCTTGTCTGAAAAACTTCATGAAAACCCTTCGATATGAATTGTCTTTCCTTAATTATTCGGTTATGGAACGATGTTATTCACCATGTTTGGGTCCCACTGACTGTAGTGGTTACATCTTCGGAGAACAGTACACATCATCATATTTCATCAGACTCTGGATTACGCAGAAATATGAGGAAACTGAAGCATTTGAATAACCTGGATGATCTGGAGAATGCGGAAATATTAGGTATTTGTATGATCCACAGGAACTAAAATATCTATAGATAGTCATGACAAAGAGAAAACAAACGGACAGTACTCAGTAAACCAGTGAAGAATGTTTCGCATATCGCTTATATCACTATTTCACTATACAGTAAGCCACTTTCCCAGATTACGGCAGAAGAGAAATGGATGATACAGTTTTCATAGGACTGATCAAATGAGCGGAAAGGGGTGAAAGCCATTCAACCAAAAGCCATCCGTTTAAATGTCACTTGGCTAAATATCGCGTTTAGCTGAAAATCATCTAGCTGAATTCCATTTGGCCGTGAATGTCATTTGACCAAAGAGAACATACGGTTGAAAGGGAAACAACATTTTCGACCAAATGGCCTTTTCTGCCAAATGACTTATTCGGCCAAATGTCATATTTGACCAACTGAAAATTTCGGTCAAATGGCCCTTTTATCAAACGGCATTTTCAGCCAATTGATCTGTCCGGCGAAAACGACTTTTGGTTTAATGGCCTTCGGCCAAATGGTTTTACCCGCAAGATTTTTTAAAAGAACAGCTCTTCCCCGGCTGTCCAACTACATGATTTTTTGAAACGTCGATGGGTATGGGATTGCTCTCACGTGCCTCTTAATCATGATGTCCATGGTTCGAGTGAAAATCAACACGTTTTCTTATTTCGAAATTCCAAAAGAAAATCTTATGATGCTCACATGACCAGTTTGCCTAGTGTACACATACATTTATGTTTCTTTCTTTTTTAATATTCAAATATTTCGATGTTTCTATAAAATCGAGTAATTTGCTCATGCTGGATGTTTTGGTTGAAAGGAGAATAATCCGTTTTGAAACGATTTGTTACGCTTTCAAAATTTATAGTGTGTAAGGTTAAGGTGTCCCGGATTGGCCCAATAAAGTTCTGATCACTTTAGCTTACACCCAAAAAACAAATCTTTCAAATAAAGTGTAAAATCTTGGGATATACAATTTTTCAAGATTTTAAAACAAATAATGTAAGGCTTTTAAATAGGCACTGTAAAAAAATAAAATTGAGATATTTCAATACAAATGGTTGTATTAAAATCTTCCCTAATTGTATATTTCAAACTTTATAAAGTTTCCGTAAGGTTCTTCTGCAAAACTGTGTTAAAATCTGCATTTCGCTGATTGGATGTACTGACGCTTATCTAAGGACGCTTATCTGTGACCGATATCGATATCATCGTTGCGGTTGAACTACAGTCATCTGACGTTCCTGTAAGTGGGCCAGAGTTCTGGTAATTGTGGGGCACTATAATTTTTGCGTGACTAAGGGCCAATTTCTTCACCTCCGCTTAACTCTTAAGCGGTGCTTACCCATTAGGGTGTCCCAAAATTGGACAAAGTCTGGGATTTTTGGGGCTCAACCTTCAAATGAAAGCTTAGGGTAAAACAAAAGAAAAATTGTCTGTAACTTGATTATGCATATGTACAACATGTGATAGATTTAGTTCGGCAAAGGTATTGGAGGGTAACCGCCCCTTCGGTGGGCTTTGATCCCACGACCCCAGTTTGCATGACAGGTGCTTTCCCTACTAAGCTACGAAGGACCTCCGTCGTCCACCGCAGCTTAGCGGGTACTGATGAAACCAAATTCCCAGCACCAGGTACCAGCCGATCTCTCGCAATACATTTTCAGAACTAACTCTCTCAAATGTATTTTTGTACACAATGTCAACCAAGTAGGATGAGTATTTAGTATTGTCCGGCTCCTACACACTTGCTTCATCAGCAACGGCGCTCAATGAAGTAGGGTTGTGTGAGGTTGTGCCAGTTTGGTCGTCAGATCCCAACACGACCACACAAGCGAAGAGATCGCCACTCGAGATCAGTACATTCAAAGTTAATTGCCTATATGCCGGGTATTAAGCCACCCGGAGTGGAAATTAATTACTATGTCTGAAACTTGATTATGCATATGTACAACATGTGATAGATTTAGTTCGGAAAAGGTATTGAGGGTAACCGCCCTTCAGTGGGGTTTGATCCCACGACCCCAGTTTGCATGACAGGTGCTTTCCCTACTAAGCTACGAAGGACCTCCGTCGTCCACTGCAGCTTAGCGGGTACTGATGAAACCAAATTCCAGCACCAGGTACCAGCCGATCTCTCGCAATACATTTTCAGAACTAACTCTCTCAAATGTATTTTTGTACACAATGTCAACCAAGTAGGATGAGTATTTAGTATTGTCCGGCTCCTACACACTTGCTTCATCAGCAACGGCGCTCAATGAAGTAGGGTTGTGTGAGGTTGTGCCAGTTTGGTCGTCAGATCCCAACACGACCACACAAGCGAAGAGAGATCGCCACTCGAGATCAGTACATTCAAAGTTAATTGCCTATATGCCGGGTATTAAGCCACCCGGAGTGGAAATTAATTACTATGTCTGAAACTTGATTATGCATATGTACAACATGTGATAGATTTAGTTCGGAAAAGGTATTGGAGGTAACCGCCCTTCGGTGGGGTTTGATCCCACGACCCCAGTCACTGGGGTCGTGGGATCAAACCCCACCGAAGGGCGGTTACCTCCAATACCTTTTCCGGAACTAAATCTATCACATGTTGTACATATGTATAATCAAGTTTCAGACATATAATTAATTTCCACTCCGGTGCTAATACCCGGCATATAGGCAATTACCTTTGATTGAACCGAAAAGAAAAATTGTTCTACGACAACTCTGGGAAATGACGTTTAGGGGTGGCCCCGACGCGTTTTATGAAAAAAGTGCATTTTTTATAGGTAACATCGAAAATACCGGTATATCGGAAAGAAATTCGGTGAAACCCATCCATTTTATATTTTTTACATTTAACTTAGGGTCTATACTTTATGGTAAAACTTTGATACCGCATGTTTTAGGTCTCTATATTTTTCACTGATGCTTTAAATGCCCAAAAATGATGAATTTTTCTTAATATTTTTTTATTAATGCATCCAAAACGGGTATCCATCGTAATGCTTTCGAAACTAGATATACATAGAAAGTTGGGAATTTTATAACGAATATTTTGCTAAAAATAGCAACCTCCTATCTCTATCCGTTTAAAAGTTATTCACGATTTACTGCAGCTTGGAAAAAGACTTTTTGAAATTTCGGATCATAATACCTGGATCATGTTTAAGTAAAGAAACGCCTACTTTTCCATACCAACCAAATGAGTGCTTTAATAACCAATATCGCATTCATATGAGTTGCATAAAATTGATTTTAATACTTATTTGAGTGTTATAATGGAAACCCAACGATGGACCAGCAGTAACATGACTGACTACAAATTGTTCAGTTAGTCTGGGTGAGTGCTCAAATAGATTGATGAATATGGTTTCAAATCTACCCATAGGTAGGTTCAGTTTTCGTGTCATGGTTTGTCGAGCTGTGCAATGTTTCTCGATAACATGGAAATTAGTTGTTTTGTGACCATCTTGATTTTTTGCAAGAACGATCATGTGAAGCAAATCCAACTAGATCATTTTGATATCGATTTGTCATATTTTACGCCATATTGAAGCTCATTTTACGCCATTGCACTCGTAGTATTTATCTCATTCGGCAAGCCTCGTTGGATAAACGTACAACCATGCTGATTAAATCATCTTTTTGCAACTAGTTACACAAATTACTATTATCATTATTATTTTATAATGCATATTGAAATATTTGGCATCTACCATCTACGGAATCTCTGGAAATAAGAACAATCTACACTAATTACGAACTATTTTGCCTACCAATACTGATGATAAATTGATTGCATCGATAAATCGGGACCAAAATGATCCAGCCGGATTAACTTCACATGATCGTGCTGGTTAAAAAATCAAGTTGGTCAGAAAACAATTAATTTCCATGTTATCGTGAAACATTGCACAGCTCACCAAACCATGAAACGATAGCTGAACCTACCTATGGGTAGTTTTGAAACCATATTCATCAATCTATTTGAGTACTCACCCAGACTAACTGAACAATTTGTAGTCAGTCATGTTACTGCTGGTCCATCGTTGGGTTTCCATTATAACACTCAAATAAGTATTAAAATCAATTTTATGCAACTCATATGAATGCGATATTGGTTATTAAAGCACTCATTTGGTTGGTATGGAAAAGTAGGCGTTCTTTTACTTAAACATTATCCATGTATTGTGATCCTAAATTACAAAAAGCCTGTTTCCAAGCTGCAGTAAATCGTGAATAACTTTTAAACGGATAGAGATAGGAGGTTGCTATTTTTAGCAAAATATTCGTTATAAAATTCCCCACCTTTCTATGTATATCTAGTTTCGAAAGCATTATGATGGATACTCGTTTTGGATGCATTAATAAAAAATATTAAGAAAAATCATCATTTTGGGCATTTAAAGCATCAGTGAAAATATATAGACCTAAAACATGCGGTATCAAGGTTTTACCACAAACGATAGACCCTAAGTTAAATGTAAAAAATATAAAATGGATGGTTTCATCGAATTTCTTTCCGATATACCGGTATTTTCGATGTTACCTATAAAAATGCACTTTTTTCATAAAACGCGTCGGGGCCACCTCTAAACGTCATTTCCCAGAGTTGTCGTAGAACAATTTTTTTTTTGTTATACCCTAAGCTTTCATTTGAAGGTTGAGCCCCCAAAATCCCAGACTTGGTCCAATTTTGGGACACCCTATTACCCATACGCTTAAACTTGGTTTAAGCACTAAGCGGAGGTGAAGAAATCGGCCCTAATTCATTTATAATTTGGCGTCAGTAGTAAGATCTATAATTGGAGGCGTAAATCAATTAAAAAATGTCAGCCAGTTTCAGGTATAAGGAAATTTTGGTGCATTTTATTGTCTGTAATAAAAAGGTCACTCGGAATATTTTTGAATATTTTTACAATCCTGTCACAGGATTCCTGTGTAATAATGCATTGACTGTAATTGCGACATTTTGGGGTTTTTAGTAATCATTTCAATGATTCGTTAAGGATATTTCGAAGAGGTTCTCAAGATGCAAGCATTCCTTAAGGATATTTTAAGGTTTAGGAATTTTTGTAGGTATATCCTGATGCATTTCCAAAATAATTTCTGGATCTATCTCCTAAGCAATTTCTTGGTACTTTGCCAAAAGAATCGAAACTCCGAGAGAATTCTTGGAGGAATGTACAGAGAATTTTTTTTTTTTGTCTTTATTTAAGAGACTTGCAGCCCGAGGCTGGCTCGTCTCCGGTACAGACAAATTAAGGAAATTCGAGAATTTCTTCAGGAGTTCCATGGGAAATTCCTTGAGAAGTTCGTTAGGAAATTCCTGAAAGGAATTCTGGCGGAATTACGGAAGCCAATGGAATGTAACACCTGGAAGAATTTCTTAATTAAATAAAAAATTGCCAATGGAATTACTGAAAAAATTGGTAAAAGTTTCCAAAAGAATGTTCAGATATTTTTGCCTTTCTCGTATACAAAGTATAGATAAAGGCTATATGTTTGCTCCAAAAACGAACTTTTTATAGGAGGCCCGGAGGCCTATAGTATTATATACCGATCGACTCGAGTATTATATACAACGACAATTGAGGTAATGTCTGATGATGTGTGTGTGTTTTTTTTCTTCCTAAGCAATGGAGGGGGAATCTGCTCAACAGACATCCTGGGTTGTCCAGGAAGTGCGGGGTTAGGGACCACCTCCAAAAGCAAACGAGGGGGGTAGGACTATATCCCCGACCCGCTAAACCGTTTTCATTGCCGCCAAGCCCATCGTCCCTTCGGTACAACCAGAAAGTAATGCTTCAAAGGGAGGCCAGTGCACAACGCACCCTCGAGGTTAGCGGCGTGTCCTTGCAGCATCGAACATCGTGACACGCTTTTTTAGAAGAACACCATGATATCATGCCTGCGCATTGCCGGCTTTCCAGATGGCCTTACCACGCCCTATGTCCTCGGAAGGTGGGAAGGGTCGACTTCGCGCCTGCTTCTCACTGTATGGCTGGTATCAAGAATGATTATGCCGCGTGCACCCCAAATTGACCTCTCTGCGACAGGGCCTATTCGCCAACACACAGAGGGACTTGCCGACGCGGTGCCTACGCCTGCTCCAGCCTTGACGACGACCCCTTCTCGTCCTAGGGCTAGAAACCCGCTCGGTTGACCGACGCTGCGAAAGCGACGATATTATGTTGTTCTTCGTGCGACCACTGGTTTGATAAAAGCATCGAGTTCGACCACAGGGCACCGGTATGAACAATGAAGCCGACTCCAAACCCTTGGATCCCCTCTTATTTGCTCCTGAACTAGCCATTCCTTGAGTCCACGAGCCACCTTCTGTGTAGCTCCGAGACGATTTGGACGATAGCCGATAAAACGGCGTTCCAGCCAACTTCATCTTTACACATCCTCCGAACTAGGTTGTCCGGGGTAGTGTCCAGACCACATGTGGCAAGCATGGGGCAGCAGGGACCATGTCCAAGGGCTTGACGACCCCTCCCCAGCTGTCTGCGAGTCAGGGAGAACTGCCTAGGGCGTGGTGGGATTTAGCAGTGGGCTCTGCTAAAATCCCTCCCAAAAAAACCACAAGTGCCCGTAAGCGGACTCTATCAAAGCGACTGTGTGCCGCTTCAAAAGCACAAGCCCAGGGAGGGAGTGCCAACTGGCATGTGGAGTGTCCCTACTTCGGTAGGGTAGTGCGTGAGCTGCTTCGGCAGGGAGTGAGTGATCTGTTTGTGCTGAGGCAGGAGTGTCATAGCGAGTCGCCGCCGCTATGGCAGCCTCGAAGCGCAGCAGAAGTCTGAGTATGGACTGCACATGCTAAGGTAAGAGTGTCGTAGCGTTGCTACCGCTATCGACACCTCGAGGCATGGCAGTGGAGTGTTAGAATAAGTTGTGGAGTGTACCTACTTCGGTAGGGTAGCGCGTGAGCTGCTTCGGCAGGGAGTGAGTGATCTGGTTGTGCTGAGGCAGGAGTGTCATAGCGTGTCTCCGCCGCTATTGTCACCTCAAAGCGCAGCAGAAGTCTGAGTATGGACTGCACATGCTGAGGCAGGAGTCGAGGTACCGAACCGACACCTCGAGGCATTGCAGTGGAGTGTTAGAGTGAGCACCTGAAAAGGGTCACATGGAGCGAATGGTCTTTGGAGAAGCTGCTTCGGCGGCAGGGTAGCAGTGGGTTGTACCCACACACCTACAGTTGTGCACATGTGGTGCATGGGGAGTGTCCCTGCTTCGGCAGGGTAGCGTATGGTCTGCTTCGGCAGTGGTGTGATTGATCTGCTCGTGCTGAGGCAGAGTGTCGTAGCCTTGCGCAATATCTGTAGGCCTAGGCAGTTACCGCTATTGACACCTCGAGGCATGGCAGCGGAGCGTCCGGGAGAGAGCATCCAAGTAAGACTCAAATGGAGTGAATGGGGTGCGAGTCAGTCTCGCGTGGGACGAGTGCCTGTGTGAGGGATAATGAGTGAGTACGCTTAGTACTGCCGTCCCCCCAGAAGTAGTACTGCGAGGTAGTTCCTGGGGGAAACGATGGTGGAGCCCAAGGGAGTTTAGTCGGTATTACCGGTATGGTCGAGTCCGACACTCCAGTACACTTCCGTGTGGTAGTTTGGCAACTACAATGCACGTGTACTGGGTTAGTGTGTAAATGCATTCTCCCTTGTAAAAAAAAAAAAAAAAAAAAAAAAAAGCATGTAGTCAGGGGGCAGCAGGGACAGCAGGGACAGCATGGACCATGTCCAAGGGCTTGACGACCCCTCCCCAGCTGTCTGCGAGTCAGAGAGAACTGCCTAGGGCGTGGTGGGATTTAGCAGTGGGCTCTGCTAAAATCCCTCCCAAAAAACCACAAGTGCCCGTAATCAGACTCTATCAAAGCGACTGTGTGCCGCTTCAAAAGCACAAGCCCAGGGAATGCCAATTGGCATGGGGAGTGTCCCTACTCCGGTAGGGTAGCGCGTGAGCTGCTTCGGCAGGGAGTGAGTGATCTGGTTGTGCTGAGGCAGGAGTGTCATAGCGCGTCGCCGCTATTGTCACCTCGAAGCGCAGCAGAAGTCTGAGTATGGACTGCACATGCCGAGGTAGGAGTCGAGGTACCCAACGACACCTCGAGGCATTGCAGTGGAGTGTTAGAGTGAGCACCCGAAAAAGGGTCACATGGAGTGAATGGTCTTTGGAGAAGCTGCTTCGGCGGCAGGGTAGCAGTGGGTTGTACCCACACACCTACAGTTGTGCACATGTGGTGCATGGGGAGTGTCCCTGCTTTGGCAGGGGTAGCGTGTGGTCTGCTTCGGCAGTGGTGTGATTGATCTGCTCGTGCTGAGGCAGGAGTGTCGTAGCGTAATATCTGTAGGCCCAGGCAGTTACCGCTATAGACACCTCGAAGCGCAGCAGAAGGCTGAGTATGGACTGCACATGCTGAGGTAGGAGTCGAGGTACCTGCTCGACACCTCGAGGCATGGCAGTGGAGTGTTAGAGTGAGCACCCGAAAAAGGGTCACATGGAGCGAATGGTCTTTGGAGAAGCTGCTTCGGCGGCAGGGTAGCAGTGAGTGGTACCCACACACCTACAGTTGTGCACATGTGGTGCATGGGGAGTGTCCCTGCTTCGGCAGGGTAGCGTGTGGTCTGCTTCGGCAGTGGTGTGATTGATCTGCTCGTGCTGAGGCAGGAGTGTCGTAGCGTAATATCTGTAGGCCCAGGCAGTTACCGCTATTGACACCTCGAGGCATTTATTAGCGCCCGGGAGAGCATCCAAGTAAGACTCAAATGGAGTGAATGGTGTGCGAGCACCCAAGTCAGTCTCGCGTGGGACGAGTGCCTGTGTGAGCGATAATGAGCGAGTACGCTTAGTACTGCCATCCCCCCAGAAGTAGTACTGCGAGGTAGTTCCTGGGGGAAACGATGGTGGAGCCCAAGGGAGTTTAGTCGGTATTACCGGTATGATCGAGTCCGACACTCCAGTACACTTCCGTGTGGTAGTTTGGCAACTACAATGCACGTGTACTGGGTTAGTGTGTAAATGCATTCTCCCTTGTAAAAAAAAAAAAAAAGCATGTAGTCACGCATTGTGCAAAAACGTGGGCACACGAACAACACGTGTTCCACCGTTTCCTCTAAACCTGCGCACACCGGGCGAGGCAAAGTGTCCGAACCGGTGTAGATACTGTCTGAAGCAACCATGGCCTGTAATGACCTGGGACAGGTGGAAAATTATTTCTCCATGGAGTCTTTGCCTCACGTGACTATCTCCGGTATCAACCTATGTGTCCAGTTTACCTGCACTGTGATTTTGCAGCACGCTTAAACGCCAGGCACTTCGAACCCCCCATGGGGTGCATGCTGTTCGCAGTTTTGCTGGAGCAAATCAAACAATTGGAAGGGTTCGTGTCACCCAACCGGTGATTGTTAGATTTTCTAACAATTCTGTATAAGATCCTACCAAAATCTGTATAAGAACTGGGCATATGCGAAATTGTTAGATTCTTATACAGAAAATGTAAGCTCTCATACAAATATTGTTAGAAAAGCTAACAAAATTGTAAGGTCTCATACAATATTTGTATAAGAATCTACCAATTTCGCATATGCCCAGTTCTTATACAGATTTTGGTAGGTTTTTATACATAATTGTTAGAAAATCTAAAATCGCCGGTTGGGTGTAGCATTGTGCCTTATGTCCATCCAATTTACGAGTACTTAGCCTCGTCCGTCTTGATGTCTAGTGCATCGCCCCTGAAGCGATTGGCGCCTACCCTAGACTTCTTGCTACCCTTATTCGCCTGGGCCTTCTTTTCGGTCTTTGACTCCTTCGGTTTCCCCTTGTTCTTGACAAGGTCCAGGAGGCGTCATTCCCCTCTATTTCCCTGGTCTGGGGCAGCTGAGAGCTCTCAGCCTGCCGTAATCCCTTACCACCGTCTTTCCTGGGTGGATGGACCATTCCAGGTTCTTCCTCCCCCGGTTTTGGAGGTACCTGGTACCGGGGTTCAGCTTCCCAGCCCCACTACCCTTGTTCGGGATAGTAACCCTCCGCGTTTTGGAGTGGCCCCCAGGGAGTTCATCCCCTGGAGACTGTCTCCCCCATTTTTGTGTCTGTTCCGTTGGAGCAGTCACCCCCGACGTGCCCGCGAATACAAAAAAGCAAAAAAAATGATCAATTTTTGGCGAGCCAAAATTCGCCGGGTCAGCTAGTAATTTATAAAATATCCCAGGCACTCATTTGCATACTTCTCAACGGCTTCTTTCGTAAACCCTCCCAAAAGGCCTTTGTAAATTTCTTTAGAAATTCCTCTAGTAAACAATGTGTTATTCCTTTCCAAATTCCTGCAGGAATTATTCCGGAAATATTGTTGTAAGAATTCTTACGACTTTTTTTAAAGAATGAAATAGGAAGCATTAAAGAAATTTCCGGAGAAGTGTTTTGAAGGAAATTTAAAAGGATTTTTTGAAGGAATTCTGTAAGAATTTTCTAAAGCTTTCGCGAAGAAATTCTCAAAAAGATTTCTAAACGAAATTTCCGAAGGATTCCTGAAAGAATTTTTGAAGGGAATTCTGAAGAAAAATCCAAAAAGGGAATCTCCGAAGGTCTATAGTTATTTTTGGAAGAGTTGCTTAAAAACAGATGAATGAGCGAAAGAATTCCTATGAGAATCCTCGAAAGAATTCCTGGAAATCTGAAGAAATTCCTGAGGTAAATTTCGAAGCAACTCCAAGAAATTCTTCCTAGAGTTTCCGAAGGGATTTCTTGAAAAAGTATTGACATACCGTCGTTCGGGGCGACATTGGGCATAGGGGGTAAGATTGGGCCAAAAACGAAAAATGTTTCAACTCCTAATATCTCAGAAACTGTTACGAATTTTAATGAAAACTTCAAACGGTTCGAAATTATATTAAAATTCACGTCTAGGAAATCACAAAACAAATTCCAAGAACTAATTGTGCTCGTACGATAATGCTTGGAATTTGAATGTAAAACTATTGAGCGAATGAACCCGTATTAAAATAGTGTCAGTAATGCCCCACAAATCTATTACATAACTAGTTTTTAGTTTGATGGATATCTGGTTATCATGTTACGATAATTTGTTGTTGTTTTATCGAATTTTATTAATATTTATATAACGGTTCTGGTTTTTCGTAGCAACGAGCAATGCACGCAAAAAAAGGGGTGAGATTGGGCCAAGCCTTCAGTTGATTTGCCTCACATAGTTGGTAAGAGCCGTAATGTAGGCAATTATTTTGAATGAACGATTGAATCGTTTCATCGTCACCGCTGAACTATTTCATTTGGTCCAATGCCACCCCCTGTGAGGGGTGAGAATGGGCAAATTTTGAACAACATACATATAACTTTGAAGAATTTCCATATTTCATTATTTTTCCCCAGACAGCGGTAAATTTGCAATTCAAGCTTGTACCAAACTAATTAAAACTTGATTCCAATGTTAACTACTAGAGCTTTGTAACATTTACTTGGAGCATACCACATTTTGGCCCAATGACACCCCCGTTGGGGGTAATTCTTAAAACATATTCCATAAATAATTCGTAAAGGAATTTCAGAATGACTTTCGAAATTATCTTAAATGAGAAATATCCAATGCAATCCTCCAATTTATTTCCGGATTTTTTTTTTCTATTTGTCTTCGAGAATACGCGAAATATCATCGAAAATTCCTTTGGAAATTTTTATAGGGATTCCTTCGAGAATTCATTTACCAATTCTTCTAGGAATTTCTTCAGCAATTCTTTTGTAAATTTCATTGGAAATTTGTTTGGAATTTTAATGGAAAACCTTTCTGGAGAATTCCTTTCATACGAGACGAGCCAGCCTAGGGCTGAAAGTCTCGCAAATAAAGAAAAAAAAAATCCTTTCATGAATTCCTCAGAAAACTGCCTTAGGAATTCCTGCGAAAGTTGAATTAGGAACCCTAAATTTTTTTAAGGAATTACATCAGCAAATTTTTCTGATTTTTGTCAAACAAATTCTCCTACTAATTCCTCAAGAAATTCCTTCTATAACTCTAGGAAGAAATTCTTGGAATTCCTTTGAAATTTAGCAATTTAGTCGGAAATTTATTCAGGATTTTTTTCAAAACTTCATTTAGGCATACCTTCGGACAGTCCTCCGAGCTTCTCAACACCTTCGGATATTTATTTAGAAAATCTCTCGGGAATCTCTTCAAAAATGCAAGAATTAAATCTATTACGAATCATTTTGAAATTACTTCAAGAGTTCCTCGAAAAAATCATCCGCAATTACCTTTAAGGCTTGTACTCGAAAAAAACGCACCAGACAAAAGTGTTCGCCAAAAATTTATTTTAAGTCGGATTTTCTTGAAACTTTCAGGGAATGAACTAATACATATGGATTATGTTTCGGCATATTTATTTTATTCAATTTCCTTTCCATCGCTGAAAGCCCGCACCTTTCCCTTAAGACCCCTCATAACATTTTGTGCAATGGTGGAGCCAACCTTTTTGGTCACTTTCATCCATTCTTTCTTCAACTCCAGCTCGTTCTTGAACACCTTGGACGATTTTCGAACTTTGGCCTTCATAATAGCCCAAAATCTTTCCACCGGACGAATCTCTGGTGAATTTGGGGGGTTGGCGGTTTTTGGTACAAAAACAACGTTTTGTCTCTGTACCAATCCAACGTCGATCGCGCGTAATGGCATGATGCCAGGTCCGGCCAAAATAATGTCTCGCCTCCGTGGGACCGCAGGAAGGGCAACAGACGCTTCTGGAGGCACTCGGTGCGGTAAATTTCGCTGTTGATGGTTCCCGTTGTGATGTACGGTTTGCTCAGCTTACCGCATTGGCATATGGCCTGCCAAAGCAAGTATTTTTGGCGAATTTGTCCACTTTCTTCTTCCTTATGTCTTCCGGAACATCAAACCGTGATTTGGCAACGTAGAACTCCAGCCCCGGTATCTGCTTTGCGTCTGCCTTGATGTAGGTTTCGTCATCCATAACCACACATCGGCTTCGTTAACCACTCTCGATAGAGCTTCCTTGCGCGGGACTTGGCCGTCGTGTTTTGTTGATCACGCCGGTTCGGTGCCTTCCGGACCTTGAATACACGAAGCCCAGCTCGTTTCATGGTTTGCTGAACGAACCAGGCGGAACACTTTGCCTTCAGAGCCGCGTCGCGAATCGAAAGGTTCGGATTACGCTTGAAATAACCCAACACCTTCCGGGCCTTCACAGGCTCAGCTGTCTTCAATTTTCTTCCACTTCCAGCCCGCCGCTCGGTCGTCTGGGACTCTCTAAACGATTTTACCACCGAGATACAGTTGTATGGGTGATTCCCAGTTGTCTTCCGATCCACCTCATGGTCGCAGTCGGATTTTCCATGACGGCGCGCACAATTCTCCGGCGATTTTCTTCTTGTTTCGATGACATCTTAATACTCACTGCACCGATTGTTATGATATTTTGCACATGTAAACAATACACTCCAAACTAGTTATACCCAGATTTTCATCAATTTTTACCCACGGACAAAAAAGTTACAGACGGATAAAAATGGTGCATTTTTTTCGAGTACAGGCCTTAATATCTCCGAAAATCCTTCAGGATTTCCTTTTTCATTTTTTAATAAATTTCAAGAAAAAAATTACCAACAAAATTTCCGGAGTAATCCCTTTATGAATTTTGTATGGTTTTACTAAAAGAAAACGAAGTTCGGAAGTAATTTTTGAATTTTCCGAAGGAAAAAAATTCTAAAATATTTCTGGAGTGGAAAACGTTTCTGAAGGATACCTATCAAGAATAAAATTTAGAATAATTTTCTGGAGAAATTTCAGAATGAATTCTCGAAGAAATTTTCAAAAGAAAGACTGAAAGATTTTCGGATAGATTGAGCAAAGAAATTTTTATATGAATTTACGATGGAACTTTCAATAGAATTTCCGAAGGAAATAGAAATTTATTTGCAATTCTTCGAAAATAACTTTGAAAAATCACTTCAGAACTTTCTCCAAACTTTTAAGAAAATCAGTCGTTTTCTCAAGACAATTTTATATAATTAATTTTCAGAGAAATAACCTATTTGGTGGGTCATGTGCCACATCGTGCCCCTGCTTAGCTTCGACAGTGGTTCCTGTAGTGTTAGATTGCTAAAGGCGGTTGATATCTTGTGATTAATATATTTTGTTCAGAATGGTACCATATGGTACTTTATGTGTCAGATGTTCATATTTTTCATCACAGTAGCCCAATTTTTATGCAGAAGCAAACCAAAACAATGAATTGAACCCTTTATTCAAAATCCGGGTTACTGTGGTTGAATCATGTTGATCACAAACTCTGTAGTGGATAACAGCGCTTCTAGCGTTCTAATACTTATGCTTCTACTGGCGTTCCATGCGATCTTTTTGTATGCATTATTATTAGACAAAGAAAATGTAGTTTTTTTACTTTAGTGTTACAATTTGGATTTTTTTTTCATTATTCCTTTCTTTATTTGATAGGGACTCTATGTTACTTACTATACTTATAGATTTCCATTACTCATTTATTGATGTCGTTGCCAGTTCATCTCATCGTGAGTCCATTGTGTCCGTTTGTCCATGTCGTGCATCCAATAATCGTTGCATTGTTCGGTTGCCACTTTATCCGGGTCGTTATCAGGCAGCACTACGGTATGGCGCGTTCCCCCAAAAAGCCACCGTGTGGGCTGCGGATCCCTTCTCTTAGCTATCCCGTTTCATAGAACGAATTTCGGTTGCTTTTTGTTTTAACATGTGCTTACGTTGCAAAGCACAACATTGCATAATTTTCTTACAGGCCCATGTCATCGACATTATTCACTAAAGATACTACTTAACTAATTTTCACAAGAATTCAAAAACTAAATAAATCTCTCTCCACACTTGTGGCGCGTGTCAACAGCGCTGACAGCAATCCTGAACCAGTCAACGACGGCCACCAAGTTTGTGACAACAAAACGATCGCAAATCAAAGCTCACATTCCGAGATGTCCATCTGTGTCCACACGCGAACCAGGTGGAATGTTTCTAATTTTTTAATTAACCATTATTTGCGAATGGTTGCCACACGGTGGAGTGCAGACCCGACTGGGCACCATTCCAGCTCCTGCTTTGATTTATTGGCGGGTGATTTATGCTCGTGCCGAGGAAATACTAGGAAAAATTGCTCCACTCTCCACAACTCTGGTTGCCAGGGAAGGAAAAAGTACTCCACTGTACGGGAAAGTGGCTCCCTCCGTATAGGAAGCTAGGGGGGAAAAAACTAAAACATCGATATCGACTCAATCGGAAAAGACGCGGTAGCCAGCGGGGTTGGGAGCTAGATGACGACAGTGTGGTCATAAACACGATGTTAGGTGCCTAAACGGTGTGCAAATTGAGTGCGGCTTAACATCTGGCTGACCACGCTGTCTGTCCGTCCGGTGGTTGGCCATCGAGTCGGAAACCGGAGTGGCGGGAAGAAAGTGAAATATAAGTGCAAATGAGATTTCGCGGTTTAGTGCTCGATCACCAAGTGCTCGAGTTGTTACCGTTTTTGTGCGTTGTTTACTTAGTCATCTGGATGTTTTGCTTCTCTAGCTTTTTTTTGTGTTCGTTGCGCTATTGGCTCTTGAATTTGCAAGGTTGTAAAATGTAAATTATCCTACGATTCCGGTTCGACGAAGAGGCGAGTGCTGTTTTAAGGGACGAAATTGAAAGTGGTTTAGTCGCACCAGAGGCGGTTCAAAATGGCATTGAAAGTTTATTGATGCATAACATTTAGCGATACAGTTTTCGCCTTAAATGGTTAATGATTGCTTCGACTGATTGCAGCGCCTATTAACGTTACGAGTACTCGGACAGATCGCTAGGACAGTAAAAACAAGTTTCAGCGATGTTATGCTGCTTTATTTCCATCCGCCATTGTATAGGCAGGAAATATGTTTAACATCTTCTGATTCGTATCAAAATTATGATTACCACATACATGATTACTTGATCCTCCCACAAACATAATGATAACTTCATAAACTTTAAGATTCAATTAAGCCTTCCATTACGAACGCGTGGGACGCGTGTCACGTGTGGATACAACAATATTTTCATTCCACTTCCAGCAAGGTCTCCTCCTCCTCTCTCTCTTCTGATAAAACAATCCAACTATAACGCTCGTGGAAAAAGGTATTTGGCAATGTTTGTGTGGGTTGCTAGAGATTGGTTTAGGGCTGATGCTCACATAGTGTTTTTTCAATGCCACGTACACACAACGTGTTAAATAACTCAGGTGTGCATCAGCGCAGACACATTGCATTACCGCTTTTTGAAAGTGCTAATTTATTTTTGTGTTGTGGAAAATTCTTGATTGTCTATGGAAATATTGCATTTTTTGTGGAATTTTCATATTTATTTATTGCTCATGATTTCTAATTTCTTTATTGGTAATTTCCTATTTTTATTTCTAATTTTTCAAAGGTAGTTTTTATTTAAGTCTTTTCTAAATTCTTCGGAATTTCAACAGAAAATACTCAGTATTTAAAAAAACGGAAAACTTTTGGTATTTTATGGCATATTTTAGGAACTTCAGGGAATGGAATTGAACTAGAATAAACATTTGCCTCATAATGCATCAATCGTCATCATTCAATTAACGAAGACTTCAGGACATTGACCCAGCATAAGGAATTTATGTCATAATACATTTGAGCCACTAAATGACGCCTTCCGTCACACTAATTAAATCATAATTCCACTAATTACATCACCGCAGATACGAAATGCAACTGTTCTCAATCCAAACCATTCATACACGGCTATCCGTGTATCTGCATCTCGTTTTAAAGTGCCAATTTTCACCAGATCTGATAAAGTTTGTTCAACTGCAGCACCTTCCAAGAAAAAAGCAACAGTCAGCGAGCTCACTGCATCCAGCGCAGCTGCGGGCAGCACTTTATTCCCGTTCCGTTCGGACGAGCCCTTCTCTCAGAGGCGGTCGATGACCCCGGCCGGCATTTACTCATTTCACTGTCAAACAATCAGAACGATTCATGTGAAATTTTCACTTCTCCACGAGTCCCCGGGCCGCGGGACGGCGGAATCCCGGGGCCTCCTGTTGGTTTGCTATGAGGGTCCCGGAGAAGGCAGGCAAGGAGTCCGCTAAAAAACTTTCGCTATCGTTCGTCGAACGGCTTTGGGAAAGGCTGTTGGCTAGGGTGTGCAATAAAAGGTAAAAATCAATTAATGAATTAATTCACAATTTAATGACACAACAATAATAACATAGCAAAGATTCTATACCTCTGATAAGAATTTACATTGTCACGTTAAGTTTGAGACTCTTCCATCACTGAGCTTTTTGGAGCGCCCTACCGCGGGACTGGAAGGGACCCGTATAATCGTGCCGCAATCAATGGCCCAACGGGACCGTGGTGTGGCAGTTGGCAGGTTTCATCTCTTCTAATGAGGTAAACGGCATCACGTGTCTTGTTGTTTCGCCGTATTTGCCTGACGACGACGATACCTTCTCGGACATTTAAGTTGTCGAATGGTGGAAAAACTGCAGACATGGTCCGTATCGTTAAGGAGTCGTGACTCGTGTGTCTTTTCATTAGGTGCAGCACCCCACCAGCACTGGGTTAGGATACTTATCTGCTTGTCTGTCGGACCATTCATCCTCCCAAGAGCGAAGTTTTCCTTGTGGCACTTGGTCACGCAAAAGGGAACAAGTTGAAGCTGTCGGCACTTGGGAGTGCGATTGGTGAAACCTCGTAGTCAAATGTATCCATCAGGTACGGCCCAGAGGTTGCGAGCTGCGGGGTCCTAAACGGGATCGAACGTGGTGAAACGATACTCTCGCTTTCTGTTTCTATTTTTATGCTACCAGGAATCATTAGATGGATGATATCAAACACGTTTCAAGTACATCCTATGGTAGTTAATTCCAAATGGATTGATATCATTTATATTTTCTCCATGTATTTATTGACACTGGTGATGAAGATCAATATTGTAGATGCAATACTAGAAATGTTATTTGTTTATTTTTTTAATAGGGCCTCATCTTGCAGTTATGCTTCTCCTGTTTGTCACATGTTTGTCTTCCTCGAACAACCAATTGCATTTTAATTGGGGGTTTTGAATTGTTTGCGTCGGCACGTTTGCCAAAAGTCCATTTCCCTTGAAACATGACGTAAACTTTTGGACATTCACAAAATACAAGCTCCCTAAGACAGGATACGGATCTACATTCTTGTTCCAGGGATGGATTAAATCATTTAAAAATGGCCTTCGCATAAAATTTTACTATACCGCCAAACGTTTTGCCTTTCTCGTATACTAAGTATTTTTTACAGCGCCTGTGATATTAAGTTGATGGGTTTTGTGCATTTTTCCAGAAGAACATTTTTACTATTAGGTGCAGTTTTATCTAGCCCCTCTGTAGCAAATTGTAGGAGAGCTAGACAATACCCGACTCTTTCAGCAGATGATAGACACATCGTTTGACCTAAAATCAGCTACACTGCCTGAAATCGCATAACTGTCCCATATTGATAGAAAACTCAGCAAAGATGGGACAACTATGCGGTTATAGGCAGTACAAAGCTTTAAAATAAATTTATTGGGTGAAGTAAAACTTAAAACTATGAACACTGACTTATAAATTCGGTAATTAATAGTAGGAAAATACTTTTTCAACTTTAGCTTTAAATACAAAAAACATACACTTATCGTCTAGCATCCCTACTTAAGTTTTTCTCGGATCATTAATATAAAATGTTCAAATTACTGCGGAGCATTTATTCGCAACATCCTCCTTGTGGAATATACATACTTTTAGCCAAATTCATATGCAAATTATCTTCTTACAATTAAGTTACAACATCGTCTATATACAAGTCTATAAAACGAAGCCATTGGACTGCGACCTACCCACAACTGAAGCTAGCATGGAGCTGAAATTTGCTCATTTCTTCAGATTGCTACTTACACAAGGTACTGTCTATGCTTTTGTTCGTTTTATATCATGTTCACCCTCGTAATTGTTTATGTTGCATTCGCAGTGCACTCGTATTGGTGACTTGGAAAAAATGTGACAAAGATGGCGTAGCTTGTCATCCCCGTGAATATATCTCACCCTCACATTCCCCTTCTTCTCTCACTAAAAAAAAAGAAAAAAAAAACCATTGACCTAGGATTTTCATAAACAACTATTTACACCACATTTTTTTTTCTAATTTTACAATCCAGTATCAAATATCCGTACTCAATTCCTATATTCAAAATCATCCTGATTCAAATTGGAATTCAAATATTTCAATATGATTTTCCAATCTGATACTCAAATCCCTAAAATCAAAACATTCATATAAAATGATCAAGTTTTTTTTCATTCTGCTCATCTTCCATGGCTCTGCATTACAACTAGTTCTCGGTTTACTATTTATGTGTTCTTCAGCATTTCCACAGTAATTGATTGAAAGTTTTGTTTATGCCTGCCATTGCATGGTTATGTATTTTGTCCATCCAATTTTCACAACTAATATTCTAATCCAACTCCATCTTTCAAATACAATCTCTAGTTTATAACCAAAAGTTGATTCTAAAATAATATTAAATATTTGTAACCAAGCCAATTCCAATTTTCAAATCTAATAATCATGTTACCTTACCCATTATCAAAAATCAAATGTTTCATTGAAAACCAATACCAAAAACAACCCAAGTTCAATATTTCAGTTCACAGTCCACATACAAATACGCAAATACACATTTACTAAGCAAATTAATCCAGCTTTTTTTTAACATTCTGAAAATGTCAACTATTTCAGATTCATGATCCTCCAGCTGTATTCCTTCTAATTTTTTTGCAAATATTTCCAGCATTGCAATCCAAATCCAATAGAATTCGATCCGGCAGTCCATATCCAATACAATTTGATGGCCTTCCAATGGGAAAATCAAAAACAATATCGGTGGTTCGCCAAACATACTATGCCCTTCAAGCTCAAGCCAATAAGTCCGGTACTCTCACACAACACCTTCGAAATTCAAATTTGAGTTGATCCGCATTAACGTGGCTTTGACGCGAACAATCCGCCCCTCTTTTACACAACCTTCACCATCAAAAGCTGCAACAATCCGATACTCTTCCAGAGCACCTTCGACAACACAAGCAGAAAAACGATGGGAAAACAAATCATTTATTCCGAAAAAAAAATTATGTTTAGTCGAAACCGATAAGAACAACAAATCATTCAATCTGGCACCTTCGATATTACAAGTGGAAACCGATGAGAATACGAATCATTTGCTTCGGCGCTACTCCAGAATTCTTTCGACATTTTAACTCGTTTAAGTCAAACCAATGAGAAAACAAATAACTTTTTTTTCGGCGCTTTTCCAAAGCATCTGCGACGTCACAAGCCAAAACATTCAATCCAGTGCTCTTCCACAGCAGTATCGACATCACATGTTGAAATCGATGAGAAAACAAATCATTTATGCTGGCGCTCTTCCAGAGCGCCTTCAACTTTTTTTAAAATAAAAACCGTTGAGAAACAAAACATTTGTCAATCCAACGTCTTCGACATCAGAAGCCAAATCATTTTATCCGGCGCTCTTCCAAAGCGTCCTCGATATCACAAGTCGAGACCGATGTGCACATAATTTAATCTGACGCTCTTCTAGAGCGTCTTCGACACTACAAGTCGAAAACCGATGAGCAAATTTATCAATCCGACGCTCTTCCAGAGCGTCTTCGACATCACAAGTCGAAACCGATGTGCAAATCGTTCAATTCGACACTCTTCCAGAGCGTCTTCGACATCACAAGTCGAAACCGATGTGCAAATCATTTAATTCGACGCTCTTCCAGAGCGTCTTCGACACTACAAGTCAAAACCGATGAGCAAATTTATCAATCCGACGCTCTTCCAGAGCGTCTTCGACATCACAAGTCGAAACCGATGTGCAAATCATTCAATTCGACACTCTTCCAGAGCGTCTTCGACATCACAAGTCGAAACCGATGTGCAAATCATTTAATCCGACGCTCTTCCAGAGCGTCTTCGACACTACAAGTCGAAACCGATGAGCAAATTTATCAATCCGACGCTCTTCCAGAGCGTCTTCGACATCACAAGCCGAAACCGATGAAAAAATGTCCCAATCACGCCCACAGGATACTTACAAAACAATTATTTCCAACCAGGAACAACCTGACAGGATCGCCAAATGTGCGGCCTAATTCTGCCGAACGAGCTATCGCCGGGGTTGCTGTCTAATCGCGCGTGCGACTCCGTTCGATGTCCCACGAGGCAAAGTCGTGGCCTGCTATTTACTGGTTAGTGTTGGCAACTAAACCGTTATACGATATTTGCATATCTGTCATCAATGCACTCTTAAAGTGGATTGCCCAACTTCTAATATATCTCACCCTCACAATTCCCATCACATTCAAGTTGTACTGAAAGGCTATATAATCACTCCAAAAATAAATTTTGATACGAGGTCCGAAGACCCATTGTGTTAAATACCAGTCGACACAGCTCGACGAACTGAGCTGATGTCTGTATGTGTACAAATTTTAAGCACACTTTTTGGAACATTGTCCAAATAAATCGCAATAGGTTCCATTCGACGATGAATCCTGTCCCATTGTTTGCTATTAAAAATTGACCAGATGGGATCAGAAGCTATGGCAAAAGAGTAGTTTGTGCAACTAGTTGCAAAAAGATGATTTTTTCAGCACGAGTTGTACGTTTATCCAACGAGGCTTGCCGAGTTGGATAAATACTACGAGTGCTGAAAAAATCGAGTTTTGCAACGAGTTGCACACGCTATTTTTTGCAATGACGAAAAAAGGGCTTTAATATGATAAATCTTTACCAAAATTGTACAATCGAATTTACTCCACATGATCATTCATACCAATAAATCATGTTGCGGCAGAGAACAATAAGATTCCATCTTATCGTGCCAAATTGCATTGCTTGAAAAGCTATGAAGCGATGGATGCAATTGCCTTTGGAAAATTGTGATGTTATGTCCAACAAACCATTTCATTTATTACGAGACGCTTAGAGTACACTATTTAAACACTCACCCAAACTAATTCAGCTAAATGTAGTCATGTAACTACTGTCCCAATGTAGGTTTTTCATTATAGCACCCAAATGAGTGCTATAATAAATATTATGCAACCCATTTGAGTTGCATAATGGTCATTAAAGCACCCATTCTGTTGGTATGGAAAAGTAGGCCGTTTTATCACTCAAATGACAACTGTAAACCAGGTTTTATGATCAGGAATTGCAAAAATATTATTTATGTATGCCCAAAACACGCTAAAAAATACTCATTTATATTTTTATAGCATTTTGGCGGATTCATCATGGTTTTACCTTTGTTGTCCACTACGAATATCAAAGGAATATCTTTCACTGAGTTCAATGATTATTCGAAAACAAACTCTCAAAAGATTTACAATGTTATGAAAACTCATATGTGAATATGTACGTTATGTGGAAAATGTATTGGAGGTAACCACTTTCCCTTCGATGGGACTCGAACCCATGACCCTACAGTACGCTAGACTGGTGCTTTAACCAACTAAGCTACGAAGGACCTCCGTCGGCCTTCGCAACCTAGCAGCTACTGAACGAGCTCGAGATTCCCAAATTGGACGCATAGTCAAATCACTCGCAATCCATTTCTCAAGCCAATACTTCCACATGTGTATGAGTACACATCCACATTAGAGGAGCGTGAGTATTTAGAATGTCTGGCGGCTATACACATTCTTCATCAGCAACGGTACTGATCAAGTGAGGTTGTGTAAGCTATTTGCCAGTCGGTCGTCAAGCTCAGACCCGACCGCATTGCGTAGGCAAGAGCACGCAACTCAAGTTCAGTTCAATCAAAGGTAATTGCCTATTTCCGGGGATTAAGGCCGACGGAGGTCCTTCGTAGCTTAGTTGGTTAAAGCACCAGTCTAGCGTACTGTAGGGTCATGGGTTCGAGTCCCATCGAAGGGAAAGTGGTTACCTCCAATACATTTTCCAAATCAATATCTTCCACATAACGTACATATTCACATATGAGTTTTCATAACATTGTAAATTAACGTCCAAGTCGGGTGGCTTAATCCCCGGAAATAGGCAATTACCTTTGATTGAACTATCAAAAGATGTGAAATATTTTTTTCCCAAACTTAGAAGATTTTTTTCTCTTCGTCACTTTGTATACAGTCTAAGAACGAGTTATCAAACGAACGATTTGAGCTGGAATAATCTTATGTTACACAACTTATAAAACATCATGTAGTCAATAAAATTCGTATGTTCAATTCTTTTCCGCATGCGTAATAAACTCTTCCAAACACATTTTTCTCATCCAAATTCGTCGGATATAGGGGTACTAATACTAATACTAGTTACTAGATACTAATTACGCACTTTAGGGGGAGAGGGTGGGGTTGTCTGCCATTTTCTCACGTTCCATATAAATAAAAAATGATTTGTATGAGAAAAATCTTACATGGGGGGAGGGTGGGTTGGAAAACCCAGGAAAATGCTTACGTAATTAGTGTACGGCCCCGTACCAAAATTTTCTACTGCTCCAAAACATTGAAAAAGGGGACAAAATTTCATAATAGAAATGTTATGGCAACACTACCTACTAGGGTGGCTAGTATGGGTAATTAAAATGGGAAAAACTTTTTTCAATTTTTTTGATGGGCCGCCCTCTTATTCGGTTCTATTTGATGCCCTGATGCTCTGGACAAAATTTCAGCCAAATCGGTCAACGTTTGGGCGGTGCTAAACTCGTTGGAAGTTTATATGCAAAAATGTATGCAGAAACATTCAAAAACAGTGAATTGCAGTTGGACGGCACAACTTAGGAAGAAGAAGTATGATACTCATTCAGATCTTGAAGAATTTAATACAGAATGTTATGCAGAAAACCACGAGAAGATTAGAGTTTCCCCGGCTAAGTTATTAGCATTTCTCTGAAGGGGGGTTTGAGCAAATTTCGTTTCTTTTACTTTTTTTTTTCCTTCACTGTTTTTGGATGTTTCTGCATATATTTTTCCATATAAACTTTCGACGAGTTTAGCACCGCTCAAACGTTGACCGATTTGGCTGAAATTTTGTCCACAGCATCAGGGCATCAAATAGAACCGAATAGAAGGGCGACCCATCAAAATAAAAAAAGCGTATTTCTAGCCACCCTAACTACCTACGTACTTGTGTAGCACTTGTGTTAGTTGTTTGACAGCCTGAGGCATTTTACCGAATGGTAGTACTTACAGCCAAACCCTTTTATGAAATTTAAATGTGATTGTACTTGGAAAATTCCTGTTTAGCACTTTCAAAATTGACCGATATGATACTTATTATGCGAGAGGTCACAAATAGTTCGTCCAGTTATCCAAGAATTTTCTGGAATATACAGCTTCAGTTCTACACTCGTGAACAAAGATCTATAATGCTGTTTTAAATACGGTACCAGCTCCTTGTGGCATAGCGAAAATATATTGTAGACAGAACCTGTTATTGGTCATCCAAGAAATCCCTGGAGTAAGGCCTTCTGAACTACATGCATAACCAAAGATCAATTGGCCTGATTTAAATGTGTTACATGCTCTATGTGGTACAAAAAATACAATGTGATCACAACATTTGTCATCCAAAAACTCCCTGAAGTAAGGCCTTACGGTCTACACGCGCAAATCAAATATATTACATGCTCTCTGCTGTACAAACTATAGATTGTGGTCGTAGAATATGTTCTTAGCTATGCATGCTTTCTTGATAACAAATAATATCTTTCATAAATTTTCAACGTGTTACATGAGGAACAAAACATACTAAAAGCAGACCTGTTTTTTTGTTTAGAATGGAAATCCTTCTCTACTGAAGTTTCATGGATGGCCCTGATCATCTCCCATACACTATTCAACGTACCACAGAGAGCACATGCCATCCCAAGTAACAATCCTGTGACCTTTGGGTTTTATATGAATTTTAATAAGGTTTTATTGTGGGAATAATTAAAGCCTATTGTTTTATGGAGGTCATAAACAATGCTAACGAACAAAGGTTTTATATCACTCTTGCGATATCCATATAAACCATGTTTTAAAACTAAACTTTTTGTTAACTTTGAAGTTTTAAAAATAATTTTATTATTGCTTTCAAATGCGTCATAAAACCAGTTTTGGTCACTGCTTTAAAACTACTCAACGTGACTGGATCTATTCGCCATGTTGCTGTATAACTTATACGTGAATCACGCAAAAAGACGCATAATGAGGATAGCATATTTTTACCGACATAATGTGAGCGCCATGTGTTTCTGATAAACTTAAGATGCTTCTCATTTCCCAAATTTGAAAAAATAGCTCAAAAGCGACAGGTAAAAAATCTCCTGGTGATAAGAATCTTCGGTGTTATCCAATAACACCAATAAAGGTTTGTCAAAAACAATTCGATTTCTGTCAATAGTAATTATGGCCTATGAGCAGGGTTTATTGAAAATTATTGAACTGTAATTCTAATGTTAGTTTTGATTTTGGAAATGAGACACATAGATATGAAATGCTGTTAAATATATGCACTTAATTGGATTGCGGCTTTTCATGGAAAGCCGATGCGATGAAGAATCATTTTATTTCACAATGATATCGAGTTTCCGGTTTCTAAAAAAAGTGAAGAAGGAAATGATTTTTATATTTTTGTCCTCCTGGTGAAAGAATTTGCCCTTGTATACACATATTTGATTCCTACGAATTACACCAAAAATACGAATATGTAATATTCCATATATTCGTAGTTTCAATGATTTCAGGAAATTACTAACATTCGTAGATTTCTTATACGGATCCGCAAATCCGCCGAGAGTTTTTATTTCCACAGATTTGGCATCTTTGCCCGTATGATGGAAGAGTGCTTCCCGCCTCTGCCACTAGGCTGCGTGTTATCGAACCGAAGGCCATCTGTTGTAGGAAAGTGTAATCATGCCAAAGTTTTATAACAAGTTTAAAACGGTCATGACGTAACCAAGGAGAATTATTAAGGTTATCACAAAAGCCATTGAGCTATTTATCGCCAGATTTTTTGTTTTCATAAATAGGAATGTCGCCATGTCGAAATAATGATCAACGTCATAGCCGTGATTGAAAAAAATACATCAATCACGATCAAATAGACTATTCGTGAGTGGAATTAAATTATTCCTGACGTTTTTTTATAGAACCACGGTTACTTTATTGCAAACTATTTGAAATTGAAATATTTGTTTGGAAAAGTTTGGAAAATTATTTAATTTCCTATTTTCATGTGATTATTTGATAATTTCGAAGTGCGTTGATTTTAAGTTTCTACAAACTCAATATTCACGACAAGTTTGGTTGCGCATGTCATTCTGTTGTATGAACTACATAAACAATACTTTATTTTCAACATCAACCATTACAAGTAAAATCAGAAGCTTCATTTTCCACACATCAGGGGACATTGTTATCTAGTGAAAAAAAAAACAAAGGCAATGGAATGACAATAAATTTAATCAATAATATGAAATTGAAACAGTTTTATTGTTACTCTTATGATGGTCACGCCAACCTCTTATAGCAGGCCTGCCCAACCTTTTCAAGCCACGGGCCAGTTTTCAGAATGACCACTTGCTGGCGGGCCAGAACATATTCGGTACATATTTTTTATACATTTTCAAAATAAACAAGCTAAAATATATTTTCTTTAGAATGGCATTTAGTTTTAAAGAATGGCTAAAATTGTTTAAAGAAAAACTACTAATTACGTTTGAACAATTTTGTGTGTGCTTATTTTCTTTCTTTTGTTACGTAACAGGACATGGACGAATACTCGGAATACTCGACGCATATTGATTTCACAATCGGTGATCGAATTTCGTAAGCAGATAATGAAAAACAATTACGTTTTACTGCTATCATTCTACTTGAGAGTTGTTCACACATATGTGTATTTCTGGAGAGAGAAAATTACGAAAGATGTGTGTTTCTGAAATTTAAATTTCAGCTCATTGTAGCATTAGAGGTCAGTTTTCTCGATTTGAAACATACCAGATACATTATTCACATCAGTATTACTGATCGTAACGCTCGGCCTGACCCCCTCCCTCCCCCTACAGCGTTACGTAATTTTAGAAAGGCTCCTAAACGGTGTTGAGCAACTGTGTTCTCAAAAATTAGCGAAAAGGGCTTGAAAATTTCTGTTGAAAGGCTCCAACTGTTGACAATCAATAGTGCCAAACTGTTTCATTTTTTTTTCAATAGTTTGCATGTTGAATAATCAAAATTCGAAGTATTGATCCCTGATTTGCAGCATTATGTTCAAGTTATTGAGATGTTGGTAACATTTACCATAAATGCCAATCAACTCACCTATTCAGGATCATGCAGCTTGCCAATGCCCAAATGTGGGATTTGTAAAAAATGTGGGATTCCCTTTCGAAGAGCATAAAATATCTCAAGCAAGGTACCACGGGGTTAGCCAACAAACTTCACAATACATTCACAATGCTTTTGTTTATATAATTTGGAACTAGGGTTTTTTTAGTTTTCTCGCATAGATAATGTCGATTTTCTTAATAACGAGAGTCGCTACATCACGAATATTGATCGTAATGCGATCTTTTTTAGTGAAAAATGCAATGTGCAGAGAAATACCACAAATTATTTTTCTCCGCTGATTAACAATCGATTAACAAATAAACAAATTGCTTTGATTTCTAAGTGTCACAACGCCCGTATCATTGCCAGAGCTCAATCAGTTGTTAAGCCTTAAGTTTTAACAGAAGACTTCAAGCTCCTTCATACAGATCTTAACAGCTGTCTTCAGGTCTATAGCTGAGGTAGTCGTTCCTTCAATGAGGCCATAGACGGAAGCGGAGACAGCAGACCCGCCTTTTTCAGGAGAAGAAACGCCGCCTGGAAGAAGTGGAGTGCGAGGAGATAGAACAGCTATGCCGTTCTAAATAAACACGCAAATTCTATCAGAAGCTCAACGCATCCCGCAAAGGGTTCGTGCCGCGAGCCGAAATGTGCTGGGATAATGATGGGAGCATCTTGACGGACGAACGTGTGGTGATCGAAAGGTGAAAGCAGCACTACGAGGAACATCTGAATGGCGCTGAGAGTACAGGCAGTGAAAGTCAAGGCAGCGGAGGAGATGACTACGTCAGTTCAGCGGACGATGGAAGCCAACCAGCCCCCACCTTGAGGGAAGTTAGAGATGCCATTCAACAGCTAAAGACCAATACAGCAGCTGGTAAGGATGGTATCGGAGCTGAGCTCATCAAGATGGCCCCGGAAAAGCTAGCCACTTGCCTGCACAAATTGATGGTCAGAATCTGGGAAACTGAACTGCTACCGGAGGAGTGGAAGGAAGGGGTTATATGCCCCATCTACAAGAAAGGCGACAAACTGGAGTACTTTTGAGCGATCACCATCCTTAATGCCGCCTACAAAGTGATATCCCAGATCATCTTCCGTCGTCTGTCACCATTAGTGAACGAGTTCGTGGGAAGTTATCAAGCCGGCTTCGTTGACGGCCGCTCGACAACGGACCAGATCTTTACTGTACGGCAAATCCTTCAAAAATGCCGTAAATACCAGGTCCCAACGCATCATTTGTTCGTTGATTTCAAGGCGGCATACGACAGAATAGTCCGCATAGAGTTATGGAAAATTATGGACGAGAACAGCTTCCCTGGGAAGCTTACCAGACTGATCAAAGCAACGGTGGATGGTGTGCAAAATTGTGTGAAGATTTCGGGCGAACACTCCAGTTCGTTCGAATCGCGCCGGGGACTAAGACAAGGTGATGGTCTTTCGTGCCTGTTGTTCAACATTGCGCTAGAAGGTGTCATGCGGAGAGCCCGGTGTAACAGCCGGGGTACGATTTTCAACAGATCCAGTCAATTTATTTGCTTCGCGGATGACATGGACACTGTCGGCCGAACATTTGCAAAGGTGGCAGAACTGTACACCCGCCTGAAACGTGAAGCAACAAAAGTTGAACTGGTGGTGAATGCGTCAAAGACAAAGTACATGCTTGTGGGCGGAACCGAGCGCGACAGGGCCCGCCTGGGAAGCAGTGTTACGATAGACGGGGATACCTTCGAGGTGGTCGAGGAATTCGTCTACCTCGGATCCTTGCTAACGGCTGACAACAACGTTAGTCGTGAAATACGAAGGCGCATCCTCTGTGGAAGTCGGGCCTACTACGGGCTCCAGAAGAAACTGTGGTTGAAAAAGATTCGCCACCGCACCAAATGTGTCATGTACAAGACGCTTATAAGACCGATTGTCCTCTACGGACATGAAACATGGACAATGCTCGAGGAGGACTTGCAAGCACTCGGAGTATTCGAGAGACGGGTGCTTAGGACCATCTTTGGCGGTGTGCAAGAAGACGGTGTGTGGCGGCGAAGAATGAACCATGAGCTCGCCCAACTCTACGGCGAACCCAGTATCCAGAAGGTAGCTAAAGCCGGAAGGGTACGATGGGCAGGACATGTTTCAAGAATGCCGGACAACAACCATGCAAAGATGGTGTCGGCTTTAAATATTTTTATCAATGATTAAGGATATTTCATTTGAAAATGTGATTTTAAAATGCTATGGTTTCATATGCAATAGACTTATATTTATTTGTTGAGACTGGATGTATTTTATTAGCTCATGTGATTGCTAAATTAGAGCAAGATCTAGAGAGCTCCACATATATTTAGATTAGGTAGATTAAAAAAGGTTTTCTGTGATGCCAATTTTCTGTTATAGTAGTTTTCAAATGCATTTCGAAAGGTTTTTGATGCCGAGTTCGTGTTCACGTGTTGTCATATTCCGATCTTGAAGTCCGTCTTACATTGACACTTCAAAACCATTGCAAGAGTGGGCCAACTGGGCAGATACTACTCTTCAAGAGCTTTTGATGTAAGCGATGAAGAAGCAAGTGCTTTGATTATAGTTTTATTGTTGTAGGATAAAAATACCCTTGCAGTAAATAATAAAACTTTGAATGTTACTTGGGCAACAACATTTTTAGTTTGAATCAACTAAAACTTCGTTCAAAATAAAGTTAACATCAATGTTTGAAACAACTAGGAAATGTAGCTTATTTCAACAACAAATCGCGAGTTGAAATCAAACAAGTATTTACTCTGATGCAATTAAAATATAAGTTCAATCAAAGTTAATTGTCTATTTCCAGGGATTAAACCACCCGACTTGGACGTTAATTTACAATGTTATGAAAACTCATATGTGAATATGTACGTTATGTGGAAGA
This sequence comes from Armigeres subalbatus, assembly GCF_024139115.2. NCBI lineage: Eukaryota > Metazoa > Arthropoda > Insecta > Diptera > Culicidae > Armigeres > Armigeres subalbatus. The sequence continues at coordinate 67,882,611 of NC_085140.1, forward strand.
TATTGATTTGGAAAATGTATTGGAGGTAACAACTTTCCCTTCGATGGGACTCGAACCCATGACCCTACAGTACGCTAGACTGGTGCTTTAACCAACTAAGCTACGAAGGACCTCCGTCGGCCTTCACAACCTAGCGGCTACCAAACGAGCTCGAGATTCCCAAATTGGACGCAAAGTCAAATCACTCGTAATCCATTTCTCAAGCCAACACTTCCACATGTGTATAGTACACGTTCACATTAGAGGAGCGTGGGTATTAAGAATGTCTGGCAGCTGATGTTTTCGGTGTTACTTGGGTGGGGTCAGAAGCTATGGCCAAAGTACCCATTTCAAAAGTGAATAGTAAAAACAGCTTCTTGTTACTTATACTAATCCAAATTTCTCGTAAGAAGTTGGATTAAATGTAGATTCTTGAAATGCGTATAACCTCATGTTCACATTGGGCTATCCACTTAATAGTTGTGTAATAGTGCTATTCAGACTGTTATTATATACAATTTACGCTTGGTATGGGACGAGATAGGCACTAACAAATTAAACTTTTTTTACGTGTAAATATTACTTATTAGTTACTTTGTATTGCAGCTAGTAAAATCAAAGCCTTTTAGTGTCACGCCAAAATATTGCATCTCGCTACATCATTCCACCTTATATTTACGAGCAACATAAACCAACATTAAGTATGCACTTAACATCGTCCAGCGAAAAGAAAACATAGGTTCAAAGCTCCGTCAATCAACATAATTTACCTTTGCATCGCTGCACGGCGGTAGGCAATTCATTTCCGAAAATTATTACAATCAAACATAATTTATCGTGGTCCCTGAAGCTCATCGCACCGCGCAGCACTAACCAAGCAGCGCACACAGCATCGGAAACATGCAAAACAACAAAACAAACTTCCCAACCCAGCAGCATCAGCAGCAGCGATGGACCTGATCCAAGCGCAGTCCCACAGTCGTCCGTCGGAGGTGGGTGGAATAAGCAGCAGCATGAAAGCATTTCTCCGTAGATGCACTTTTCTGTACCGCTTGGGCAGAGAAAGTACTCAAAGCGTCGCGGAAAGAGCGGAGAGTTTTGCCAAATATCCGAGAGCATAGGATGACGCACAGTGACCGGAAGGCGAAAAAATTTTCTTAAGTATTTTGCATCACTAGACTTCGCATTCACTGAGAAAACGATTGATTTTTCTAATCCAAAATAATAATCATACTTCATACATGCAAGTATGTATATTATATGATTTAGTAATTCTTCCCTTTTTTAGAAAGAAAAGCATTCTAGAAAATACGATTTGGACCATAATTTTGCATTCCTTTCTGTATTTAATTACCTTACAATTTTGCAAGTTTTTCTTACCTATAGAACCATACATTTTGTATATAAGAATCTAACAGTATTTCATATGCTCAGTTTTTATATATAGATGTTTGGTAGATTCTTATGCAGAATTGTACGAAAATCTAACATCCACCGGTTGAGTGTACACGACTTCACATGAATTTCCGATAATTTAATATCGTCAGATCCAAGCACGTCACTATGCATCGCGTTCGTTGACACAATTTTCCGCGAGAATGCCCCCCAAAGCCCACTCTCTCTGAAAAGCTACGAACAGCTGCGAGATGCGAGAGCGAATGAGCGGGTTCGTAGTCTGTCGCATCGAGCAAATCTTTCCTTCCGTGCGAAAGAAAAGCGTGTGGAGCAAGACTCCCGGAGAGCCCCATCAAGGTCGGGGAGAGTGCGCTCGCCTTGGAGAGCCCATATGAGGAGAGTTTATGCTGCGACGGTGGAACGAACGTTCGCACGAGGAACACCCCACTTTCCCGTTCAAGCCGGAACGGACTCTGCTGCTTTCTCTATAAATTCCGTAAGCCTTGGCATTGAAATTTCATTCTCGGTGTATTTCTCCTTGGACTTGGACCAGTTTCTTGAACTTCTCCTCGCGTTTGTTGGTGCCGGTTTTTGTCGCTCGTGGCTCGATATTCGATCTTGCAAGGGTGCAGGAATAAAGTGCGATCTTCTTCTGGTGAGCTGCCGGAGGTGGTGCGTCGAAAGAATTTTCAGCAATATCCAGCGATTCCATCGTGCAAAGTGGTTTTGTGATTGTGGGATTGGATCGGAGTAAGAGGCAGAACATAGCTCAGATATTGTCAAGAACCTGTTCCAGCTGGGGGTTGTTGTGCCGCGGTGGAGTTCAAGTGCTCGGATTCGGTGCCGTTGTTCTGTAACGCTGTGAAAAGACGAAGGAGAGATAACAATCTGGTGGCATCTAGCAGAACCAACTCAGCGTGGAAATCTGATAACCTCCGAAGGTCTCTAATTAGCAACAAGTAGTTGAAAGCCGATGCCGGGATAGGAAACAGAAAAAATAATAACAAGTGAACAGAATAGCAGCAGCATACCTACAGAAACAAATCGGAAGTTTGTAAAGAGCAATAATATCTTGAATCTAGCATCTCTCAGCTGGAAAGTGTGTTGGGAAAAAACAGGGCGCAGTGTTTGAAGGAAAACAACAAAAATCAAAGGAAACAGCAAAAGTGCATCGACTGAACAAACGCAATCATCCACTTGCGAACCGAAGCAAAGTGTGTTTGTCTGTGAGTTTCATTTGAAAGCCTTGTGACCTCCACCGGGACAGTGCAGAAAATTAGCAGAAGCACCAGAAGCAGCAGCAGCAACATGTGGAAATCAACGGCAGTGATACTGATGGCGACGGCGGCAGCGGTACTTTTCATCGAGGCCAGCTATGCAAAAGGTGCGTTTGAAACCCAGTTTTATGTGTGCCGGGAAGCGGGAGGTCGAATAAGTAAATCAAGTCAACTTTTTTGCATAATTTCGGCGAACATGTGTGCGAAGACACCGAGCGGGTAAAGCGCCCGCTTCCGAATTAGCATAATAATAAGATTCAGGCGGGAACCAAGGTCTTCCCAGTGTCGGCCAGTTTATTGCTGCTGCCGCTCGGTGGAAATTAACTGTTTCACTGTTCGACGCGCTCTTTCGGCGAAGGAAAGTGTTGTGGGGCAGTTTATTGATTTATTATTGCAAAGCAAAATTACGATAACTTTTATTGAGGGATTTAACGGTGAGCTGATTTAGGAAGGCTTTTGGGAACGCTTTGTTTGAATACTGATTTTGTTTTTCTCTCTATAAAAGATAGGCCATTGCGACCAACATTTCAACATTTACATAAAGTTACAATGACAGAAAGCTGAGTATTTTTCAACTGTCATAAGACGAGTGTAGCTCTTTACAAAACGTGGTGGAATTAAATGGAAAATACTAAACTCGTCTTATGAAAGTGGAATACATTTCATTTTCTGTTTATTGTGTTTGATTAAATTTGTTCAAGATATGATCATATTGTGTCTGGCACTATCTTTTATTTAGAGTTAAAAGGTTTCAAATGCTCCATCATTTGGAATTGAATATTAACTATACGATCACAAACTGAGAACTCAGAAAGCACTAGCTTTAAAGTGTAACTGTCTTAAACTGTCTTATTATTCTTATTTAGCCTTCAAATACTTCCTTGTACAATGATCTGTTGAACAAAGTTGTTAAAATGAAGTTGATCAATGTAAAAAAAGTTAATAGAAAACTAGTCTCTTGACATCGAAATGACATTTCCCAACATTGTAACCACAAGTGTTATTAGACAAGAGGTCTTAGATCACATTTAGCAACGGTGCGATTTATGAATGAATTGCAAAGTGGTATATCTCTAAGGAAATCTCATTGTCAGATTGTAGAGATATATTTAGTGTTTGAATGGATTTGGGGAAAACGATCAACACGTCCATTTAGAAACGCTATATAAAACAATTGGGATCAATCTGGAATCATTTACAGAAGTTGAAAAGATTGATTCAGTTCAAGAACTGGAATGGTTTCCCCAAAAAGTAAATGATATAATTTTAAATGATTTCGATAACAATTGTCCTATCAAACAGTTGTTCTCTAACAGTGACGTTTCGTAATGGAGTTCCCAATAGGAAAAGCTGAAAAAATATTGTACACTTTTAAATAAAGCAAAAATAATCTCAAATTGAACTCCAAATTAAGGAATCCTAAATACGAGAGCACTTACTGATTAAAATAAAGATATAAAAAATACAAAAGCATCGTTTGAAAATATGAGCAATTCCCCAGAAGCTGCGAGATTCAAGAGGGCACTTGCAAAAGATATGAATGAGCTTGGAAATCTGAAAAATGAGGATGAAGCTTTCATGAAAAAAAATAATGGTAAAACGTTGAGTTGATTATGAATAAATTGAATTTAGTTGAACCTATTTTATTGGATAAATTCTGTGTGTAGACATACAAAAAGGTGGTTCGCTTGAAGGCCAAAAATGTTTACTAACAATACCTAAATTGTCCGATGAATCGGAAAATGCAGGACAGGTGGTCGGGGTTCTGCAAAACCGCACTGAACGCCTTTTTGACTGACCTGCGGGGCTTTGTCTGTAAAATGAAAACCGAAACAAATTTATGTCAAATCATTCTTCTATTCGTTGCATGATATCTACAGTTAGGGGACTGATGGACATCGAATACGATTTGTGATCTATCAAATCTGTTACATGAAAACTTGTGCCAAAAATTGGGTAATTTTTCATTGGTGCACAAACGATATAAAATGGATTCACACCACACACTTAGTTTTTATTTCTGCAGCTTGGCAAAAATCCGCACAGCCGTGTGCCAGCAGAATAAAAAAAAACTGATATTCTGGTAAAAATGTCGTTTGTTAGCTTTGCCGGCATTTTTTTCTGATTTTCAGCAACTTTATTAGAATTCATTTATTTAGTTTACATCTAAACAGATAACACTAAATCAACAATTTGACGCCACAATACACGGTTCGAGCCGGCATCTCTCCATCCTCGGATACGCCCTACGCTCGCCAAATCGTTTTGCACCTGGTCTGCCCATCTCGCTCGCTGCGCTCCACGCCGTCTCGTACCTGCCGGATCGGAAGCGAACACCATCTTTGCAGGGTTGCTATCCGGCATTCTTGCAACATGTGCTGCCCATCGTACCCTTCCGGCTTTATCTACTTTCTGGATACTGGGTTCACCGTAGAGTTGAGCGAGCTCATGGTTCATTCTTCGCCGCCACACACCGTCTTCTTGCACGCCGCCAAAGATGGTCCTAAGCACCCGTCTCTCGAATACTCCGAGTGCTTGCAAGTCCTCCTCGAGCATTGTCCATGTTTCATGTCCGTAGAGGACAACCGGTCTTATAAGCGTCTTGTACATGACACATTTGGTCCGGTGGCGAATCTTTTTCGACCGCAGTTTCTTCTGGAGCCCGTAGTAGGCCCGACTTCCACAGATGATGCGCCTTCGTATTTCACGACTAACGTTGTTGTCAGCCGTTAGCAAGGATCCGAGGTAGACGAATTCCTCGACCACCTCGAAGGTATCCCGGTCTATCGTAACACTGCTTCCCAGGCGGGCCCTGTCGCGCTCGGTTCCGCCCACAAGCATGTACTTTGTCTTTGACGCATTCACCACCAGTCCAACTTTTGTTGCTTCACGTTTCAGGCGGGTGTACAGTTCTGCCACCTTTTCAAATGTTCGGCCGACAATGTCCATGTCATCCGCGAAACAAATAAATTGACTGGATCTGTTGAAAATCGTACCCCGGCTGTTACACCCAGCTCTCCGCATGACACCTTCTAGCGCAATGTTGAACAACAGGCACGAAAGTCCATCACCTTGTCTTAGTCCCCGGTGCGATTCGAATGAACTGGAGTGTTCGCCCGAAATCTTCACACAGTTTTGCACACCATCCACCGTTGCTTTGATCAGTCTGGTAAGCTTCCCATGGAAGCTGTTCAACTTTATTAGAAATCGGTGCTGGTCAAGGCAATTTTCGTATTCAAAATTTTCTCGGTATCCCTGGGCATAAAAGTATTATCGTGTTAGCCTCATGATACACGAATGCGGTACCTTGGCTTAGAAACCTCGCATTTAATAACTGTGGAAGTGCTGAATGAACACTTCCTTCGAAATCTAAAGAATTTGTAATACAGACAATACCGTTTTGACCCAAATCCCGAACATGACTCATATTACGAATACTGGTGTTTCAGCGCCCTAAAACTAAATCTGTCTTTGGTTTTCCGCACTGAGTATCAAGATTACAAACGAATTCAAGTTCCTGTGGAGAAAATTGCACGAATAAAGTCAAAATGGCCTTTGTTCGGAATTTGAGTCAAAACGGTGCTCCAGTTCACATTCTGAGTAATTTTCCAAAAAGAATAGGAAGAATTTCGAGTGGAATTTCTGGAGAATTTAGGTGCATATTCCAAAAAATTTCCCAAACAAATTCTGAACAGTTCCCATGAAAATTTTGAAGAACATCCACGATAAAACTTCTTGCGGAAATTGTAAAGAAAGTGCTTTGGAAATTTTAATTAAATTCCTGAGGGAATTCCCAAGATTTGTCATTGTAGACCAAAAAACTTCACGTTGATATCAAAGACCATTTGGCCGAAGGCCACAAAGCCGAAAGTTGTTTGGTTGAACATACCATTCGGCCGAACAAACCATTAGACCGAAACTCGTCTGACCGAAAACAATTTGGGTGAAATCGACATATGGCTGATAATGTCGTTCAGGCGAACAGGTTGTTTGGTCGAAAAAGTCATCTGGTCAACTTAGCCAAAAATGCCGTTTGGTCGAAATATTCGTTTGGCAGAAAAGACCATTAGGCCGAAAATATTATTTGGTCAAAACGGCTTGGCGCTTGCTCATATTGTCGAGAATTCATTTGGCCAAATATTTCATTTGGCCAAAAATACCGCTTAGCCGAAATACTCATTTGGCAAGAAAAAGGCCATTTAGCCGAACAACATTTTTGGGCAAATGACATTTTCAGCCGTATGCCCCGTTTCAACCAAATGATATTTTCGGCCAAACGACCATTTTGGTCAAACGCCATTTTCGGGTAAATGATCTATTGCGTTAAACAACTTTTTCGGCCAAATTATCAGTTCGGCCATATGACCACGTCGCCCGCATGTCGCTTTCAGTCAAATGACATTTTTGGTCAAACCGTTTTCAACCTTATGACCATTTCGCCCTAATGGAAGTCGGCAAGATGACTCTCGCCTTAACATGTAATACATTACTGGTCAATTGGCGTATACCCATTCAGCAAATAACATTTCCGGCAAAAAAAACATGATTGCAGTAGAAATTCCGTTGGAAACAGTTTGTGTGAAATTTCACGCAGAAATTCCCCTGAAAACTAAAAAAAACTACAATACCCATTTTCATGTGGAGACTCCAAACAATCTGCCTTGGGAATTCCAAAACATTCTCGAAGAATTTCCCATGAACATTTCAAATAAATTGCCGTCGAAACTTCAGAGTATTTCCCGTTAAAAATTGAAAAACTTGGATCAATTTCCTGAGAATTAGGTTTTGGCGGCGAAAGTAAAAGATTCTCCCGTTAATGTATTAAAAATCCCCGAAGGCTACCAAGGCCACATTGGTCAAATGGAAGACTGCGTTGTCCTAAAAGAAGGAGAGCTGCTCATTACGTTACACTTGCATTACACTTAGAAAAAACTCTTTGGAACTTCATCAAACGTAAAGGCAGAGAAGATGGACTTTCGGGAAATATGTATTATGGAAACGAAAATTCAAATTCACTGGACGAAATGTGCCGATTGTTTGCAACCTACTTTCTGACCGCTTTTCAGTTCCGGGATGTTCCGATATCCTGTTGCTTACACGATGTCCTAAGAAATGCTTTTATTGTAAATATTTTACTATTTACTGAGCATGATATCATAGTTTCTGTAAGAATCCGAAGTGAACCGGAAAGGAACCTCCTATGCAGATGCCACGTGCCTTATCTGTATGCTGGTTTGCTTGCAGTCGAAAGTGACAGGTTGACTTGCTGCCTGGACGAGCCTGCTGCGATGGCACACGAGATGAGTGCCGAACATGCAGTTGTGAATAGCAAATATTATTCTCGTTCAGTGGCGCCGGGAGTGGGTAGGACAAGTAGGACATGTCCTACGCATGAATGTTCCTGGGTAGGTCAGTCAAAGCATTGTCCTACCCATGATTATGATAAGAACATATCATCTAGATAATGATTCCAGTCGCAATTCTGTCTGATAGGTCTGATTTTTAGGTCTACAAAAATATCATCATCAAACATATTATATTATATTATATTATATTATATTATATTATATTATGTAGTTTTGTATGAAGTCATTGTCTGACTAGATCTGTGTGTTACTAATGAGGATATCAAAGTTAATCAGAGTTCAAACACTAATCATGATGGTTTTTGGGATCCAAGAAACATTCTGGTGATTACCCTTAAGGACTCCAAAAAGTAATTTTTAATCCCAAAAGTGCACAAAGATGAATCAAAGTTCTCAAGATGCAAAAAACTAGTTGTAGGAATTTAAAATTTTGATTTTTTAAAAATACGCACAATTTTTAGTCATTTATTATAATTATAGCACGTATAAAAAGGTTTTCAGAAATCGGAAAGGGTTTATGGAAATCTAAGGAAACACTTGCATCTCTGAGCCCGCATAAAATCTCGTTTGCAAGCAGTTCTGAACTTCCCAAAAGATTATTTGATAATCTTACAATTCCCTGGTAGTTCGCTACGTTCTATAAAAAAAAATCTGAAATAATTAAAAAGTCCAAGAAGCAAGTAAACATTTCTCGCTTAACTTTTCAAAAGGACCTAAGTAACATTTTTTTCATGATTTAATTTGAGTACTGCAATCAAAAGCTTTCATGTTGTTCGGTTGTTTGGTTGTTGCGCTATTCAAATTAATTCATGAAAAAAATGTTACTTAGGTCCTTTTGAAAAGTTAAGCGAGATTTCTTGAAAAATTGAAACCATTGAAGACTTGGAGAAAATTGTGTGATCCGTGCTGGGAGCTTGTAAACATTTTCGAAAATCAGAAACCAGGATGCGCTGTAGAACAAAAAGATCGAAGGACAAAAAGTCAAAGACAAGATGTCGAATGGATAGAAAGTAGAACTGAACATCTAGCAATTTAATCTACCTGATTCAAGTAGTAATGGAAAAAAACCCAAATTATGTGAGGTTTCTGCCCGGAAGGTCTTTGAAATATATATAATATATATATAATGTTTCGGCTGGTCCAGATAGTGTGCTATCTGTAGTAATAAAGAAATGTATAAATTACCTGCCAATACCTTGAAAATCATTTTCAATTTGAGTATAAACCAATCTGAATTTCCCGGTATTTGGAAACAATCGTTTATGTCTCCTGTTTTCAAGAACGGAGACAAAAGAGACATCCGAAACTATCGCGGAATCTACTATTCGAGATTCTGATTGGAGACATTCTCTTTTGAAGTGTAAAACTTTAAATTGCTCCTGATCAACATGGATTTTTCCCTGGAAGATCAACCTCAACTAATTTGACGGAATTTGTATCTTACTGTCTACAACACATGGAAGACAGTGCACAAATTGATACGGTTTACACAGACTTGAAAGCAAGTACTTAATCTTGATCCGCTGCTATTTTCGATATTCTTCAACGATATCTGCCTTGTACTACCCCGTCGATGCTGACGATCATAAGATCTTCCTAGTTGTGAGACCAATCAACGACAGCATAGAGTTGCAACGAATGGTGTATTTGTTTGAAGACTGGTGCAACCGCAATGCATTGACAATCAGCGTTACGAAATGATTGATCATATTTCGCTTAACTTTTCAAAAGGTCCTAAGTAACATTTTTTTCATGAATTAATTTGAGTACATCAATCGAAACCTGTCATGTTTTTCTGTTGATTGCGCTATTCAAATTAATTCATGAAAAAATGTTACTTAGGTCCTTTTAAAAAGTTAAGCGAGATATCTTTTAGTGAAAGAAGCATCTCATCTGGGACTACCGTATGAAGGACGAGTCGTTGCAGAGAGTATCTACTGTTAAGGATTGAGGCGTTCTCTTAGACGCAAAGCTACAACTTACCGAGCACTACTCGGTAAAGCTAATCGCAATCTTGGCCTGATGTTCAAATTTCCAAAGGAGTTTAAGGATCCCGACTAGAAGAGCATAACAGAAACTGAACCCAATATTAACATATTGTGATATTTATAACTTAATTTGATACAATTTTGTTCTTAGTGGCCATTATCTTATCCATTATCATATAGTGTTGTAACAGGATTTTATCATAATATGATTTAAAAAAATGCTTAACACCGAATTGTCCAACAGTAGGCAATTAAAATAGATGTAGCAAAGTCTTCCAGCCATACAGATATCACAACGCTGATATAATTTGCAAAGGTTGCCTTATTTATAATGTTGTTAGTTTCATGTTCTCGAAAAATATTCTTGTTCAGACAAAAACAAAAGTTTTGTATTGTTGATCACAATCTGGAGACCTATCACGAACTGTAAAAATGTGCAACTGCACAGAAACAATATTTTTGTATCTGATTCTGTTATAAATTTCTAACAAAATATGTTATTTTTATGATAAAATTGTAACAAAATTTGATAGTTTTTTGTTTCCAGTAGTGTGTTTTTTGATAGAAATTTAGATATTTTAACAACATCCTGCACCACGTTTCTAACAAATTTTGTTATAAAAATTTAGTATAACATAATAACATAGGTTGATATAATTTTGATATGACCTTCTAGTCGGGATCCCTTTGGTCTGAGATCACTTTTCTACACATAGGTGCGATCATTACTGGAATCTTCAGCAGTTATATGGATCCCCATCTCCCTTTTTTGGAATAAAAGATTTGAAGCAGTTCAGAAGAAATTTTTGCGATTTGCCTTGAGAGGTTCACCATGGAACAACCCTACTGAACTCCATTCTTATCATGAACGGTGCCAGCTTTTGCCAGTCTCAAAAAAAATAAGGAATATGCTGAGTACTATATTTGTAGCCAAACTCTTGAAGGAGAAATTGATGCGCCAAACATTCTTGCTATAATAAATTTTAACGTTCCTCGGAGAACTTTCAGGAATATGAAGTTTTAAGGGCTTGAACCTCATCGCACAGATTACGGACAATACGAACCAATTGGAGCTATGTGTGTTGTATTTAATCCTAATTATCATTTTTTTTTTAATTTTAATTTGTCAAGTAACATTTTTAAGAACAGACTTCTGGATTACGGCATAGTGTAATATTTGTTTAGTTCATAAGCGTAATTTTCATATAGACTCTAGGATGTCCGGTGGAAGTAATCAAATTCAAATACAAAATGTCTTAAAACATCTTTAGGTAAGGTACACCGGGGCAAGTTAAAACGTTTTTTTCAAAGTTGAACTTTGAAGTGTATAGCACTTCAAAAAATCACCCTTTGATAAATTTTGAATTCTTTTGTGGTGTATACTAGTTTCAACCAAAGTACTAAGCATCACTGTTCTCGATGTCAAACTGAACTGGAATGTTTGTATTGAATGTGCGACCAGTGCCTTCTGAATATGCTCTGAAATATTTGGAGAAAAATGGGGTTTATGACCAAAAATTATTAATTAGATCTATACTTCTATTATTCGTCCAAAAAATTACATATATCGGCCAAAAACAAAAGAGGATACTGCTCAGAAGAAGCTCACAAAACTGAAAAGGTCATCATCCATGGCTACAACAAGAGCGCCGTGTAGCACTCTTTCAAACCGTTAAATGCAATTCTAACCGTTGCATGAATTCAAATATACTATATTAACAATATGATTCACTCTCACGAAATTTTGGCGACTCCGCATGTGGCGCCATCCGTGCCCAAAAGGATCGATACACACTGAAACGAAACTACCCAAAATAGGAGGATCGTTAAACACACACATTTCAAAATGTCATAAGAAAAAACTAGGGATGCCTGATGTTTTTTTGTGCACATAATCGATTAAAGTTAATCGAATGCCAACGGAAAATCAAATGTTTAGCAAAATTGTAGCAGACACGTTTTGGCTAATATGTATAATAAATTTGATTCTACACGTTGAACCTCGTGTTGAACCACCATATCGAAAATGACACACGGTGAAACATTTGGAAACCTAAGAGGTTGCTGTTAAAGTTAATATTCTTCATTCACATCTCGTTTTACACTCGTTCATTGTTTTCACACTTTTTAACTGTTTGCCTGTTTTCATCCTATATTGGGCTAATTCTGCAGCAAATGTTTACGCAATTTGAATATTAGTATTTATTCTGCTTCGTCGGGAAATTTTACAACAGAAGTTATATTCTTCATTAAATTATGCAATAAATGAAAATAATTTTGGCCATCGAGCCCATGTGTTTTAAAAATATACCAATTCTGGTTCAACCAGTGCAAAAAAATTATGGTCCCTCAGCTTGCCCTGAAAAAGTACAGGAAAAGTTCATGGTTTCCAAGATAACCTCTTTTGGCTTTGTTGTATAATCACATTGGACAGTGTCGGAAGGGCGGGGTCTTACAGTAGTTCTTCAAATTACATCCCCAACCCCACGGATCACACTTTGAATGAAAGGGTGTTCAGTACTCTGAATACATACATTTTCCAAAACTAGATGAGTTTTCTTTTCGAACCTTGATAGAACCAAAGAAATCTTCTATCTTCTTCTTCTTATCTTATCTATATATATAAAACTCAATGTTTGTATGTATGTTCCAGCACAACTTCTGAACCCATAGACCGATTTCAACCAAATTTGGAACACACATTCTTTATCTTGAGGAGACGACGATAGGGGGATTGTGTGCACTAAGGAAAAGGGGGAGGGTTAGGGGGAGGGGTATTCATAAGAAAACGAGCAATTTAGTTTAACTTTTGAACCCGTTAACCGACTTCAACCAAATTTGGAACACACATTCTTTGTCGTAAGGCGACAACGATAGGGGGTAGGAATGCTTTTTGGAGCAGAGGAAGAATGTATTCTTTAGACCCCTATTATTCAGTTCTTCCGAGGTTCTATAAAATTGTACAATTCTCCAAGAAACAATTTCCCGAATTCCTTAAAAATAGAAAATCCTCGAGAATAACATTTCCTCAAAAATGGTTTAAACGAAAATGATATTTCCGGAAAATAATTTCCTCCCGAAACACATTTCCCAGTAAATGACATTTCCCTAAAAGTGACATTTCTGTGAAAGTGACATTTCCCTGAAAATGACATATCCCTGAAGAAAGCGGGCCATTGGCATAACACTATTTGGCCTAAGGTCATTCGGCATGAAGGACATTTGGGATAATTATGAACAGCATCAAAAGTGATGGTCATTAGACTTAACAGACGTTTTTGTGTTAACTGTAATAGTCATGTGCCTGAGTGATGCTGGAATAAAGCAGCAATTGGTGAAAATAACTACGGTTGGTAATACAATTAAAACACAAAATCCTTTCATAGAAAGCATGCATTAGCTGGGTATAAAGCAATGATAATTGTTACTCTTCATCGGAATCATGGTTTGCCCAGTAAAAACCAATGCTTAATGTGTTTCCTTCTGAATGGTGGATGTGATTGCTTCTTTAAAAGTAGGCGTTCGCCCGGAATATGGTGATTGTGATCCCTTCTTTAAAAATGTGCTTCTTCTTCTTCTTATTGGCATTACATCCCCCACTGGAACATTACCGCTTCGCAGCTTAGTATTCATTGAGCACTTCCACATTTATTAACTAAAAGGTTTCTGAGCGAATTTATCATTTTCTCATTCGTATATCATGAGACGCGCGGCTACAAAGCAAGACCATGCTGAGGGTGGCTGGGTTCGATTCCCGGTGCCGGTCCAGGCAATTTTCGGATTGAAAATTGTCTCGACTTCCCTGGGCATAAAAGTATGATCGTGTTAGCCTCATGATATACGAATGCAAAAATGGTAACCTGGCTTAGAAACCTCGCAGTTAATAACTGTGGAAGTGCTCAATGAACACTAAGATGCGAGGCGGCTCTGTCCCAGTGTGGGGATGTAATGCCAATAAGAAGAAGATATCATTTTTAATTTAATAATATTTTTAAGCCCAAGGAAGTCGAAAAATTATTGATTTTAGGGGAGTTCAACTGGATTAGTTGCTAATATTCAGAATTTTCGGCTTTCAGTCACATTAAAATCACGTGATGAACTTATAAATTAATATGAAAAATCACGAAAATAAAGTAATTAAAAAAAAAATCACATGAAAATGTTGATAATTTTAAATCATTGCCAACGTTTCGACAGTCCATCGTGTGCCCAACATTTCAATTGACCGGTTGATTAATCACACAGAAGTTCACCTATACACCTAAAAATAATCATGTAATGTTAGGTGCTGCGACAACGACATATACGAGCGTCAATAATAGGCCACCAGGAACTATCGTACAGTTCGATACAAACATAATAAAATTGGCGCTAAAAAAGTACTACACGATAGTTCCTGGTGCCCGGATAAATTCAAATTTTCGCAGCCCCTACCGAAAAATAGAGGGGGCGATTATACATAAAGTTGTGACAAAACGTTCTATGCTAAGACAATGTAACAATGAAACGGGACTGATGAAGTGTCAATAAGAAAACTCAATTATCCCTTTGAACAGTTGGTTTTATCATTTTCCGATTGTGAAAAAAAGACTTCGAATCAAACTGGCAATTCCGAGCAAGGCCGGGTGCATACAGCTAGTTCTATATAAATTTGAGTTCGATTATGTTGGTTTTTTCACGGCTGTTGTATTTTGTCGTGCTTATATCCAACCATGATTAAATCAGAAAAACAATCCTTGAAATGTAAGTTAAAGGATATTTCGAATAATTTTGAGGATAAACAGATGAATAAATAGATTCAAAATGTTTCGTGTTTGTAAATTTATTAAGTATTTTCAGACCGTGGGATCATTGCTTCTCAATAAAAAGTAATAATAAATAATTATTTTATTAGCTTGTTACTAACTTTACCTAAATATTCACCGGGAGTTGATAAACGACTATCTTAATAGCACTACTTATGTCAGAAGTTTGAAAATTTTGTTTTCGACACGTGAAATGTCAGCAGGGAAATACAAAGACATGTCACAAGCTCGTAATCTAAGCTAAATGCTCGCAAAATCCATATAATATATTATTAGTTAAGATAGTTAAAATGCATGAACTCCTATACGATACGTGTATAAAAGAGTCTTTTTCAAATTGATACTTCTCAAAAGTATAACCTTGTTTTTTAGTCTCGATTTGTCGATTCTTTGACTAATTTATTGTCAAATTTCCCAAAGAATCATATTATTTGATGCATGCGATGCAAGATTAATACAACAATAATATTCAATTGAATAAAGCTTGTGAACATGCTGAAACAACAACATTGAAGATTGAAACAATAATATCCGTGTTGTTTGATGCAATATTCGAAATAGTTGTTTCAATCTTACAAGATTCTTCTCCGTGTAACGCGAGATGTGAACAGCAACTTCATAGCTTGCCAAATGTTTCACCGTGTGTCATTTTCGATATGGTGCACCGGCGGTTCAACACGAGGTTCAACGTGCAAGATCAAATTTATTATACATATTAGCAAAAACATGTCTACTACAATTTTGCTAAACATTTGATTTTCCGTTGGCATTCGATTAACTTTAATCGATTATGTGCACAAAAAAGCATCAGGTATCCCTATTTTTTTTTGTGATGACATTTTGAAATGTGTGTGTTTAACGATCCTCATATTTGAGGTAGTTTCGTTTCAGCGTGTATCGATCCTTTTGGGCACGGATGGCGCCACATGCGGGGTCGCCAAAATTCGTGAGAGTGAATCATATTGTTAATATAGTAGGAGAACGGTTTGCCACTTCATCTCATAGCTCCTATTTCCATCCCATAAAAAACAAAGCAATGGAACGGAATTTGGTTTGTTTATTATTTTTGTGATTTTTTTCAGCAGTGAGCACGCCATGTTGACAAAAAGAAGTGACGAATGTGGTCCCGTATTTCTTTGTTTAGCGATGAGATTAGTCATTTTTGACAAATACCGGTATTCGGTATTAGGTAGAGTCAATAACGGTAATACCGGTAAAATACCGGTTTTTGTGATTATAATTACAGGTTTTAAATGAAAAACTTTCGATTTGGACTTGAACTACTGAGAATCCCTCCTTTGGTTCAACCGAAGTTAGACGAATGGTTCCAAAGCCGTTAAAAAGTGTGAAATACTTACCCATAATCCTTTCAGAGGCATCACTTGTAATAAGAAATGTAAAAATCACTTTGATAAAGAAAAAAAAACTACTACGGCACGTCCCTTTTTCACAATTTCATTTATTGCGAGAAAATTCTTGACGATGTCAACAATGTTCCTTGGAGAAAAAAGTCATTGGCAGTTTGACAGTTGGCTAAGAGAATGAAACAACATGTATGATTAGTGACGATGATGATCGATTTTTGCTGCAGGTGAATTTTGTCAATGATGCTTACTTAGGCAAAGGTTCAATCATGCGCGCATTGAATTGTTGTATTTTTTGCACAATGAGTCTTGTAGACGAATATCTTTCCCACCTATGCTGGATTTCCTATTTATATGGGACAGATATGGTGGGCCCTCCTTAGCCGTGCGGTAAGACGCGCGGCTACAAAGCAAGACCATGCTGAGGGTGGCTGGGTTCGATTCCCGTTGCCGGTCTAGCCAATTTTCGGATTGAAAATTGTCTCGACTTCCCTGGGCATAAAAGTATGATCGTGTTAGCCTCATGATATACGAATGCAAAAATGGTAACCAGGTTTAGAAACCTCGCAGTTAATAACTGTGGAAGTGCGCAATGAACACTAAGCTGCAAGGCGGCTCTGTCCCCCAGTGTGGGGATGTAATACCAAGAAGAAGAAGAAGAAGAAGAAGAAGATGGGACAGATATGCGATTACATGCAGTTTAGCTGATATATGTAGGTGAAAGCTATTCGAGATTTTTTATGATGACAGCGAAATTTGAAATACCGAAAATACCGGTATTTTCCGTCTCTAAAACCGGTATTTTCGGTATTCAAAATTGGCCGGTAATACCGGTATTACCGGTTTCGGTACTACCGGTTAGACCACCCTAGATGAGATGGATATATGTACAGTGAGATGTAGATCGGAACAGTTCCCCTACCCGATCAATAATGCATAACAAAATTATAACAAGAGGAGTTATTTATTTCAGAAAAATATTGTAACAAAATGTGTTATAAAATTGGCTGATTTGTTGTTAAAATAACAAAAATTATATCAAAAATACCTCTAGCCGTAACACAATTAGAACAGAGGTTGATACATTCATATCAACATTAAAACAAACTTTGATATAATTTATCTGTACAAAAATCTACTTTCAAGGTAATTGCCTACGCTACCACGACAGATTTCCATCCATAATGTAGGCAATTAACTGAAGGTGTTTACCTCCGATTTTTTTCCAATGTCTATAAAAAATGTAGGCAATTTTTTTGTGAAAATATACATAACTAATCTTGTTATAATTTTGATTTGAAATAAAACTGGCCGAAGACAATTATTAAGAAGAAGAATTATCTAATCATAACACACGTTGTTATACATAACAACAATTGATAGAATTGAGTTATAATTTTGTTATGCATTCATGATCGGGTATATAATATATTGAAGTTTATTATGGTGTTAACTAAAGTATTATTGTTTTGTTTGTTGCAATATTAGTATGGTTAAGTATCTGAGACACATTTTGATCAAATATGTTGTAGATTGTTATTTGTGGAACTGGAGAGAAAATTACCTACTAAAAGCATAATCTTGAGAGGAAATTTCACTTGACTACATCATGTGTTCGAATTTTCTCTTTAGTAGACGATCTCTTCAATTTTGGGGTAAAATGTAGATTGTTCATTAGTGGGGTAGAAAGAACCGGAAGACTAAATTAATTATCTAAAACATTCATGTAGACTGCTGTCGGATGAATGAAATAATTAAATAAATAAATAACAGGATTTGTTGGTTCCGTTATTTTTACTGGGTAGGACAAGAAGGAGGGGCCCTCCTTAGCCGTGCGGTAAGATGCGCGGCTACAAAGCAAGGCCATGCTGAGGGTGTCTTTGTTCGAATCCCGGTGCCGGTCTAGGCAATTTTCGGATTAGAAATTGTCTCGACTTCCCTGGGCATAAAAGTATCATCGTGTTATACGAATGCAAAAATGGTAACTTGGCTTAGAAACCTTGCAGTTAAGAACTGTGGAAGTGCTTAATGAACATTCTGTCTGTCCCAGTTTGGGGATGTAATGCCAATAAGAAGAAGAAGAAGAAGAAGGACAAGAATTGATATTTTAATTGTTTATCGTAAACTAGGTGCCCCGGCGAACTTTGTCTCGCCAAAAATTGATCAATTTTCTGAAGCACTTTTTTTGCGTCCACAATTTATCTAGAAAACAAATCAGTTCTTCAGAATAATATTTAATTTTTTCATATTCTTTGTTTCATATATAGATAAACAAAATTGAAAAATTTCATGCAAATTATACGAAAATCCATTTCATTCAGAAGGTTGAGTTTTGATTTTCAATGGATTCCAGTTTCATTATAACAGTATTCCTCCTAAATGGAAGAAGAAAACGAATATAAAATAGCAAAAATTGGGCTGTCTATTCTTTAGTGATGCGCGGTCGTCCAAATGCCAACTTTGTTGTATATATATAAAAAAAACCCAGATTAATCCACCTAGCGTTGGTAGTGCCTTTTCCGCATTTAGTTAAGACACCAACCTTATATGGGGTTCATATCGTCCGATGTACCATGTTGAGAATTGTTGGATATGGCACGACGACACAATTATTGAAAGCAACCTTCATTTGGGCAGCTTCAATGCTGGAATTCATTTTATTACATAATTATACATAAAATAATGATGTTTACACAAAACCTACATTTTGGTACTGGATTCGTGCACTGTGAAATTCCACAACCTCCCAACCGATAGATATGATACTAATCGCAGTGGTATCGCAGCAGTGTTACCAGTTTCACTAGAAAACTCTCACAACATACCATTTTCTTCTTAACTTTTAAACGCAATGGCCGATCGTTATAATTCAATAGTGATCAACAAGGCTTTGTCCCCTGTCGGATGAAACTTGTTGCGAGAAAATCGGTTAAGGATTACTTTACGAAAAGTTGTGTTTTTTATAGCTTTTGTGCACACACATACACACATACATACACACGGACAGACAGACATGTGCTCACTTCATCAAGCTGAGTCGATTGGTTTATAATACTATGGGTCTCAGAGGCTTCTATAAAAAGTTCGTTTTTGGAGTGAAATGATAGCCTTTCGGTACAACTTAGTTGTACGAGAAAGGCAAAAATATAAATATAATAAATATATATAGATAATCAAAAAAATAATTTAAAAAAATATACATATATATATAGATAATCAAAAATCAAGTTGCTAGAGAGTTTCCGAGTCGATTGATATATAAATTACAAAAATCCATCGAAAGATAAAGGCTATATTAACGTTCTAAATCTTACATGATTTCGTTACGGTCCTCAATTTTAGATTCTGATTTAACACCCAGTACCTTCAGGTAAGACGTTGTTCAACGTCAAAACAGTGCTCCTTGTGTTTGGAGCTTTTCAAAAAAAAATTATCATGATCAATTAAATTACCTCCCGAATCAGTTCCTTATCATGATAGCTTGCAAAAAAAAGTCTCTCACGGCATGCTACATATCGTATATGTTTACAAAAATGATAGGGGGAGATCCCTCATCGCCAGCGCCGGACACCTCACAATGCCAGACGCTTCTCAAAACGACATTTCTAGAAGTTTTTCAAGTTTTTTTATGTAGTACAAAAGGGAGATATTTAGAATCCCTTTAGCTGTATAGAATTTCAGTTCCTCATGTTTTAAGATAATGATAAATGATATATTAAATGATTGATAAGCACCTCCAAAATATTTCCTCTGAATGAAATCGCCTTAAAATAAGGAGGTTTGCATAGGGGGTTCATATCGATATTTCTCCGTTAGAAACGTTTGATTTTACCGAAATAGCAAACCGTAAAATTTCTTCACTTCAGAAGGGGAGATACAAATGCTAACCGCATGTATAATTGTGCGTTGGCTAATCGACTGTGAACCATAAACATGTTCCGATTGAAGCACTTTCCAAACCCATCGTACCGGTTACGCATCTCGTGAGACGACGAGTAATAAGATTGTCCTTCCATACCTACCTACTACGATTCGAGACTTCTCGGTTATGACGGCCCTCCAATACACCGAAAAGCCCGATATTTGTACACAGAATTTGATCCTTTGAAACTCATATAAGTTGTCTGCCTCAGTGAAGATAAAAAGACAAGAATGGTAAACAGTGCTTGTTTTTTCCTCTATTCTTCTTCTTCTTCTTCTTCTTCTTCTTCTTCTTCTTCTTATTGGCATTACATCCCCACACTGGGACAGAGCCGCCTCGCAGGTTAGTGTCAATTAAGCACTTCCACAGTTATAAACTGCGAGGTTTCTAAGCCAAGTTACCATTTTTGCATTCGTATATCATGAGGCTAACACGATGATACTTTTATGCCCTGGGAAGTCGAGACAATTTCCAATCCGAAAATTGCCTAGACCGGCACCGGGAATCAAACCCAGCCACCCTCAGCATGGTCTTGCTTTGTAGCTCCGCGTCTCACCGCACGGCTAAGGAGGGCCCCTTTTTATTTTATCTATAGTGAACATTTTTAACAATGAAGACATAATAAGTGCTACAGCGCCCATTATTTCCCTAACTAATCGTACTGCTCCATAGGTTATGGGCCCAACCAGCTGCATAGGGGATAGATTGCAGTCGCACATAAATGTAACCTTGCATGTACCTACTAGCCAAGGTTTAGCGTAGCAGGCTATGAATGTATATAAAATAATAATCCGTTCTCGTAGTACCCAATGGGACACAACCGCTTTAAAAAAAATCAATAGCGATATTCACTTACCGGCGTAGGTTGCTGCGTATCTGATTAAGGTAATGTTTCATAGGCGATTTGAAATATGTCCTTTGTGATTGAGTGTGAAACATTTCTATAACCAGTTACGCAGCAACCTACGCTGTTGAGTGAATACCCCTAATAAGTTGTGTGAACAATTTCGAACAAGTATAAGCTCCAATCCTGCCTAGGTAAAACTTCTTTCAACCAGCAGCAAATGAAATTAAAATGGGTGCAGCAACACAATTAAGTAATTTCTGCCTCTGATGACATATGACATATAAGATGCATTAACCCATGTGGCATACATATGTATTTTGATTTCAAGTAAGCAGAGAGTCTATGATGAGGTCGTTATGTTGTTCAAGAGCTGTCCTGTGATCTAGACACGTGATGAGCATTTATAAAAATTCTCAGTTGGCGTAACTGCAAAAGATGAAACCTCTCATAAAGCAATCACTTTCGGTAGCATCTACTATGTACCATCATCGCATTAGTGCATTTACATCTACTTACTGTCATCAGCAATAAGCAAAACCCATTGGGCTATAGCGTTATTTGGTGCTTATATTCCATCTGATTAACTTGGAATCCAATCCAAACCGCCTTTCAAGACCACAAAAGACATCACTCTCACGGGTAGCATCGTTTTCTTTTCCTCCGTGTGCTGTTCACATAAGAACGCGAATGAGTGCTTCAACCTTATAACACGAGTGCCTTGAAAGACCAAATATATTCGTACCATGAATTTAAACTATTAGTCAAAAAAAAAAATTAAAAGAAAACATACTATAAAGCCATTCCTAATTATATTTGTTGTAGAAAATTATTTTAAATCAGTTGAAAGACTTACTTTTTTCAAAATCTGTGATACATTTCTCTCTTGTAGCTATTATTATTATTATTATTATTATTTTCTAATCAATTTTCAAATTATTTATGTGGAATTAACACATTATTATGCGTATAATCTGTTCAGCGATTGGCAAACGTACCGGAAAATTCACTTTCATGCACACCTTCTCGTTCTCGGGCAGACGCCACGAACAGCCAGTGCCAGTGTCCCAATAAAGCAGCAGCGCAGCAGCAGTATCCCACCGATATGAGAACGGAACGCCAAATTGAATTTGTACCCCATTATTCGCTGTTGTTCAACCCGCGCTCCGTTCCGCCCACTAAGCGCCGAAAATTTTAAAAGAACAACTCCCGACAATGTCGATGATATACTGTTGATGATGATAGCGTGGATCATTTGCACCGAACCCCGTCCAGTGGAAATGGATTCCCATCCATTCCGAGCCAGAAGGGAGCCATGTTCGCTGATTTGTGAAACAAGTGCGCCAACGAACGACAGTCGAAACCGACGAGGGCGCTCATCCCGAACAGGGAAAAGATTCCAATATCATTTGAATGGTAATTTGGTATTTTTTTGAAAATTATGCTCAGAAAATGGTTTAAAAAAAAATGCCCACTTAAAATTTTGAAAGAGTTTCGAGTCATACATTATAAATTCGGTTCTGAAAAAATGTTTGTATTTGACGAATATAATCTTACAGAGAATCACTTCGAATGTATTTCCATTTTTCAATTCTATTTATTTAATAATAATATTAATATTAACTTGAAATCATTTTCTGCTCGGGCTGCATATCATATCGCGATGTTATTAATAGCTTCCTAAAGCGAACAACATGAATACAGAACGCGAAACGTCCGCCGCCACTTTTGGCAGTCAGTGGTGTGCTTCTTCATGAAGAAGCCACGACCCATCACCACAAGGCGGAACCGGTTGAAAACTTGAATCTGATCCCATTTCGCCCACCTTTTTTTGTGAATTAGCCTGTGACTTCTTATCCGCTGCTGCCCAGTTTGGCTGTACCTATGCCAGCCGACTGAATTGGACTGGGAAGAAAAAAATGTACTAACCGTCTCTTCATCTGTCTGGCCGAGTTTGTTTCCAATTTGGGAGATCGGTCCTACCGCAAATGAGGGAAGTTCTGTTTTTTTGGGCACTGGTCAGAAGTCAAAGCCCGTGAATAAAAATGAAGAGGCAGATAAATAGAAAACGTTTCATTAATGATGAAAATGTGCAACTTCAGGATGAAACAATATTGGCTTGCCTTTGGAGTGTCGGAATGCAGGCAAATATACGAATGTGAGTTATTGGTAACATAAAAGAAAAAGTACATCGATGTTCCTTATCAAGTGAAAAAATAGCTGTAGCAAGCATATTCTCGTTCCGTTGTATGTTAACATACAAGTTTTGTAACCAATATAATATCTTTCTCCTGTCATATTATCTTTTGCTAAATAAAATGCACTCAGTTTGTTTCTCTGACTCTTCATCACTATCTTCAACCTGGATGTTCAAATCTGGGAGCTGCGGATAGAGTCAAAACGAGTGTCAAGGAATCTCCAAAGTAAGCTGTCAAAAAGTATCCATCGCATCGAGAGAGATTTTGTGCATTCTGAGCGCAGACGAGAGATTACACGTATAAATCAACTCATACTAAATATAGCTCATTTTTAACAAATTTCAATTTTATGGGGGGGGGGGGTATGAATTAATTTAACATTCGACACGTTAATTTATACGATGCGGTAAATTGAGGAAATCTCGCTTAACTTTTCAAAAGGACCTAAGTAACATTTTTTTCATGATTTAATTTGAATAGCGCAATCAACACAAAAACATGAAAGCTTTTGATTGCAGTACTCAAATTAATTCATGAAAAAAATGTTACTTAGGACCTTTTGAAAAGTTAAGCGAGAAATCTTTGTAATTAATTTTTTTGAAGATAAACATATTGATAATTCCATGTGAGAAAATCGTAACGTGTACAGTGAACACTGAGAGGAAATTTGCGAGTTTCAAGCAAAATATCTTGAAAATTGGATTCGATCGAGTCCGCAGCTCCCAGGTTCAAATAAGCATTTTCACAGTTGTTATGTTAAACCAATAGCACCCGAAATGACTCGCTTTCATGATAATCACTTGATTTTTTTCTGGATCGTCTCAACATAGTGAAATAATATACTTATAATAATTTTATTAAAAATCTACGGTTATTTTTAACACGGTGAGCCATACGTACTAAAAATGATGAAAAAATAGTTTTACCCATAGAGCACTAAAATCAAAAGAAAGTATAATCGGCACTTTACTTTTTTGCAAAGCTGAGTTCTCTCAAAAGTCGATTGAAAATACTTTGAAATTTATAAAATAAAACAAGATTCAATAAAGGGTAAATGGATCAATCCTTAGCCTAATATGCTATTGTTAAGCACATTTATCGTTGTAAATCTTCATATATTGAAGCTCTAACGGAAATTATGCCACCAGACAGCTTTTCATAATTTTGTTCTGTGGCGTTTCATCTGCTTCCCGATTACCACCCAAGATACACGAATCAGCCATATCAGTTTCTCCGGAAAACCATGTTCTAGCATAATTTGCTATAATTGATATCGTTCTTAATCAAACCCACATCTGCGTCTGTTACATGTGTTAGGGGCGGACCAAAATTGCGGCTGAACAAGAAATGCAGTGTCACGTCAGCTGTTCCTTAAATGGCAGCTCCACCACATGGCTCGGTATCGCAGCCCTGGCCCAAGGCAACATACCGGGAAAGCTAACAAACAAAGTATAATCGAAAATATAGGATTGAACAAGCGGCAAAAAGAAACGCAATGTTCAACGGAAACTGATTTGAAACTCGATACTTGGAACGTTATGACACTGTTCGAACCTGCAGGAGTTGCCCTTCTCGAGAGCTGCAAAAGATGGAAGGTGGAGGTTGTAGCACTTCAGGATATCCGATGGCGAGGAGCAGGAATTCCGCGCTGCGCTGCGTCTACTGCGGTTGCGGGTACCGTAATTCGGCGGAACATTTATATTTTTTTATTGTTTTATAAATATTTCCTCAGTAAGTAAAATCATGGCTTTTCATATTTTTAAAACTAATACTGCTACATAAGGCTAATTTAATTTAATAATAATTTGATAATTTTAAACTTGTTTTAATTTTTATTTGATTTTTTAATTTGGGGTAACATTGATTATTAAGGTCTAAGGAAAGCTCTCTCACGGTAGAGCGCTGTTTTTGAACTGAAATGTCTGTAACTCGGAATTGGGAAGGAATTTCAATTATTCCCCACTGACAATCTCTTTGGAATTCATCAAGGAATGTACCTAGAAAATTTCGTGGACTTGCTATTGCTACAACTGATATTTTTGCTTCTCATTACACCTCTCCAATGATTTGAGGCATAAAGGAACCGAATTTTACAAAACCCAACTGACAAAAGTTTTGAAGTTTTCCAACGATCATTTTGATGTAATAAAAAGTATATGCATTCGCATAAAATTTTGAAGGAAAGTCTTTTTACTTCAACCAAGTTTTCCAAATTCCATACCAAAATGACCGTTTAGGGAGAGTAGCAAACTGCATATGCGCACGGCAATGAAGGAGCGGTGAGAGCGTTCCATTTTGTATAAAGCGTGACCCTAGCGCATTCACATTTGCAAACAAGAATTCACCAAATATGTATATAAATTGAAATCAAATGTAGGAAAGGCACGAGACAAATAAGATGAATAAGGTAAACAAGACAAATGAGACAAATACCAACAAACACTACAAATAAGACCAATAAAATATTCCTTCAAGAATTCTTTCGGAATTCCTCCAGAAATTACTCCAGGAATTCCTCCGGGTAATCCTCCAGGTATTTGTTCAGATGTTTCTCCAGAATTCCTCCGCATATTCCTCATGAAGTTGCTTCAAATATTTCTTCAGGAATTCGTCCGGCTATTCTACCAGAAAATCATCCGGATATTACTCCAGGAATTCCGCCAGACATTTCCTCCGGATATCCCTCAAGGAATTTGTCCACATATTACTTCAGGAATTCCTCTTGATATTTCTCCAGTAATTGCTCCGGATATTCCTCCAGGCATTCTTTCGGATATTGTCCATGCAATACTCCAATACTTTCATCAGGAACTCGTACGTATATTCCACCAGTAATTTGTCCAGATAACTCTCCAGGAATTCGTCCAGATATTCCTCCAGAAATTACTCCAGGAATTCTTCCAGGTAATCCTCCAGGAATTTGTTCAGATATTTCTCCAGGAATCCCTTCGCATATTCCTCATGAAGTTGCTTCAAGTATTCCTCCAGGATTTCGTCCGTCTTTTCTACCAGAAATGCATCCGGATATTACTCCATGAATTCCACCAAATATTCCTTCAGAAATTCCTCTGGATATTCCTTCATGATTTCGTCTATATATTCCTCCAGGAAGCCGTCCGGATATTCTTCAAGGAATTTGTCCAGATATAACTTCAGGAATTTCTCTTGATATTTCTTCAGTAATTGCTCCGGATATTCCTCCAGGAGTTTCTAAGAATATTCCTCCAGGAATTTCGCTGGATATTCCACCAGGGATTCTTTCGGATATTCATCCAGAAATTTGTCCATGTAATACTCCAGGTATTTTTTCCGATACTTCCCCAGGAATTCCCCTAGATATTCCTCCAGGAGTTCCTTTGGATATTCCTGAGGACAATTATCCAGGAATTTTTCCGAACATTCCACCAGAAATTCCTCCAGATATTTCATCAGAAGCTCGTCCGTATATTCCACCAGTAATTCATCCGGATATTTGTCCAGGAATTCCTCTGGAATTTCTTCCAGAATTTTTCTCGTTTTTCCTCCATAAATTCCTACGGATATTTCTCAAGAAATTCCTCCGGATATTCCTTCAGGAATTCATCCGAATATTCCACTAGAAATGCCTACGGAAGAACTACTGGAGGAATATCCGAAGGAAATTTTAAACGAATTTCCGGACGAATTCAAGAAGGAATATCCGGAGAAATATTTGGAGGAATGTTCGGAAGAATATCCGAACGAATTTCTGGAAAAAAAATACAATGGAATTTCTGGAGTAATATCCAGAAGGATTCCTGTAGGAATATCCTCAGCACGAATATTCGGACGACATCCTGGAAGAATATATGATGTAATATTTGAAGGAATATTGGGAGGAATTCCTGGAAGACCTCCTAAAAATTTTTTGAATGAATTCCTGGAGGAATATACGAAGGAAATCCTGGTGGAATATCCGGGGAAGTTCCTGGAGGAATATTCGAAGAATGTCTGGAAGAATTCCTGGATAAATATACAGAAGAACATCAGGAAGACTTCCTAAAGAAATTTCCAGATGAATTCCTAGTGGAATATTCGAAGGAATATCTGGAGGAATATTCAAAGGAATTCTTGGAAAAATATCTGGAAGAATTCCTGGATGAATATTCAGAGGAATATATTGAAGAATTCTTAGAGAAATATCCGGAGGAATCCCCGAAGGATTATCCGGAGAAACTTTCTGAAGAATATCCGGAGGAAACCCAAAAAGAATATCAGGAGGAATTCCTGATGGAACATCGAGAGGAATTCCTGGAAGAATAACTGAACGAATATCTGGAAGAAACTTTGGAGCAATATCTGGAGGAATTCGTGGAGGAATATCTGGGTGAATTATTGGAGGAATATCCGAAAGAATTCGTGGAGGAATATCTAAACGGGTTCCTGGTGGAATATCCGGATTAATTTCTGGAGGAAGATCCAGAGGAATTCCTGGAGGAATATCCGGAAGAATTGTCGGAGGAACTTCTGGACGAATATCCGGAGAAATTTCTGCAGGAATATCCGGAGAAATTTCTGCAGGAATATCCGAAGGAACTTCAGGGATCAGGATCAGGGGAGGAATTCCTAAAGGAATCCGGACGAATGCCTGGAATATATAGATGAATATATGGAGGATTTCCAGAAGAAACGTCTGAAAGATCCTGGAGGAAAATCCGAAGTAATTACTGAAAGAATATCTGAAAGAATATCTGGATGAATATTCGGAGGAATATCCGGAATAATTCATGATGGAATTCTTGGAGGAATATTTGGAGGAATTCCTGGAGGAATATCCGAAAGAATATCTGAAGGAATATTAGAAGAAATTTCTGGGGGGAATATCAAAAAAAATGTCTGGAGGAATATTCAAAGGAATTCTTGGAGGAAATCCTGGAGGTAAATGCAGAGGAATTCCTGGAGAAATATCCAGAGGAATTCTTGGAGGACTACAGATATGCTCCGTTTTTATCAACACGGTCCGTGAGTTTCAGTTGATAAAATCGGAACAGTGACAAAATCGGAATAATTTTTTTAGACGATTTATTTTAGCTAAAATTTTAGTAAAAATGTTTTATTGCTGGGAAATGTAAGATTTTCAGGCTCTAATATTTTTAAATGCTAAGGGGCTGTTCATAAATCACGTGAACATACTGGTGAGAGGCAAGGTTTAGTGAAAAGACATAGGAAATGTATATTGATCATTAGGGCAGTTCACATTTCAAAAATGTTCGAAAATTCCAACTCCCATATGTCTATTAGCATCATTTTGATAATATAGGAGTCCTGGCAAAATTTCAGGCAATTCGGTGGCCATTTAGGGGTGACGCGAAGTCAATTTATGTTTATATTGAAATTTGTATGGGAAAAACTTAAAATATATTCAAATCTCCCAACAACTGTCAAATCGTGTTGAATTCAAATAAACATCCCCAACCTCCATTTGTGGAATCTATTTGAGCTCAACCAGTGGGTAACTCATTAATTTTGATTTTTATTTCCACTGCTACCTTAAGGCTAATTACACCATTTTGGCTATTTATCTCATATTCACACTGTCAATAGAACCGTTCAATCCACTCATAACTAATGTGTTATCCGGAGGTCTCATTTATATAGATTCCAAAAAGGGAGGTTGGGGATGTTTATTTGAATTCAACACGATTTGACAGTTGTAGGGAGACTTGAATAAATTTTAAGTTTTTCCCATACAAATTTCCATATAAACATAAATTGACTTCGCGCCACCCCTAAATGGCCACCGAATTGCTTGAAATTTTGCCAGGACTCCTATATTATCAAAATGATGCTAACATACATATAGGAGTTGGAATTTTCGAAAAAAATTGAAATTTGAACTGCCCTATTGATCATCAATGCAAGACAAAATTTTCAAAACGACTTATCTGCTTTTGTAAACAAAGATTCAAACGTCGATTTGACGAATCTGATAGCACTTCGACGCAACCATAGCCATCAACAGGTAGCCGAAACCTTCATCAACCTATTGATAGTGTTGGTTTGCGTGGGAGTGCTATCAGATTCGTCAAATCGACGTTCGAATATTTGTTTACAAAAGCAGATAAGTCGTTTTGAAAATTTTGTCTTGAATGGTGACTGGTTAAAGTTCCTGGCAAGTAAGGATTGCATCAAGGGAACGTCCATAAATGATGTTATGCAGAAATTAACTGTTTCCAATCCCTCTTCCCTTCATTGTCCCAGTTTTTGTATGAAATTTCTAATAAATTGATATGAGTTGTCACACTTTCAGAACCCCCCCCCCCTCTCGCTAAAAGCGTGACGTAATTTATGAACCTTCCGTAAGATAAGGTGGCATCCGTTGATAACATAACAATACATTTGAAAATATTTGATCTTCTTAACCCTTTCGGAACGAATGGGTCATACATGCTTAGCGTTTGAGATTGGCTGTGAAAAATCACCGAAGAGAGCTAGGTCCCCAGTTTCTTCAGCGAAAATGTCCATCAAGATGTCGGCTACCTAGGAAAAATATTGGAGATCAAGTTTGACTATACCCTGAATACCTAGATATTCAAAACCTTGACAAGATTTTGCTTCTGGCAGCTTGCAGATGAATCTGAAATATTCGGATCCATACACTATGTTGAAATGCCGGCCAAGTTTCAACTGGAATGTAGAGCCATAGCAAAAGAAGAAGAAGAAGATTTTTTACATCTTTATTAGGGAGACTTTCAGCCCAAGGCAAGAAGAAGATATCCAAGGTCCTCCAAAATGATCCTGAGTTAAGATCAAGATATCTACTAGATCCACAATAATTTAGTACACTACTAAAAATCCACACATATTTATTGACAAAAATCCATAGATTTAACTTATGATGTATATCAGCGCACACATAACCATTCTCAACACGAACTACTAATAAAATATATATCCAAATAAACTTTATGTGTGGTCTCGAATTAGCAATTATTTAATTTATGTGTGGTTCTATATCGATTATATTAGGGTGGAGCTATTGCAAAAATTTATAACGGCGACACATATATCTTATATAGATATTTTTGGCAGTGTAGGTGTTTTTGTCGAGCAATTTAGCTGCGGACTTTCTTGTTGAGGCGTATAACGGGCTTGGATGATTACATGAAACAATACGACTTCCAGAATATTTTAGCCAACCGTAAAGGCCTGCAATGGCTAGTACAAGTGGTGATAGAAAATTGAAGTCATATAAGCTAAACGGACTTACTGGGATATCATATCTAACATCATTCATAAGTTGGATCATTGGATAGGTAAAAGTCGTTTTGAAAATTTGTTATTGAAATGATCTGAGATCAATGACGTTTTGAAGATACTGTACCGCTTATAAAAAAATCTACTCTTCCGCTCATTTTTGGTCGCAAAGAAAAATACGCGCCAGATAGTCGCCCAGGAAAAACATAGCTTCAGAAAAAAAGCTACTTCGATATATTTTCAAATTTTTCCGCCACGCACGTGCTATTTGTACTGCGGAGAAAATTTTCACATCTATGAGAGCCTTGAAAAATGATCACGAAAGTTGTCATTTTGTTGCTAGGCACAATATGTAATACAGTCGTTATTGAGATGTGAAACAGAAATTCTTGGAAAATTGTTCGAAGTAATCGAAAGTAATCGTGAAAATATTTTAGTACGTATTGTTTTATTGGCTTAGCAGTCTTATTATTGTATCAAACGAACTATAATGTTCTTGTTCCGACGTTTCGGTCCGTATTTGGGACCTTCTTCGAAGATAAAGAATTGATCGCTCTTGTCTTAATACTTTTAGCCTGTCGTGTTGTCTGTATCTGTTGTACATTTGGGAATCCTGTCATTTTGTTTAATATTTCATGTAATAACATAAAACAAAATGACAGGATTCCCAAATGTACAACAAATACAGACAACACTAAAGTATTAAGACAAGAGCGATCAATTCTTTATCCCTGAAGAAGGTCCCAACTACGGACCGAAACGTCGGAACGAGAACTTTATAGTTCGTTTGATACAATAATAAGACTGCTAAGCCAATAAATCAATAAGTATTAAATAAATTCAGTTATAACTCCACAACAGAAAATATTTTAGTATAGCATCATTTGTTAGAACATCAAGTTATGAATGGTCCACTGCAGCTTGTACAAGACTTAGGTGATATGCTACCAGCTCGATGGAACTGCTGGAATGTTTATGATGTTATGCACGGATATATCATTTAGAACTTGCTTGAACGGGTAGATCGCATGTTCGGAACTCCAGGACGTTTTAGAGAACAGAAAAGACTTGTAGTAGCTTGTAAAAGTAATGAGTACCATTCTATCGGCTCGACGGACCTGCTGGGATGTTTAGCGATACACAGGTACATCGTTCAGGACTTGGTTGATCAACTAGATCACATGTTCTGAACTGATTTGAACTCAATAATGTTTTGGAGAAACTAAAAGGTCTATAGTTGCGTGTAAAAGTAATGAGTGAAATCCTATCGGCTCAATGTACCTGCTAAGATGTCCGACGATGCACGAATACGTCGTTCAAGGCTTGATTGATCGGGTATACCAAATGTTCTGAACTCCAGGGCGTTTTGGTGACCCTTAAATAGTTTACGTTTATTCAAAACTCGATCTATTTATGTCTTATGATCACATAGATATTTTTGGACATATATCTAAAACTAAAACTCTAAAAAAGATGATTGAATTTTCTTGTTGATAAAAACGGAATAATTTTGTTGACGAAATCGGAGCGTGATAAAATCGGAACATATCTGTATTCTGAAGACTTTCGTGGGGAATTTCCAGATGAATTTCTAGTGGAATATCCGGAGAAGTTCCTGGAGGAATATTCGAAGGAATATCGGGAGGAATTCCTGAAGGAATATTCAGAGCAATTTCTGGACGTATATCCGGAATTATTCCTGGATCTATAGCTGGAGGAATATTAGGAAATAATCCTTTGGTTTGCCTTATTTGTTTCATTTGTCTAATATGTCTTTGTTATCTTATTTGTCTTATTTGTCCTATTTCTCTTATTGTCTTATTTGTCTTAGTTGTCTTAGTTGTCTTATTTGTCTCATTTGTATTATTTGTATGTTTTGTATATTTTGTCTTATTCGTCTTATTTGTCTTATGTGCCTTAGTTGTCTTTTTTGTATTATTTTTTTGTTTTAGTTGTCCTATTTGTCTTATTTGTCTTAGTTGCCTTAGTTGTCTTAGTTGTCTTAGTTGTCTTATTGTCTTGTTTGTCTTAATTTGTCTAATTTGTCTAATTTGTCTTTTTTGTCTTATTTGTAAGCGCACATGTTTCCATATTCATCAACCAGCTGGTGTTTGTTTATTTTGATCTCCCCATCCCATGATTGGTAGACGCTTGTATTTAACACTCGCCGATCTTCTGCACGAGTGATGAGTTTCTTCACCATTGTTGCCAGTCACTTTTGTTCTCCGTTTACTGCAAATTCCCAAACAATTGTAAATCAGTCACTGGACAATGATGAAATAATTTTGGCGACACTGACAGCTTCCTTCTAGGGGGCTAAATCATGCGATTTTCTTTCTCAAACCCAGAATAATCCACCTAGCGGTGATAGCGCCTTTCTCGCGCAAAAAGGTAATAAATGTAGCCTTTGCGCTTACACCTCGATGATGTACAAGAAAGGCAAAACAGTTACACCGTCTAATGTTATGATAGAAAATTTACACTAGTAGACGACAGATGGCTCTGCCAAAAGTTTCTCGATTTTCCTATATTCGAATTTTGACTTTCGGACCATTTCATAGTACTATGAAACTGAACGAAGAGCATACTTACGCCTAAATGCGTGCAACACGAGCATCTTTATAGTACGATGAAACTCTTAATGGGAGCAGCCGTGGATGAACTTTAAAAATATTCATAGATGCAAGGCATTTTTCATAACGCGTTATTGTTCTATGTGACTATGTCTCATCATTATTTTAATATTATCTATTTCTTGCAATTTGCAATTATTATGAAATTCAATAGTGATCAACAGCGTTTTAGTCTCTGGCGGATGCAACTTGTTGCAAGAAAATCGGTTAAGAGTTTCTATGTGAAAATTTGGCTAATGTTTTTATGGCATTTTGTGCACACACACACGCACACACATACACACACACACGCACACACGGACAGACCAAGGGCTTGACGACCCCTCCCCAGCTGTCTACGAGTCAGGGAGAACTGCCTAGGGCGTGGTGGGATTTAGCAGTGGGCTCTGCTAAAATCCCTCCCAAAAAACCACAAGTGCCCGTAAGCAGACTCTATCAAAGCGACTGTGTGCCGCTTCAAAAGCACAAGCCCAGGGAGTGCCAATTGGCATGTGGAGTGTCCCTACTTCGGTAGGGTAGCGCGTGAGCTGCTTCGGCAGGGAGTGAGTGATCTGTTTGTGCTGAGGCAGGAGTGTCATAGCGCGTCACCGCTATTGTCACCTCGAAGCGCAGCAGAAGTCTGAGTATGGACTGCACATGCTAAGGTAAGAGTGTCGTAGCGTAGTATCGTTGATTGGTCCCTACATACCGCTATCGACACCTCGAGGCATGGCAGTGGAGTGTTAGAGTGAGTTGTGGAGTGTACCTACTTCGGTAGGGTAGCGCGTGAGCTGCTTCGGCAGGGAGTGAGTGATCTGGTTGTGCTGAGGCAGGAGTGTCATAGCGTGTCGCCGCTATTGTCACCTCGAAGCGCAGCAGAAGTCTGAGTATGGACTGCACATGCTGAGGTAGGAGTCGAGGTATCCCATCGACACCTCGAGGCATTGCAGTGGAGTGTTAGAGTGAGCACCCGAAAAGGGTCACATGGAGCGAATGGTGTTTGGAGAAGCTGCTTCGGCGGCAGGGTAGCAGTAGGTTGTACCCACACACCTACAGTTGAGCACATGTGGTGCATGGGGAGTGTCCCTGCTTCGGCAGGGTAGCGTGTGGTCTGCTTCGGCAGTGGTGTGATTGATCTGCTCGTGCTGAGGCAGGAGTGTCGTAGCGTAATATCTGTAGGCCCAGGCAGTTACCGCTATCGACACCTCGAAGCGCAGCAGAAGTCTGAGTATGGACTGCACATGCTGAGGTAGGAGTCGAGGTACCTTCTCGACACCTCGAGGCATGGCAGTGGAGGGCTAGCGTGAGCTACCCAAAAAGGGTCCCAGGCGGCGAATCGTCTTTGGAGAAGCTGCTTCGGCGGCAGGGTAGCAGTGGGTTGTACCGACACACCTACAGTTGTGCACATGTGGTGCATGGGGGTGTCCCTGCTTCGGCAGGGTAGCGTGTGGTCTGCTTCGGCAGTGGTGTGATTGATCTGCTCGTGCTGAGGCAGGAGTGTCGTAGCGTAATATCTGTAGGCCCAGGCAGTTACCGCTATTGACACCTCGAGGCATGGCAGCGGAGCGCCTGGGAGAGCAACCAAGTTAGACTCAAATGGAGTGAATGGTGTGCGAGCACCCAAGTCAGTCTCGCGTGGGACGAGTGCCTGTGTGAGCGATAATGAGCGAGTACGCTTAGTACTGCCGTCCCCCCAGAAGTAGTACTGCGAGGTAGTTCCTGGGGGAAACGATGGTGGAGCCCAAGGGAGTTTAGTCGGTATTACCGGTATGGTCGAGTCCGACACTCCAGTACACTTCCGTGTGGTAGTTTGGCAACTACAATGCACGTGTACTGGGTTAGTGTGTAAATGCATTCTCCCTTGTAAAAAAAAAAAAAAAAAAAACACGTACAGACAGACATTTGTTCAGTTCATCGAGCTGAGTCGAATGGTATATAACACTATGGGTCTCCGGGACTTTTATCAAAAGTTCGAATTTGAAGTGAAATGATAGCCTTTCGGTACAACTTAGTTGTACGAGAAAGGCAAAAAGAGCTACCAGGTGTTTTTTTTACGGAAAACCCTTCCCTCAGACCTTAAAGGTTTCAATCATTTATCTATAAAACAAGCCTCTGTGAACGCCTTAAGATAGGCAATTATAGTTCGATCCCCTTACATTGAGGCGATGTGCATCGATTGTTTCGAGGAAGGCATCATCATCGCTAGCTTAGCTCCGACAGCGTCATTTTCAAACTTGAACCACAAGATGAGAATCGACGTCGGTGTGTTCTATGTACTTGAGTGTCCACTAATTGCCCCATTTACGATACCGTCTTCTACTTCTACCTTAGTCGTTATTATGTACGACATCCCAATGATCAATCGTAAAAGAAATAGAAGACAACCTGTTTCAGCGACACTCATTTTGTACAGCTTGGTACGAGCACTTGCCAGCTGAGCAGCATCTTGATATCAGGTGATTACATCCTCGGCAGTGTAATCCAATCCATCCCGGTTGCTTAATGCATCGTGGTTCTAAGTGTCAACAGCACAATATCCATGATATAAGCGAATTGCGTTTGGAATATTCTATTTACACCATTCAACTAAGCGAAACCTGTTTACGATGAGTTTGGTCTCGTCATCAGACAACCGGTCGCCATTTCCAATTTTCGTGAGTATTGAGGAAAACGCAATATCAGTTTGTCGCATCACTTGTTGTAAGGGCAAATATTTCAGGGAAATGTTGTACAATGCTGCTCCACCAATGGAGTTGCTCGCGGGTTTGTAGGCAGGTTTGGCAATTATCGGAGGAAGCTGTCGAAAAACTCCACATAAAATTACGGCTTTTCCACCGAATGGAAGATCATAATCGCTTGTAATGCTTTGAAGTCGTGCATGAACTATGTATTGAGAATGTTTGCACAGCTATCATGCTGACTTCATCGATAATGATCAGCTTGATGTTTGCAAAAGAATGCCGATACAGTTGTAGCAGTTCAAACCCAAACTTGCCTTGGTGCCTCCTATCCCATGGTTATGTGGAACGCTGAATGCACAGTTGTTCCTCCAGTAGCCATAGCTGTCTTTTCAGTGGTTGCACATGCAACATAGGCACGTTTGGTCGCACTCTGCCGGTCCGGTGAAGTGCAGCTGCTAGCAGTGGTCTTCTGCTGTCGTCAAAACAATGAAGGTTTTCGATAACCTGTGATATTAGGTCTCGCTGCTCTGAATTTGTTTTGCGTACCATGGCACAGTAGTCTTGCTTACTCATCGCCGATGTTCTCTGTTTTATGACGGCTGATAAAGCATTGGCTGGCAATATGCAGATGTCGTCATCGTTAGGTTCCATAGCGATTGTTCTTGCGCTTCTCCGTTGCTACCGTCTCTTGTGCAGCTCATAATATGCTCTAGATTCAAGTTGCAATCGTACTCTTTTCGCTTCGCAAGAATACATGATTCGTATTGTCGTAGCGCTGCAAGAAGTTGTTTTGGTCTTGTATATCGCACATCTCGTTACGAAATGGTACAAACAGTAACACCATTTCGCGTTTGTACTCTGACAGTTTCGACATGTCATAACCGACCCATTGCAGTACACGAGAAACAGCACGAGCTTTATATGTATTGCTGCTATTCCGTTCCTTGGTTTAATAGGCTGCAAAATCAGCTAGACACAGATCATCCAAATCATACAGTATTTCTGAACAATGTTCATCGTCCATCTTCTTCTTCTTCTTCTTATTGGCATTACATCCCCAAACTGAGACAGAGCCACCTCGCAGCTTAGTGTTCATTAAGCACTTCCACAGTTATTAACTGCTAGTTTTCTAAGCCAAGTTACCATTTTTGCATGCGTATATTCATGAGGCTAACATGATGATACTTTTATGCCCAGGGAAGTCGAGACAATTTCTAATCCGAAAATTGTCTAGACCGGCACCGGGAATCGAATCCAGCCACCCTCAGCATGGTCTTGCTTTGTAGCCGCGCGTCTTACCGCACGGCTAAGAAGGGCCCCGTCCCGTTCATCGTCCATACTTCAGTCGAATCATCGGAGATACCTTCTTCATCCATACGCTTGTTTTGAATGCGGGACTCGTGCTACCGTGCCGTGGTTTTTGGAACGCCGCCGCAGCCGACTTTTTTGCATTGGTACGCCACCGTCCAAAATTTGTCATGTCGCTGATCTATAATTTTTCTCAAATTTCAAGTTTGTAGAAGTTCCCAGGATTGCAGAAATCCACAGGAAATTTGTAGAAGTCTGAAAAAATCCAAAGATTTAATGGAATTTCCATGGAACTTCCCGATTGATTCCACGTCCCGAGAATTGTGAAATTGCCAATGATTTCTTTGAAAACTCCGAACAATTTAAGTAGTTGTTTGGCAGAAAAAAAACATTTTCTGGTAAAATGGCGCTTTCTGCTAAATGACCATTTCTTCCAAACTGGATTTTTGGCCTAATGAACTATTCGACCAGTTAGAGCAAATAATTCTTCGGACCAAATTACTAGTTTGGCCGAATGTTTCTTTCGGCTGTATATCGCTTTCGGCCAAATCGCCACCAACATTTCAAAACGGTGAAACTGCTTTTGTAATCAAGAACATCTCACGTCGCAGGTAGGTCAATTTGCGCCCACCCACGCAATCCAGCGTCATCAAATAAAAGAAGAGGATTCGTTGCTTCCATCAGTGGTGTTGGTTTGCGTGGGTGGGCTCAAATTAACCCACCAGTGACGTGAGACGCTTTTGTTTACAAAAGCAGTTTCGGCCTTTTTCAATATTGATACCGAAATAACAAACCATTTTCGATCTAATAATCGTTTCGTACAATTTATGTATTACTTAGCCAAATTAAATTCGGCTAAATGTCTTTCGGCTTAACATGTTATTCGGCTAAGTGGCAATCCAACGAATGGCTTTCCGTCGAATGACTTTTGGGCGAAGGCCATTCCATCCGAACGGCATTTTCGGCCAGATTACTTATTCGGTCAAACGACCTATTTGGCCAAACGAATCTATTAACCAAATGACCAATTCGGCCGTGGCCGTGGGTGGGCACAAAATGACCTGTTGGGCAAACGCTTGGACCAAATTGTTTTCGATCTAATAACCGCTCCGCCCAATCGTTCATTTTGGGCAAATTGTTTTCTGGCCAAATGGCTTCTCGCCGAATGATTTTCGGCCTGACGACCCTTCTGCTTTTAAATAACTTTCAGTGGTATTGCTGAAGAACTTATTATACACTTGAACACAGTAATTCCTTCAAAATGTTCCATTTAAATGCCGAAAAAAATAACAGTTGTGTGTTGCTTCTATGTTGAGTAGTAATGCAAGCTTTTTTTTTTATTCCGGTAGGCTTGTGGCTGGCTGGGTTCGATTTCCGGTGCCGGTCTAGACAATTTTCGGATTGGAAGTTGTCTCGACTTCCCTGGGCATAAAAGTATCATCGTGCTAGCCTCATGATATACGAATGCAAAAATGGTAACATGGCTTAGAAACCTCACAGTTAATAACTGTGAAAGAGCTTAATGAACACTAATCTGCGAGGCGGCTCTGTCCCAGCTTGGGGATGTAATGCCAATAAGAAGAAGAAGAAGGCTTGTCCTTACTGGATTTTGAGGTCCTCCCCTTTGGAGAAGTATTTGAATATTTCAAGTAACCCACTAGAAAACTGTTTTAACATTTTCACTACACCATTTGGCTGAATACGACCCATCCGCTATGTTTGTCATTTATTCACCTGATCATTCACTTATTTAATTTACGGTTAAACTAATTATTTTCAATTTTATGTCGTTTCAGGTAAATCCAAAATTTCGCATATGGGCAATAAAATCATTTCCTCAGCATCTACAGCAGGTAACTACTATTACTCAAGACATGTATAGGCTCATCATATAATCAAATGTTGGTAAAAAAAACCCTCATACAAATCATGGATCTAATGGCATGGAAATATGGTATCTAAATCATCTATTATAGATTTTAGATAGTTGAAAAATAAACTACTTGTTTTTTTTTTGTTTTCCACTATTTTCTGACTATTTATTTGCGTTTATTTTTCGCCTTGCTTTTTGGAAAATGTGTGATTGTAGGTAAGTCCATATAGAAAACTCCTATATCAGGAAAAGGAAAAAAAACTTTTCACAGCCTTAGAGCACAGAGATTAGTAATATTCTATTTGATTTCACCACGTTGTAATCTTTGCAGAAACGTATTTCGATTTCAACAGTAAAGGCCGTCTTCAGTATTTTGTTCTTGACTCGACCTTAAGTCGCTTGCAACTTAGACAATACTTAGACACATTGAATCTATGCGATTTTTAATTCACACATCATAAAATAAACTAATGATGATATTTATTCCAAGCATGTAAGGTTTTATTTCAATTTTCTGACTGTTTGCTATACAAACTTGCGAAAAATTTCCAGCTAACTGTCATACACGACAGCTTCGAACACAAAAGTACCGCCTCTCGACTGGAACGCTGGCTGTACCGGCCGGCATCTTTTGTCCGGAAACTCGATTTAGTGGCCGCCTTCCGGTGCAAACCGATGATGCACCCGTGTGCTCGCTCAATTCCAGGTCGCGACAAGCTTCAAGTGAAAATGGACCGAAAAAATGCTTCAAATTGCAACTTCCAACGAAATGGAAAAAAAAAGTGAAAAACGAAAAAATCAGCACAGCTTCGCGCAAGTAAATTTATGCAACCACTCAAAACCGCGACGAATTCCTCGACTGTTGGATGTCGTCCGACGGATGGATGCTGCTGCACTGCCACTGCACTGCTGCTGCCGATTGCCGGTCGGTTCGGTTGGTGGAATGCATCCCGGAAAGCATTCACCGGAATCATTGAACCATATGAGCGCACGTAAAAATTGTTTGCATGAAAAATTGGACCCTCTGTGGTCGTCCGTTGGTCAACCGCGCGCGCCGCCGCTTGCCGTCAATGGACTGGGAAAAAGTTCAAGTGTTCCGCCCAGCTTTTTTTCCCGGAATGGATCTCACTGGCGTTGGCTTCATTGTGGGATGGAAGGTGAAAGTTTGAATTATTACCCAGAACAATGCGCAGTGGCCGAATTTTGGACTTTACTTAGTCTGTATGAATATAGTTTTCTTGTTGTGTACAATTGACTATTCCATCGTTTTGCATATGCAGGTTATCAAAGTTATAGCCAGTTGATTGCTTACCTTCTTCGAGTCCTTCCGGGCAAAGGCCACGAACAGAATAACAAATCATGATATGGACTTGATTGATATAAGAGATAAAGAACAGTCAATAATAGCAAAACTTGCATCGAAATATCATTTAAATATCAAAATGTGCTATGGATAACAACAAACTAATGGCACATGATATTGATCACTTCTTACAAATAACATGACTTGATCTCCTTATGATATTTTAGTGCAAGATATTGATATTGTCGTCTGATCTTTTATCTCTTATATCAATCATGTCCATATCTCATTTTGCTATCTAATCAACATCTGA
Source organism: Armigeres subalbatus (assembly GCF_024139115.2). NCBI lineage: Eukaryota > Metazoa > Arthropoda > Insecta > Diptera > Culicidae > Armigeres > Armigeres subalbatus. Next base: position 67,923,054 of record NC_085140.1, read on the forward strand.
TATTATTGAGCTATTTCTTTCTACTCGGGTTGTCAGACTTGAGTAGTAGCACAGCAAATCTTTCCTTCCAGGATGGTGGGATCATCCCGGCATCTCAAAATGCAGTTGGTTCTTCAAAGAAATGGGAGCCCCAAAGATTGTTCAGAAAATATTAGTAATAGAAACAGTTGCTCAGTGTTTTTTTTTAAGAATTTAAAGGAGACAATTCTGGGATAAGCCATTTTCCCCTGACTATTTACCCCTACCACTCACCTTACCAATCAATTCCGCTATCGTACCTTTGTACCTTTGAACTGAACGGATCGGTGTAAACTGATATAGGGGAGTGAAATCTTGTGATAATTGACTGATTGTGGTAAAAAATTGTGTTTCAGATTAGAGCCCAAATCAATAGTTTACTATTCCAAATAAATATATCAATGCTGATTTTGAATCATAGAATAATTTGCAAACGATTGATGACAAAATCATGAAAATCCGTTGAAAAATAATCGACTGATTAGCCTATCATGTTTTTTTGTGATTTTTTTTCAAATTCTCATTTTTACAAATTTTAAATCTTTACCCGGGCAGATGTCATGAACAGAATAACAAAACATGATATGGACTTGATTGATATAAAATATAAAATAACAAGCAACAATATCAAAAATTTGCACCGAAATATCATTTAAACATCTCATGGATAAGAACAAACTAATAGTACATGATATTGATCACTTCTTACAAATCTTGAAATCTTGATGAACTTGATCTCCTCATGTGCAAAATATTGATATTGTCGCCTGATCTTTTATCTCTTATATCAATCTATCTAATCAACATTTGATATTATTGAGCTATTTTCGTCTGCTCGGGTAACGATCAGAAAAAAAAATGTGAAATTACTGTTATTGCAAAATTATAAGATTTTTGTGCATGAAAATTATAATGTCTGTGAAGTAGAAACAATGTGAATTGAAAATGGTTTTCAGGGTAACCCTGACAAAGAAAACAATTATTTTTGAAAATGTTTTTAATGATTAGGTATCTCTAATAAGGTAAACACTTATTTCCCTTAAAAGGTAAACATTATTGGGGACTTATGTCCCCGAGAGGGTATCTCTGATATGCAGAGCCGTAGCGTGGCCTCCCAGCGCCCTTGGCGAAACCGTTATTGGGCACCCCTTACTTTCATGCATGTTCAAAACAAATGGCATGATAAAAGCTAAACCTAATAATATAAATAAACCTACGCAAATAAAAAACTAGATACAGTAGTGCGTGTGTTACGGGCACAAAATCCAGACTTCCTTGTTGAGAATTCACGCACTAGTGGATCTAGCTAGGCCAATAAAATCCATCTAAATTGTGCCGATCAGTGGTTGAATAACTTTCGGACGTAGTCGCAACAAGAAGAACCCTACTTTGGAGTGGATTGAAAGACCTTCGGAATCGCCATTAGACCTTGGTCGGTGGTTTGAAAGAACTACTCTACTGGACTTACAGTGTTACGGTAGGATATTTTTCGACTGGATAAGATGTAAACTCGGAAGTTGGCTTTCTCAGTCTAAAGAATCAGGACGATATTCTTCTTACGTGCCCGACGTTTCAGCCGATGAGTTGTAGCAGTTTTGAAGGTTAATATAGTCTGTCGTCTATCGTAAATAATTGTAAACCACATTCGATCAGTGGGAGAGAGGGTGCATTTATGCTCGCTTTCTGTGAAATTTTGAAAAGTAATTTAAAGATTGGGTTTCATTTCTAACATACATCAGCTGCAACGTCGGACAAGTAAAAAAGCACTGTCCTGATTCTTCAGACTGAGATAGCTAATTCAACCTGGAGAGAATTAGTGTAAGGTAAGAATAGCGATTTAACCAAATCGTATAAAAAAAGACAACTTCGGGCCTATCAAAATATATGAATTTCTAGAGTGGGCCTATTGGTAGTTTGGTGGCATTGCCAACCGATTCAACCTAACCAATTCAATTAGGCCAATAAATTTTCACTCTTATAAAATTGTCTGTTTAAATGAATCGAAAATTTCACAGGATCAAGTGCGATCGTTATGGTCAGAATTTATCTCAAATAAAAACAAACTCCCTATCACTACATCCGAGTATCTATTACTTGGAAACGGCTTAGATTTCTTAATCACGAACAAAAATTATACGCGTTTTTTTAAGTCTACTCTATGTTATGCCTTTGGCTAGAGATGTCGCAAATTAATCGATTACTTCGAATAATCGATTCATCATTGTGATAATCGATTAATTTTGAATCGATTATTACCCAACGATTAATCGATATAATAATCGAGAGGAATCGAGGGTAATCGATTAGTTACTAATCGATTAATCAGGATTTTACGACATCATAAGGATGTCGCTAATTAATTGATTACTTCGATTAATCGATTCATCGTTATGATAATCGATTGATTTTGAATCGATTTCTATCCAACGATTAATCGATTCAACAATCGACAAGAATCGAGAACAATCGATTAGTTAATAATCGATTAATCGGGATTTCACGACATCTCTACCTTTAGCATGATGAAGTCCTCATCTAGGGCTTCTTCCCCATAAACTTGTTCCAATCTTCTTTTAATTTATATTTCCTGTTCCTTTCTATTTTCACTTCCTTTTTCATCAAGTAAATTATAAAAAGTAGTCAGTGAAGATGCTCCCTGAGCCTACGTTATGTTACCTGTATCAATTATTGACGGAAAAAGTCCTTTCGGAAATAAGTCAAACGGTTGATTGCGGATGTAGTCCCCGAGGGAAATGTCTGTTAAAAGCTTGAATCTGAAACACTTTGAACCGATTAATTAGAAAATTTATCAAGGTTTTTTACACGGTTTGATTTTAGATTGAGACCCTAAGCATCAATAAAACAATGAATTACCCTCACCAAACAAATTACAAACAAATCGAAGAAAATTCAAGTGGTATCCATCCAAACGCGTAAAAAAAACCTTGATGAGATTTGTCATCATTTCCTATAGTTCAATTCTAAAGGCCTGGCGCCCTTGGCGGGGGCCAACCACACCATTCTCCCGAAAGGGTGCTCCTGATAGGTTAACAATCATTATCCTCAGAGATTAAAAATAATTCCCCGGAAAGGTTATCCCTGGTTATCATTTCCACGAGAGAGTATCTCTGGCGAGGTAGGTAAACAATCATTCCTTCAATCATTCCTCACAGGGCTTAATATCATTACATTGGGATGGTAAGCAATCATTCTCTCGAAAAGTTGGCCTCTGATAGGGTAACCAATCATTCGCCTGAGCGGGCATTCCTATTTGGGTTAATAATCGTTCCCCCGAAAGAAACTCCTCCGAAAGTTCCTACGGGAATTTCTTCGGAAGTTTCTCCAGGAATTCCTCCGGAAGGTCCTCCGGAAGTTCCTCCAGGAATTCTTGCGGAGGTTCCTCCAAGCATTTCTGCGGAAGTTCCTCCAGTAATGTCTCTGGAAGTTCCACCAGAAATTCGGCGGGAAGCTTCTCCAGGAATTCCTCCAAAAGTTTCTCCAAAAATTCCTCCTGAAGTTCCTCCATGATTTCTTCTAGAAGTTGCTTCAGAAATTCGAAGGCCCCACTAGAAATTAGTTGGAAAGTTTCTTCAGGAATTCCTCGGAAAGTTACTCCAAAAGTTCTTTCCTGGAAAAGTTTCATTAAAATTTCACCAGGGATTCCTTAAGAAGTTTCTTAAAGAATTTCTTCGGATTTTTTCTCCAGAAATTCCTCCGAAAGTTCCTGAGGCATATTTTTTAGGCTTTCAGTCACATGAAAATGTTGATAATGTTCAATCATTGCCTACGTTTCGATCAGGAAGTTTGGATATTCATCAGGGCTCGAAATTCCTCCAAGAGCCCTGATGAAGATCCAAACTTCCGGAACGAAACGTTGGCAATTAGGGGAACAGACGGTTTTGGCAGGTTTTGTTCTATTATTGGCAGGGGGTTTTTGTCGACCGAATTTTATGAAAATTGGCCACAATATTTTTTGATATGCAAAGAATGTTTGGGCCAAATTTAAGTATAATCAGTCATAAAAAACCCCTGCCAATAATAGAACAAAACCTGCCAAAGCCGTAATTACCCCTATTTAAAATTATCAACATCAACACAATTATAAGCAACACATCCAGTCGAAATTTCAGAGAGTTCCTCAGGCAGTTTGTTCGAAAGTCCTTCAGGTAATTCCTCCGGAGATTGCTGCAGCATTTATATTCGGAAATTCCTGAAACAATTCCTCCAAATTCCGTTTAAACATTTCTGTGGAGTACAGAAATTCAACAGAAGCTATTCTCGAGATTTCTCTAGAAACTTACCAGGGAATTATTTAGATTTTTCACGGATAGTCCCGTAGCATGTTTACCAGTTTTCCTCCAGAAATTACTTAAAGAACTTTTCATAAATTACTTGGAGCAGCGGTTCTCAACCTTTTCGTTGAATGATACTGTCCTGAGATTGCATACTCTAGTTGAAATACGCTTCTATTTTAACCGGCTAAATTCGTGAAGTGTATCTAAGAGCTCACAGGGAAGAATGACTATTTGTATTTTCTCAGAAAAAATACTATTAAAAGTAAGCCAGAAATATTTTCTTAGTCAACTCAAGAGCTATTCCAGAGAATTATGTTTTATTCTCGGCCAATCGTTCCTTCCTAAAAATAGTCAAACCATAAAATTTTTGAAATCAGTGCCATGAAAGTTTCTCTTGGTACATATAACAATTCTACGGCTCGTGTTACCCTAGTAGAAAAACCCATCACATCACATCATTGAGCTTGAGCTTGATTAACTGCTCGTAGTTGCTACTCCATTATGACCAGATCAGCTGTTCTTGCACAGGGAGCCAACAGATGTTTGCTTGGGACTAGCACACATCTTCAATGTACAAGAACTGGTGATCTTATTTGTTAGGTTATACTGGCGTCTGCCACGTCAGAATGCAAGTCAAGGGAAGGGGAGGAAATGATGATGCAATCACTCGCCCACTGCAAGCCGAATATACCTCTGCACTTGCCACGAGTTCATGCGGAATTTGTTGGAATTTTTGGGTTAGGTTCGAGACGCAGAGGTCCGTCTTGGTTAACGACCTGCCAATGTGATAGATATGAGAAGGAGAAGGCAACTGATGGAATTTCTAAATAGATGTAGGAAACGAGCTCTAATAGTTCATTTCCAAATCTAACAGATTACTGTTAGAATACTCAAGTTGAAGGTATAGGAAAAGTAACGGAAACGCCCTATGGAAGTCCATTTCCAGTTCTAGCGATTGCTAGAATATAGAGAAAGATACAAAGTAGGAGAATGGGACGGACCTGGGATTGAATCCATGACCTCCTGCGTATGAGGCAGAAGCAGTAGCCATATGACTACCAAGCCCAGAAAAACCCATCGCATCATTGTGTGCCACAAACTATAAACATAGAACTATAGCCTGATTTTCTCAAAATTGCACTCGGCGTACCCTTCAGGAAAGTTACGGACGCGGTTTATGCACCCCGTTTACTTGATTCTTATGGGTGAATAGCAATGCGGTGTATCGTTTGGCGCGGCCGTACCTTTCGACAGTCAGTCGCCGCGTGAAGTTTTGTGCAAGTACCCACTTGGGAACACTACAAACGCCGCGCAATGTATCATATCCAGAAAATCTGACAATATCCCAATTACTTTAGTAAATTGATATGGACTGTTGCTTGTTTTGATTGATAGGGTAGAGAACCATTTGGGCAGCACCCCCTATTCCCGTCAGCAACGTTCATTACTAGAGCGCATTACAACCGAACTACTTGTTTTTAGGTACATGGTTAGTTTCTGTCGATATCTAGTGATGTCCAAACGATCAAGCCATTTGGTTGGAACGCGGTCGAGTTATTAAAGTTGTGGTCGGAAATAGGGGGTGCTGCCCAAATGGTCCCACTCCCTATTTGTCAGTAAAGCGTATGGCATCAAGCATGATTCGTCTAAGAGGGGAGCCAGCCCAGGTTGCAGCCCTTTCTAATAGAGATAAAAAAAAGTATGATTCGCTGGTATGGATATTGATACATAGGTCACTATTTGGTTAAAACTCTGCTGATTGGGCCATGTCCCAACTAAAAACACTTATATGTCAAAATGCAAATGGTATTCAGAAAACGTGATTTTGCGTCACAGGCAGTGTTTGCAGAAATCGCTCTCAATAGATAACGAACAACGATAAAAGAGAGGCAAAAACAGAAACGGACAGGTAGCCCCCACAGAAAAATAGTGATTCTCGCTTTGTTTTCGCTCCTTTCGTGTTGGTTACTGCATTTGGAGCTTTCTAAAAGAAATTTATTATAGGGTATAGCATCTCGAATCAGTTCTTTATTATGACAGCTTGCGAAAAAAGTTTCTCGTGGTATCGTATATGTCAGGGCCGGATTTAGGGGGGGGGGTGGTGCGTGGCCCCGGGCCCCCACAAATCTTTTGTACCAAAACCAACCTTTTTTGTACATTTTGGGGCCCCCACAACCTGTTGGCCCCGGGGCCCCCTTCCGGCTAAATCCGGCCCTGGTATAAAGAGGTGATAAGTGAGATACTTGTTCTTTCTCTTTAGGATTCAATCCCTGGTCACAGGACTAGGCCTCTTCATGTTTTCAAAAAGTATCAAAAATTCAACTGGTCAGCCCAAAATCACAGTTTATATGCTAAAATAAGCCTCCTGTCAAATTTTCAGTTAATTTGGATGAAATTTCGAGGTGGCTCAAGTCAAATGAGTGTTTTGGGCTATTTTCAATTTTGAAAAAAATCTAACTTGAGATATAAATGACTAAAACTATCGTAACAACCTCTATACGGAAGCTTTTGGTGTGCTCTACAAGTCTTGTGAACATTGCGATTCGTTCCGTTCACGTTTTGACCATGTTAAAGTGATTTTCGAGCTTTTAAGTGCATAAAAACACTGTTTCCTCTAAAAGTCGTTATTCTACAAAATTCTTAAATTTATGACAAATCATTGCTAATTTATTATATTATTATTCCTATTTTTTCCCTGGACATTTGAGTAATATAATTGCTAATGTACGATTTTCCGTTAAATTCTTAAAAATCAGAAGCTGAACATTTGTCATAAATTTGCACGTTACGATTTCTTCAAACAAGTTGTTCGAACAAAAAAGCTTTGATTTCACTTGTTACTACGATGCACTCGATGATAAAGCATGCAGACATATGATGAGATGAACCAAATTTGAAAGTCGTTTGTTGTAAGCATCAAATATCATATGATTAGATTTATGTTTTGTTCGAACAACTTGTTTGAAAAAATCGTAACGTGCAAATTTATGACAAATGTTCAGCTTCTGATTTTTAAGAATTTAACGGAAAATCGTACATTAGCAATTTTATTACTCAAATGTCCAGGGAAAAAATAGGAATAATAATATAATAAATTAGCAATGATTTGTCATAAATTCAAGAATTTTGTAGAACAACGACTTTAAGCGGAAACAGAGTTTTTATGCACCTAAGAGCTCGAAAATCACTTTAACATGGTCAAAACGTGAACGGAACGAGTCGCAATGTTCACAAGACTTGTAGAGCACATCAAAATCTTCCTATAAAGGTTGTTGCGATAGTTTTTGGCGTTTATGTCTCTTATTAGATTTTTTTCAAAATTAAAAATAGCACAAAAGCACTAAATTAACTTGAACCACCTCGAAATTTTATCCGAATTAGCTGAAAATCTGACAGAAGACTTATTTTATCATAAGAATATTGATTTTGGGCTGACATGACTACTACTCTCATACAATAGTCTTGGCTTGTACCACCAACGAATTTGTGCGAATTGCTCAATGCTAATGCTAATGCTAGAATATTGATTTTGGGCTGACCGATTGAATTTTTGATATTTTTTAAAAACATGAAGAGATCTACTGGACATCATTTTATATCATAATAGAGGTGTTCAAATGGTTGCCAGTTGATCTAAATAAGAACAGAAGACAGCTAGGTCGAGATTGTGGCTAAAACAGAGATCGACTAGATTGTTATGATGATGACTCATCTAAGCAAGACGATTAACTTGTTTTAACAAATCGCTCAAGGCAAAGAAAATAGTTTAAAGGGCTCCTCAACATCATGGTTAGATACTCCAATGACATTTGAGAAATTTTATGAATTCAAGGGTCAAAACTATATCATCCATGGGCTCAAATGTGTTCTGATTGAGACAGTGTCAATAAAAGTAACTCACATTGCACTCCTCTTGAATAGCATTTCAAAGATAGTCACCGGTTTTTCAAAAGATCCTTGTGCAATGGTAGTTCTTTCTTCAGTTAACTTTGAGAAAGAGATCTATTGTATAGAATCTATTGCACTCGTAACAAGCAAAACAAAATAGAAAGATAGCACCAGAATTAACTTGAAAATTTTCTGCTCAACATCAAGGAAGGGCGATCAGATCCAGAACCGTGAAAAATATCGGTAGTTTTGATATTATTTTTTAATCCGTACCAGGAATTTGATCATATTGGAAGATAAGGACCATAATATAATTTTCTTCAATGATTCATATCTTATATCGATCTGTTGAAAATAGCGATCCGTTTGTCCATTTAGTCAACATGCATAATAACTGTGGAAAGATTTTTGATTATTGCTGTTTCTATAATTCATCATCTGCCATTACACACACAGTTCGAACAAAACATGTAAATTTCCGTTCAAGTAGATGTAACAAATTGACCTCCGTGTTTAACAACATAAAGTTATAGGTTCTTTTAAACTTACGCGTGCTGTAATTTATTTGTTTATATTTTTATTGGAAAATAAAAAAAAATAGTACCAACATGGGGAATCGAACTTCGATCCGCAGAGTGAGAGCCTATCTCGTTAGCCACTCGAGTATTTCCACTTCTTGAAAACGAGCAGATCCAGATAGAACAGGTTAAGCGTTCTGGTGATTCAACTACTCTCTAGCAGACTAAACGATAGCTTAAATTTACACGACACGGAATCTCTTCTAAAACGGAACTGTTGGAGATTGAGTTTGCTGAAAGCATCACAGATTTCTCGTCGGAATAGGCAACAAACAAAGAGTTACAGTGATGAAATGCAGCGCAATAAAGGCTGCTTTGTTTTTATATGTGCAGATATCCATTTTGGTTGATGCTTATATAAATAAAATTGATGCCAGCTGCGGTTTGAATGAAATGCAATGAAGTTTGTTTTGATTTGTTTTGACAGCCACGTGCTGGCTCATCAAGGTTTCTGGTAGAATCATGTAAAATTAAGAGAAACTGAATTGAAATAATAAGATGAATAAAATATAAAAATAAAATAATCGAATTTTATCGTTTCCATCACAGAACTAAAAATTATGGTCTGGTATACATTCTGTTACCGAATTTCACATTCAATTATTTCAATTCAATTTATTTCATATTTCAATTATGAATTCCGTCGTGTCGAATTTTCATAATATTTTACAGTGCATTACTGTTATAGGTATCCACTAAGACCAGAAAAGGTACCCGAAGGGGTACATGTACCCCCGGTTGAGAACCGCTGACTTAGAGAACTCCCCAGAAAGTTCCACAGAAATCCTTTCAAATCTCTCATAGAACTTCTAACCCAACTCCACCAGGAATTCTTCCGGAAATATCTCCAGTTATTCTATGATAACTTATTGAAATTCAATAGCGAAAAATCTGATAATCCACAAATTTCTCACGAAATTAACCCGGAAATCCGTCCAGATATTTCCTCCAGATATCCAGATATAGATATTTGACATTCCTTCAAGAAGCCCCTTATCAAATCTTTTTGGAATTCTTCAGTAATTTCTTCAGAAATTCCCCTGGACATTTCTGAACAAATTTCGCTAGATGGCAATAACTTCAAGAATCCTTCTATGAATAGCCAGTAGTGGAAATCTGTGATCCTTGCTCGCAAAGCGAGAAGTTGGCAATGCAAAATTCTCGCGAACTCTTATTTTGCTTTTTTATTGTCTAGGAGAAATATGTATAAAATGCGCCACCACCTTTTCTTGGTTTATATCCCAAATATTGACTCAAAATCGTAAGCAGCTGAAGACAAAAAAACATTTGTAAGCAGTCAAACAAAAAAAAAACTCTGTATCAAAATAAAAAAACATTATTTTGGCTCCTTCCAATGCAATTTCGGCGTTTTGTCCTCAATCCTTTCTCTTTAGTATGTATGTATGTATGTAGTACACACCCGTTTCAAATCACTCAGAGACTGAGTGAAATTGTATTACCGTCTCTTTTTCCCACGGAAAAGTTACTCAATTTTCGTAAAAAGTGTAACTACTCAAATTTTGAGTAGTTCCACTTTTTACGAAAATTGAGTAACTTTTCCGTGGGAAAAAAAGAGACAGCAATACAATTTCACTCAGTCTCTGAGTGATTTGAAACGGTCGTGTAAGCCACCATCCTGGCTAGAGTCTTGCTCTGCATGCGGTCCCGCTTGACAGTAAGGTTAAATTTCAATATGATTTTGAATTCAACAGATTGCTGGATGATGGACCTGTAAGCAGAGACACTTACACGAAACCCACGGGAAAATGAGAATCTCCTTCCAGCAGAATGATCCAACAAAAAGAATAATGAAATTTGCAATACTTGTCAAGTTTTTCACGGGATGGTTTGTTTGAAGAAGGGCGCGTCAACTAGTTGACAACTGTTGGAGAAAAAGTAATAGACGCGAGCGACTAATACTTCCCTTCCTTGACTCCGATTGGCTACCACTTCATTGTCCAGTTGTAACTTCAATGATGCCCTGATGCGCCCTCCCAACCCCAGTATATTTACATTCAAATCAGTAATATTGTAAGGGAAATATAGGCTGGTGTAGAGAATATATGAAATAGTGATCTAGCGGATAATCCTGTATCTACTGTACTGTGCTCCAATGCCATACTCTGAAACATTAATTTCATCATTTATTTAGGCTATAATTACCTACTTCCTATATTAAACACAACTTAATACGTTGGTGTTTTGGTTAAAGACTACTGCTATTACGGGACCTCGGGCCTGTATCGAAAAAAAAAATATCCCTGACGGCATAGCAGTTTTTAATCCGCTGAAAAAATGATTTTAAATAATATAAAATATATACAGTTAAACCTCCATGAGTCGATGTTCTATGACTCGATATCGACTCATGGAAGCAAATTATGCCATATAAAAAAATATTTTCTGGGCTACTGTGATGGTCCCTTCAAACAGCTTCCCGAGGATTTTCTATTCCAAATCTCGATATTTCCATGAGTCGATGGTCCCTTCAATATCGACTCATGGAGGTTTGACTGTAATATAAAAATAAAATAAAATGAATTATATGCATATTCTTCTCCTTCTTATTATTGGCATTACATCCCCACACTGGGACAGAGCCGCCTCGCAGCTTAGTGTTCATTAAGCACTTCCACAGTTATTAACTGCGAGGTTTCTAGGCCAAGTTACCATTTTTGCATTCGTATATCATGAGGCTAACATGATGATACTTTTATGCCCAGGGAAGTCGAGACAATTTCGAATCCTAAAATTACCTAGACCGGCACCGGGAATCGAACCCAACCAGCCTCAGCATGGTCTTGCTTTGTAGCCGCGCGTCGTACCGCACGGCTTAGGAGGGCCCCCTATGCATATACACAATTAATATGATAAATATATTATAATATAATATAATAAAATAAAATATTATATAATATGATATAATATAATATAATACAATATAATACAGTAGAATATCATACAATATAACATAATAATCATGTTATATAGAGCAATACTATAAAACGTGCAGGCTTGCTGAAGGTATTTGTGATTCCTCATCTGGATGCTAAATTTCTTCTCTTCGCTCCATTGTTATCTGAAACTTCCTCAATCCTTTCTCTTTAGATACAAAAAATATTTTCTCCTTATTACTATCAGTCTGAGACATTGACTAACTGAAAGGATAGAGTTGACACTAATCTTGTGCAGAAGAGTTTGAAAATGTTGGTGAAAAATATTGGAATATTTTGATTATCATTTTTGGGTGGCTCGTATTGCCCAGCACCGTTCATTTTGGATTAACATTCTCAATTTTAGAATAAAATCGTTCTGTTGCAATATTGCTGGCTTTACATGGAAATGTTTAGACCAGTCTTCACGAAAACATGAACCGCGTTTAAACAAGTGCAGTTTTCCCGTGTGCAAGTTCGCACTCAAACATGCATACTAGATCCAAACCGAGTTCATCACAAACCCAACCAAAATCGCACCCAGTTTGAACACGAGTGTGCGCCCAAGTTCAAACACACGGGTTTGAACATGGAAGTTTAAACATCAGTTTACACACAGCATGCTGTTCATCTGTTTATATTGGTCAAGTGGTTTCTCTTCTTGAGTAGCGGTGATGGCTTAGTGGTAACTCGTTTGGCGTTCACTCAGGGCACTAGTGTTTGAATCCTTGTCTTTGGATTTTTTTTAGAAATGGCACATGAATAGTTTCAGTTTTATAAAAGGCACTTTTCAGCCCTTGTCGGGTGGTGGAATAGCTGAATAAGATACTTTACCGCCTACCCACAGTATGCGGTTGGTCCGATATCTCAATATCACAACCATTTTTTTATTCAACATTTTGCAAAAAATCTTCAGATACTATTCATAATATTCATAACCACTGAATATTATGTGCATTTGCCCGGTAAGACAACCGACAACCTCCAATGTAATGATTAGTTAAAGTATCCGTGCGTTTATGTTCTAAACGAGGTAAAATACACAAGGCTCTGTTTGTCTGTCTAAAATGTAGCCCCTAATTATTTTATATCCGTTACATATGCATTTTGTTGTGATTTGCATATCTATATACATAAAAATGAATTTCTGTCTATCTGAACCTTATAGACTCCGAAAGTACTAAACCGATCGGCGTGAAAATTTGTATGCAAAAGTTTTTGGGGCCGGGGAAGGTTCTCAAAATGGTTCGAGACCCCTACCTTCTTTGGAAAGTGGGGATCCTATACAAATGAAATAGAAATTTCTGCATAACTTAAGAACTAATAAGAGAATAAATCAATTTTAGACAAAACGAAGTTTGTTGGGTCTGCTAGTCGTGAATAAAATATAGATAAAATAAAGATAAAATATTGATTCCAAAAGTTTAGTGGGGAGGATGAAGAATTGGAACTAAAATTTCTAATTGATAGAAATTTAAAAAGTTAGTAGGGGGTCTGTCTCATATTGCTATGTATAAAAAATACGCCGATGACATTATACAATACAAATAAAATTTACAAACGATGAGCTCCAGAGATCAGAAATGAGCCCACAAGTTCTTAAACATAAAAGTCCTATAAACTACATGGCTTTCATAAAAGATAAAATCTTCAGTTATTACAATCTAAAAAAACAAAACTGGAATTAAAGCCCCGTTGATCATAAGGTTCTTCAAAAAGGTCGAAACCCCTCTCTCCCTGGAATAAAGAAATCTCTATGCAATCCAGAACTTCGCTTCAGATTCTCGGTATGTATATCAAGTACCACCGTGAAGTAAGTAGAACAAATTATCTCCTTATAAACGTGTCAGAAAAATCTTATCCCAAAATTTTAGAAATAAGAACTAATCAGTTTTTTGGTGGTTGCAGAATCCCGAAATCCTAAGAATTGCTTTCAGAACCTCGAAAATGGAACAAAAAGCTCCGCTCAGAGCATATTCAGATTCGAACCTGAGACGTCGTGAATGGAAGGCCTGAATCAAGACCTCACCTCTGTAAACGCTTCGTTATGCTAGTGCAAAAAATGTATACAACATGTGTCAATTTTTCAATCATACCTTCATTGAAGTTTGGTTAAATCCTCTTATTCGAAATATGAATAACAAGGCTGGGAAACGTGAAGAATCAACAATAGTTTCCCTAGCAACCCGTTCATTTACCAAAGCGAAGCATTCTCGTGTTCAAGCGCATATGTTTGAACCCAAGTTTGAACTCGGTGTTTGAACATTGTACATTGCGCCTGGGTGTATCGGAGTTCAGGCTCGTGCTCAGATTGCTATGTTAATGTTCGAACACAGCAAGCAATGTTTGATTGGGTGCACAAACTTACGTGAACATCTCACACATGTTGCACCTTGAAGACTGGTTTAGACCATATAATGACTGTTATGTCAGATTATTGATAAACACTTCCAAAATACATGTTTTCGAAGGAAATCACCATTTAATTAACTGATTAGCTTGAAGGCGCATATTGACCGCATCTCCTCTACCTACTATATACTCGCAGAGAAAACAGAAAAACGAATCCCTAATTTTTTTCGTGAAGCTTCGCGAGTCATTCGGGTTAATTTGCAAAATGTCATAAAACAACCTGGGAACATGTTTTTCACGGATGTTCGAGCAAGAACACATTTGTTTAATGTTATTGTGTTTATCTCAAGTGAAATTTTTCCATTGTATTCGAAGTAACCACAAATAATCGTGACCGTGATTTTTACTTGTGAACAAAGTACTGCCCTACTTTTTGTTTTCGCTATGCCCGTATCCGCGAACAAAGCAAGAAATTTCTCGGAAAATTGTTTCGGAAATTTATTTTGAAATTCCTCCAGGAATTCCTTAAGGTATACTCAAAAATATTCTCCAGGAACTGCTCCGGTATATTCCTTCAGGCGGAATTCACGATGGAATTTTTGTAAGAATATTCTTAAAAGGTATAATGAAACAAGTCCTGACACATTTCTTGAAGAAGTTCTTGAAGAAATTCGCAGAGGATTTTTGATGAAATTTCTAGTTCATTTCTCAATGGATATCCTGGAGAAATTCTCGAAAAACAAATTCTAAGATGGGTTGAGTAATTGTAAATTTTTTTTGGTTTATTCAACTATTACTTTTAAATTTAATTCTGGAAAAGTATGTAACTAAATTAAATAAAAGTTTGTGAATCTTGGGTCTTGGGTTCTTTCACAAATTATGTTACGCTAAATTATATGATTTGGGCTCCTACCCTCCCTCTCGTAATATTGTTTTGTATAGAAGGTTTGATTTTTTTTGTATGAATCGTGACGCTCAGCCTGACCTCCCCTACAGCGTTGCGTAATTTGTAAAAGGCCCCTTAAGAATATGTCATCAACTACTTCCATGCCAGGGCGACTGTAATGCAGTCTCCTTTGTTCAAACCAAGAAATCAGAACATCGAGCCAAAGAGGGCCCCGCAATCAGCTTTTTCATATTTCAAAATATTTCGACCTATTTATTTAGCAAACTACTAGAAAATCTTGCTTCGTTTTCACGCGGTAATGGATTTTAGCAACTTTGCGAATGAGGGTAATCCCTTACTTCAAAATTTGTAATATTTGAAGAAGATCTATTTGGGAAGCACCCACTTTCAAATGATTTGACTTGCAGAATGTGTTGAACTGTTTTTAACTTTTATATATTTGAATCGCTTGATCTCATGGTCTGAAGTTTCAAGTTTTTCCACGTGGTTTTTACGAAGGTCCACCACTGTGCTGCGGGTCGATCGATCTCAGTGTCTTGCGATGAATTGATTCCACTCGAATCCGCTTTAGGTGTGCGGTGTGATTACAAATTATGATAACTAAATTGAAACCGATAAAATTTCTCACCATCGGCATTCCAAGATCGATGAAATGCTACGCCCTCCTTGTTGATAGTGATCACGCCAAGTCCCAGTGAAAACCGGTGTTGGTCACGCCACTAGCGATAAACCGTGGCTGGCAAAGCATCTCCACTGTCCCAGTTGCTTTTGCTAATCACCGCGCGGAGAAATGGGACCCCTAATGAAGACATATTTATTGCAAATCACTTTTACGATGTACGGGTCCCTCGGGGCTTATGTATCACACTGTAGAAACGATTGCACAATCACCTTCTACTTCTTTGTCTTGTCATTTTTTTCTCTATTATTGGAAACATTTCGCTCAACAGGGATATTGCAGTCTCGCAGGCGAGATTCAGCGCTGAGCGCAGTATTTTATAGTTGAAGTAATACAGCTATTAGGTTGAGAATGGCATTGCTGCACTTGTTTACTTCATTATTGGACATTTTTAATTCACTTCATTTGATGGACTGCTCCAACATACGAACTCATAGAGGTTACAACGCGTTGTAATTGCGGGTCTTACCTCTAGGCCAGGAAAGGCCCCAATTGCGCAATCGCTGCATCCCGCAATTTTCTGCGCCCGGTAAGCCGAGCTGAAAGTCATCAATTGCTTCCTAGAAACCAGAATCGCTTTCTTCCTCGTAGCAACCGACCATCGCCGATTTACCGGTTAGCGGATCGTGTTTAGATCAAAGAGGGCAAAATGAGGGCACACGAGAGGGACAACGCGAGCACGACGACGCTACTGGCTGTGTGCGGTTGGAAAGTTCAAAGACCTTCCTGGCCGTTCAGTCAGGGGATCGATTGGATGCGATCGCACCCGGCTGGAGATTTTTCCTGTTTGAGTTAGCTGGTTCGAGTAGACAGAGGAGGATGGCCTAATATGCAACATTTGAACTTCCCTTTGATTTATGTAACATGTAGTGAAATCCCCAATTATTCCATCGTGCAGATACAAAAATGTCAAGACTTTCTTTTTATCACATTGATTGCTTACTCAAAACGACTAACCTGATGCATTGCTAATGCATGAAAAATATAGTTTCTAAAATGAAACTGATTCAAAACTCATAAGAAGTGTTGAAAAATAACACACGCTTGTTAAACTCAGCTTAACTCGACTATCTTTATCAAAAGTTAAACTTAACATTCTTTCAGATTCAAGCTAGCGTTGAACAAAGGTATTTTAACGTCAATACGCGTCAAAGTCGCGAGTACGCAATTTATTCATCAATACTAAACATTACGGCGTTAAAAGAACAGAAATCGTTGAATTTCTGCAAAGTAAGATGGATCAATCAGGCAAAGGAAAAAAAATCTGCAAAAATCAAGCGATTTTTCTTAATCGTTTTTAACAACTTCAAATTAAGTAACTAATATTGATTTAAAATGAACATATTTGCTCAGGAAGGTAATATTTTATGAGGGATTTTTTAGCTGAGCCTAAAAGATGCATTTTATACCATTCTGCCACAGATAGTTGGCAGATAGATAGAAAGATAGAGATTCAAGTTGCGGCTTAGTTCTTGCGAAAGTTATGGATATTTAATGAATACTTCCTCGTCTAAAGATAAAGGGAAATAATACGTCAATCAGAATACATTAACTTTATTATGCCAAGAACGACTACTCACCCTTGCTAAGATATATCAATATAAAAACAAAAACACCAAACAACCTGTTATTCCAATATCAGAAAAAAAAGGCCAAAAATGCAACCGGCTTGCGGTTGTTGACGATAACCACTTCTGTCTTATGTTGAGCGAGCTTCAGGCCTCTAGCGCTCATTCAATCTGCCTCCATGCGATTCACGTGTGCTGCGGTAAGTTCTACCTCGGGAATTGACCTCCCGTAGAACTCCAGAGCTATGTCATCCGCGAAGCTGATGATCTTGACACCAGGAGGAAACATGACTCTCAGAATCCCATCGTAAATAAGGTTACATAATACCGGGTCGAGTATCCCGAGTAGACGAAAATAGCTCAATAATATCAAATGTTGATAAGATAGCAAAAAGAGATATGGACATGATTGATATAAGAGATAAAAGATCAGACGATAATATCAATATTTTGCACTAAAATATCATAAGGATATCAAGTTATGCTATTTGTAATAAGTGATCAAAATCATGTGCCATTAGTTTGTTCTTATCCATAGCATATCTTGATATTTAAATGATATTTCGGTGCAAATTTTTGATATTGTTGCCTGTTCTTTTATCTCTTATGTCAATCAAGTCCAAATCATGTTTTGTTATTCTGTTCATGGCTTCTGCCCGGAATCGGTTCTCTGACCGGCATCGGTCTCGTGTAATAGTACGCGGTTCTGGAAATAGTTTTCCAAGATCCGTTACAGGCCCACCGGCAGACTATGCTGACGTAAAAGAGCGCGATGATTGCATTCTTCACATCAAGTGTCACTAACGCACAGTATCGAATACCATTGAGTTGATAGCGGCCAACGTAGACTTACCCTTACGAAAATCGATTTGATTATTACTTGACAGGCCGTCCGTACCGTCTGAGTACGGGGTCAGCCTGTTGAGGATAATCCTCTCCAGTAACATTCCTGTCGTGTCAATTAGACAAATTGGTCTGTACGGCGAGGGGTCGTCCGGCGGCTTCCCGACATTCGGCAACAGTACCAACTTCTGTCTTTCCCAGCTAACGGGGAAACTACACTCATCGACGCATCTTTGCAAAGCTAGCCTGAACATGTTCGAGTTCACTATGATTGCTGCCTTGAGTGGCAATCACTATCCTGTAGGCGTCACCCCACGGATTTGCGTTGGCATTTTCGCATAGGTTGTCGAAACACGCTCTCTTGCTGCACTTGATGGCCTTGTTAAAGCCCAGTTTTGCAGCTCGAAACACTTCACGACTGTCTGCTCTTTCATCCTCGGTGCAGCCACGTTGCATCCTCCATCTAGCCTTGAGGCAGGTTGATCGAAGGGGCGCAATCTCGGCACTCCACCACCCAAGCAACACCTCTTGTTTCTCAGTGAGTAACAACAACTGTGGTGTGACTTACTAAAGGTCTGATTTATGCACAACGCGTCGTATTTGGAACTCTTTTGTGACACAAAAAGCGCAAGAGGTGGAGCCTATTTGCAACATATTGCTGCTACAATGAAAATAAAAACACAAAATCAACCGGGAATCGAACCATGGACCTTAAGATTTGCAACCTTCTACTATAACCATCACACCAACAATTCTATTTGGAGATTCTGCTACAAGTGCACTACATAAACAACAAAGTCATTTGTAACTTCATTGTACCTTATACGGAACATGCAGGGGACTGTCAAAAATAAAATACTGCTCAGCTGAGCTCAAAGTGTTTTGCAACATATCAGAAACATTGTCGTAACAGCAATGAACCGAAGTGTTATTAATTCTGCAACTTATCTGTTTTGTTTCTGATATGAAACACATCGAATTTCAAACCACCCAAGAAGTCAGATGGGTAGAATATTGCGACGCCACTTAAACGGAAATGAGACATTGTGTTTTTCTGAAACTGGGAAGTGGCTTTAATGTGACTCGATGTATTGCCAGTGTCTTCAATGCAATTTATTAGGAACAAACACCTATTTGAAAGATGTTGCGCGTGCTGCTTGGGCAGTCTACCATTTCTCGGCACGGCTTTCTTTGGTATGGTGGCGTCGCACCTGCGTGATAGGACAGCTACCAACGCATCCCCGCTTAGACTTTCAGCGTTGGCTTCCAGTCTCAGGGCCACGGTGAAAACTTCGCTGTCAAAGTGATTGGTCATCCATCCCGGACCTCGGATGTTGCACGCCATCTTAAAGCGAATTGCTAGATGATCACTATATGGGTGTAACCCTCATCCACCCTCCAGTCAAAGTCTGGTGTCATACGTCAATCCATAACTCGACCCCGTTCCTTCTGTACGTGCTAGCGGAACCACCATTGACTACCACTACGTCGAGCTTTGCTAGCGCCTCTTGTAACGCTTGGCCCCTATGATTGGTGCAACGGCTGCCTCACTCCACTGTCCAATCAGGTATCAGAACGTCGGCTCCAGGGGCACGTTCACCTCAATTCGGGAGATTTGTGCCATCGCCTTCACAGCCTTTCTCATCACGCACCTGACGGAAAAGGAAGTGAACAAAAAGGAAAGGAATATGGATGGGAGAAAAATGGGAAGTTTGGGGAAGGTACCCTTGAAGAGGGCATTCAACGTATACAACACGTACAAAAGCTCATAGCTCCTTACCACAACGGGTTATGAACAACAGAATACTTTGAAGGTTCAGGTTTCTGTAGTCAATTTCACTTAGTAAGTGTTTACCAAATATTTGGAAACGCAGTTGCGCATAAACTGGGCAGTTACATATCAGATGATAAGAAGTTCCATAATCGGATTCACAACCATCACAGACAAAGGATTCAACACGTTGAATATTTGCCATGTGATAGTTGAGTCGGCAGTGACCTGTCAAGGCCTTGACTAAGACACTGCAATTCTGTTTAGACAGATTGGCTAAATAGTTAGCTACTACCGGAGATGGCTCTCGGATATACAATTTTGTTTGTCGACATGAATCCAAACTACTCCAATACCGTTTGTGCTGAGTGGAAGCCCAAGAGCTAATCAAACGCTTCACCCAACACTTAGATATTGGAATAGCTGGCTCAGGACCAAAAAAGTCTTGTGATGCTCCAGTGCGAGCTCACTCATCAGCCAATTCGTTTCCAGCTATGGAAGAATGGCCAGGTACCCATATAAGGTACAATGTATTAACTGAATTTAGTTTTTCTATTTGAGTTCGACATGCGATTACTAACTTCGACCTTGAGTTGGCCGAAGCGAGGGCTTTGATAGCTGCTTGACTATCTGAACAGAAGTATATTACTTTGCCCATTATGTGTTTCTGAAGTGCAGATTGCACTCCACACATAATGGCAAATATTTCCGCTTGAAAGACAGTGCAGTGTCTACCCAGTGAGTGTGACTGTTCCAATCTTAACTTACGCGAGTAGACACCTGCACCCGCTCTACCTTCGAAGAGAGAGCCGTCAGTATAACAAACATTGCATACTTGACATTGCATTGACATACTTCTCTCCCCATAGCCAGATGTCCACTCATCCCGCGAGGGGACTTGTGTTGAAAATGTCCTATAAGGAAAACTACTAGCGAGTGTGAGATCACTTGGAGCAAGGACTGTTCTGTCCCAATCAACCATGAGTTGTAACAACGAAGTGTTTGTAGAACTGCGGTTTACAGGATTCTCGTCCATGAAACCGAGAACCTATCATCAGTAAGTACAAGAAAGTGCTTCTTGTTTGAGATGTATGTGTAGTGGGACAACGTCGAGAAGAACCTCGAGAGCAGCCGTGGGAGTCGAAGAGAACGCACCAGTCATTGCCATTAGGCACATCCTTTGAAGATGGCCTAATTTAGACTGAATTGTCCTCACTTCACCCTTTTGCCACCACACAAGACATCCATAAGCCAAAATTGGTCGTACAACTGTTGTGTAAATCCATTTGATATATATAGGTTTAAGACCCCAAGTTTTACCAAAAGTTCGTCGGCATTGACCGAAAGCCATACACGCCTTTTTGACTCTGAACTCAATGTTAGGAGTCCAGGAGAGCTTGGAATCAAGAATTAGTCCCACATACTTTACCTGATCCGTTACATTGATTTCAGAGTTAAAAAGATGTAATGGGCGAATACCATTACGGTTACGTTTTTCCGTGAAAAGTACAATAGATGTTTTATTCGGATTAACCGAAAGGCCATATCGCCATATAGGCCCTCCAGTCAAAGTCTGGTGTCATACGTCAATCCATAACTCGACCCCGTTCCTTCTGTACGTGCTAGCGGAACCATCATTGACTACCACTACGTCGAGCTTTGCTAGCGCCTCTTGTAACGCTTGGCCCCTTCCATTGGTGCAACGGCTGCCCCACTCCACTGTCCAAGCGTCAAAATCTATTTCTACGGCGCGGCGACCGGCTTACGACCCACTAGGTCAGGCGACAGCCTATCGATCATCCGGTTGAACTGTTCTAATGGTCACCTTGGTGGGCCAAAGCAGCTACAATAGAACATACCATTGATCTTGGCTATCGCGACACCCTCAGCAGAGGAGTGTACCATGTCTTGGATCGAGTACCGCTCGGTGGTGCAAATAGCCGCCATCCTAAACCCGACAGCCACCCAATTTCCGTTATCAACAGGAACGTTAAACGGACCGTACAGGAGGGCGACATCAGTCCTTGATTCTGAGACCAACTGCCACAACAGTTGCTGGGCAGTTGCACAGTGGTTAAGATTTAGCTGTGTTACTTTCACGGCTTCTTCTTGTTTGTCTCTCCGATGGGACACGAAGATCCATCCATAACTTGGTTACATGCTTGCTTTTCGCTGGCGCGTATGAGGCACTTTGGTACCTTATCGCATTCCTGCGCCATGTGCCCTTTCTCGCCACAATGACGACACAGGTTGCTACGGTCTCCTTACAGTTGTAGGACTTGTGCCCCGACTCTAAGCACTGATAGCACCTGTCCACTGAAAGTGGCTGGAGTTTGCTCACTGGGCATACTGACCAGCCGATCTTTAACTTCCCTCGCTCCATTACCGTTTTGGCATCCGCACTGGTCTCTGACGGCGGAGACGACGTCGTCCGCGTTCGTTACCTCGTCCAGTTGCTTGCACTGGAGGGTCACTTTCGTTCCCAACGACCTCACCTCGGCGCAGTCACCTAAAACCTCTTGGGCCAGCTTCTTATAGTCCGTCTCACTAGCTTGCGCTCCGTGTTTAAAAAACCAAGATCATCTCACCGGTCTTAGTACGTCTGACGCTTCGCATGTCCTGACCCAGCGCCGAAAGCTTTTCGGCCGCCCGCATCGATTTAAGAACTTCGGCGTACCCTCTTGAGGCCAGACGACCTGGGTCTGGTTGGTGCCTTTCACCTTTTTGGGCCGAGAACCCTTCGGGCTCCTCTGCACCCCGATCTGCTCCGTCCAGACGACTTTCGGTCTTTATGGTCGCACGTTGTTTGGCTTTCCTCTGAGTTTCGGGTTAGGCGCAGTCCTTTTTTCATTGGCCGTCAGGGCGAAATCAATCGCCTCTTCTGCCGTAATCTGAAAAAGTGACGTATGCGCCAAATTACAACATACATGCTTTTCATTTTTCTGTTAAAGAGCTCGATTAGTACTACTCGTAGACAACATTTTTGGCAGTCTTGGGCCATGGTCGCTCCTCCAAGGAAGCAGAAGGCATCGGTTTGGCCCCCTTTGTCGGCCTTCTCTCTTCCCTTCACCCGCCTGATAAACGCATCCTGTTCATGTCTTGCAACTCGAACAGCCTGGTGGAGCATCCGAAGGTTCTGTTTCAGATCCGTACTGATGTTCTGCCGTGCGCTCGCGAACTCGATGATAGCATCGAGTTGCTCGGCGACCACCCACATTTCTGGTAGTGGCCTGCCGAGCGTACTGATAGGGCTAAGACCCCATCACTAGTAGAGAGACTATGGTGCTGCTAGTTGTAGCCTCCATCACTTCGCTATCCGCCTTCCTGGGAGGAGACCTAGCCCCCCTTGACAAAAGAGTTTGCCACCTCCATGCCCAACCTATCGTCAAAAGAAATATTTTTGGGTCTTCATCTAACTGCTGTCGAATCCTACTGGAGTGGTCGCCTTTAATCTTTCCATGGTTATCTTTGCATGCCTTACGACATGCATGGAGGTCATGCAAGGGTTGACTCTTACTTGTTCAGAGCCAGATCAGCGGAAGTCAGGAAAGGGCATCTGAGTCTACTCCCACCCAGCAGATAAAGCTTAGTGGCAGGATTGGACAGTGCGCTACAAGGCCCGCCACGGTTTAGGGGACGGAAGACAGCCTAAATAACGATTAGCCCATTTGCCGTTTTGAATCAGTATCACCCGGCTCTACTTAGAGAGTAGAATGTCAGACTGCCAGCCCTCGCTTTCACAATATTACGATGTCCAATACAAGGTCCGTTAACACGCGGCCAGAATGCAATAATCAGGATCTCGTTGGTATTGATTGGCTTTGAGCGGCACACGGTCGTTTTGATAGGGCCTGCTTGCGGACACATGCAGCTTTTTGTAGAGGTTTAATAGAGAACAATGCCAAGCCTCAACACGTCCTAGGTAGGCCCCCTAACTCGCAGAGGCCGTGGGGAGCGGTTGTAAAGCCCTCGGAAATAGCACTCTGAGACACATCAAGCGGTACGTGCTCTCCAGCTTCCGCAGGTAACTGGTTACCCCAAGCGCACATGACCAAGACGGGCCGCCGTATCTAAGGAGACATACGGCAACGCCTGCCAGTCTACGTCTACTGGCGAATCCCTCTTGCACGCATAGTTGATATGGTTGCGTAAGGTCAACTTGTCGACCTTGTAATCTATCATGACCCCGAGGAGCTTCAAACTTCGCTTTAACGTGATCGAGATCACGAATTCTCCCACATGAATCACTGCATGTTGCACCGGCTTGCGGTTGTTTATGATAACCTCTTGTGTCTTAAGACAGCGAGCTCCAGGCCTCTAGCGCTCATTCAATTCGCCACCATGCTGATCTCGTGTGCTGCGATTAGTTCTACCTCGGGATTTGACCTCCCAGGTCTACGTCATCTGTGAAGCTTGACACCAGGAGGGAACTTGAATGTAACCAAATTTTGTTACATATGGATTACTATACCTTCTGGAGTCTCGTTTTGACCGTCTTTCAGTGCGGTTGGTTTTTGCGCTCTACTTTTGTGCGGGGATTCGCTTAAAAGTAGAACAATAGAACCAGTGCAGTGACCGCGGTCAAAACAAATGTATAGTGTATAAATAAAGATCCTGAAGACGCGTGCAGGTTTGTGCATGCAAGGGCTGATCGATTGTTATCAAGGGCAATGCTCTTGCTAATATTGCAATCAAGCCTATTTAAATGCTCAAACATGTTCAGCTTCAGAATTATTGAGGAGAGGTAAGGTTTTGATAAACTGTAAATTTATTTAAACACGCACGCACCCACACAAATGTACACACACACATTCACAACACATATGAACACACATACAGATATACACACACAAACACACTCATATACATCATACATAAACACGCACACGATTTTTATTATATATTAGCTATCTATATTATTGGAAGCGTTTGGTACGGGAGGTCCACGCTTTCTTCCTTGATTCCAAGCTATTAAGTGACTTTAGGTATTCCTGAAGTCGCTCAATATCTAGGAGTCATCTCTGCGGTACATACTGCGTAGTTGGCCTGGCCATATGAAAAGAAAAATGACGGAATTCAGAAACCGTCATTTTCCAGGATGCTTTCATGTATTGGCTACGCAAGTATGAGATTAGATTAGATATGGGTTGCTATACCTTCTGTACAATATGTATGCTGCTAGGGTTTTCTAGTCTTAAGGCAGGTTGTTCGAAGGGCTGCGATCTCGGCACTCCACCAATACATCGGGTGTTTACTATTCATCGGCAGGGCTTTTTCGGCATGGTGGATTCGCACGTTCGTGATAGGACAGCTACCAGCGCACCCTCACTTAGATTATCACTGTTGGCTTCCAGCCCCATGGCTACGGAGAAAACTTCGCTGTCGAAGTGATTGGTCTTCCACCCACGGACTTAACAGGGATCCCCCGCCCCCGGAAGCTGCACGCCTTAGTTGTTCCTAAATCGAATTGCTAAATGATCCTTATTTGTGTAGCCCTTGTTCATCCTCCAGTCCATGGCTACTGCCAGACCAGGACTGACAAACGTTACGTCAAACCATGACTCATCCACATTCCTACGGCTAGTGGAACCGCACTGCGTTGAGCTTCGTTAGCTCCTCTAGTAACGCTTGATTGATGGCCAGGGAAGGGAAAAATCAATTTTTTTTTAAATCGAGGGTGATGAACACTCCCACGCGATCTTGCTTTTAAATTATCATTTGATAAAAAAAAGTTTGAAAATCGTATCTTATTTTAAGCACTTACTAATGCCAAACAGAATATTTAACGGGACTGTTGACATTCAGCTGGTATTAGTAAGGTTCTGTTCTTAAGCTTCTTAGCGGGACGAGATGCGTTTGACTTCCGCTTTGCCCTACTAAGGTATTTTCTGTCCATTGTGCCGATGGTACAGGCTAGCTGGTGCTCTCCGCACGCCCGACGACTTCCGTATTGTTGGTGCTTTTCATCATCTTTTTAGGCCGAGAAGTCGCCTTCTCGGGTCGATGCCTCTTGGGTTCCTCTGTACCCCGATCTCCTCCGTCAAACCGAGTGTGGTCTTTAGCAGTGTTGGTAAAATCGTTCATAAAACTCAATCATTGAGCGCTCCCGCGCGAACTAACTCGTTTGCGATGTTAAAATAATGCATCACGTCTGAGTTTTTCATGCGAAAACGGATCATTTAACTCATTTCCCAAAAAATCATTTCGCTCTTAAAAGTGTTTATAATCAATTTGGGGGCAATTTATTGTTAAGGGGAATTAAGGGTAAAACCGACACTGCGGGTAAAACTGACACCACTTCAAATCTCTGATTTCAAGTGATTATCGGACAGAATTTAGACACACTTTGAATAAAATTTTGATTTCTTGTATTTCTAGTCATTTTGTAACTGGCGGATACGTGTAAGGGTCATAATAAACAAACAATTAGCATTGATCACCATTGAGGACATGAGTTATGTAAAATTTTGGAATCGGTGTATAAGCTTTTTCGACAATAATTTGTTGATTTTCAGTATTTAATCCATCTCTGATCCATAATTGAACATCATTTTATGTATGTTGTGGAAAAATAGTTAACTTTTCTTATTATAAACATCCGCATGTATCTCATCATTATTATGTTATTAGTAGGGGTAAATTCGACACCTGCCATCGAATCACGAAATACCTCTGTTTTATTAGACTCATCATTCGCATAATATAATTCAAGTATTGGAAAACGAAGCGCCGGGGAATATAAGTTAATCATAGACTGATGACATGCCATATCATTATTTTGCGTGACAATAGGTCTACGGGGTAATATTGAGTCATCAAAGAAAACCTGCAGGTCGGATAACAATGACGCTCAAAGAAGAACCGTTATTTTAGGCTTACTTTGCTCTTAGATATATTCAATCCGTTCTCTAGTATTGTTCTTTCGTGATCCATTTTCACCCATGTAAACATGTAGCTTGTCACCTACGGAACTAGTTATTTTCATTTCTTGTCATAACTGCACCATACGCATTTAATTTAAATCGCCGTTATAAACAACTTTTTAAAATAAGTGAAATTTAAATGTAGGTCAATATTTACAGTATTTAGTAAATTTGTTACTAACATTCTTATACTCTATATATTTTTCACCCGAGCCACTAAAGAAACTAAATAAAATATAATATGTGGTGATGATTTTAAATATATAAAATATTGTTCAACCATCGTTTATGAGTGACCCCTAAACATGAATTACATACACAAATATCAAAATGAAGGTTGTTAAACATTTTCAACTATGTTGTAACATCATTTAGAATTGTTCTGATGTTCGATTCCATAACGACTTGATGTGTCGGTTTTACCCTCATGTGGTGTCGACCTTACCCGCACCCCAGCTGTTTGGGCTGGAAGATGGACTGTTCGCGTTTTCATCATAAATCAAATTCTATCAAAAAATATTGTTCTGAGACCTCATGGACTGATGCATGAAGAGCCAAAGTATGCTTGTATGAAATTTCTAGACCGAAATATTGCTTCATAGATTGGGGAACTGTAAAGTTGCTTAAGGTGTCGGTTTTACCCACTTTTCCCCTACACACGCATGAGTATCCAGAGATGCATCCTGAACAGAACATGAGCCAAGGGCGTGCCTTGGTGTTCTTAGTTTTGAACTCTGAACACAGAGCAGTGTGCACTAGGTTGGTACGTAAGCAGGCTTTGGGACAGAATGTCGAAAGACAAAAGGTCGAAGGACAAAAGGTCGACGGACAAAAGGTCGAAGAGACAAAAGGTCGATGGGACAGAAGGTCGAAGGGACAAAAGGTCGAAAGGACAAAAAGTCGACGGGACAAAAGGTCGAGGGGACAAAACGTCGACGGGACAAAAGGTCGAAGGGACAAAAGGTCGAATGGACAAAATTTAAAAATCTATAATTCTGTATACATGAAAAATACTAAATATACGACAAGTTTGAAAACATGTTTCTGAAAAAAAAATCTAGCTTATTACATTTCCCAGAGATTTCTCCTTCTTTATTTCATGGGCAGTTCTTTAACCAATTTACAGTGAATATTCAGCAGCCAGGGCGAGCATTGTATGATTTTGATTAGTTCTCGGGACGAGAACTGAAAAATTAATACTTGTTAGATCGTGCTCTTGTAACACGTGTCGCTTCTAGTGCATGTTTAAGTGAAATACGTTGGGTTTGGTATCTTTGATTTAGTGTCGTATAATTAATTATTTCGCCAACGCGACTTCCTATACATTCCTATACATTACATACCGATGTCGATGGGGATGTTATTGGTTTTAATTCAACGTGACGTTGTTATTGGTTTTAAATAAGAAATAAACACTGAAGCATGTACACAAAGACTGGCACTAAGCCGCACATAACAGTTTACATTATGCACATTATTCGCTGATTCAACCGTACGAATCATTTTAATTAACACTCAAACATGCGTGATGTTGTATTTTGTACAGCATTACCGAAAAAATCTCTCGTGGTACACAGCATGAATGATCCTGCATTAGTGTTCCAGGATATAATCATGATTGTGCATATGCAATCACTCGGAGTATTCGAGAGACGGGTGCTTAGGACCACAAAAAGACGGTATGTGGCAGCGAAGTATGAACCACGAGCTAGCCCAGCTCTACGGCGAACCCAGTGTCCAGAAGGTAGCTAAAGCCGGAAGGATACGATGGGTAGGGCATGTTGCAAGAATTCCGGACAACTACCCTGCAAAGATGGTGTTCGCTTCCGATCCGGCAGGTACGAGACGGCGTAGAACACGAGGTGGGCAGCGAGCGAGGTGGGCAGACCAAGTGTAAAACGAGCGTGGGGCGCATTCGAGGATGGAGAGATCGAGAGTTAACGTCGTTGCCGACCGGACTTTGTGCGTTTCCATCGGTGTCAGCATTTTGGAGTTGGCAACATCGAGGCGCATCGGCAGAACCAGGCGAACGATATTGGGGGCGATCGTCGAACCTGTACCTACCGAGGCAGTGCAGACTCAGGATACTTGCAATGTAGTTAAGTTGAGGATAATTTTGACGTTGGCTTTCTCAGTCTAATTTAATTAAGACGGCTAGTTTGGCATAGTTATTTGTTAGTTAGTACCATCAAGTTGTGTATGCGTTGTGTATATGTGCAGTAAATATTGTCTTCCAATTAATTTTAATATCAAATGTGTAATGCTACTACAAGAAGCTCCAACTACCCAGTTAAGACATTCATTCCGTATGTAACGAGAGTCGGCCGACAGCTTATCTCTTGAAAAAGGTCCAATACACGGGACCGAAACGTCGAGCTATGCCAAACTAGCCGTCTTAATTAAATTAGACTGAGAAAGCCAACGTCAAAATATCCATTCTACCAGTCGCAATCTTCTACAATCATCAAGATGGTTGAGGATAATAAATCAGTTGGTTGTGAACAGTGAAGGTAGTTAGACGTTTAAGTTTTTTTTTTAAAAGAGTTTTGTGTAGAAATAAGAGGTTGCGGGTTCAAGTCAAGATTGGGCCATCGTTCTCACGAGCAGTCTGTAGGTTGGCTATCTGAATCGCTCAAAAAGGTATCTTATATTACATTTTTCTTGTGCTGAATTTGTTGAAAACATGGGCCAACCTGACCCTTACTTGGGCAAGTGTCACCCCCGATGACGGTACTTACATCATAGTTTTCCTTTGTATTGTTCTCAATACTATGGCTTTTCAATTTTAACCAATTTTATAATTTCGACCTTTTGTCCCTTCGACATTTTGTCCTTTCGACATTTTGTCCTTTCGACATTTTGTCCCGTCGACCTTTTGTCCATTCGACCTTTTGTCCCGTCGACCTTTTGTCCCTTCGACCTTTTGTCCATTCGACCTTTTGTCCTTCGACCTTTTGTCTTTCGACCTTTTGTCCTTCGACCTTTTGTCATAGATTCCGTAAGCAAAACGGTCATGGTAACTAAGATTCCTTAGATTTGGAACTATGCAAAAACATACAAGCATGCTTGATTTCTAACCGTTAGATGCCCACGTGTTCCATTACTAGACGAAAAATGTGTAGTATGCCGTCGCTTGAATTTGTTTTCCTAGGATACAAGTTGCTAGGTTAGGTCAGTGCTCTTGAACAGTGTGCAGTGTTCAGAACGTTTTGAACATGAACACGCGTTCTCGTGTTCAGATGCATCTCTGTGAGTGTTTAAGAGTACAACGAACCCTACTTACTACAACCCTGTCATCGTAAACGTTAATGTGATTTGAAGCCAACAAATTCCCACGCCACCGACGATGTGCACCGCTCCTTATTCCACGTAGATCGCCGCATAGCAATGTATCGGCTGTCCAACAGTACCTAGGCAGAAGCCTAACGATTGCTACTCAGCTTCTCTGAGCACGATCATCATTACCACCGTCATGACCATCATCATTGCCACCCGACGTGAGGGAGTGATAAGGATGACCAGCATGCTTGATAAGAGCGGCGAGAATATCACCCGCTCTTTAACCCTATGGAAATATCATCGCATCAACGGTGGACAGGCTGACCGGTAGCAGCTTACGAGCAGCAGCAGTAGTTCACATCATCCAGTTCACCACGAAGAACGCACGGGCAGAAGTCTCACGGTCGTTTATTTTATTAGATTTAGACTCCACTAGTGATAAGACCAATAAAGTTTGTGCATGTGACTGTTTCGTTTTATAGTTAAAAATAAAGTGTAGTTAATTTATTTAATCGACGCGAGTGTTATTCTAATTACTGGATAGAATACCAGAAGCATCTGGAAAGCTGAAGGAACCTAGGATTGAAGAAGACCGAGTGCATGCAACAAAATCCCGTTGGTTTGGTTTCCATGCATCATCGTCAATGTTGGGGTGGAAAATTTATTGCAATCCACTGTTGAGCTATCAAAATTAAGGTATTTGGACCTCCTCCCAACAGTGAGTATCCATTGTTCTATGTGTTGGACGTTAATTTACTGTTATTTTACGAAGGAGAACAAAAGAAAACCTACGATGATTCAAATGGATGATTCAACTCAGCCATGATTTTTTAGGTGCTGAGTTCAGTGCGTTTCAACTCACGGGTGATTTGAATCGTTCATGAGTTTTGAGATTTTGAGTTTTTCCCAACACTGGTCTTTAGGGTCGCGCGTCGTTTGGCTTTGCGTTCAACGCCGTCAGGGGCTGTCGATATACCACGTGGACAGTTTTGGTCAGTTCTCGATACCCCCTCCCCCAGCGTGGACATTCGCCCATATAATTTTTTTTTAAATTTATTTGAGTCGAGACAGCCAGTCGAGCCTCCCCTAAACTATCCACGTGGTATATGGACAGCTTCTCACCGGATTGTTGCCTGAGCCGTTTGAAGTTGGGCGCAGTCCTCTCTTCGTTGGCTTTCAAAGCGAAATCAATCGCCTCTTGGGCCATCGTGGCTGCTCCTAGTTGGTAGAAGGCCTCGGTCTGCACAGTGCACACCTTTATCGGTCTTTTCGCTTCCCGCCATCCGCCTTGATTTTTAAAGAAGTTCAACAGTGCCCACTACCAAACCCCACCACATCCTGGGCAGGCTCCCTAGGTCGCAGAGGCCGTGGGGAGGGGTCGTAAAGCCCTCGGACATAGTTCCTACTGCCCCCGTGATGTCTGTGTGTGTATGTGTGTACGTATGTGAGCAAAAAAAAACTTACTGCTATTTTCGGCACTCATGCTTCATCGATTTGCTTGCAACTCGCAAATTTCATTCGATGGGTAATCCTGTCCCAATTGATCTGATCGAATTATGGTATCAACAGTTATTGGCGAAATACGAATTTTATAAAAAAAAAACACGCTGTAAAAATTACTACGACAAGTCGAGTCAAGTACGAAACACTGAAGACGACCTTACAGTTGAGGTCGAAATACGTATTTGTAGAAGCAATACGAAGTGGTGGAATTAAATGGAATTGTGCTAAACTCGTCTTATGACAGTGAAACATTCCACTAAAAAAGAGCTAAATATTTTTTCTTGTTGCATATAGGTTTATATCTGAAGGAATAATCGGATCGTTTTTCATTTGTTTGCAAATCTGATTAAATTGATCCTAATTAATTATCTTAAAGATAATTCGTCCAGCTCAAACCTTTGTAGGGGTATGTGGCGGGACCATCATCTTCATCATCATCATCAACATGTTGGGTACACAGCTGTCGAAACGTACTGGTTTTTTTTCTTCGTTGACATTTAGTGCCCTATCCTTGCCAGCAAAAAATGTTTCGCCATATTTGGGCTGAAAGTCTCGTTAATAAAGACAAAAAAATGTTTCGCCAGTGACGACAGCGATATTCTTCCTCTATGGTTTATTACCGCCTTTCTCTCACTCAGTATAGGGTATTTTCTACTTGTCCTACCCACTCCCGGCGTCACATGATTTGTTCTACAAAGTTGTAGCACAGCCCGCATAATCATGGACCATACTTAGACTGCATCTGTTATAATTGATGAGAATAAGTGTTATTATATCGATGATCTCACTAATAGTAGTTAACCATAAATGGACAGTCACATATACTGTTTCAACAGTAGCTCAGATGGTAAACGGCCAAACGACCATATGAGTAATGGGCGGTTAAGTATAATTAACATTTAAATCCGGTCGTTTTTTCGAACAAAATTTTCGATGTACCATACAGCAGTTGGTAGATGTACAATTGAAGAACTATATAATTACACATCGACAGCATGTTATGCATTAACAGTAAGTGTTGATTTAGGGTTGGTATGGTGAATCAAGCTTAAAATTGTATGATAACAATGAAGTGAATAGTTCCAATATATCTTATTAGGCATATGCAATTTTGACTGCATGGTATGTCGTTTTTCATTATGCGGGAGCTTATTCCAATATTTTTTTCTACAAAGACTTTTTCTGTAGCTCTTAAGTTGGAAATTAGGAACAATTTTACCTACTTGGATCAGGGTGTCCCTCTAAAAACAGTTTATTTGATATACTTTTTTTTTGTTATGAATTATTTTGGAAAAGGGTTGCTTATCTAACGATCGAATATTGCGTTTAAAGGTTATTAGGAAAATGGAATCGAACTATATAAGCGCCATATGAGGTTGGTGTCTTGGCTAAATGCGAGAAAGGCAGTATCACCACTCGTTGAATTAAGGTGGGTTTTTGTTATTAAGTATTGTCATTTTTTTCAACAGTGAGCACGCATGTTAGCAAAAAGAAGCGACAAGATTGGTGCTGTATTTCTCTGTTTTACGATGAGATGAATATATGTTCAGTGAAATGGAAAATGCAACAGCTCCCCTATTCGTTTTTCTGTCGAAATTACATTTTTTCAAGAGTTGATATCTCCGATTAGGGCAGGCCAAAAAAATATGTTTATATGGCAGAAGAAAGAGCAATTCATATTCTTTATTATGTAAAAACAATAAAGATATGTTTTTTTTAGTGAATTTAGCACAAACTTTATATAATTAAAAAAATACTGGAACTTATGTTTGTAGAAATTTCGTTTTTTCTTTTTGGAAAAGGGCTGGTTTTGCTGATGAACTCTAAGTAAACTGTTGAATACATAACACCAAAATTTTCCATAATCCATAACACCAAAGTACTGCTCGAATTATAAGCTCTTGTTTAAGTTAAGTATGAATCTCAAACTGGTTGAATCAATTAGGATAATCGTCAGATGTACTTCTAAAATCACAGATGTGTTGTTTGAACATGGCTGTTTCATGACGTTCTTCCATAGTCTCGGAATTGTAGGCCTCCCGGACTATACGGAATACTTCAGTGACGTCTGAAGTAGAATCCGTGAAGCACGCCATATCAGCATGCCCACGATTTTAAAATTATTGAAATGACATGCTACTTGTTAGCGGCATAGATACGACCTCGGACAAACCCGTAGAGGGGATGGAATGGACGCTAAACTCACCCATACAAGAAACATGCGCGGATGAGCTGCGGGGTTTTCTGTATAGTCGTAAGGAGGTAATTTCGGCTCAGGGACAGCGATAGCTGCCTGGGCGCTTCCCGACCCCCACACGATCTGATATGTCTTTACAGGCGTCTGATTGCAGATTTTCGTTTACCTTACTCCAAGCAAAGGTACGGAACACTGAAAATAACCTTGCTTTTTGAGACTTACAGTTCCAATTGATTTATGAAAAATAAAAACATTCTTCCAAAGAGTTTCAAAATAAATCTCTGTTCGGGTTTCGTCGCCAGGAGATCATAGGTCTGTCTGGTCTGTCTGCCCAAGATGATTTCGTTTTGCACTGAAAATTAATTTTTCACCCCCGCCTTCTTCGCTTCCACAAACTTGGCAGATTGGAGCACCTAGTACTGTATTCATCTTGGGTCTGCCCCTGCTGCGATGTCCTGCCAGATTCAAGCGCATGCTTGAGGATTTCATCTCCGCTCTTTCTTGGTGTATAGCAGGCCTGCGTCACCCTGTGAAGTTGCTGTTGATATCGGATTTCGAAGAATTTCATTCGCAATGCGTAAGGAATTCCATTCGGAATCCGAACAGAATTCCGTTCCGATTTCAAGAAAATTCTATTCGAATTTCAAAATTCGGACATAATTCTATACAAAAATCGAATAGAATCCCATTCGGAATCCAAACAGAACTCTACACAGAATTTGAATAGAATTCAATTTGACAATCGAAATGATTTTTTTTTAAACTCATACAGAATACCATTCACAAATATTAAAGAGAACTCCATTCGGAAATCGACAGAATTCCGTTCGGAACAGAACTCCATTTGGAAAACCAACTGAATTACATTCTGAATTCAAACAGAATTTCATTTAACAATCGAAAAGAATTTGATTCGGAGTTCGAACAGAATTATTATCCATTCGTTGCGTCTTACATTGCAATGATAAAATTTAAACTAATAACTCTAGACCAACATTTGAAAAGGGCGTAACAGCCAAAATTTATTCCTTCTGATTCTTTGTCTACATATGAAGCTATATATGTAGATGAAGAATCAGAAGGAATAAATTTTGGCTGTTACGCCCTTTTCAAATGTTAGTCTAGAACTGTTGAGATTACGTTCAACACATTCTGGCTACAAATATTCGACAAA
This sequence comes from Armigeres subalbatus, assembly GCF_024139115.2. NCBI lineage: Eukaryota > Metazoa > Arthropoda > Insecta > Diptera > Culicidae > Armigeres > Armigeres subalbatus. The sequence continues at coordinate 67,957,962 of NC_085140.1, forward strand.
CTTGTTGCGAAAAATATATCTTGCACATGACACATAAACCACGCGATGAGCCTTTCGTATGTATACAAACATTACGATTATTACCGATCGGTTCAACTTTATGCAGCCAAAGATCGAAAGCGTAAATTAGTATAAAACAAATAATTTCAACAATGGAATGATTATTAATTCAATCTAATGTACTAATTGTAAAAGCAAATCGTAAAGCGATCACTCATAATGCAATCAATATAAATACAACTTCAATAAAAACTGAATCACAACGTGATGTGCAGAAAGCAGTGAACAACAATAAGTTTTTGAATATGTAGATTTATAGAAGACAAATCAGTAGGGTCTAGAATTTTGTCATTTGAAATTAATGAAAATTGTACTTAACAGACTCGGTGTTCCTGTCATGATCTTGATAGTCGATGATCACTACTTCCACATGCTTGTATCCTGTACACGAAGCTGTATAAATTAATGGGAAACTGCTAATCCCCTTGAGAGAGCGAGAGAGAGAGTAAATGTAAATACCGCGTGAATTCTCTCAATGAAAACCAAAATCGCAGTACTGGATCTTATAACAAAACACGCGTTTTAAAAAGCGAGAAATTTCTTTCATTGTTTATATTTTCTGTGAGAGCGAGAGAGAGAGTAAATGTAAATACCGCGTGAATTCTCTCAATGAAAACCAAAATCGCAGTACTGGATCTTATATCAAAACACGCGTTTTAAAAAGCCCCAAAAGTCTTTGACAAAAGGTGACATTTGTGAAAAATTAAAAATAAAATATTTACACTTTTTATTCATTTACCATTATTGCTCTATTAGGGGAAGGTGGGTAGACTTGATCCCCGGGGAGACTTGATCACCCCCTGTTTTATCGAGAACTAAAGTAGTTTTGTTCTAGCGTATTTTTTAGTATAGATCCTCTAGACAAATGACCTTTATGTGGTGAGTTATTTTTGGATTGACAACCTTATTTATTCTGCAGGGCAGTTTGTATGTTTTGACCTTCCTAAAGATTTTTTTATTGGCCACGCAAAATTTGAACAACTTTTCATAACAATGACCAAATGCTTTCGTTTTATCACAGCACTAAGCCATAAATATGCTGAATGATCTGTACTGATGAAAATGTCAACATTCCATCAAAGTTTTAGGATATTTGGATATGAAGTTATTGCCTTAATATGGGGACACTTGATCCCCCGTTAGTTACCCATACAAAAATTTGGCGAAAAAATTCAAAAAAATATAAATCTGTTCTCAGGCTTCTAATTCTTTGTAGATTTGACGGATTTGATGAAGGGTTGGCAGGAAAAAATATGTATTGCGTAGATCTCATAGAAAGGGAATCAAGTCTCCCCAAATTTTAAAATTGCATTTGCTGTCGAATTCAATACTAAAAATTGTTCATGTATACACACAGCAATTCCAAAATGCCGCATATTTTGAAGAAAAAATATTTAAAAAATCTGAGGGCACCTTTTATTTTATCAAAGCAAATTCTTAGAGAGGGATCAATTCCCCCCGAATATTTTAAAAGTCGATTTTTGACAGCACTCCAAGAAATTGATTGTGTATCAATAACAACAATAATTTAAGGACTGTCACACATCAGTAAAGTTAAATACTATATTTCTTAGAGAGTCTGTGTGGAAATCGCTTATGTTTATTTATTTTTGGTTGTTATACATCGGAAATCAGAAAAAGGGATCAAGTCTACCCAGTCTCCCCTACATATTTCAAAATAACGAGAAAAGATGCATTTTCGGACTAAAATATACTTTTAAGAAAAAAAATTGTTCTACAAAGTTGTTCTGGATACGTGGGCTCTTATTTCAGAGTTATCGAAAAATAGAGTGAGCCATTTCAGAAAGATGTGAGGAGTCAAAGGAATTGAAATACTTTTAAGGACAGAATCAACATTCATTTTAATCGGAGCTGAAGGGTACAATGGTATTGATCAAACGACTATTAAGCGTAGCATAGTCAGTCATAACAACATATGCATTTAAAATCATTAGATAATTACTTATGTAGTTATGAACCATTGTAAAATAAAATAAATAAAATAAATTTGAAAAAATTCTCATTTTGCTCAATATTGACATAAAATGTTCTACAAAACTGTAGCGCAGCTTTTTCCAAAAAACTTTGCTATATAAACTTTTTCTGTAGCTTTTAAGGTCATTTGCTTAGAGCAATTTTACTTACTAGGATTAAGGTGTCCATCAAAAAACAATATTTTTGATCTGCTCATTTTATTACTTCTTTTTTTTACGAATTTCATCTTCTGAGCTTTGGGGCTTTTCAAAACGCGTGTTTTGCTATAAGAACATCTTATGTATCTTCTTCCGTTGTGGAGTTATATCAATTTACTTGAAAAATATGACTTTAGTAAAATTGGTAAAACTTGAGATTAAAAAAATCGAAATTCTACGTCTTTTCCAAAAAAAAAGTTAAAGTCTGATTTCCCTCACAACACACAATAGTTGAGTAGAGAGAAAAGAAAGTGAAATGTTGCCAAAGCAGATTCGATGGATACAAGGCATCGACTTATATCCCATCGCTATTAACTGGTTATGGAACAACTTCTCGCAAGGGCAGCTGTTGTATAATTGGTAACACGTCCGTGTACTTAATGGAATAGTGTGGGTTAAAGTCCCACCGGCAGCCGAATCTTTTTTCGCAATATCTTATAAAAACACCTTGAAATAGCAGATTTAACTATGTGTATCAAAATTAAATAAAAAAATAACATATTTTCAATTTTTTTACATAATAAATAATATGAATTGTTCTTTTAAATGCCGTGTAAACATATTTTTTGGTCTGCCTTAATCGGAGATATCAACTTTTGAAAAAATGTAATTTTGACAGAAAATCGAATATAATTTTTGATCGGCAAAAAATATTGAGCATATTTACCCATCAAAATTTGCCTTTTCTTGAGCCTTCAAAAGTCACCCGAAGACGACTTTTCCAAAAAATCTAAAACAAAAAAGTAGATCAAAAATACAAGACCACATAGGCAAAACTGCTTTAAATCAGCCATCTTTAGATCTACAGAAAAAGCCTTTTTTGGAATAAGCTGCGCTTCAACTTTGAAGTAGGGACACGGCAGGTATTTTCGTCTGTTCGTCATAGTCTCGAAAACCAATAAAAGAGACGCTTTTTTTGTAAAACTCATAGGGTAACGGTACCAATAGTGGAGGTATTAGAAGAACCACAAAAGAAAATATTTTTTAAAAATTGATAATTATGTGAAATTTACTGCTTTAATATCTTAGTCAATAGATAAACTAATAAATTTGCTAACAAATATGAGATAGATGTAATTTAACATCAACAATTACCAAATATTGCTTGCACCACTATGGGTACACTGTTCCTTTAGTGGCGGTAAAAATTAATTTTGGTTCCTATAGTTGTGCTATCCATTGATTTCTTATGAGACTCGCCACTATTGGTACAGTTGCACCACTATAGGTGCAAGGGAGTCAATTTTGTTAAGGAAAATCACTGTTTTCAATAGTTTTTCAAGCGAAATCTTTAGATAAGTTGCATTTACCGTGATATTTAATGCACGACGCATCAACTGAAACAATCGTAAAGTGTGTAGTTATGATTAATCTCAAACCCCACTTCCTCCACTATTGGTGCTACCTCCACTCAGGGTACGGTTACCCTACGTACCAAATCGTAAGCTCAGGAGAAACGTTCTGCTATAGTATAGTTCTAGCAAATGTACGTTGCTTTCGTTGGTTTTAGCCCCTACGACGATGGACGGAAATACCTGCCGTGTCCCTACATAACATGTCAGTATCACGAGAAAAAAAATGTTTTTACATAGGACCACCTTATTTTTTTATGTTTTCAAAAACCGGATAGCAAAGAATCACTATTCTTATGCTAAAATAAGCCTCAGATGTCAAATTTTCAGCTGATTCGGTGAAAATTTCTAGATGGCTCAAGTCGATATAGTGCTTTCAAGTTATCTTCGGTTATGAAAAAATCTAACAAGAGATATAAACGTCGAAAACGATCGTAACAACATCTATACGGAAGCTTTTGGTGTGCGCTACAAGTCTTGTGAAAGTTTCGATATGTTCCATTCACGTTTTGACCATGTTAAAGAGATTTTCGAGCTTTTAAGTGCATAAAAACACTGTTTTTTTTCCTAAAAGTCGTTGTTTTAGAAAATTCTTGAGTTTATGATAAATCATTGCTAATTTAGTATATTATTATTCCTCTTTTTTCCCAGGACATTTGAGTAATATACTTGCCAATGTGCGATTCACCTTTAAATTCTTAAAAATCAGAAGCTGAACATTTGTCATAAATTTGCACGTTAGGATTACTTCAAACAAGTTGTTCGAACAAAACATGAATCTAATCATATTATATCGATGCCTACAGCAAACGACTTCCAAATTTGGTTCATTTCACTATATGTCTGTAAGCTTTTACAATTGAGTACCAGTTTTCGGAGGACACTCGGAGCATGGGTGGGGCTGAAGTGGGGTGAAGCTGAGTGGGCGTGGTGGCACATGGTTGATTTTTTGAGCCACCCCAACAACATTCTATGTTGTAATAAATACGACAACAAACTACTTCAGTGAATGAATGTTTTCATTGCACCAAAGTTTCCAAAATTTTGTTTAATATACACAACCAGCATTCACCTTAAAAATTATGAAACGATGGACCTGATTTCATAAATGTGTTATGACGATTGGAGTCGTGGGGGTAAATTTTAAAATGTTTTTACTGGTGCCAGAACAGCTGATTTAAAGGTGTGACAAAAAATGTATCGCTACAGATGCGTCAAAATGAAAGTACCCAAGCAAGTCCAAACAGATGCAAGCAATTGAGAAATGTACCAACAAAACGACCACTTTGCCTTTACAAGATATAACCTGATATTTATTTTCTGTCTAAATTTGTACAAAAACTTGCAGTGGAAACTCAATCGTCGCATGCTTGAGCAACCAGGCTTTACCCGCAGTTGCTGGTTAGGCGATTGATGAAACTCATTCCCAACGCATCTTATAAACGCAAATAAGTCTCTCCCAACCACGCAATAATGGTCACACCGCTGATGATGAATGGTGGAAGAAAAAAATCACGAACAAAGCGAGAGTGCGTGTTTGCTTTTGCTTCCTCTGAAGCCAACTAGTGCGGATCACTATTTTTTTTGTCTCGAAGGAAATTGAAGGGGAAATATCACCATCAGCAGAGCCAAGACCAATTGAAGCAATAGCCCGCAGGTTGCTTGCTGTTTGCGCTGGGTGGGAAATTGTTTAGTCGTGGCCTCAATGAGTGCCGTACAGACAGGCATAAAAAATAGCGCACGCGGTCACCCGACAATGATCGCCGCACCGCACCGTCGATCGTCCACCGTGTTCGTTGTCACGGTTGGTGAGTGCGCTTACGAGTGATTGAGCAAGTTGAAAAAATAGCAATTGTGGTTAATTTTATTAGATACTTACAATAATGGGCAATCTGTTGGAGAATTTTGCATGTAAATATGGCCAATAAGCGTGACCATGATGACCGTACAATTTGAAGTTACTGCTCTGTGATTGACCGGATCCAAAGGAGTTGCTCTGAGAATCTTAAAAAAACTCGCTGTTGATGAGTACCTTGATAACTTGGATTCATATCAATAAAGGTGGTTTTGTTGTTGAGCCAGTTGAAGCCGCAGCAGACCTGCAGTCTTATCGCCAATACATTTCGAGTGAACAGACACATCGCTTGCAACAGCTAAGGGAGAGCTCAACCAGGTTCCACTCTCCTTCCCCAGAAATTTTCGCAAGTAAGGAAGCTTTCTTCGCCTGAAGTAAGTAGCACTATTTCTTTGACCGACGAGCAGCCAAAAACATCTTCAGAATTTAAACATAATGTGACTGAAGTTTCGATATATTGTCAAAATTTCAATCGCATGAGAAACTCCAGCTAAAATGAAGGAAATTTTAAAAAACATTTTGAGCACGTCTTTTTCGGCCATTTTGGCTACCGAAACTAGCTGGGACGAAGGCGTAAAAAGTGAAGAAGTTTTTGGAAGCGAAAGAAATTTAAAGAATTTGAGCATGTTTGGGTGAAATCATACATCGCAGGTGAAACAAACGTGTTTGCCTCGGTGTATTTTCCACCTGACCATGCTCATAAAAGCACGTATGAAAGTTTTTTCCAATGTGCTGAACAAATTTTATCACAACTCCCTCCAGAGGTTAAAGTTCACATCTATGGTGACTTTAACCAACGCAATGCCGATTTCATTCTGGACTCTGAAAATGAAAGTATTCTACTCCCAGTCGTTGGGGACAATGAAACATTGCAATTTATTTTCGATTCAACCTCTAAACTTTGGCTTAATCAAATTAACCATATAAAAAACAGACAGCAATGCTATTTGGACTTTTTATTAACTAACGTATATGAAGATTTCTGTGTGACTGAATCATTAAATCCATTGTGGAAAAATGAAGCGTTTCACACAGCAATCGAATATTCTTTAATCATTCACGCCCACCAAAGACCTAACGACTATGAGTACAAGAAAGTCTTCGAATACCATTCAGCAGACTATGAAAGAATTAAACTAAGATTAAATAGTATTAATTGGCAGTCAATTATAAGGAATGAAGGAAACATCGATACTGCTGCATACACTTTTAACGAAACTTTACAGCAAATAATTGAACAAGAAATTCCACTTAAGAAAAAACGACGACAAAGAAATACAAAAAGTCCAAGCTGGTACAACAGTTAAATCAAAAATTTGAAAAATCGCAAACAAAAAGCACATAAAATCTACAAAAAAGAAGAGAGTGATCAAAACTTAGCGAAATATTTGGAAATCTGCGACCAACTGAATCTAGCCATCAGTAATGCACTTGAAAAATATAATTCAAAAATTGAGCTTGAAATAAAGTCCTGTCCAAACTTTTTCAATTACCTACGTAAAAACAAAATTAAAATCAGACAATTTTCCATCTGTAATGCACCTCGACGAAAATGTTGGCGATAGCTCGGAAAAAAACTGTAATTTATTTGCCAATTTTTTCCAAGACATCTATACTACATTTTCGGAAGAAGATCGCGATCGCGATTATTTTGCGTTTTATCCAGAATTTTTCAGAGATGTTGGTGTAAATCAAATTCAAGTCCAGGAAATTTTCGACGCTCTAATGAACTTGGATGCTTCGAAGGGACCTGGACCTGACACGATTCCACCAGTATTTATAAAAAAAATTAGCAAAAGAACTCACTACTCCTCTATATTGGCTTTTCAATAAGTCTCTGGAATCTGGAATCTTCCCAAAAATATGGAAAAGCTCTTTTCTAGTACCAATATTTAAATCTGGTCGAAAATCAGACGTACGTAATTATCGTGGCATAGCCCTTATCTCTTGCATTCCAAAACTTTTCGAGGCAATTGTCAACGAGAAGCTATTTTTGCAAATCAAAAACAGAGTAACTGACACACAACACGGCTTTTTTAAAGGTTGCTCGACCTCAACAAATCTGCTTCAATTCGTAGATTTTTCATTGAATGCAATGGATAACGGCAACCATGTAGAAGCTCTATATACGGACTTTAGCAAGGCATTCGATCGCATTGATATACCGATGCTGCTTTTTAAACTACACAAAATTGGAATTGAACCACGACTCCTGAAATGGCTTGAATCATACCTAACTGACCGACAACAAATTACCAAATTTAATGGACACAAATCAAAACCATTTCAAATCACTTCGGGAGTCCCTCGAGGCTCTCATTTGGGTTCTCTTCTTTTTATCTTGTACGTAAACGACATTTTCTTCATTCTGAAAAAACATTAAAGTGTTAATTTAGCCGATGACATAAAGCTCTTTATGGAAATGAGAAAGGAAGTCGACATCAATGCATTCCGCAATGAAATAGACAAATTCTACATATGATGCAAGAAAAGCCTATTAGAACTGAATGTAAATAAATGCAACTTAATATCATTTAGCAGGAAAAGAACAATATAACAATTTTCAACATTTCAATCGCATGGAATGAGAATGTGGAAAAATGTGAAAGACATATGAGTAATCTTAGACTCTAAACTTTCTTTCGTAGACCACTACAACACAATCATTCACAGGGCTAATAACATGCTAGGGTTCATAAAGCGTTTCTGCTATAACTTTCATGACCCATATACAATTAAAACACTTTATGTAGCTTATGTTAGATCAATAATAGAATATTGCAGTATTGTATGGTCTCCTTTCTCAATCACGCACGAAGAGAGATTAGAATCTGTACAAAAGCAATTTTTACTATTTGCTCTTCGTAAATTAGGCTGGACATCATTTCCACTCCCATCATACAAAGCACGCTGCATGCTTATTGACATACAGACTTTGAAAGAGCGGCGTGAAATAGCAATGGTCTCCTTCGTAAATGATATCGTTTCGCAACGTGTTGATTCACCTGAAATCTTATCAAAATTAAACTTTTATATTCCTTCAAGGCAACTTCGTAATCGTACCTTATTTATAACAAACTATCATCGAACAAATTATGCCAAATTTGGACCTTTGAATCGAATAATGAACATTTACAATCAACACTGCGAAGCTATCGACTTTACAATGTCTCGGCAGAATCTTAAAACATATTTTAATAGAATTCGAAATCGGTACACATAAGACAAAAGATATAACATTTTTTATCTGTACTATTTAATCTCTAGTTAATTTTTTATTATAAATATATGGTAAATACTCAACGGAGGAAAGCAATCGCATTTATCACTGAACAGAAAAATCTTTTGATTTCCACGGGAAATCGATTTGAATTTCCACGGGAAATTAATTAAAATTTCCATGATTTTATTTTTTATGTAAACATTAGACAAAATACAAAATATTGCAAGAAAAGTCATAAGGTCCTAAATTTAGAACTGATCTAAAACTTATGAAAACACACTTGTGAGAATTGTATGTTAAGTAGATGGAGGGAAGTCAATCAAGTACGAGACACTATACACGGTCGAAATACGTATCTGTGAAGTTACAATCCAGTGCTGGCATCAAATGGAATAGTACAGTGGAGACATTTCACTAGAAAGATTTAAAAAATTCTAATCAGTTGGGATGAAGATAACTATAGAAAGCGAGAGTAATGTTTGACCTTAGCCATTCCAAACATGATATTCCAAAATAGCTCCATCCAGTACTCATCCCGTTTCAAATCCATAAAAGAGCTACTTGTTATATCCAATTGATCGATTCATTCCGAATGAAAAGAATAGATGTTGAACAAGGCTTCAACATGACAGCGGAATGCAAAGATCTGATGAAGATCGCAGTTGATGTTGTACGGCGACCACCCGAAAGCAGATCCTCGAGCTCTCCGACTTCCTTTTCGCGCCCAAATTCGTGGGGAGCTGCCGTGCCGCACCGCAGCCAAAGACCGCATCAATGACAAACCAATCGCCGCGGTCCGTAAGTGCGCCGTCATCCATCGTTCTGCACCCTGAGGCTGCGTAAAGTGCTCTTTTGTTTGCCCACAAGAAAGCGATAATCTCAAGTTCAGCTCTCGAACGTCAAACATTTCCCAATATGTCCACAAACAAGCCTACCGAATGCCGCGCCTCATCTTCAGGAAATTTGTATCAGATATGAGTGGCAGTGAAGCGGCGGCAATACTGACCGACCTTCAATGGAAAAAAGGGAAAATTTACAAGCAGTAAAAGTGCAAATATTAAATACGCTAAAACCAATATAGGAACAGAAGCGACGGTGCAACATGTGGTAGCATAATGTGGGTTCAAATTTTTGACAGTTTATGGAAGCGACTTTCACCGGTGGGACCCTTCGAAGTTTTAAGGAGGCCATCCAGGAACGAAGTGCTAAGTGCATCTGCAATAACCTTGCAGCTACTGAGTCGGTAACTAGGCGAAGCAATTTGTTTGGTTTGCTTTCTTCCTCTGACCCAATGCAATGATGTTTGCAGTCGGCGACGTTCGCTTTCTTGTAGTTTGCCCCTCAATGTGATGGTTCCATGTTTCCTGAACTTATTATCAGCAATTATGCATCTCGCTGTTGGCTTTTTGAGGAAAGTGATTGCTTGACCCAACTTTTATTTAAAATTAAAAATCGATGTGCTTCATGGAGCAGATAGTGAGTGAAAGGTAAACAATTTGTTTCAGTATTAAACATCGACCTCGGCTGTGCAAATCTCGGTTAATGCAGTTGAAATGATTGGACATTTGTATGCTCAAATCACACTTAAAAAGTCCGAATATAGATTGTGCAAATTTCTTCAGATTAAGATTGATCGCGATAACCCACATTGTCGATTGATTATAATCGACAGTGACGGTGTGGTCGTAATGACTACTTCGATCATTGAAGGCGTCGGATGAAAACTGCATTAGCCGAAATTGATTCATACTGAAAACTACACAAGATTCTGAGGTACCGTCATCGGGAGTGACAATGGGTCAAATGGGGATGAGAATGGGTCAGTGTTTCAACTACTTAGAATGCTTATAGAATAAATTGAATGTATCTGAGGATAAGAAGACAAAAATATGAGAAACCTTTTTGAACAATTTCGCTCTACGACCTCCAGACAACCGGTGAGGATGACCCATTCTCACCCCCCAGACCCATTGTCACCCCGATGGCGGTATGGAAACTTGTTTAGTTGACGCTACAAATAAATGGCTACCGAAGGGCAGCCAATGAACAGAAAACTGAAAACAGAGCAAAGTTACGTTGTCTCTATATGCGAAAAAATAATAAAATATCAATACCTTTCAAATTTCCACCAAGCGAAAGTTGATTCTTTGCTTTTTCATGACATGGTGCTTTAGAGATACATATTGATGTTTTGAAATTGAATTGCTTTCGCAAAATGGTAACTGAACCGACACCCTGAGCATAGTGTATTCATTATACTTGCCACACAAGATACATACTCATGCTATGGCGGGCATAAAAAAGTATTCAATTAATAACAGAGGAAGTGTTTATAGAATACTAAGTTGAAAAGCAGTTCCAGTTGGAATGTAGAGCCATTGAAGAAGAAGAAGTTCCATGAGCTTCAACTGTTTGCCTACAGCGGATATTCTAGAGCTTTATCTTCAAATAAATAGTATCAGGATTTGCTCCTTAGCATCTGATCCTACCATATTTTAGTTTCCCCTTCAGAAATTCTATCGAGTTGATTGTCTTTCGCACTCCATCAACGGACTCTGCACACGCTGGAAAGTCACTTACAATCTAAACTAAAGAAAAAATAACAGTCACAGGTATCACTCTGAAAAAAATCGTTCATACCAGTAGTTATTAAAAAATCTCACTGAAAGAATGAATCACCAGTATTCAATTAGCCTTCATACTGCTGTCTTTCCTAGAGTATAGAACATATAAATATGGGCTTTGGGACAGAATGTCGAAAGACAAAAGGTCGAAGGACAAAAGGTCGACGGACAAAAGGTCGAAGAGACAAAAGGTCGATGGGACAAAAGGTCGAAGGGACAAAAGGTCGAAGGGACAAAAGGTCGAAGGGACAAAAGGTCGAAGGGACAAAAGGTCGAAGGGACAAAAGGTCGAAGGGACAAAAGGTCGAAGGGACAAAAGGTCGAATGGACAAAATTAAAAAAATTATAATTCTGTATACATGAAAAATCTTAAATATACAACAAGTTTGAAAACATATTTCTGAAAAAAAATATAGCTTATTACATTTCCCAGAAATTTCTCCTTCTTTATTTCATGGGCAGTTCTTTAACCAATTTACAGTGAATATTCAGCAGCCAGGGCGAGCATTGTATGATTTTGATTAGTTCTCGGGACGAGAACTGAAAAATTAATACTTGTTAGATCGTGCTCTTGTAACACGTGTCGCTTCGAGTGCATGTTTGAGTGAAATACGTTGGTTTTAGTATCTTTGATTCAGTGTCGTATAATTAATTATTTCGCCAACGCGACTTCCTATACATTCCTATACATTACATTCCGATGTCGATCATGGAGAATCAGAAGATTGTCAGTCTCTTGTATAAATGTGTGTCAAATTCATTTTCCACTCATCATCATGTATTAGATGGGGATGTTATTTGGTTTTAATTCAATGTGACGTTGTTATTGGTTTAAAATAAGAAATAAACTCTGAAACATGTACACAAAGACTGGCCTTAAGCCGTACATAACAGTTTACATTACGCACATTATTCGGTTACTCAGCCGTACGAACCATTTTAATTAACACTCAAACATGCGTGATGTTGTATTTTGTACAACATTAACGAAAAAACCTCATGGTACAGAGCATGAACGATCCTGCATTAGTGTTCCAGGATATAATCATGATTGAACATACATATGCAAGCACTCGGAGCATTCGAGAGACGGGTGCTTAGGACCACCTTTGGCGGTTTACAAAAAGACGGTGTGTGGCGGCGAACCCAGTATCCAGAAGGTAGCTAAATCCGGAAGGGTACGACAACTGCCCTGCAAAAATGGTGTTCGCTTCCGATCCGACAGGTACGAGACGGCGTAGAGCACGGCGAGCGAGGTGGGCAGACCAGGTGTAAATCGACTTGGCGAGCGTGGGGCGCATTCGAGGATGGAGAGATGCGGCCTCGAACCGTGAGTCAACGTCGTTGCCGACCGGACTTTGTGGAATTCCATCGACGTTCCCATCGATGTCAGCACTTTGGAGTTGGCAACATCGAGGCGCATCCGTAGAACCAGGCGAACGATATCGAGGGCGATCATCGAACCTGTACCTACCGATGCAGTTTAGACTCAGCATACTTGTTATTGGGGCCCTCCTTAGCCGTGCGGAAAGACGCGCGGCTACAAAGCAAGACCATGCTGAGGGTGGCTGGGTTCGATTCCCGGTGCCGGTCTAGGCAATTTCCGGATTGGAAATTGTCTCGACTTCCCTGGGCATAAAAGTATCATCGTGCTAGCCCCATGATATACGAATGCAAAAATGGTAACCTGGCTTAGAAACCTCGCAGTTAATAACTGTGGAAGTGCTTAATGAACACTAAGCTGTGAGACGGCTCTGTCCCAGTGTGGGGATGTAATGCCAATAAGAAGAAGAAGCAGACTTGTTATGTAGTTAGGATGAGGATAATAAATCAGTTGGTTGTAAACAGTGAAGGTAGTTAGACGTTTAAGTTTTTTTTTAAAGAACTCCGTGTTCTCGAATTATTAATTCGTGTATTGTGGCATTAAATTGTTGATTCAGTGGTTTCTGTTTAGATGTACACTAAATAAATGAATGAATGTGCTTATGCATATTGCATATTGGTGGTAGAGTTTTGTGTAGAAATTAGAGGTTGTGGGTTCAAGTCAAGATTGGGCCATCGTTCTCACGAACAGTCTGTAGGTCGGCTATCTGAATTGCTCAAAAAGGTATCTTATATTACATTTTCCTTGTGCTGGCTGAATATGTTGAAAACATGGGCCAACCTGACCCTTATTTGGCCAAGTGTCACCCCCGATGACGGTACTTATATCATAGTTTTCCTTTGTATTGTTCTCAATACTATGGCTTTTCATTTTTAACCAATTTTGTAATTTCGACCTTTTGTCCCTTCGACCTTTTGTCCTTTCGACATTTTGTCCCGTCGACCTTTTGTCCATTCGACCTTTTGTCCCGTCGACCTTTTGTCCCTTCGACCTTTTGTCCATTCGACCTTTTGTCCTTCGACCTTTTGTCTTTCGACCTTTTGTCCCTCGACCTTTTGTCATAGATTCTAAATATGATAGGAAGGAAATGGAAAAATAGCTGAAACTAGTTGAAAACGACAAAAAGTTTCTGATTATTAATCAATAGTTCCACTATTTAGACGTAAAATTGTTTACACACGCAGACTAACCATATAATCAAATATTGCTTTTTGTTGATGAACAATTCGATGAAGGATAGAAAGTGCAAAATTTGAACCACGGATGGGCAGAAGAGAGTTCATATCACATCATCTGACCGTTTGCGTCTATTGTACCTACCATCTTGAACAAAAAGTAACAAAATTGCCAGCATTACAAATGTCCTAATTTAATCAGAAAGTGCCATTTCATCTAGATTCGTCCCACCTTGTTCGCTCATCTCCTACCAAACAGGTCTGTAATTGGTGGATGCGGGTTGCTGATTCGTAAATCGAAAACACATCTCATGTTCAAGGGCTTTCCTACTCTGCATATATCAGCCGTCTCTGCACATGAGAAGATGCCTCCTCCAATAGAGATTTCTGTTTGTTTTGTTCGCTTTTGATCTGGTCTTCCGGCATTCTCTCAACTGTCTTTCGGGTGGATTGGCCATTCATAAATCAGGTAATGATCTTACTTTAGAATTTGTTGGCAATCAGCTTTTGGTCGACATTCAATTTAGTGTTCTAGAAACACTCCACCCACGTTTAATATTTGAAAGTATTAGTTGCCAAACAATGCATACATTTGCACAGTGGCATGATTAAAAAAACAGATGCAAAAACACTCAAAAGATCTTTTTTTTTTTTTTTTTTTTTTTTTTTATTGACTTTATTAAGGAGACTTTCAGCCCGAGGCTGGCTCGTCTCCGCGCTTAAAAGATCTCTTTATATGAACCGAACATCGAAGCATCTATCATACTATCTTTCTAGTAAAATTCAGGTATTGCTTAAATGATGTGTTCTACAAACAAAACATAAGTTTTTTCTCTTTCAAATTTTAAATAAAGCTTCATACATGGGGGTACAATATTTCCTATTGGTAAATAACGGTTAGATAGATTCTTTTTTTAACATTAGATGTTAGTAGACTTCTTTCACAGTAATAGATGTTATGAGAGTGTTAGCTGTGTGTTAGTTAGAGGGTCATAGGTCATGAAATCGACGATACATATTGTTTTATATATTCAAAAATATGAAATCTCTAAAGCAGTTTGAAACTAATATTCTAATATCTGATATGAGTAGTACAAAGTGTACTAATCTGAGTTTTTTATCTTTGTGTTTTTAGGTGAGAAGAATTCACGAATCAATTCAACCCGGCATTAGCGAGAAGAACAATACCAAATCATTAGCAAAATGATGGCTTTTTATCAGGTAAATAGAAAAAAATCGCACGAGACCCTCCGCAACCTCCAATTCAAAACTATACGTAAAATGGAGAATCGATCTGGATGAATCAACTCAATGTTTGAATAAATCCAGGAACCAGAAATAATCAAAAACAAACCGCGTAAGAAACGACTCAAGTGTAATTTGAGTTTAAGTCGGATATGAAATAGATCCTTAGTTTAGTTTATAATTTTTGATTGGACATGTTGCTGGCCATTTTTCTGACTGTTTCGAATGTTCTAAACCTATCAAGATTACGAGCTTTAGTACGTTTTTTTTTTTATTATCTTTATTAATGAGGTTTTCGGCCCTTGACCGGTTCACCTCATAAAAGCTTTAGTACGTGTTAAAGTTACTTTTTACCAAGTTGTAAATGTCGTAGTTTGAATAGGATATTATTCGTATCAACATCATCTATTCATGAGGGCCGTCGATATGCCACGTAGACTGCTGAAGGTGAGGGAGATGGTACTGTGAAGTCAACGTTTGTCAATGCAAAGCGGGGTAAGGGGTTTGACAAATGTCTAAAAAAAATTAAATAACTATGTCTGAAACTTGATTATGCATATGTACAACATGTGATAGATTTAGTTCGGAAAAGGTATTGGAGGGTGACCGCCCTTCGGTGGGGTTTGATCCACGACCCCAGTTCGCATGACAGGTGCTTTCCTACTAAGCTACGCAGGACCTCAGTCGTTCACCAAAGCTTAGCGGGTACTGATGAAACCAAATTCCCAGCACCAGGTACCAGCCGATCTCTCGCAATACATTTCAGAACTAACTCTCTCAAATGTATTTTTGTACACATCATGTCAACCAAGTAGGATGAGTATTTAGTATTGTCCGGGTCCTACACACTTGCTTCATCAGCAACGGCGCTCAATGAAGTAGGGTTGTGTGAGGTTGTGCCAGTGCCAGGTTGTGCCAGCTGGAAAGCACCTGTCATGCGAACTGGGGTCCCCTCCAATACCTTTTCCGAACTAAATCTATCACATGTTGTACATATGCATAATCAAGTTTCAGACATAGTAATTAATTTCCACTCCGGGTGGCTTAATACCCGGCATATAGGCAATTAACTTTGAATGTACTGAAATTAAATAAGTTCTATCCCCGGAATTTATCAGAGATTTGTTACAGAGTAAACTTCTGATCCGTTGTTGATCGTCCTTCTCGAAAACCGTTTTGATATTCGCAGACAAAGGTCTCCAAAATACGGACGTAGTCTGCTAAACAGAATCCGGGAGACAACCTTGTAGGCAGTGTTGAGGTGTGTTATAGCTCAACAATTGACAAAATCTAGCATGTGCCCTTTCTTGTACGACTCAATGATTTGAGGCCATCAAGCCAGCCAAAGGCATTTCTTCTCCCTCCCACTATGGACGCAGCAAGCGCTTTTTTCATTTGTGTGAAAACTGTTTGGCTTTGCCGTTTTGACTCAAAATCCGAACACTCGCATTTAAACGGCAGTTTTGACTTTAATCGTGTAATTTTCACCACATTTGTATTGAATTCATTTGTAATCTTGATCCGCAGTGTGGAAAACCAATAAGTTTTAGTTTTAGGGCGCAAAAATTCCAGTATTGAATATGAGTCATGTTTGGGATTTGAGTTAAAACGGTACATGGGTTGAGTCTTTGGATGAAAATGTTACCAAAAATTATCAGGAACATTAGGGTGAACAAAACATTCGCTTAGAAGCTACTGAAGCCAAATTCCTCAAGTCTAAGTGGATGCTCAACGAGCATGAAGTTTATATGAAAACAAAAATTAACTAAATATATGAAAAAATGCATACTTCACACTTTTTTGCTTCCGCTGTAGTCATTCAATCCCGCTCATTAATGACATTTACAATAGTGCTGTCTAATGAGCAGCTCGAAGTTGTTCCCGTCTTGCTCGTTCTTTTTTGTCAACAGCGCAAGCTAGTATCGAACAAAGCAAGTAAATCGAAGTACACCAATCCGACCGATTCTGCATCTAGAATAGCTGGATGGCGCATTTCCCCCCAGCTGAAAAACCAACGTGTTCTCTACATATCATAACTATTTAATTATTTGACAAAATCACTCGTGGTTTTCGGGAGCCTTTTTGCAATAATGTAAAGATTATCAATGTCTCCAATGAGCGGGATTGAATGACTACAGCGTCTCCTAGAGGTAAAAAAGAGAAACGGACCTGCATTCGTTTCATAGACAACCAAAGTTTCACGAAATATTGCGCCTGTTAGTTAGTCTACGAAAAAGTGAGGATGGACGTTAAACAAAAAGCTGGTTTATTTGATTTGGTAATCAAAGCAAATTTAGGAGAAGAATATTTTTTCAAGAAATCTAGAAACCGGAAATGAAAGGAAAAAAGAAAATTCTGGGTCTCTCGGGTATGAACCAGTGGATAGGGGAACTGGGGGTAGGACGCCCACGTTAAGGAAAATGCCATTTTTATCAATGAAAACCATTTCAGCCAGTTTTCATCAGCGCATACTGAAGAACAGCATATCTGCGACTGACTACCGATAACAGATATCTAATTGTCCATTTTATTGCACAGAAATTTGATTTTTAAAAGCACCCGAAAAAATGATTTTGAAACCATGCGGGGTGAGATGCGCCAGTGGATGGGTTAAAACGCGCATGTGCTTATCGTACTGATTTTCATTTTAATTGCCTACATTAAGGCAATTAACCGAATGTTTCAGCTGTTTCGGTCATACGAAATGAGCATGGGCGTAATGCCCCACCGACCTCAAGTTTGAAGGCCCATAAAATCGTTTTAAAACCATTTTGACGACGATTTCGTGTGGAACATAAAGAACACGAGTAAGCAGCATGGCTCATGGCTCAATTATTAATTTATCAATGTATAACAGCGACAGAAAGACTAAATTCCACCGAGCTAGAATTGCATCAAAACACGCAAAAATCGTTTTTTCGAGTTTTTCATGTATAACTAGAGAAAAATCATGAAATATATGTATCCAATGGCAATATTTTTCATTGCTTTATCGTATAGACTATTGAAAATAATCAAAATGGGGATATTTAACCTTATTCAGGGGTGGCGCGTTTTAACCCCTATGGGCGTGCTACCCCCACTTCCCCTACTCGTTCTTTCCCGTGCAGATCGCCGAGAAGTAAAGTCTTTTCCAAAGGAAAAAAAATCTTAGCAGTGAATTCAGATCCAAATTAGTGAAAAGTGAAGCCTATTTAAAAGTGATTGAAATTAAATCTTAAAAAGTTAACTTGAAATTAATCTATTCTATCGTGAAACTATTTTCTGAGTACAGAAATTGGTTCTGGAGCTGAAACAAATAATGAGTCGTGTTGTGCAGAAAACGTGCAGTTGTGCAGTAAGAAAAATATTGAAGCAAACATGTAATTAATTGTAGATGTTAATACTAGGTAAGTGAGTCTTAAACTAAAACTGAATTCCGAAGAAAAACTGTGCAAGAAAAGAAGTCGAACGTGAGGTAAAAGCTAAATTATTGGTTTGTGGTGATATTTGGGTGCTAATTCGTTCTATGTTACAGTCACCGTCGTGACCACGTTCCACTATTGGGTAGAAGATTGGTTAAGTGGGGAAGGACAGAGCAGTATATCCTATCAGGAGCGGCATCTAGCTATCTTCAAGCCTGCTCTGCATACCGTAGCCAGTGAAGTCAATACGTCGGCTACAGATCGGACTGAAGGGTCGATCCCCTGTGTGTGCCTTTTGCCTCGTAGCTGCGCGCTACTAAGGGCCTACACAGAGTGCATGGTAATCGAGAAAAGATCTCGGCTTCACTAGCACCACCCGTCGATACGTGGTTTCCTAGACAGTGAGCAGTATCTGCAAAGGGAATGTTTACCATTGCCAGAGTGATTTCCCAGAATCACGCCCGGGAAACAATGTCCATGGTTAATATCCAGTCTTGATCAGCACCCCACTTCCACTGCAAAGGAACATCCAGAAAACGGACTGGTAAACCGAATTTATTCGACGCATGCGGGCGTCCGGTACGAGCCACCAACGTAGACCCGGCGTCGTTCTCTCCGTTTGACCTGACGACGCGCTAACCGATTCCGTAACCGGTCGTATCGGTCATTCGACACCCCCACACAAGTAAGCGCTACGTTACCTTGGGATATGGATACTTGGAAGTAGTGCGTAACGGTTTAAATCCGGCCATATCGCTCAGTACAACACTCAAGCTAACAATATGGCGTCCCTAACCCCGAATCCCAAGGTGTCAGGCGACCCGTGCCGAGGGGATGAATGACCTGGGGAGTGAAACAATTAGCCAGGTCGTTAACGGAGCCTGTGGAGGCTCCACAGAGTGAGGGCTGCTTCGGCGGCAAGCGGGTGGCAGTGGGTGGTACCCGCACAGCCCCAAGTGGTGCACATGCACAAGCGAATGGGAGTTATTGAAGGTAAATTATCTACGAAAATCAGAGCTGTAAGTACCCGACACGAATAATTGCACCTACTCGCAATACCACCACCAATAGGAATAGGAATAAACAAATTATAGTCGTTAGGGAGGATAGAAAAATTTGAAGCATGCAAAAACTCATGAAACACAAAACAAGAAACATAGAGTGACGTCACAGTTAAAGAACAAACAATTTTAGTTTTGAACAGCCAAGAACCGATGAATGAAAGGATGATAGGTTTAAAACAGAAAAGTCTGCAACTCCTAGTTAATTATAAATAAATTATTACCTTTTAATGGTTTCTCTTACACCCTTTTTTGCCTTTCTCGTATACTAAGTATACGGTAAAGGCTATATGATCGCTCCAAAAACAAACTTTTTATAGAAGGCCCGGAGACCCATAGTGTTATATACCAATCGACTCAGTTCGACGAATCGAGGTGATGTCTGTGTGTGTGTGTGTGTGTGTGTGTGTGTGTGTGTGTGTGTGTGTGTGTGTGTGTGTGTGTGTGTGTGTGTGTGTGTGTGTGTGTGTGTGTGTGTGTGTGTGTGTGTGTGTGTGTGTGTGTGTGTGTGTGTGTGTGCGCAAAACTACTCAAAAAATGTCACTCATTTTCGGGCACTTATCCTCAACCGATTTGCTCGCAACAAGTTGCATTCGACGCAGAATCCTGTCCCATTGTTTCCTATTTGAAATTGGCCAGATCGAACTATGGGATCGAAAGTTATGGCCAAAATACAAATCCATACGAAAAAATCGCGTAAAAAATGTCACTCATTTATCGGGCACTTATCCTCAACCGATTTGCTCGCAACAAGTTGCATTCGACGCAGAATCCTGTCCCATTGTTTCCTATTTGAAATTGGCCAGATTGAACTATGGGATCGAAAGTTATGGCCAAAATACAGTTTCATTCGAAAAAATCGCGTAAAAAATGTCACTCATTTTTCGGGCACTTATCCTCAACCGATTTGCTCGCAACAAATTGCATTCGACGCAGAATCCTGTCCCATTGTTTCCTATTTGAAATTGGCCGGATCGAACTATGGGATCGAAAGTTATGGCCAAAATATAAATCCATACGAAAAAATCGCGTAAAAAATGTCACTCATTTATCGGGCACTTATCCTCAACCGATTTGCTCGCAACAAGTTGCATTCGACGCAGAATCCTGTCCCATTGTTTCCTATTTGAAATTGGCCAGATCGAACTATGGGATCGAAAGTTATGGCCAAAATATAAATCCATACGAAAAAATCGCGTAAAAAATGTCACTCATTTATCGGGCACTTATCCTCAACCGATTTGCTCGAAATAAGTTGCATTCGACGCAAAATCCTGTCCCATTATTTCCTATTTAAAATTGGTCAGATCGGACCATGGGATCAGAAGTTATGGCCAAAATACAAATTTATACGTAAAAATCGCGTAAAAAATGTCACTCATGTTTCGGGCACTTATCCTCAACCGATTTGCTCGCAACAAATTGCATTCGACGCAGAATCCTTTCCCATTGTTTCCTATCAAAAATTGACCAGGTCGGACTATGGGATCGGAAGTTATGGCCAAACCACCTTTTTTTAATAGAAAAATCAGAAAAGAAAAATGTCACCTATTTTTCGGACACCTAACCTTGATCGATTTACACGCAACAAGTTGCATTCGACGCAGATTCCTGTCCCATTGTTTCCTATTGAAAATTGGCCAGATCGAAATATGGGATCGGAAGCTATGGCCGAAACACCATTTTTGCCTTTTGCTTACAAAGTATACAAAAAGGTTAAATGTTTGCTCCGAAACCAAACTTTTACAGAAGACCTGGAGACCCATAGTGTTATATACCAATCGACTCAGCTCGATGAACTGCGCACCAAAAGTGGTGCGCGCACCAAAAGTGCGAAAAGTTTAGCTCACTTTTTTGGTACTTATCCTCAACCGATTTACTTGCAACAAATTCCATTCGACGCGGGATCCTGTTGTTTTGTTTTCTATTGAAAATTTGGAAGATTGGACTATGGGCACAAAAATTATGGCCAAAATGCTTTATGTTATAAAAAAGCGCGTAAAAAGTCTAGCTCATTTTTAATGCACTTACCCTCAATCGATTTTCTCACAACAAATTGCATTGGACGCGGAATCCTATTCTATTATTTTCTATTGAAAATTGGCCAGCTTGGACCTTAGAAAATATGGCCAAAATACTTTTTGCCTTTCTTGTGCTACAAAGTTGTACCGAAAGGCTATTATTTCTCTCCGAAAACGAACTATCGGATGCTTCCACACTGATACACTTCCCTCCCTCTTCATACGGGAGTTTGGCAGAAGGACGGTCATGAGATTTATATCATAACAAATATTGCCCTCCGCTCGCTCGATGGGAATGACATTTCTGTTTTCTTTTTGTGTAGTCAGAGCTTTAGTTTAACAAACATCCAAATGTGATATACTTAAAATATATAACTGGGTAAAATAAAACAGGAGTATGTACACCAAAAAGATTGGAAAAGGAAAAAAATTGTCGAAATTCTTATTAGCATATTGTAGATCAAGTTGAAAACCGAACCGAGATCTCGCGTTCTCAACTGGATCTACAATATCTTTGCTTGAAATAATCCGATTTTCAAGTTTTTCCGGCCTAGAAGTTTTTATTTTTTACTCTTAGCTACTAGCTCATCTACTTTCAAGCAAACACATTTTACGAAGGTCGAGAAAGGCACCATCACCGCTAGGTGGATTAATCTGGGTTTTTTTTATAAACTATTTGGTAAAATTAAGAATTAAAGAACGTTTTTTTTTGACAATTTGAAGAGGTGGACCTGTTAAATGGTAGAACAAAAAGTTAGCTGGGCAAATAAATCATAAATTCTGGCAGACGGTGTTCACCGTCTGGCGCATAAGCTAGAATTTGAAGGTCCTTAGCAGGGACCCCCTTACAAAAGTGTGAAGTATGCATTTTACCTTTTCGATGGTTCCCATATAAACTTCTTGCTCGTTGAGCATCCACTTAGAGTTGACAGACCACTTGTACTTCAGCACAGCTTTGATCAACAATTACTTGACTTGAAATAAACCGCAGCGAAACCTATTTTTCGTACACCTATTGAAGGTGCATTAGAGCAGCGTGCTTGTCACAGAGCGTGAGCTCACACATATATTGGAAACTTGGGGTCCGCTGAGAGACTCCTCCCGGCACTCGCATAATCATGAAATACTCACGCAGTCTCGCCGCTCTTGTGAACGACAAACGTGTTTTTGCGAAGGTGTTGTACTTTTTACAACGATGCGAGTCCCGAAAGGTTACGAGGTTGAGCTACTCAAAATCCCAATTTTTGCAAAATAAGGGACCACCTAGTACGCAGCCGTCACCTATCTACATTTATTCAGCCCACAACCAATTCGTAGGATGCAGAATCTAGGAGAAATTGGAAGTTTCTGCAACTGGCTATCAACAAAAATCAACGTTGTGGATGACGCTTCGCAGTGGCAAATGCTGCCGAATCTTTCTTTTAACGGTCGCTGTTCTCGATGCCCTTCTTTTCTCTTTATTGGCCTATTATTACGCTAATCCCGGATCAAAAATTCTAGAGTTACTGGATCAACAACTTCGAATCGACGTAAACAAATTCTCGCGATGGAAACTGGCTAATGTGGAATGAGCTTTCGTCAAGCGGTTCCCAATGAACGTTCGTCGCAAGTTTATGAGAGAAAAAGAAACACGCATCAATGACCCACTTAAGCAAGAACAGCTGGTGAAAACAGAGAACTACATTCTCAAAACCGTTCAAACTGAAGTGGTTTCAATTAAAATAAAATTCTGTAGGAAGCAGATCGTGAACCATGTCAGGAGTCAGCAAAGCACTCTGTACGAGTTTGATCGAAATGTCGATACCAATAAAATAATTCGCATGCTCGCATTGATGCCTGCGTATTTCATCCGAATTGGGACCGTAAATTCGTGAAATATGCCAAGCACCCTATTTCCTGCCATCAAGCCACTGACCCAAACATTTCTGAAAATATATTATGCGCCTTGTCTTCGTACAACCTACGAGGGCATCCGTAGTCAACTATAGCCAACTTTGCATCCCGATCGCATTGAACGACAGTCCTGATGTACTGGCTCCGACATCCCATGTTGACCAGAAGAAGGCAGTGGTTCCAGCCAAAAAAATGCTGAACAAAAGAAGGCGTTGTAGTTGTGGTGGATCGCAATCTATCCAGAAACAAGTGGCCGAAGGGACGAGTAATTGGAGTTACTACATCTGAAGACGGACTGGTCCGTCGAGCGTCGCACAGTGGCGGGCCCCCATACAAATGCCGGACAAAACCTAATATGTTGCTCGAATCTTCCACCAAAGAGTAATTTTGGGACGCTAAATTCATTTTGAGGTTACAATTGTTATGCAACATATACTATGCTACTCAAGTACTTCTGGAGGCGTAAGCGTTAAGGTCTGAAGCATTAACAGCGTCCTCACACAATGGTGACACACTACTCATTACGAGTCGAGTCAAGTACGAGACACTGAAGACGACCACATAGTTGCGGTCGAAATAAGTATCTGCAAAGACAACAAAACGTAGTGGAATTAAATGGAGAGTACTAAACTCGTCTTAGACGGTTTAAAAAAAATAGTTCCTCCAAATTCCTACGAATACAACAGTGTGCATTTGGTACCTAAAATCCTATACATTCATGTGATCTGCCACAATTTGCCCATAATCAAGATATAGACATATGGCCAACCTCCGAAGAATCCTTAATTTTTATAGAAACGTTTGATTTGATGTTACTTGTTTACTTTGTAGAACATATACATGTTGAAAATCAATAACATAGAAAGTTTATGTTTTGAATACGATGTTTTTAAATTTCATTTAAATTCGCTAGCGTTAAGAGATAGAAAGTTGCTATATATTGTTCAAAGTTGTTTGTATCTCTATGCTTTGTACAAGCTCATTTTTTTTGCACGGAAAAAAATGTATCTCCCTAATGAGCGAATGTTATGGTCATCCTTCCATTTCTAAAGGTAGCCAATTTTTTGGTAAAAATTTCTTCCAAAGACACAACGTATGTAATATTGACTTTCCACGCGAACAAAAAACATGCATTTTTAGATTGCTGTGCCCACTGTGCCTTCCAAAACCTAGCTTCTAAAAGTTTGGAGTGACCGGCTGAAAGTGGTGTTTTTTTTTCGTTCAGCCCAACTTTTACAAGATCAGCCGGGATTTCACCCTTCCCAGCGGCCTTACCGTTCTTTACAGATAGAACAACCTTTCTCACTTCGTTTAGCGTTGGTGGCTCCACTGCTTGTCCATCATCCTCATACCTGATTCTGTTTGTGCCTTCTCTGTCCGACTGGCCATCCAACAACAATTCAAAGTGCTCCTTCCGTCTAGCAGCCACCCCTGGTCGGTCGGTTAACAGATTTCCGGAGCTGTCATGGATCATGACTGGTACAATTGCGCATTGTTTTTGATCCTTTTGTAGAACTTCCATGCGTCGTGGTGCCGTCACTGGAATGCGGCTCCTAGACTGGTTTTTCCCATTTGTCGCTCTGTGGCACTCTGGTAGTTCCGTGGAGGCTTTTCTTTCCAACGACCGGGTGAAATAAATCCTCCCTTCCGATCTGCGCGTTTGCGTCACCGTTGGTGGATTTCTCGTCGTGTTTGGGCAGACGAGTTAGTACTATCCCATATAATTTCACAACTATTGTAACTTTTCAGATTCGTATTACGGCCTCGTGGAGCCCTCCTTAGCCGTGCGGTAAGACGCGCGGCTACAAAGCAAGACCATGCTGAGGGTGGCTGGGTTCGATTCCCGGTGCCGGTCTACACAATTTTCGGATTGGAAATTATCTCGACTTCTCTGGGCATAAAAGTATCATCGTGTTAGCCTCATGATATACGAATGCAAAAATGGTAACTTGGCTTAGAAACCTCGCAGTCGCAGTTAATAACTGTGGAAGTGCTTAATGAACACTAAGCTGCGAGGCGGCTCTGTCCCAGTATGGGGATGTAATGCCAATAAGAAGAAGATTACGACCTCGTAGTTGATTCGACTCAGTCGAGTCGTCACAAAGAAGTCAAGTCAAGCACGAGACAATGAAGACGGTCTTATTGTTAAGATATCAGTAAAGTTACAATACTGGTAAAATTAAATTCATCTTAGGATAAGTGAAGATATTCCACTATACATAAATCTAATCAAAATGGTGTTTTTCGATTTCATTTGTTTGGTTCTCAAAACACAATTGCCGCAAGCTACGTCTGGCCAAAAGTCATCTTGCCGATTTCCATTTGGCCAAATCGATCATGTGGCCGAATATTTGTTACCACGCCGCACCGGTGCCACAGTGGCGGGCCCTCATACAAATCCCGGACAAAACATGAGATTGCACTTGTCATAAGACGAGTTTGTACCTTCCCATTTAATTCCAGCACTTGATTGTACCTTGACAAATACGTTTTTCGACCTCAACAGTAAGGTCGTCTTCAGTGTCTCGTTCTTGACTCGACTCGACTAAGTCGAGTCAAATACGAGACACTGAAGACGACTTTACTGTTGAGGTCAAAATACGTCAAGGCACAATCTGTCAAGGCACAATCAAGTGGTGTAATTAAATTGGAAGGTACAAACTCGTTTTATGACAAGTGAAGACATTCCACTAAAAAGCTCAAAATAATTTTCTTAACAATGAGATTTCATTCACAATTTCTCCACAGAGTAATTTTAGAACGCTGAATTTATTTTGAGATTTAAATGGTTATCCGCCATATTTTATGTTATTCGATCGCTTCCGCAAGTCCAGGTCTTAGGATCTGGAACAATTGCAGCGTCATTCTAATATTGCACCAGCAAATTTTCTGCTTTGGCACAGCTATGCGCAATTCACCACACGAATCAACGGAAAGTAGACAAAAAATAGATTTTAATGCATACTACCAGAACTTTCCGAATCTTTTCCGAAATAAGTTTGCCTAAATATCATTTTCCCATACAAATTTGTTCGGGAGACACTTTACGGCATCAATTTCAACAAGACACCACATTAAAAAAAAATTGGAACTAGATCGTTAAATATATGTGTTAAATTAAATATGGGCTTCACGAAAATCACGAAAAAAAATTTGAGATTTGGTCTGGGTTTCCGCTACTGTGCGGTGGCTTTTATTGGACTATTGAAGTAGCAGGGTAATGGGTTTGTATTTATAAGTAACATTTAATCTAGCCCAGGGCCGGATTTAGCCAGAAGGGGGCCAACGGTATGTGGAGGCCCCAAAATGTACACAAAAGGTTGGTTTTTGTACATAAAATTTGTGGGGGCCCGGGGCCACGGCCCCCCCGGCCCCCCATAAATCCGGCCCTGATCTAGCCTCTATCGGACATTCATATTATCAACCAACTTCAAGAATGCTCGGCCAAACATACAAAAAAAAGTTATATTAAATCTACCTGACATTTAATCTTTAAGAAAATTATAGAATTGTTCCTCAAAAGTTTAAGGAATTGCTCTTAGAACGTCTTTGAAAAATACTACTAGAATTTCTTCGGTATTTCAGACTGAAATTGTTTTTGAATTTAATATGAAGTTTGTTCGGAAAATCAACTAGATTTTTTCAACTTACTATGAAAATGCTTATATTTTATCTTTTCCTGAAAACATATTCTGAAATCCATCTAAAATTCTTCCCAGAATTTATCCAAAGCATTTTTACGGGACTTAAATCAGTGAGTCTTTCAGGAAATTGTTTAATATACCCTTCAAGAGTTTAAAAAAAAACCTTCCTTTGGATAATCACAAAAAAAATCCTTCGAATAATCACAAGAAAAATCTATCGTGAATTCTTTCTGAAATAATAATTTACCGTAGCAGTTCCTAAAGGAACTTTTGAGAGAATAGCTTGAGGAATTTCTGGAGGAAATTCGAAAAGATTTTTTGAAGAAATTTCCCGGGAAATTCTTGAAGGGATTTCTAGAGATTTTTTGGAAGAATTCTGAGAAAGCGGCAGAATTTATCCAAGAACTTTCTCGTTTTTTTTTTAGAAAATTCAGGGGAGTTCCTGAAATTTCCTGGAAAAAATCCTTGTGGGTTTTCTGAGTGAAATGTTGGATAAATAATGGGGGAGTACCTGGAGAAATGTTTAGGGAAATTCCGGTAGGATTTTCTAGTAAATTTTCTGGAGAAGTTTCCGTGGGAAATTCCAGAAGGATTTATTGAATAAATGCTGAGGGGATTTCCAAGGAATCTCCGAAGGCATTCTTAGAAGGAACTTTCAAGGAATTCTTAAATCTCTTAAATCTTTTAAAAAACCCTATAAATTCTTGGAGGAATTTCGTGATGAGTTCCTGGAGAAATCTTCGGATTTATTTCTTTAAGAATTGGAAGAATTTTCAGAAGAATTCCCGGGGGTGGGTTCCAGGGATATCTGTGGAAGCATCCGTAAAAGTTGTAGGGGAGTTTCACTATGATCTTCTGAAAAAAATCCTGTAAAATTTTTGAAGTTTTCCAGAGACTTCTGAATTCCAGAGACTTCTGGATTCTAGAGATATTTTTAAAGGAATTTCAAACGAATTATTAGTGGAGCTTTCCGAAGAATTCGTAGAGGAATATCCGAAAGAATTCCTGAAGGAACATTTGGAGGAATTTATGAAACAGTTCCCGGAGAATTGTTTTGATGAGCTTTTAGGGGAATTCCTAGAGAAATTTTCTCAATAACTTCTAGAGGAACTTGCTCAGGAATTCTTGGTGAAACATCAAGAAGAATTCATAAAAAAAATTCTTCAAGGAGAAATTCCCGAGAACACAAACTTTTTATAGAAGGCCCGGAGACCCATAGTGTTATATACCGATCGACTCAGCTCGACATATTGAGGTGATGTCTGTGTGCATGTGTGTGTGTGTGTGTGTGTGTGTTTTTTTTTTCTTCCTAAGCAATTTGGGGGGAATCTGCTCAACAGACATCTTGGGTTGACCAGGAAGTGCGGGGTTAGGGATCACCGAGGGAGGCAGGACTACATCCCCAAATTGACCTTTCTGCGATAGGGCCTATTCGCCAGCACACAGAGGGACTTGCCGGCGCGGTGCCTACGCCTGCCCCAGCCTTGACGAGGACTCCTTTCCGTCCTCGGGCTCGGAACCCGTCCGGTTGACCGACGCCGCGAAAGCGACGATACCATGTTGTTCTTCGCGCGGCCACTTGTCCGATAAAAGGATCGAGGCCTAAAGGCTAATTCGGCCATATAGCTTATTGGGTCCAAATGATCTTTTCGGTCGAACGACCGATTCGACCTGCCGTATGAGTCGTTCAGCCAAATGACATTTTCGGCCAGATGGATTTCGGCCAGATGGGTTTGAGCCTAGTGACCTTATCTCCTTCCTTTCCCCTTATAAGCCCTTCCGTTTATTGACGCGAAAACTATAAGCATCTTTCAGTAGGCACCGCCGTAGGTGTACGTTTTTCATTTATGGACCGACATTTAACGATCCCAGCCTTCATCCGGATATCATAGATGAATACCGTTACAAGTTGTAGAAATTTGTGCAGCTTCACCAAAGACTCCGCTTCAAGCTTCAAGTATTACGTTGAAAAATGACGCTCCTGTTGAACAGTAACATTTTTTTCTATCTATAGGGTCTTAACACAGTACAGCCTATACAACAGCACTGCAACTTCCGTAGTCGATATACGCTATGTCCAACGAAATTCTCATGGAAATTCCGAAGAATTTGCCTTGAAAACTACGAACAATATCCCATTAATAATCCTTCCCTTTGAATTCCCGAAGAATTTTCTGTGGAGCCTCATGAACCGGGACCTTTGTTTTTCGGGATTTCCTCAGGAAATTCAAAGCACTTTTTATGACAAATTATTCGGAACGGGAAACTCTGGAATTCCAAAAAATATTCCAAATTTTCAAAAAGAATTCATTGCAATCCCCACAGACACTTATTTGTAAATTCGTAGTGGAGATATGCCAATGTCTTCACAAAAGGTTTCTTGGTTCATCGTAAAAACGACAATCAAACTTTAGTAGCCTTCCAGACAAATGTTTAATCAATCCATCACATTCGTCAAGTTTCAGATGCTTAAGTCATCTTGTCATCAATTTTATTTTGGAAAAAAAATGTCTCGAAAACAGAATATACAGTCGATGTTCTATATCTCGATTGAGATAGGGTTCCTCAGTCCTTTCAATCTACTTACATTTTGGCTTCTACATCTCGATATCTCAGATCTCGATAACCTGCCTATCTCGATATCTCTTTATCTCGATGTGTTCTGATCATATTTTGTTCAGGTTTCAATCTCCCTATGTCGATATGTTCAAATTTGTAGGCTACTAGATCACTTTGAACAACAACAAATACATCAACAATAGGAAATAACATTTTTTTTGTCGTTTTTTATAGCAACGCCCTAGTACCCCTAGTTGTATGGCAAGGATCTAGTACCCATTTCAATTTTTCTTCCATTCCTCGATCTCGATGGTCCCTTCAATATCGAGATGTGGAGAGGCGACTGACTGTAGGTACATAATAGTTGCAAGTTAAAATATATTTCATCATTAGTTAATAAACCAAAGACACAACTCAAAAACAAAAACAAAACATTTCAAGACAGATGGCAGTCATACTGTCACTAACCGTCCATCCGAAGGATGCAAAACCATTATCAAATGACCTTGACCTACTTTGGAACCCGTTTCCCCAGGCATGGTTCTTTTTCGCATCTCTTCTCCCATGACCACCCACTTCGAACCAACCTGAGGCCGAGCCTAATGAGATTCCCTCCACCTGCCGTTCATCCTATCCACCCGTGTCCATCCATTCACGACCGATGGACCGTGGCAGGCCCATTTAAAAGATCCGATTATACGCTTCCATTTGGCCGGGAAGCTACCGCAGCACCGCAGGCTGTTTGAGGTGCCCGCGCAGCTGGGGGCCTAAATACTTGCTAATTGCCAGACTTTAATCCATCTCCAAACTAGTTTGCACCGTTCCCTTCCATCTTTACATTGCCTTGATTTGCGCCTTCACCTACTGGCCGTTTGATCATTAATCAAACGGTTACCGCCTCTGACCGAGCTTCGGTTTCCAGTAGACACCCAGACCTCTCAGCACACACAAAGGAGGGACCGATCTACAGTGGGGCACCTGCGAAATCCGGCATTCCGTTACATACTTTTATGCAACGCGCACCATCATCGGTATCGGTAATCGTTTAGTACAGGTTTTCCTCGACACAGTCGAACGCAACGGGCTCCTCAATCTTAACGATGCTGGGTTATTTTAGGATGCTGCTGCTGCTTTGCGTTGCCCTTGCGCTAAAGCTTATACCGGAATTGGGTTTGAATAATTACCAAAAACGGAGCGTTTTGTTTCGTCACGGTCATGTTCGTTACGGAACTTCTCCCAGCCAGCGTTACCTCTATGAGAACTGTTCTTTGTATGGTAGCTAGTTCTGGATGGTTGGATAATTTTAGGAGTGGCACAGTTTCTTAATTGGAACAGTATATCGTGAGGAATTTATTTGGAACTAATTTAATTGAACAGAGTTATAATGAATATTATTGTTAAGGTTTCCTAGGAAAGATTAGGACCATAGTGATAGTGGTGATATTCGCAAAGATCTCGTTTTATCAACTACCTTGTATACAGCGAAGTTACATTCTACACATAAGATTACACAAACAAAATGCTCCGTTCATTTTTTTCTGGCACTCGACCAAAATGTAGTCCCACCGATTCATTACTACTTGCAATGGCTTGATTGGAAAATCTTTTTCAATTAGTGCAGGCGCCTGTGAAACTTTTAATTGATTCCCGCCTTCGAATCGGGAGGAGCAAAGCCGAAAACAAAAATCTTCTTCTGATAATTGCCTCGACGGCAGGCCTCCAAACAGAATTCGCGATAAAAACGCGTAGAGGCAGTTCGCTTTCAGCGCTCGGTAGGTTTAAAACCATTTCATTTTCACTTCCCGTTGCAAGCCACATGTTTCCGTTCACGCGAGCGTTTTGCATGCCCACATGTGTGGTATTGCTATCAATTTCAACCCACTTTTCGAGCAAAGTGCAACTTTGCAGGCTGCTGAATAGTTGCACTTCCGACATTCCAACGCAAATCTTCCTAAGCCGTCTTCGTATCAGCCGGCAGGAAGTTCAACATCGATGCTAGGGTGGCCCTTTACAATTTTCCTACGCATGGCAACAAAAAGCATGATTACGTTGAATTCTGTCCACCCTCCGTACAAATAAATAGCAGTCCATTGGAAAACTTCTTCTTCGTGAAAAGGAATTCCTCCAAGTCGAAGTAGTTATAGCCAAGAAAGGCAAAATTAATTAAAGTTCTTAAAAATATGTACCTAGTTCGCTGGAACCGAAACGATTAACTAAATGAAGTTTAATTGTTCTTCCTTTCTTCGACCGTTTGGATTATGGTAGTGATGCCTTTGAGCTTCCGCGAACATTCCCGTGCATATAATTGGATGGAACATTGTTGCCACATGTTTTTGCGAGAATAATGAAGACTGAAGTAAAACCTTATGCAATTTCTAGCTTGAACCAAACGCGCTAAAAACATACGCAACTGGACAATCTCGACGCGATTCTATCGCTTGGTGACTGCGATTCTGTCGCCGTTGGTATGGAAGCGTAAATGGAATATGGCCTGCAGCGACCCAACGATAGAATCGCGGCGAATGAATCGATTAGGTCTGGCGGAGCCTTAATGCGTGATATTGAGTTGATAAGTTGATGCACCAGTTTCCATACACTACATATAACTAATGCTGAGATATGCATACATAAATCCAACCAATAAATATTCCTATTTTCTAAATGCGTATTTTATGAATATGCTATAATGTCCAAACCCGAACTATCAACGTTGAAACAGACATCAACTCTGCTGCAAATCCTTGACAAATTCCTAAAAAGAAACAACATGCCAGCTTATCAGCCACTCGTCAATGAATACCGTTATCTTGGACCGACTTAGTCAAATTTTCACATTGGCATAGACTATCGGTAGGTATTCCTGACATGCTACACATGCTTCGGCACACGACTCTAAAGCGACTCATCGTTAAATCTCGAGTGAGCACACACGATTAAGGAGGATTTATGGCAAAAAAAAATTATACTATTCTTGGTTTTTGAGTCTGTGCCGAGAATTGGATTGGTGCCGGGTGTACCACCCGTGACTCTATATATTTATTGAAATTGACTATCTAGTTAAGCTCTTTAAACTTATTTGTGCCCACCGAATCAAGCACAAGAATATCTAAAACTCCGACTCGTCCGTCGGACTCTGATCTGTTGATTTGCGAGTGGTATTTACCTGGAAAGAAGAAACAGATTCAAAAATTTTAAAA
This sequence comes from Armigeres subalbatus, assembly GCF_024139115.2. Taxonomy (NCBI): domain Eukaryota; kingdom Metazoa; phylum Arthropoda; class Insecta; order Diptera; family Culicidae; genus Armigeres; species Armigeres subalbatus. The sequence continues at coordinate 67,990,851 of NC_085140.1, forward strand.
ATGGATCACTGGCACTGGATTACTGGCGATTTCAGAGTTCTGATAATGGGACGGGCATTCACAACTTTGGAAATTGGTCCAATAATAATTTGGTGTCATAATTTGATAACATCGAATGCTAAAAATTTATCTAAACTTACAAGCATTGCATAGTTTTAAATGTATTTTATTGCCTATAAATTTTTAGCAATTTTTCAGGAAATCCTTTGAAAAACCTTTGAAATTTTTCTCCAAAAGCTTCTTCGGATATTCTCGAGAGCTCTAGGAATTTCTTGGTAACTCCCTACAAGATTTCTTTTGAAATTTCTTCCAGATATCCACAAATGATGTCGGAAAATCTTCTAGTAAGCTAGCTTCTGTAACTTCATTTTCGATTTTTTCGGAAATATATCAAGGAATTCCTTAAAAAATAAAAGTTTTTTTTTTCAAATTTTCCTTCAACAATCCCTCAGGAATTTGTTTGGACACTCCTCAGTGGATTCTTTCATGACATTCTTAGGAAATTTATGTGAAAACAAATCCAATCTATCTAATCCTTACGAAAGATTTCGTTTAAGCCTTTCATTCCGAAAGAATATCTAAAGCCATAGCTTTTAAGCCTATAGTCCGATATGGTCAATTTTCAATAGATGGTAAAACAATGGGACAGGATTCTGCGTTGAATGCAACTTGTTGCGAGCAAACCGGTCAAGGATACCCGACTAGAAGGTAATATCAAAATTATATAAACATATGTTATTCTTCTTCTTCTTCTTATCGGCATTACATCCCCACACTGGGACAGAGCCGCCTTGCAGCTCAGTGTTCATTAAGCACTTCCACAGTTATTAACTGCGAGGTTTCTAAGCCAGGTTACCATTTTTGCATTCGTATATCATGAGGCTAACACGATGATACTTTCATGCACAGGGAAGTCGAGACAATTTCCAATCCGAAAATTGCCTAGACCGGCACCGGAAATCGACCCCAGCCACCTTCAGCATGGTCTTGCTTTGTAGCCGCGCGTCTTACCCGCACGGCTAAGGAGGGCCCAAACATATGATATTATTGTTGCCAATAGGGTTTGGAGCCGTGATTGGGTGCTGAACATCAGTAGGGTAGAAATCCGGTATGATATTGACCAGCTAAAGCTGAAATACATTTCATTTACAATAAATGCATGAGACATTATCTTACACAGTACAATTTTTCAGTGCAATCACTACTTCAGCTCCTACTCCTAATCAGCAATCTTGCATGGCTTCGGATCGGTTTGTTGTAGGTTTACTTTTAGTTTATGATGAACTTCTTAACTATTCTTTATTCCGGTTCACACAAAGCAACTTGAATTGTCGTTGGACTTTGAATCTTTGAACCACTCTAGTTTCCAATTCTACTATAATTGCCAGTCTGTCCAGATATTACCAAAGCGTAGCAAGGGAAGGTAGTTTCAACTTTAACTAAATTTGGTCGAACCAAATGTTGCAAAATAACATCGCAACAATTTTGTTATACTAATTTTTTATTTCATAATTTGTTAGAAACATGGTGCAAGATGTTGTTAAAATATCTAAATTTCTATCAAAAATTACACTACTGGAAACAAAAAATATCGAATTTTGTTACAATTTTATCATAAAAACAACGTATTGGGTCGTATGAATAAAAAGTAGTAAGTTCAACTTTACCACATTTTCAGTAGTAAACGTCACTTGTGGAACATGTTCGTATGAATAAAAGAGACTTTACTACACTACACATTTCGAACATACTACAAACAACTGATTCGGTATGAATAAAACAAGAGTTTACTACTGATTTATTGTAGCCCGCTCAAGACGTTGCTACTCATGTTTCAAATGCAGATTATTCATCAGAATCGAAGCGAATTGGCTTTGTTCTTGAAAACAGAAGTCCAATCAGGGATGCCAGAAGATATTTTCATATGTCTTAACAGTCGTTTAAAAATGTCTTCAAATATCTTTAATTATTAGCGATTATTAGCGAGAAATTTCAAAATCCAATAGGTTTATGAATTTAATAATCTTCTTGTTTTACTTTAACATACAAATTGTTAGAATTCAATAGAATATTCTTTAAAATTATTCGATTTTTTTATAACGAGTTTCCCCTGGATTTTGTACTGAGTCGGATTTTTAACTGAATTTTCACGTGGAATTCTTCCAAATTTCTTTTTAAAGAATACCCTGTTGGGATTCAAAATTTACTGTGAAATACTTGAAGAAACATCCAGAGAATTTTCTGAAGGAACTTCCGGTAAAATTTCTAGATCAACTTCCGGATAAATTCCTGATGGAGCTTCTTATAACTTCTTTTGGATGGAGCTTCTAATTACTTCTGGAAGTCTCCTGAAGAAATTTCCCGAGGAATTCCTGTTGGAACATCCAAAGGATTTACTGAAGAAACTTCCGGAAAAAGTTCAGAAGGAACTTCCGGAGGAATTCTTGGAGGAAGTTAAGAAGGAATTCCTGTATAAACTTCAGGATGAATTTCGGATGTTTTTTTCTAGAGGAATACCTGAAGGATTTTCCTGATGAATTTTTGAAGGATATTCCTGATGAATTACTGAAGCAATGTCCGGTGTAATTCCTGAAGAAACTTCTGGAGAAATTCTTGGAGGTAGTTCTGGACGAATACTTGGAGTAGCTTCCTGATGTATTGCTGCAGAAATTTCCGAAAGCAATCCTGGAGGAAATACCAGATAAATTTCACAGTATACTTCCGGAGGCATTCTTGAAGAGTCATTCGGCAACTTTCTTAAAGGATCTTTCAGAGGCAGAACTTCAGAAAGGATCCATTGTGGAGCTTCCGCCGCAATCCCGGGAAAACTTTCGGAAATAATCCTGGAAGACCTACTGGAGGAATTCGTGAAGGAACTACCGAAGGAGTTCTGGAGAAACTTCTGGAGGATCTTCCAAATGAACTCCTAAAGGATTTTTCGGAAAAATCCCTGAAACTTCCGGATAATTTCTTGGAGGGATTACTGAAAGAATACCAGGACGATTTTTAAAAGAAATTCATGGAGGAATTCGCAGAGTAAATACTGGAAGAATGTCCAAAGATATTTCTAGAAGAATAATCAAAGGAATTCAAGGAAAAATTTAACAAAAGTGTGTAGCAAGTTTCCTCTGAATTTCTTTTAGGCAGATTTTACTGTAGAAATTTACCTTGAAAATTATGAGAAATATCCATTTAATTTTATTAATAATTAATTTCAATTTCTTATTGACATTCGTAAGATTTTTTTATGAAAATTAATTGAGACAATTTTCTTGTGGAAATTAAAAGGGATTAATTGTGGGAATTGTGGAAATCAAGATGAATTTCCCGTTTAAATTTTGGAGGATTTTCTTTGTGTTTTTTAAGGAAATTATTAAATATAAATTTTGTACTGAATTTCCAACTTCAATTCTCTTGAATATAGACAAGAAATTCCTCATAATTTTCATCGGAAATTCTTTTTCAAATTCACAGAAAATTCAAATAGTTTCCCTTCGAATATTTAGACGAAAGTCACATGGACATACCGAAAAGATCAAATGAATTCGTAAGGAATTTAGAAAAAAGGTTAAGTTCTAGCTCAACGATTGAATAGATTAAATCAAGTCATAGAAGAGTTCAATATATTTTAGCAGTAAATTATATCGGCCATTGCGTAATGATCGAAATACCTTTTTACATACACGCCATCGGGAATTTTTTAACCAGCGCCTAACTCCAAGTTAAGTTCGTATGAAGTCTAAAATGCGTTGCATTTATCAGCCAGCTAGTGTGAATGTATTTTAATGTTTGAGATTCTAAGCCCCAGACAAAGACTATTATAATTATTGTATTTTTTTTTGCATAATTTAAATATGGTTGGGATTCAGCCAAACCGCACCGGCAAGCGGCTTTTTGACTAACTTGTGATATTTTGTTCGCAAAAGACAAACGGGAAGTATTTCATGTTAAGTCATGCGTACATTTGCTGTAAGGGATCCTCAGCTATGGCGTTGAACGATGTCCGATGCGATTTTTGACGAAGTGTATCTATTACATGAAAATTAAAAAAGCAAAATAGGAAATTTTTCATTGGCGCTTGGTCAGATTTGGCTGAACCCCGACCATATACAGGGGTTAGACGAAAAGGTTGAGATAGGCAAAATTTTGTCGAAATTCAAGCCAGCATAACTTTGCGTAGAAAAATTCGATTTCGATGAAATAGGGACCATCAGACGCGGAAACTCTTCTAGTATACTATCCCTATACAAAACCTGAGATTGGCCCTTGGTCAACGGCGATGTTCCGGATTTTCCGAGGGCATGTTTAAAATGCATTTTTTTCTTTTGCTTATCATTTTATGTGACGTTTACTGACATCTTCTTTTATGCTTTCCCCAGAAACAAGAACCAATATGCCGACCAATGCTGGCTGTAGATCAAAAATCCATTAGGTATACGCAGAGATATGGCCATTTTCGTGAAAATAGTACGGGATTGGCCATACACCTTGAATAAACTCCACTCCACACCACTTTCGCAGAACATCCGTAACCTGTTACAAATTGGCCAGAGAGTCTTACAGTCCTCAAAATATATCTTTAATAAATATCCTATATTCATCGTCTTGAGAAAACATGAATTTTGACACCCATATATGCATGGTTCCAGATGGTGCCAAAACCGGCTTTTCCGGGAAGGCCCTTGGAACCTGCTATAAGGGTCGCAGTGGACACTATCATTTTGGAAATGTTTCTGTAATCATTGTCTCGCAAAGCCATGAAGTTAGCTACTCATATTTACATTATTCCGATCTGTTATCTTTTCATCATGTTTCCGGGACCATTTTTACGGAAATAGCCATATCTCTGCGTAGTTTTGATGGATTCTCGATCTACAGCCACCATTGGTCAGCATATTAGTTCTAGTTTCTGGACAAAACATAAAATATGATGAAAGTAAACGTCATATAAAATGACAAGCAGTAGAAAAAATGCATCTTGAATGTACCCTCGGAAAACCCGGAACATCTCCGGTGGCCGAGGAACAATCTCAGGTTTTGCATAGGGATAGTATACTAGAAAGTGTCCGCGTCCGATGGTCCCAATTTTATCAAAATCGGATCATTCTACGCAAACCCCTGTAGAAGTCGCAGAATTTATAACTAAGAAATAAAATTATATTTTCTCTCGCTGGCTTATTGATTGTTTTTAAGTATCTTCAAATAAGTAGATAAGTCTTCAAATATTTTGAAAAGTCTTCAAAATGTCTTCACGAAATAAATGTCTTCACAGAGATTCAAATGTCTTCAAATTGAAGACATGTCTTCAAATTGAAGACATGTCTTCAAATCTGGTATCTCTGAGTCCAATTTAGGCAAAACAAACAAAACAGACATGTCTTTTGTTGATTAGCCGCAAAAAATCATGAAATCATTATCGTCATCATCATGAGGTCTATTTTGTTTTGACGTTTCTCCGTGTAGTAAATTGTAGTAAACTGTACACTGTGCCACCAAAGTACTCTTTAATGGGTAAAAAAGTACCCATTATGAAGTTAAATAGTTCAACTCATTTTAAGAGTAAACAGCGTTTACTCATTAATGAGCAAACCGCTTGTACGTCAGAACCAGGAGTAAATTTTACCCATTATGATTTTTTTTTAAATCTTGCCATGGGTAAAATTTATGCATTTTTCTTCTCTGTTCTAGACTATAGTACCTAATCGAATAAGGAAGTTTGATAAAAGTTAGAATACTGTTTTCATTTTCAAAGCACCCTTTTTACATATTTCGATTCACTTTCTGTTTCGGTACATTCATGTTGAATGCTTATTGCTGCGGAACCTGCGAATGGCGTCCCCTTGTCCTCCACTGCGGTGGCGGGCCCTCTGGAAATACGCGATGCTAAAAATTATCCATACGAATCAGCCAATTCACAGCAAGGCCGGAACAATAAAATCTGGTCAGAATAGAGACTCACTGGCTTTGAATGGAGCTGAAATGTTATTTGAAATTATCAGATATAACAAATTATAACAACTTAATCGATTAATCACCTTTTCGAGACGCCATCCAAGATGCTTCTGTAAAACGACTCGATCCATACCATCCTGAGTCGCCGGAACTGCTTCGATCAAGCGTCATCGGTGCTTCTTCTTCTTATTGGCATTACATCCCCACACTGGGACAGAGCCGCCTCGCAGCTTAGTGTTTATTAAGCACTTCCACAGTTATTAAGTTATATATACAGTTATTGGGGCCCTCCTTAGCCGTGCGGTAAGACGCGCGGCTACAAAGCAAGACCATGCTGAGGGTGGCTGGGTTCGATTCCCGGTGCCGGTCTAGGCAATTTTCGGATTGGAAATTGTCTCGACATCCCTGGGCATAAAAGTATCATCGTGTTAGCCTCATGATATACGAATGCAAAATGGTAACCTGGCTTAGAAACCTCGCAGTTAATAACTGTGGAAGTGCTTAATGAACACTAAGCTGCGAGGCGGCTCTGTCCCAGTGTGGGGATGTAATGCCAATAAGAAGAAGAAGAAGAAGAACAGTTATTAACTGCGAGGTTTCTAAGCCAGGTTACCATTTTTGCATTCGTATATCATGAGGCTAACACGATGATACTTTTATGCCCAGGGAAGTCGAGATAATTTTCAATCCGAAAATTGTCTAGACCGGCACCGGGAATCGAACCCAGCCACCCTCAACATGGTCTTGCTTTGTAGCCGCGCGTCTTACCCCACGGCTAAGGAGGGCCTATCGGTGCTAACGAGTTTAATTCATCCAAGAAAAGGAACAAGATGCAGTGGATTACGCTCCGTTAACAGCCAGAACAACAAATAACAAATCGCCGGAGATTGGGCTTCACTGAAAACAGCAATGATTCGTGCCTCACAAGCCGAATAATTTCCAGTTAAAAGATTTACTCTAACGTAATATTAAAGGATAAACATATTTTAATCCACTATCGAGAAGAATGCGATTTAAACTTACATTATAGATCGATCTAAACCAATCGATCTAAGTCAAGAAGTATATTTCCACCCATTAAAGGGTAAATATTGGAAACTGCATAATGGACACAATTTACCCACAATAAGATATTTTAAAATACCCATTATTTTGACAGCTGCATATGTCGTAAAATAATGGATATTTTTACCACATTAATGGGTAATGCCGAGTTTACAGTGCACTGTGCCACCAAAGTACTCTTTAATGGGTGAAAAAGTACTCATTATGAAGTTAAATAGTTCAACTCATTAAAAGAGTAAACAGCGTTTACTCATTAATGGGTAAAGGCCCTTTACGTCAAATTCAGGGGTGTTTTTTACCCATTATCCAAGGCACTATTTTTGAAAAAACGGGTATATTTTACTCTTTATTATTTTGAAAAGCTAGTTGAAATTTAGTATAAATCTTATGCAAGCAATTAGGCGGTTTATTATTTTTAATGAAAAAATCTTTATTATTGCACATGATGAAAACATAATTAACAATAAATTAAATGTAAATGTTCGGGCAAAAGCGCCAATGCTTCTCTTGTTCTTTCTTGTATATATTTATGGTCAATCCTTGATCGAAAGAACTCAGCTAACGGGCGGAGTTTTAGGTATTTCTACCGGAGCAGATAAACTTATTCGGCGTCTTGATGTCCAGAGCAATAGCAGCACCTGCGTCCAGAGCCAATCGCGAAATCTAAGGCATCCCTTAACCGACCACCGTCTACGTCTTCCCGATATCCGGTAGAATACCAATAGTTGCTCCGAGACCAACGCTGGAAGGCTTTCCTTATTGCCGAGAAACGTCTTTGTCTTCCCTATCAGCGAAATACCACAAGCAGCTGCACCAAGAACTACTGCATTTATGCCGGTTGTCGGAATTAGGGCTTGTTGAATGTTACTTTATTGTTTGCGGATAACATTATAGATATCTGGGCTGCAATAGACAAAATTTATAAGATATTTACTAAAAATAACAGCAATAAATAGAAGAATTGTTACCTCCTCCGCCATCAGCATCTTCGAATGTTTGTTCATTATTATTTCAACTTGATTTTCACTCAATAATGAGTAAAAACATGGAACTTGATAATGGGCACTAAATACACATTATCCTAAAAAAATAATTACCCATTATTTTGACAGTTTCATACATACAAAAATAATGGGTGTGTTTTACTCTTTAAAGAGTATTGTCGGGTTTACAGTGTGTAGTAAAGGCTAAGTTCGAATGTAGCATATGTCATAAGTTCGAAAATGTTTTTATTCATATCAAACATGCACACTTAAATTCAGAATTCCAGCTCGGTAATATATTTTACTGATTTAAATCGGTAAAAGTAAATTTGAACCGAGAGCTCAGTTATTTGTGATCAATTCACTGATTTCTGTAATTATTTTTACCGATGTCTCAGTTGTTCAAAATAATATACTGATGTTCGGTAATATAAATTACCGAACAAATCTGTTATAAGAAAACTGCCTTGTACTTGTCAAAAATATACCGATCGTTCAGTAAAAATAAATGGGCTTTACCGAGATTCCTGTAAAATAAATACCGAGCTCTCAGTGTAGTTCGAAGTTAGGCCATCACCGACAGTGTTAGCTCGGCGACGCCATTTTTGAGATGTGCAATCTAACTAATTTCGAGGAAGTTGTTGCCCGAGTGATTTCCTTCATATTTATTTAATAGGGCTAATCAGTGTGAATGTTTCACCAGTCAAAAGTGAACATAGATCAGGTAGAGTCAAGCATTTTATTTAGTTGGTATATTATTCAAACTTGATATTCTCAATTTCCAGGCAAATGACTGCATTCGTCGGCGGCGGCGTTTGTCGTAATTTAGGTCAGCGGTGGCATCACGCCCTCACTGTTTTCATCTATTTAAATGTAATAAAAAATTGTAATGTTTTCTTATATGCTAGATAATGAATATAGTAATAAAATAATAAACAAAAATCATTCGCATTTCTTGAGTTTCCTTACTTTATTTTCAAAGAAAAATCGGAATTTAAAATACAGTTTACCCGGTATTTTTCATTACCGAAGTCCGCACATTTTTTTTGCAAATCACTCGGTATTAACTACCGAGTGCTCAGTAAAAACTGACATTTTGCCCTCGAGAACTAAGAAGCGAGACCTCGGTAATTATTTGATCTTTTCACTGAGGTGGGTACCGAGAGCTCAGCTGTTGAGAAATCGGTAATCTGACAACCGAGCCCGGTAAAAAAGATTAAATGTGTGTAGTTTTCTCTGTGAACTTTATTTGTGAGTAGATACTACAAGCGTTGAGTTTTGCTACTTTTTATTCATACGACCCATTATGTTAGAAATTTATAACAGAAGCAGATACAAAATATATTGTTTACTGTGCAGTTGGAAATTTTTACAGGTCGTGATAGGTCTGCAGATTGTGATCACCAATCAGGGTGTCTACTCATCTGTAAAATCAAAATTCCCTGATTTTTCCAGGTTTTTTCCAGGTGTTTTACAATAATTTCCAGGCAAAAACAAACGTGCCATATGTAGATTTTAGCAACAAAACAATCAATTTAAAAAGTAAATATTGCGAAAAATATTATTTTTAAGAATATTTTGGTGGCTACACAGAACAATGTTGTAAATTACTTAGAAAATTCCTCTAGGAATTCTTTCGCAAGTTCACCCAGAAATTGCTTCAGCCATTCAATCAAAATTCCTTCAGGAATCACATAGGAAATTCCTCCAGGTATTTCTTTGAAAATTTCTCCATAGATTCCATCAGAAAATCCTGCGGATAAGAATTGCTTCAGAACTTCCTCCAGGATTTAATTTGAAAATTTCTTTGCTAAAACTTTAGAAAATATCTCAAGGAATTGTTTAGGAAAGTCCTTTAGATATGCATTTGGCGATTTTTTTTTTAATTTCTTTAGGTGTTTGTTCGAAAATGTCTTTTGAAAATCCCTCGGAAATACCTTTATAAAACACTTTACAGATTTCTTCAGATATTCTTCTGAAATTATTTTTAGGCATTTCTTTGGAAACTTGGTTAAGAATTCTTTCGGAAATCTCTATGAATTTTATTTCAGATGTTTTTTTTAAAGAAACTTAGGAAAAATTCTTCAGGAAATGTTCCGGAAATATGTTTGGCAATTTCTTCAGGAAATCCTTCAGTACTTCTTACGAAAAATCCTTCAGGAAATGTGACGTTAGGCATAAGAACGTTAGGCATAATATTGTCTTTATGTCGTTGGCTGTTTTTGAGGCATTTTATGCTTAACATCCTTTATGCCTAATGTACTTATGCCTAACGTACTCATGCCTAACGTCCTTATACCTCACTTGTCATAAGACGAGTTTATACAATCCCATTGAATTCCACCACTTAATTGTATCTTGACAGATACGTATTTCGACCTCAACAGTAAGGCTGTCTTCAGTGTCTCGTACTTGACTCGACTAAGTCGAATCCCGTAAACGTATCTCATCTAAAACTTTATTCTTGATCAACTGCTGCAGCGCCAATGTATTTTTAGCACAAAGTTGGATTGCGATCCTATTTGGGCAAATTGAAACACAACTGCTCAGTTTCCCACTGAATTGCGGTACTCAATTTAGAGCTTTTATGCATGTTTATGAAAAAGTGAAAACATACATCAAAATCGTGATTTTCTAGAAATATTTCGTCACTTTTAAGCATTCCTCCATATTTATATTTTATTCCAAATACTGATACCTCGGTACCGTAAATACCCATTCTCGTTCGTGTTTGGAACCGGTATTTTCGGTACCGAAATTAGCCGGTATTCCCGGTATTTTCGATGCCGGTACCACAACCCTAATTGTTATAATTATTTTTTTTCCTTTAAAGTGCCAAGCTTGCGATTTATGGACGGTTGTTAGAAAACATGTTTACCTATATTGAGACAAAATTTCGTCCAAACCAAAAGAGGTGGTTTTTGCAAATCGACTTTTAATTTCGAAAATCGATTTTTTTAGTGTTTGTATCAATTTGAGATTTTTTTCAATATTTTTATTCAAAAACTTGACTGATTTTGCGACAGTAACCTCTAAAACACTTTTTTGTAGGATGCATTGTTTTACGATTATATCCATTTGAAAAAAAAATCGTAAAAAACATTAGCATATTTCAAAAGATAGTCTAGGACAATTTTGAAAAACTAAGTATGCAGAGTGGCTTTTTGTAACAAAGTTTACATGTTCAGAAAGTTTCATTCAAACCTGAGATGGTGCTGCCAATATTTGTTCGAATTGGCGTGAAATCCCTCTACAACTTTTTTCAAGGTCCTTAAAATGTTGCAGAAAATCAAGCTTCGATTGCTCTTTCACTCCATTAATTTACATTTTCGCACTCTTTTGAAAATGGAGTACTTTTTAAGCTTGATAGTTTGACGTCGTTTGCGGTGGTGCGTGTCAGTTATGATTCAGAAAATCCAATGAAAAATCCGACATTTCTTACGACAATGCTTGCGCCGTCTAGCTTCTGAATACTGCTTGTGGATTCGTTTGGTACCATGATCTTCGCTTTTTGTTCAAAGTTGATAAGCAGCCATTTGACTATGAACAAATAATCAGAACAGAAGGTTGTATCCGAGACACTATTTAATTTGGCAGCAAAATAAAATTTCCATTAAAAATTAGTAATTTTCCATAAACAATTAGTAAATTGCCAATAAAGAAATCAGGGCATGAGCAATAAATAAATATAAAATTTCCACAAATAAAACAAAATTTCCATAAACAATTAAGAATTTTCCACAAAACAAAAATAAATAAGCACTTTTAAAAGCAAAAATAGCAATTATAAAAGAAGGATTTACCATAAAAAAATGAAAATGTTCCACGAAAAAAATCTAATATTTCCATGAATAAATCAATATTAGCAATAAACAATTACAAAATTTTCCACAAAATAATCAATAAAGAGCAATAAAAAAATTAGAAAATTTCCATAAAAAGCAAAAAACCTGATGAAATGTCACATGAACTTTAAAAGCTTCTAAAGAAGAGGTCATCTATAGAAAAATGCTCAGTTATGTTGCTTTTTTATATTTCTTTATGGAAATTTTCTTATTTTTTTTTATTGCTCTTTATTGATCATTTTGTGGAAACATTTTATTTTTTTTAGGAAAAATATATTTATTTTGTGCAAAATTTTGTAATTTTTTATTGCTAACATAATTTATGGAAAATTTGTATTTTTTTTTCGTGGAACATTTTATTTTTGCCTTTCTCGTATACAAAGTATACGTAAAGGCTATAGGATCACTCCAAAACCGAACTTTTGATAGAAGGCTCGGAGACCCATAGTGTTATATACCAATCGACTCAGTTCGACGAATTGAGGTGATGTCTGTATGTGTGTGTGTACAAAAATGTGAGACACACTTTTTGGTACTTAGCATTATTCGATTTGCTCGCAACAAGTTGCAGTCGACGCGGATTGCGGTCTAGTTGTTTCCTATTGAAAATTGGCCTGATCGGTCATTGCGTTCCAAAGTTATTGAAAAAACATTGTTTTTCTGCCAAGGGTCCCCCCTTGGAAAAAAAAATTTCAAAAATGGATTTTTTTTTTTTCGAATATAGCAGGAATGCATTCAAATGACCGCAAATACATATGAATTGATGGAAAAAGTAAGATCTATCCCCCTAAAGTTCTATTTCGACCTCTCTTAGGTGGTTTTCTGATTATTTTAATGCGCGAGAAAGGCACCACCAACGCTAGGTGGATTGATCTGGGTTTTTTTTATGGAAAATTCTTCTTTTATAATTGCAAACTTTTGCTTTTAGAAGTGTTTACTCATTTTTGTTTTGTGGAATTTTTTTAATTGCTTATGGAAATTTTGTTTTATTTGTGGAAATTTTATATTTATTTATTGCTCATACCCTAATTTCTCTATTGGCAAGTTTCTATTTTTTATGGGAATTTTCTAATTGTTTAGGGGGAATATTTATTTTAGTCATTTAATTTTGTTCAATATGTTTAATGATGCTGATGGTGAGCTGCTGGGAAGGCTACCGATGCCAATGTTAACATTGTTCTGCAGTCATCAGGTGGTTGAGGATTGCATTTTGAACAAAATCACTTCCAAATCCGCTTCTGTGTAAAATGATCCTCCTGAAAAAGACCGATTCACTTTACGTAACGCGTTATCCAACTTCTAGCAGGACCTAACGATAGTATGCAATTTGAACCAAATCAATCTGAGTTGTGCAACTAGGTATGACACGAACACGCTGACTACACGGGGTGGAATCGGACATGGAGATTCTAACCGCCCGGGAAAACTAAAGAAACATCGCCCAAGGCCTACGATTATGGTGCTCCGAAATATGTCAATCATATACTTAACTCGCTAAAGTCAATATAAAAATATTACTGTTAATTTTTCGAACTGTCTAAAAGGAGCTCAACTGTTTTTCACTTTTCGTCGTTGGTATGATAAACCAGGCTAACATAAACCGTCGAAAGCTATCCATAGAACAATACAATTAACTCTTCTCAACTCTTCTCTGTTTTACGCTACACATTTTGCATGAAACCCATCTAAGATAATAACATATATGCTGATTTGTTGCTCACATACCATAGTTTACCAGGAAGGCAAAACATACATGATTACGTCTCAGATAATAACTATAACTGCCGATTCCCCTTCTCGAAGAGAATACTCTGAAGAGCTTGTTGAATCTTCTGAGAAGTGTGATCTCATTTCTCCGAAACCAAAACACATAAAACATCTTTTCCTCTGCATTCCATATCACCTACATCCAAACGACGAAGGTCACTTTCCCTTCTTATGATTTATAACAACGGCTATAGTTACACGAGGGAAAAGACACATGGGTTTACTTCCGAACAACTGGTTTCGTGCTTGAGATACATACTAAAGTGCAAAATGCAACCAGCCAACGCATCGTTCCGCCGCAGTCAGTAGTCAGTCAGCATAGTGGTCTATAATGCGCAGCTCGACAACGAGATGAGGTTGTTTGTTTGCTACCTCACGCCTCACATCCGTCGGCGGCCGTCCAGATCCAGGCTTGTCGTGTGCGAAACATGGGAGGAATTTTTAATCAACTGCATAATTGACCCGATGCGTGTTACGGAGATAGCGCTAGGCTTTACAAAAGGAATGAATCGATTATGGAACGGTCGGTGTTTGATGTTAATTCCTCGTAAATGAGAATGGGTCACTGTATGATGAAGACAGCAATGATTTGGGTTAAAGGTCAGTTTTGAATAGAAGTTTCTTAATAATCTAATCTGAAAAAAGCTTCTTCATTAAATTAAACAGAGAATTCTACTTCTACAAAAATTGAAAACTTGGGTGTCATCAAGTTGACTGTTGCTTAGAACGGACATAATCCGAACAACTAGTTGAGACCACAGATTATTTCTCCATTTCTAATTGCAATGCATTCAAATCAATCCGACGTAGACTTAGAAACACGTTTATGCCCTTTTCCACGATTCGACATTCCAACAACGTTTGTTCAAATGGCATCTACAATAAAAACCAACAAATCGTTTTACAATCGATTCGCAACAATTTAAGTTTAAGAGCTTCATCCGAGCAACATCAACCGGATTAACGTAGGAAAGTGTTTTTCGCATAGCGTCACATAGCGCATCCGCTCCTTCCGCACGTTGGATCAGACGTTTGGTTCTTTGCTCTTCAACTGGATTGACCGGCCTCGGGACCGGCCTACATGAATTTCTATATCCCTCCAGGGAACTTGAACATGGGCACATGAGCACACCGTGCTGAGAAAATGCGACGCGGCCGCATTTCTACTGCTGCAGTTTGCTGGCCGGCACAAAGACCCTGGAACGTGACGTGAGTCACTTGGAAGCCAGTGACAAATGAATGTGGCGGTAATGTTTCTGCTTGATCCCGGGCGGGTCGAAGGAATGCGATCGCTGCAATGCATAGTGGCCGGAGGCCATGACTTTGATCATTGATTTAATACAATCTTTTATCGTTTTATAGATATATGGAGTCTCGTAAAAGTTTTCAAATTCGAGTTCAACGGCTGTCTCGAAAAATTGTGTTTACGCTACGCTATGAGAAATTCCTGGGATTTCCCATTGTTTGTAATTTCTAAGTTTATCTGCACGGAAATTCCTCCAGAAATTCTATATATAGTCCTCGGAGTTTGCAAAATTACTTTTTTGCAATTCCTGATCATAATATCTGGTTTACAGTTCGTCTTTAAGTGATAAAACAGCCTACTTTTCCATACCGACGAAATGGGTGCTTTAATGAACATCATGCAACTCAAATGGGTTGCATAATATTCATTATAACACTCATTTGGGTGCTATAATGAAAAACTAACATCAGAACAGTAGTTACATGACTATATTTTACTGAATTAGTTTGAGTAAGGCTCAAATAGTGTATTCTATGCGCCCCGTAATAAAATAAATAGTTTGGTGGACATGATATCAAAAATTTCCTAAGGCAAGCACATATATCGCATCACGGCTTATCGAACTATGCAATGCGGCACGGTAACATGTAATCTGATTGTTCTCAGCAGCAACATAATTTTTTGGCAATAATGATCATGTGGAGTAAATTAGACTGTACAATTTTGATACAGATTTATCAAATTAAAGTCCATTTTCCGTCATTGCAAAAAATAGCGTGTGCATTTCGTTGCAAAACTCGATTTTTCCAGCACTCGTAGTATTTATCCAGCTCGGCAAGCCTCGTTGGATAAACGTAACTCGTGCTGAAAAAATCATCTTTTTGCAACTTGTTGCACAAACTACTATAGTATTCTCAGAAAAAATGCAAAAAAAAATTCTGAAGGAATTCTTTAAAGGATTAACAAAAAAAATCTCCTGGAATTTTTGTATAAATTTCTAGGTTTCTCCAGAAAATCCTAGAAAGTACTTCAGGAAATTCTTAAAGAATTTCTCCGGGATTTTTAAGGAATTGCTTCTGAAATTTATCTCTTCGGAGTTTTCTCCAAGAATTATTTCGGAAGTTTCGTAGAGAAACTAAAAACTGGTGGAAAATCAGTTTCTGAAGTTGGACAACGCCTCACAACCCGAGCAGGAGCGACGACCTCGGTAACAGAAATTGGTATGAACTAGCCTTGCATTAGAGGTAAAATACCAAAAAATAATACCAAAACTCAAAGGTGCAGCCCAATCGGGTTGTACGCAAAGGTGACGTAGGACTACGTAGCTATTCTAAATTGATGGTATTTGTAATAATAATTTGTGTCGTTGTGTCGAAAGACAAAAGGTCGAAGGACAAAAGGTCGATGGATAGAACGTCGAAGAGACAAAAGGTCGATGGGATAAAAGGTCGAAGGAACAAAAGGTCGAACGGACAAAAAGTCGAATGGACAAAATTTAAAAATCTATTATTCTGTATACATGAAAAATACTAAATATACGACAAGTTTGAAAACATGTTTCTGAAAAAAAATCTAGCTTATTACATTTCCCAGAGATTTCTCCTTCTTCATTTCATGGGCAGTTCTTAAACCAATTTACAGTGAATATTCAGCAGCCAGGGCGAGCATTGTATGATTTTGATTAGTTCTCGGGATGAGAACTGAAAAATTAATACTTGTTATATCGTGCTCTTGTAACACGTGTCGCTTGGAGTGCATGTTTGAGTGATATAGGTTGGTTTTGGTATCTTTGATTCAGTGTCGTATAATTAATTATTTCGCCGACGCGACTTCCTATACATTCCTATACATTACAATCCGATGTCGATCATGGAGAATCAGAAGATTGTCAGTCTCTTGTATAAATGTGTGTCAAATTCATTTTCCACTCATCATCATGTATGAGATGGGGATGTTATTGGTTTTAATTCAACGTAACGTTGTTATTGGTTTCAAATAAGAAATAAGCACTGATGCATGTACACAAAGACTGGCCTTAAGCCGTACATTATGCACATTATTCGATGATTCAACCGTACGAATCATTTTAATTAACACTCACACATGCGTGATGTTGTATTTTGTACTTAATTGATACTTGATGGGCTGCAGCTCTTCGATGAACCTACGCCGAATGGAGTATCCTTCTACACTGGACTCGATCCTGTGCCAATCGCTTCCAGCCACCCTGAACATTGAGCGCCCTCCTCTAGCAGCACACATGTACCACGTAGGTTACTGCAACTCATATGTGATAGATGATCATAGATTTGGTCACAATCAAGTTGCTGGAACTATTAATGTTTGATTTGTGCTGCTCGGGTCAGGTCCTCTTCAACTGCAAAAAGCCATCTTCCGGGTTCTCTACTAAATATTATCTTCGCTTGACGTTCTTCCGGCATACGAACAACGTGACCAGCCCACCGTAGTCTGCCGTGTTGTATAAGCCTAATAATACCCAGCCCTTTATACACCTGGTACAATTCGTGATTCATGCAACGCCGCCAGATACCGTTCTCCTGTTTACCGCCGAGTATTGTCCGCAGCACCTTACGCTCAAACACTTCGAGAGCTCTCCGATCAGCTTCTTTTAACGTCCATGTCTCATGGCCGAATAAAGCCACCGGAAGAATCAGAGTAGTATACAGCGCGAGTTTTGTTTTCCTTGGCGGACTACGAGACTTAAGCTGTCTGCCCGTAATAAGCCCTATTTGCAGCTGCAATACCACCTTTGGCGGTGTACAAAAAGACGGTGTGTGGCGGCGAAGAATGAACCACGAGCGAGCCCAGTTCTACGGCGAATCCAGTATCCAGAAGGTAGCTAAAGCCGGAAGGGTACGATGGGCAGGGCATGTTGTAAGAATTCCGGACAACTACCCTGCAAAGATGGTGTTCGCTTCCGATCCGGCAGGTACGAGACGGTGTGGAGCACAGCGAGCAAGGTGGGCAGACCAAGTGTGAAACGACTTGGCAAGCGTGGATTAATGAAGGGACGGGGCTAATGGAATTTCTTCATTAGATATAAGAAAGCTGCATTTCTGCGCGTGCGAGCCAAACAACGGACTGTGACTGTGTCCGTTCCGCTGCATCGAATGTCGAACCGCTCGAATCAAAATGGCTCGCGCGTGTAGTAAGTAGTAAAATTCTTCTTTATTTAAAACATTTTTTGTTCTACAATCATTTTTAACATGTACAGTGATCGGCCGGCTTGGCCCTCCAACTTCAATTTCAATTATTGTTATTATTATTATTATTATTATTATGCTTTTACTTAATTTTTAAAATATAATGTATCATGACGGCCTTCAGGAGGCGCTAGTGTTTTTTTAAATTTGATAATCTAACTACTATGTACACTCATATTTACAAAAAGAATTTGATAACCTAGATTGGAACTAGCGTCCTAAGCGCTTGTTGGTCCGAGTGCAAGCAACGGACCCTAAACTTTTCTTTACACACACCAAAGCGTTCATGTAAGGTTTTTATCCCGACCAGACAGTGGACCTCGGATGTTCTTGTACTGGGGCGTTGAGGATCATCCTCAGGAATTTGTTTTGGACCCGTTGAAGTTTGAGGTGGTGGGTTTTAGTTTGTGGTTTTAGCGCAGCGCTGCCAGACCGGCATGCCATATTCAATCACAGGTAGGATGATTTTCTTGTATACAGCAAGCTTATTTTTCAGGGACAATGACGACCGACGGTTGATCAAAGGATACAGTAGATTCAACAAGACGTTACACTTTGTCACCGTCTTGTCAACCTGTTGCCTGAAAATAAGCTTGCTGTCGAGGGTCAAGCCAAGGTAGTCGGCCTCATTGGGTCATTCCACAGTCGTGCCATTGAGGATGATTTTACAGTCGCCAAGCGGAACAAGTTTAGGGGATTTGGAGTGGGGGAAAATGATGACCTGGGTCTACGCCGTGTTGATACAGATCTTCCAGCTGGTGAGGTACTCTGTCAGGGCATCCATGCCTCGTTGGAGTTTTGCCACTAGCGCTCTGATCACTCTACCGTTGTAGACGATGGAGGTGTCATCTGCGAACAGATACAGAATGCCGCCTTCTGAAGGTTCTGGCATGTCGGAGGTGACCGTTGACCGACCGCGTCGGAAACCAAACTGTTCCTCGAGCAAGATGTTGAGATTTTCGGCAGACTCAAGTAACCGATGATGAATAGCTTTTTCGAATAGCTTGGATAACCCTGAGAGAAGGCTGATGGGTCGAAAACTTTTGGGGGAGGAAGGATCCTTCCCAGGCTTCCGGATGGGGATGACTTTCGCTGACTTCCAGGACGATGGGAAGTAGCTGAGCCGGAGACACTGATTAAAGATCAGTGAGAGGTGCTCAAAGAACGGAGCACTCATGTGTTTGAGCTCGAGATTCAGGATGCTGTCGAAGCCTGGGGCCTTCATGTTCTTCGACGATTTGATATAGGCCGTCAATTCGTCAGCTGAGATCTCCAACTCCTCCGAGAAGTCGTTGGGAATCAAATGGATGTTGTTAGCATGCTCGATGACGGCTGCTTCGTGTGAACTGACGATGTTCTGCCCAAGATTGTGTGAGTTGACGAAGTGACGACCTATTTCAGCGACCTTCTCTACAGGAGTTATCAAGCGATCCTTAGAGCCATTATTGTCTAGTGGGATCAAAGGTGGAATGGGCCGAGGCTTGGATTTTAGTATTTTGGTCATTTTCCAGAACGGCTTAGCAGAATCTGGGAGAGTGCGGATCTTATTCGAGAAGTCGTTATTTTTGAGGTCCACCATTCTGGTCTTGATAAAAAATAATACATGGGGAGGCACTGAATGATTTATAGCTATCAAATATATTTTAAAAATTGATATTAAAATAGGGTAGGGGACGGCTTTGGCAGGTTTTGTTCTATTTTTGGCAGGGGGGTCAAATTTGGCCTAAGCATTCTTTGCATATCAAAAAATATTGTGGCCAAATTTCATAAAATTTGGTCGACAAAATCCCCCCTGCCAGTGGTGGAGCGGAACCTGCCAGGGCCGTATTTCCCCCTATTTAATCCAATTTATGAACCGTTGCATTACCAGTTTGGTAATGAGTCAGAAGGAACAATTAAAATTTACTATAATGGAATTAATCATTATGAAAGTGTTTACAGTAAAAATATAAGGAAAGAGGAAAATTCAAGAACACTTAAAAAGACAGAAGAAAGAAAAACTAAGAATCATAATGTGTTGGATGAAATGAGTATGATGGAAATTGTTAAGAAAATTAATGTTAAAGAGGGGAGAATGGTCGCGAAAAGGATAGTCAAGGGACCAAAATGCTTGATTTGGTCGGTGTGCCATTAAGTAAGCAAAATTTCCCCGTAATTACCAGAATTCAAACCAATTACATTAGCTCTACAGACAGATATTAAAAGAATATTGAACCTACAGGATCAAACACTTATTCCATGCACAGAAATTTGGATGGCAATAGCAAACATTACCGGAATGAATATTAAAGTATATCAAGAAAACACAAAAGAAAGGATATTTGTTAATGACAACCAATTAAAAAAATGACATAATATTATTTAAAAGTACCATAGATAACGAAATACGAATAGATAGTGTGGAGAAAATGTACTTCAAAAAGGAAAATAACATCAGGAAATGTAATGTGGAAAACAATAAGAAAGAATCAATGGTCGAAGACACTACGTTTAGAAATAAAGAATTATAATATCTGAGTCAAAGAAGAATGAATTCCAATATTTTCAAAATAGCATTTAGACCTGTGCGCCGGTCATATAATCGGCGGCGGCGGCGTAGTGGTCACTTTTGCCCCGGCGGCGGCGGCGTCACGGCGGCGCGCCGTTGGCTTTTATCGGCGGCGGCGGCGTGAACCGGCGTGCATGAAAAATTCAATGGCTGAAAAAAATAATTTTAACGCGATTTTTTTAATTCACGCGGTTTTGATTCACACGGTACGAATCGCTCGTATAAAAATCGACTTCAGCGGATTAAAATTGTAATATTCGATCGATCATCAAACAGCACATTCCATAGTAAATTACCAGCGACACTAATAAGTACCTCAAAATGTTATTTAAATTTAAACTATTTTATTATTCTTTGATTTTGATAAATCAAAATTTAACAACGAATTCTGCTTCACAATTCGAACCCTTGAGCAATATTGAGAATTAGACTTCGGTGTCATAGGACTAATTTGTTAATATTTTTTTCTAAAAGCGTTCCTAATTCAGGATTTTGATAAAGTCCAGTCGATTTACTTCTCAATATATCTAAATTTCTGAAAAATTCCAACTACTATTCTTTGAGTTACATATGTATATAATTGGGCAATGTCTGAGCGGCTGCATATCTAGTATATTTAGAGAATTTGCAGTTCGTTCACCTGCTGTGACCCTTGGATCCTGGAACGACATTCACGATGGAATCCACTAATGACAACCACAATGGACAGTTTACTCCCCACCTCGCGTTCTTGTATGCACAAATCTCAATAGATGATCAACATAACTAAAATGAGCTCTCGCTGAGTAAGACTGGGGCACGATGACCTACCAAATTGAATATTTTCCTTAAAAGTTGGTTAAATAAGACAAAAAAAAAGTTCTTGGTGGGTTCCTGAACAGATTTCCGGAGGAAACTACGATTTTTTTTGACGTTTCATTAGAGATTCCTTTGTAAAACCATATAAGAAATTCGGCGGAAACTCATATAGGCATTTTTTCAAAAACCATTAAGGCTCTCGTTAGGAAATTCCTTTAGTAAAACCACAGGTAAAACCATAGAATATTCTTTCAGGATTTCATTTAAAAATTTGTTAAGGAATGTAATATTTTCCGAAAAAAATCCTAAAACAATTTCCGAAGAAATTGCTGAAAAAATCTTCGAAGGGGTTCAAAAAGGATTCTCCGAGGGAATAGCGAAAAGAGTTTATAAAGACATTTCTGGGAAAATTTTTGTAGTAATTTTCAAAAGAACTTAGTGTAAAAATACTTCGTCCGAACTTGGCCAACTTCACTATTGATCCCACGACGGACTTGCCAAAAATCACACCAAGGAAATACAAAACCGAACTAGCTTGGTTCCTTGCTAAAAGTAGACTCGTTTATTCGTCATAAGGAACAAAGGTTTGGGCACGCAGGCCTTGCTTATTATATGTATAGGACCTATAGGTATTTTATAATTTTGTCCGGAAGCACCGACTTCAAAAATAGTTTACATTAGGGAGCCGAAGGGATTCCCGCAGAAAAATAATAAAGAATCTTTTCAGTAAATTTCGAAAAAATGTTCTAGGGAATTCCTAGAAGAATTTCCGAATGGTTCCCAAAAGCAATTTCTGAAGAAATTTCTTTAAATGAATTTCTAAAGAGATTCCCGAAAAATCAAAAGAAATGGAGAATGTTCCCAAGTAACATTTTAAGTTTTACAACGCTCTTGAAGACCATAATTTACTCTTCAAGAGTGTTATAAAACCTGCATAAAAACAACAACAGGTTTGAGACAGAATTACTGAGGGAAATGACCAAGAACTTCTTCCTTAAGCTACCTTAAGTTAGAATTTTCAAACGATTACCCGTATAAATTCCCAAGGCATTACTTAAGGTAGTTCTGAAAGAATTCCTATGGGAATTTCAGGAAACGATGCCAAAGAACTTGCTAACGAACCCATAGGGGAAATTCTTAAAAATTTCCAACGTTTTTTTTTCTAAAAAAATCCGGAGGAATTCCTAAATTAATCCTCCATATTAATTTCCGAAGAAATTCCTAAGCAAACTTTCAAAGACTAAACATATTTCCGAAGGAATCTGTAAATGAATTTCTGAAGGAATTTTTAGAGAAATTCTTAAATATTTTCCGTCGATATTTCAAAAGCGATTTGCGAATGATTTTCGGAAGGTACATCCGGAAGAATTTCTAAGGGAGTTACGAAAGAATTCCTAAAGGATTTTATGAAGAAATTCCTAAAGCAATTTCCTATGACATTTTTAAAAGAATTTTCAAAAGAACGAACCTTAACGAATTTCCTATGGTTTTCTTAAACAAAGGAATACGTGTAGGAAATTCTGACGTAATTCCTGAGGTAAATTTGAAGGAATATCCGAAAGAATTTCCGAAGAACTTTCTGGAATTCGTTTCCGGAGGAGTTTTTGTAGATCTTTTTCCTAAGGAATTCCTGGACGAATCTTCAAAGAAATCTCTGGAGGAAATTGCGAATAAATTACTAGGAAAAATTCCAAAGGAATTCTTGAAAAAATCTAGGAATTACATCAGAAATACCAGTAGGCATTTTCACTGAAATTCTATTGGGAATTTCTTCGTAATTTCTTTTAAAAATTCCTTCGGAAATTCCATCAAAAAATACTTCAAAAATACCTTTATGGATTTATCTGGAAATTCCTTTAGGAATTCTTTAGGGACATATTTTACCTTCAAAAACTCTTTTTAAGTTCCTTTAGGATTTATTTTTGAAAATCCATTCAGTTTCTCTTTTGGGAATGCCTTCAACAATTTATTTGGAAATTCCTGCACTAAACCCAAAACAAATTTCTTCAAAAACGCCTACAAAAATTTATTTGGGAACTCCTCCAGAATTTTATTTCTTAAATAATAAAAAAAGAATACCGCCCAGAATTCCTTCAGAAATTCCTCCAGGGAATTCTTTAAAAGATTATTCGAAAAACCTCCGAAATTTCCTTCGGAGATTTCTCCAGATTTTTTTTTCGGTAGATCTCCCAGGATTACCTTTGAAATTTATTGAAAATGAAGTTGTTTTTCGAAAAAAAAATCTAAAAATAAACAACAAACACTAAAAGACTTTCGAAAAGATGAAGGCATTTTCGAAGAAATTCCTGCAGGAAGTTCCGGAAGAATTCCCGGAGAATGTTTTAAAGGACGTGCTGGAAGAAGTTCTGAAGAAATTCCTTAGACAAATTTTGAATGAATACCTTTTGGATATCTAGAAGAATTTTTTCTAGCGATTCATGAAATAAGGCCGTTACAAATATGGAATTGGCATTTTGACCTACTGGTCTCCGAGAGGTCAAGGGGTGGAGCATGAGCAGCATGAGCAGGATAACCGTACAATTCGTAGTTGCTATTCCGTGATTGACTAGAACTTGCGAAATTGCACAGGGAACCAATTGAATGGAGCTTGGGTTTAGCTATCATTCTCAATGTGCAAATTTCGGAAATTCAATGCATTTTACTAAGTCAATTACGGCGCCGGCCACGTCCTTACGATCATCAAGGGGAGGAAGGATTATTAGTTCAACTCTCGTTGCTACTAGAGACCGAGTATACCTCTGCATCTCCACGATAGTCTTAGGATAGGATATTGTGTTAGTATGAAGGGATATATTATCTGGATTCACTTTGGTAAGTGATGCGATCTATGGGATAGGAATATATGAATGAGAATTAGAAGTACTAGAGTAATGAGAAAGTATTAAAGTCAATTCTAATGGGATTCATTTTTTACAATTAGAATTTGAATGCTATTGGATTCTAATACTACGCACACGTCTACCACACCATCGCTACCCGCACATTAACCTCACACATTCTTACTTGTATGAGGCCTGCACGAGCATAGCGACCGTATATAGCATTCGTATGCGGGTACAAATGAATACCAATCTATTTTACATTTTTATTTACTGCTACTAAGTAACAGGCAGCTTTTTATAACAATTCTATATTTAGAATCATACTTGCTAGCAATGAAAATTTGATTTGCAAAGAGATTGAGTTATATGATTAATGAAATTATCTAATAGGAAATTGGAAAGGGCCAGGGATCAAACCCTTAATCTCCTGCTTATGAGGCAGAAGCAGTGACACAAGGCCACCAAGCACCCTTGGTCTCCGAGAGGTCAAGGGGTGGATAATAAAAAATAAATATTAAAATGAAAAAAAATAAAAAAACTCCTCGGATTTGTTAAAGAATGTTTTGAAAATCCTCAAAATTGTCCGAATTTTGCTGCCCCCTCAAAATATTATTTTTTGGCAAAAAAATTCGAGGAGGAGGGAGACAAAATAGATTCGGCCTAATTGCCGAAACAATTTCAAAACGAAAAATTTCCGAAAAAATCCTCAAAAAATGTCTGAAGAAATTCTCAAAAATAAAAAGAATGGAATTTTTTAAGGAATTCCTTAAGAAATTTCCATAGGAATTGCTAAAGAAACTTCCAAAGGAATTCCTCAAGGAGTCTCCGAAGGAGAATGTAGGAATTCGTGGGACAAAATTCGAAAGCATTCCTTGAGCAAGCTCCGAAAGAAATGCGTAAAGGATTTTTTGAAGAAACCCGTAATGAAAATTCTTAAGGAATGGGGAAGGGGTATTGTTCAGCAATCGATCAACTCAATGTAAGTCTTGAACCCAATGACCGACTTGAACCGACCGATAAATTCAGCATAACTTTTGAACCCATTTACCGATGTCCACCAAATTTGGAACCCATATTCTCTGTTTAAGGAAGATTATATCAGACTGGGTAGGAGTGTCATAGATATATGAGAGAGATGGTATATTTATTAAACGAACAGTTTAGTATACCTTTTTACCGCATAGGTCAATTCAAATCAAATTTGTAAACACGTATTCTTTGCCCGAAACTATTATAGAGAGGCTGGGAGGAACTTTTGGAATGCGGGAGGTTATGGGGGTTGGGTATTGTTTAGAAAACGACTTAATTTAAAGTCCCTCTTATTTAGTTCATTTGAGGTTCTCTGACATTGTACAATTCTCCGAAAACAAATTTCCTGAATTCCTCAAGTATAGCAAATCCTCGACAATAACATTTTCCCGGTAATAACATTTCCCCAAAAATGACTTCTACGAAAATGATATCTCCCAAAAATGATTCTTACCGATACACATATCCCAGAATATGATATTTCGCTGAAAATGACATATCGCTGAATGAAGCAGGCCATTAGCACAACACTATTTGGCTTAAGGACATTTGGGATAATTATGAACAGCATCAGAAAAATCTTTCATAGAAAGCATGCATTTGCTGGGTATAGAGCAATGATAATTGTTGCCCTTCATCGGAATCATGGTTCGCCCAGTGAAAGCAATGGTTAATGTGTATCCTTCTGTAGGTGGTTGTGATTGCTTCTTTAAAAATGGGCGTTTGCTCGGAATAAAGCATCGGTGGATAGTTTTTTCCTTCTTTAGCAAGTGATTTTTGCCCAGAATAAGGCTATTCAAACCAACGATCCCCTTTTCAATATCAGTCAATGCTTCCAAAAGCCTTATTTCAATCAAATGATGAAGTATCATTAAGTTAACACAAATACTCTGTTGACCAATTGGTTTTATCTTTTTCTGGTTGTGAAAAAAAACTGCACACCAAACTGGCAATTCCGAGCAAGGCCGGGTACATAAAGCTAGTAATGTAATAAAAGCATCGCCACTGGTGGCACGGGATCGCAACAGTGCTATTTTTATAGTCATATTTTCATATAAAATGCTGGATCGATGAGGTTGAATGATCTGCAGCAACACACCGAGGACCACCACGAAAACGTTACCAGCGCCTCCGTGATGCTGTGTCTGCTCCGTAGCGATCGCTTTGATGCGTTCGCTCTTCGTGAAATCTTGTTCAAACTGAGGATTAGATCCAAACCCGCAAGTGATTGATGTTTGATGTCTGTGCTAGTGATGCATGTACGTGATTGGTTGGTTTACCTATTTATATTTGTTTTTTATAAATTTTCGATAATAAATAGTTAAAAATTAGTATCGAGAAACGGCTGATATATTCAAGTTTAAAGCCTATCATATTTTCGTGACGGTCCCTGATTTTCGCAATCGTAAAAGGTACCCCAATATAGAAAAGACAGACGTAGTCCTACGTCAAAATACTTCCCTCATCCAGCTGGAAACTGGTTGTTCCAAGCTATTGACATCCTATTGTTTAGCCCATCGCCAGATCGTAGCCAGGATGTCCTGGGCTATAATTTTTTTTTCATACTGCGTTTCAATGATGACAGCGGGCTATGTCTATTGATGATGATGACACCGCGTTTGTCACCGGGTCGGATTTTTCTCCTCGGTGGGTAGTCTTATTACTGGGGGGTGGTATGAGCACGTGGCTGTCTTTGTCGTCAATGACTGGATGACGGTAATTTGAGCCTTAATGTTCAGTTTTTTTAATTTTCCGCAGTTTAGTCTACCCAAACCGAGCCGGTGACAAGCTCGGTGTCATCATCATCAATAGACATAGACCGCTGTCATCATTGAAACGCAGTATGGAAAAAAATATAGCCCAGGACATCCTGGCTACGATCTGGCGATGGGCTAAACAATAGGATGTCAGTAGCCGGACCCAAACAGTATACAATGTTTGTGTGTAGTTCTATCATCCATAAGTGCCGATTATAAATTTTTGAGCGTCAGTATGTGTCATCAGAGCTTATCATGTTTCAGTTAATTTAATTCAACTATATAATCATCTTCATTCAATGGTCCTCAATATGAAATAATAAGAAAATAATCTTTGGGATTTAATCAGGACATGACTAAAATGAACCAATATAGTCTGAAATTAAAGTCGAAAGAATTTTGGGCAACGTTACTAAACAACGGTCCTTTTTCATGCATAGTGTAAAAACTCGGAATCACTTTTTATAATTCAACTTCCTTTGGAAGACCCACCGCTGTGCATCTTTCGGTTGTCGTCATTGCTCTTCACCAGAAGGCGTCATTGTCATTCCGATCACCACGCGGGCTTACATGCATGTATGCAACACGATGCACCGGTGATCTCTCACTTCATTCCGGAGAAATTGTCGTCTGCACGTCCCGGCCACAACAACGGTTCACCTTGCGGTCAAAGACAAAAGAGTGATGGTACTTTAATTGCCCCCAAAAAAGTGATGCACGATCACTTCTTTTTGGTCGCGCGAAGCTCCAAACGAGCGGAACAAAGACATCAATGTCAAGATCGTGCAGTAATTGGCTGGTCGCGCCTAACGGGTTCAACCGGGAAAATCTTCACATGTTTCGCTATGATAATTGCTTTCTTTCATGTGTCAAATATTGCGACTGTCGACTGATGGTGCGAAAATGGTTACACAATTGCCGAAATTGTTAACGGGATGAGTGCAATTATGGAACTGTTGATGATAATAATTGCACGAAATGATTACCCAATCACCTTGTCTTTTGAAGGTGTGCTGTCGCTATGAGATAGTTCGCTCAACCTCACCGCAATCATGGTAGACTTTTAACATAGACGCTTAAGCTGTACTTGGCTACTGTATTTTAAAATTCATAGATTATAAGAAGTGTTTTGTAAATGCATATGAACTAAAAAAAACCCTGATTAATCCACCTAGCGGTGATGGTGCCTTTCTCGTGCATTATAAAAATAGTATTTAGGCCATTACTCTTGAGCCCATAGTCCAATTTTCAATAGGAAACAATGAGAGAGTATTCTGCGTCGAATGCAACTTGTTGCGAGTAAATCGGTTAAGGATAAGTACCTGAAAAATGAGTGACATTTTTTTGGGTGGGTGCGCACAGACACACACACATACACACACACATACACACACACATACACACACACGCACACACAGACATCACCTCAATTCGTCGAACTGAGTCGATTGGTATATAACACTATGGGTCTCCAGGCCTCCTATAAAAGTTCATTATTGGAGCGAACATATAGCCTTTACGTATACTTTGTATACGAGAAAGGCAAAAATGGTAAAATTTTCGATCTCATAGTCCAATTTTCAATAGGAAACAACGGGACAGGATTCTACGTCGAATGCAACTTGTTGCGAGCAAATCGGTTAAGGATAAGTGCCCGAAAAATGAGTGACATTTCTTACGCGATTTTTTCGTACGAATTTGTATTTTGGCCATAACTTTCGATCCCATAGTCCGACCTGGCCAATTTCAAATAGGAAACATTGGAACAGGATTTTGCGTCGAATGCAACTTGCCGCGAGCAAATCGGTTGAGGATAAGTGCCCGAAAAATGAGTGACATTTTTTGAGTAGTTTTGCGCACACATACACACACACACACACACACACACACACACACACTCACACACACACACACACACACACACACACACACACACACACACACACACACACACACACACACACACACACACACACACACACACACACACACACACACACACACACACACACAGACATCACCTCAATTCGTCGAACTGAGTCGATTGGTATATAACACTATGGGTCTCCGGGCCTTCTATAAAAAGTTTGTTTTTGGAGCGATCATATAGCCTTTACCGTATACTTAGTATATGAGAAAGGCAAAAATGGTATAATTTTCGATCCCATAGTCCGATATGGCCAATTTTCAATAGAAAACAACGGGACAGGATTCTACGTCGAATGCAACTTGTTGTGAGCAAATCGGTTGAGGCTAAGTGCCCGAAAAATGAGTGACATTTTTTACGCGATTTTTTCGTTTGAATTTGTATTTTGGCCATAACTTCTGATCCCATAGTTCGATCTGACCAATTTCAAATAGGAAACAATGGGACAGGATTCTGCATCGAATGCAACTTGTTGCGAGCAAATCGGTTTAGGATAAGTTCCCGAAAAATGAGTGACATTTTTTACGCGATTTTTTCGTATGAATTTGTATTTTGGCCATAACTTCGGATCCCATAGTCTGATCTGACCAATTTCAAATAGAAAGCAATGAAACAGGATTCTGCGTCGAATGCAACTTGTTGCGAGCAAATCGGTTGAGGATAAGTGCCCGAAAAATGAGTGAAATTTTTTACGCGATTTTTTCGTATGAATTTGTATTTTAGCCATAACTTCTGATCCCATAGTCCGATCTGACCAATTTCAAATAGGAAATAACGGGACAGGATTCTACGTCGAATGCAACTTGTTGTGAGCAAATCGGTTGAGGATAAGTGCCCGGAAAATGAGTGACATTTTTTACGCGATTTTTTCGTATGAATTTGTATTTTGGCCATAACTTCTGATCCCATGTTTCGATCTGGCCATTTTCAAATAGGAAACAATGGGACAGGATTCTACATTGAATGCAACTTGTTGCGAGTAAATTGGTTGAGAATAAGTGCGCAAAAAATGAGTGACATGTTTTACGCGATTTTTTCGCATGAATTTGTATTTTGGCCATAACTTCTGATCCCGTAGTCCGATCTGACCAATTTCAAATAGGAAACAATGGGACAGGATTATGCGTCGAATGCAACTTGTTGCGAGCAAATCGGTTGAGGATAAGTGCCCGAACAATGAGTGCCATTTTTAAGCGATTTTTTCGTATGAATTTGTATTTTGGCCATAACTTCTGATCCCATAGTCCGATCTGGCCAATTTCCAATAAGAAACAATGGGAAAGGATTCTGCGTCGAATGCAATTTGTTGCGATCAAATCGGTTGAGGGTAAGTGCCCGAAAAATGAGTGACATTTTTTGAGTAGTTTTGCGCACACACACACACACACACACACACACACACACACACACACACACACACACACACACACACACACACACACACACACACACACACACACCATCAGTGCGGAAGTTTCCTTCACCGGAACTGGTGGACCACCCTCGACGCCGGGGGAAGTCAGGAGGATTCGAGTGAGGAAGTTTGCGGTACGACCGCCGAGGGATCGAGACAACGTAGCAGTGGATCTCAGCAAGCCAGTCGGCGAACTAGCCTAAGCTAGGGGCCGGAATTTTAGAAGAAGTGCATGAGCACAGCCCCCAAGTAGTCGCAGCATCCCGTGGTCCCGGGGGATCGAGGCAAGGAGGATAAGGGACCCGGTTTATCCGGGAGGCACATTTTTAGCAGGTCGGGAGGAGCCCATCCCTGTTCGCCTTCGAGCATAGTGTGGATGCTCAAGGTGTCTGTCGCGCAGATTTTTGATGGCCTTTAACCCTTGTAAAAAAAAAAAAAAAAAAAAACACACACACACACACACACACACAGACATCACCTCGATTCGTCGAACTGAGTCGATTGATATATAACACTATGGGTCTCCGGGCCTTCTATAAAAGTTTGTTTTTGGAGCGATCATATAGCCTTTACCGTATACTTAGTATACGAGAAAGGCAAAAATGGTTACAATTATAATGATCTCTAATTCATCTAACTCATTAATGCATTTTTCTTTTTTTTCCAGGTTAGATTCGGTCATAATGTCCAAGTACAATGAACTGGTAAATATTTATTATTATTAAAATCTTTATTATAGAGGTTTTTAGCCCAAGGCTAGTACACCTCCGGGTTGGTAAATATTTCTATGAAGAACATAAATCAGTAAATCATACTTAAGAATATTTTACGTACCAACTTAGGCTTATCTTAGATTTCTAGTTTTTAATAATTATATTTTCGAGCATTCAAGCGTTGTGTTATAGTTTTGTATAATGTAATCGGTTTTAAGTTTTTGAATATAATTATCCAAAGCGTTATCCAAAAGCATTTAAAATGTTGAATCACCAATATAGTACCACGCGAGATTGATATGCATTTCACAGCCACAGAAAGTGAATATCACTTTCCATTCGGCAGCTCATTCTTCATCCCAACCCGATCCACCATTGTTCGGAATATATAATTTTGCACTTGGCAGTTCAATCAATATTAGAAATTCATCTTCGGTTGCCTTTTCACCGGTAGCCCCTCGCACTACCTACGCCAAACGCTCAAGGGTAAGGTCAGGTTCCGGCGCGGCGCATGAAACAGGCATCCGAGCATCTAATTTTCCAATTTTCTCGTACCACCAATCCAATTAAAGCGAGCAGCACCATAAGAAGGCCGCCACCAATCTCAACAGGTTTGAATCGGCACTCTGGATTGGATTGGGTTGAGCACACCACCAGCAAGCCGGGACGTGCTTTGTTTCCCCTGCCGAATGATTTCTAAATGAGCCCTAAACACTATCATCAGTGTGGGTTGGACGGGTGTCGATTGGTGCTTACGATTGTGCTTTGATTTTTTCACCTCTTACTTTCGTTGAAATACTTCTGCTGATAAACGAGTTAGAAAGGGGTTTTTGCAGTCCACCACACAGTACCTCAGGGTTTGCTAAATATTTTAGTTCATGAGATTTGGTCTAACATTTATCTACTTAATCAGACTTCTCTGATAACGTTTTTTTTTTCACGTTACATGTGGCATGTGTACTAAAGGGTGGCAAATATCTGAAGTCGGTCATATTTTACCTAATAAGCATAAGTAGTTCCGAGTGTAACAAACATCGTAAACCGATTCCACATAAATGAATGTAATGAATTCCCCCAAAGGAATTTAGGCAGTAATGACCGTCACATTACCCCATTCCCAATGAGTGGAAAGTTTACTTGAAGAGATCACTTTCAATTGCAAGTAGCGAGTGAAATTGAATAAAATATTCATTTATTTATTTCTCGGAGGGCGAGTTGAAAAGCAAATTTGATTGTTTTTTTATTTGGCTAACTAATGTGCTAGGGAAACTGCTCCTGGATTTCATATCATGGCTCCGATATTCATCTTATCAAAAACAGAGCAATAATGGAAAAAAATAATTTGTTTCTTATTTTTGTGATTTTTTTCAGCAGTAAGCACGCATGTTTACAAAAAGAAGCGACGAAATTGGTGCCGTATTTCTTTGTTTGAATATATGTTCAGTGAGATGGAGATCGAAACATTCCCCCTAATATGAATATTTTCAATTTTCATATGGGTTTTTTTACAAAACCCACTTCTAGAAAAATATACTAGGGGAAGTGTACTGGTTTTGCCAACCGTCGTGCCTTATTTGGCCAACCCTGAAAAATGCATATTTTCCCAAAAATATCGATCAGTTTCAACAATGAAGAAAGATAAGGGATATATCTCCTGTTAGAGCTAATAAAACCCTCGAAAATTGCTTTACTTTTGGAGTTAGAGTTATGCAAGAAGCTGGCCAAATTAGGAACATGCCCAAAACTGGTACAGTTACCCTATGTTGATAGGAAAGATTGAATATATACCTTATTGAACAAAACAAATAAAAAACTCAAAGGTGCAGCCCAATCGGGTTGTACGCAAAGGTGACGTAGGACTACGTAGCTATTCGAAATTCAAGACAAAATTTTCAAAACGAGTTATCTGCTTTTGTAGACAAAGATTCAAACGTCGATTAGACTAACCTTATTGCATTTCAACGCAAAACAACGCCATCAACAGGTAGCCGAAACCTTCACCTACCTATTGATAACGTTGGTTTGCGTGGGAGTGCTATCAGATTCGTCAAATCGACGTTCTTTGTTTACAAAAGCAGATAAGTCGTTTTGAAAATTTTGTCTTGAATTGATGGTATTTGCCATAATAAATTGTGTCATTTTATTAACATTGAGCAAACTGGAGGCCAACTGAATCAAGAAGTCGAACAGTTGTTCCCAGTTGGATGGACTTTGAGTCTCTAACCGTGGAATTAACATGACGATCGGCCGCTGAAGCCATTCGACTGGATTTCAGTCGAGGACATCACAATCCTTACTTTGCCACGTACGCTTACATCGCGGGCGAAAACCAAACGTTGCAAATAAATATATTTGCGATTGGTTTCACGCCACTTCTGATTCTGCTTATTTCTCCTTTATTTCTGCCATGTTTGAGGATGGTGTCCTCCAAAAAGGTCTTTATACAAAAGAAGGTTTTTCCGACAATCCGATATGAACTTTCTTCAAAGTGCAAAACTCAATCGTAACTCGCAAATTTGATAGCGCAGCGGTGGGAGATGATGCAATTAATTTGAACAGATGGAATCACTAACAGCAACCAAGCTATCATGCCAAACCCGATGCCACCGAAACAATCTATTTTCGCAATTAACTCTTTCTTTCTAATAAATGCTGGTCCTGAGAAGAACCAATTTTCTTTTCCCAATGCGTCTTTCCAATAACTAACTGCATCCAAACGCTTGTCAGCACCTTGTCCGACCGCCACATGATGCTTATTCGCTAAACCTCCACCATTTGGAATAAATTTTCAGCATTGCCACTGCTATCCACGCCTTTATGCTGCTGTGTTCGCTCCGCAGCATCAAATTTTGTCGAACCGCTCATTCCGCGGAATCCCGATCAAATGGCTCGCGTGCGCCGATAAGCAGCTTTCTTGTATTCAATAAATTAAGCCCGTTAGCCCAGCCCCTTTGTGATATCTATGGTTGTAAATATAATGTGCACTCATAACGATTATTGAAGGGGCGGGGCTAACGGATTTTCTTCATTAGATATAAGAAAGCTGCTTTTCGGCGCGCGCGAGCCAGCCGCAGCAGACAACGGACCGCTCGGAGAATCACAAATTCTAAGAATCCTATGAAATTTTCTCGCAAGATTCTGAATTTGGTTGATATGTTGGTTATCTAAGATGCGTATTGTTGCGAGGAATAACAACAGAAATTTGACTCAAGACGAAGTTTCTTCATATTACAAAACATTATCTCTTGGCATCTGTCTGTCCGAGCGACGTTCGCCGATGGGTGGTTGCTGTAGATAGTTTCCACTGAGGTGGCGTCTTCATTGATTTTATACAAAAGCCACCATTTTATACAAAAGAAGGTTGATCCGACTATCCGAAATAAACTTTCTTCAAAGTGCAAAACTCAATCGTAAATAGCGAATTTGATAGCGCGTCGGAGGGAGATGATGTAGTGAATTTTAATGGATGGAATCACTAACAGCAACCAAGCTACCACGCCAAACCCGATGCCACCGAAACAGTCCATTTTCTTTTTCATAAAATGTTGGCCCTGAGAAGAACCAATTTTCTTTTCCCAATTCCCATTCCAATAACTAACTCCATCCAATCGCTTGTCGACACCTTGCGTTGCAACTGTCCGACCGCCACTTGATGATTTTTTGCTAAGCCTATAAAGGTTGAAATAATTTTTCAGCATTGCCACACTGCCACCCACTTCGTGCTGCTGGCGAAGTTTCTTCATATTGCCAAACATTATCTCTTGGCATCTAGTAGTAAAATTCTTCTTTATTTAAAACATTTTTTGTTCTACAATCATTTTATACATGTAGAGTGATCGGCCGGCTTGGCCCTCCAACTTCAATTTCAATTATTGTTATTATTATTATTTATATGCTATTACTTTATTTTTAAAATATAATGTATCATGACGGCCTTTAGGAGGCGCTGGTGTGTTTTTTAAAATTTGATAACCTAACTACTATGTACACTAATATTTACAATAAAAAATTTGATAACCTAGATTGGAACTAGCGCCCTAATTGGAGCCTGATCCGAATGCAAGCAACGGACCCTAAACTTTTCCTTACACTCACCAAATCGTTCATGTAAGGTTTTTATTCCAGCCAGACGGTGGACCTCGGATGTTCTTGTCCTGGGAGGGGTGTTGAGGATCATCCTCAGGAATTTGTTTTGGACCCGTTGAAGTTTGAGGTGGTGGGTTTTAGCGCAGCTCTCCCAGACCGGCATGCCATATTCGATCACAGGGAGGATGATTTGCTTGTAGACAGCAAGCTTATTTTTCAGGGACAATGACGACCGGCGGTTGATCAAAGGGTACAGTAGTTTCAACAAAACGTTACACTTTGTCATCGTTTTGTCAACCTGTTGCCTGAAAATAAGCTTGATGTCGAGGATCAGGCCAAGGTAGCCGGCCTCATTGGCCCATTCCACAGTCGTGCCATTGAGGATGATTTTACAGTCCCCAGGCGGAACAAGTTTAGGGGATTTGGAGTGGGGGAAAATGATGACATGAGTCTTCGCCGCGTTGATACAGATCTTCCAGCTGGTGAGGTACTCTGTCAGGGCATCCAGGCCTCGTTGGAGTTTTGCCACTAGCGCTCTGATCACTCTACCGTTGTAGACGATGGATGTGTCATCTGCGAACAGAGACAGAATGCCGCCTTCTGGAGGTTCTGGCATGTCGGAGGTGAACAGATTGAAAAGCAGGGGCCGAGGATACTGCCCTGGGGAACGCCTGCGACGATGTTGTGCGCATTGGAACTCGCTCCGCTGATTGAGACCCGGAATGTCCTTGCCGACAGGTAATTGTTGATGATTTTCACCAGGTAGCTGGGAAGATTGTAGCGTTGTAGTTTGTACACCAGGCCATCATGCCATACATTGTCAAATGCCTTCTCGACATCGAGTAAGGCCATGGCGGATGTTTTCGAGACAAACTTGTTCCGTCTGAGGACGTTGGTAACTCGGGTCAGTTGGTGTACAGTTGACCGACCGCGTCGGAAACCAAACTGTTCCTCGAGCAAGATGTTGAGATTTTCGGCAGACTCAAGTAACCGATGATGAATAGCTTTTTCGAATAGCTTGGATAACCCTGAGAGAAGGCTGATGGGTCGATAACTTTTGGGGGAGGAAGGATCCTTCCCAGGCTTCCGGATGGGGATGACTTTCGCTCACTTCCAGGACGATGGGAAGTAGCTAAGCCGGAGACCAGGGTTGTGTTGAATCATTCTCACACGATAATGATTGGAGTTATCATTTGATAACATCTCAGGTGTGAAAAGTAGGCGAGTTTTCCTTGGCGATAACTTTTCAAATTTTGGAATCAATTGATAATAAACACAAAATTATCAATTAAATTTAAACCTTTCCAATACAAATTTAATGTCAACAATGAAGGTCATTCTGATGCTTGGCATTGTGTTTTATTGTTATGTAGAGAAATAAGTTCAAAAAGTAACGGCAAGTGCTTAAATCGAGATACAATTGTTGAACGATTCTCACTCGCTAGCGAGTTTTTATCAATTGATAATTTGGATTTGTGATCGCATGAGAGTGTTGCTCATCCTCGATTATTTGAAAATTTGATTTTTCCCATGCCTGCCGGAGACACTGATTAAAGATCAGCGAGAGGTGCTCAAAGAACGGAGCACTCATGTGTTTGAGCTCGAGATTCAGGATGCTGTCGAAGCCTGGGGCCTTCATGTTCTTCGACGATTTGATATAGGCCGTCAATTCGTCAGCTGAGATCTCCAACTCCTCCGAGAAGTCGTTGGGAATCAAATGGATGTTGTTAGCATGCTCGTTGACGGCTGCTTCGTGTGGACTGACGATGTTCTGCCCAAGATTGTGTGAGCTGACGAAGTGACGACCTATTTCAGCGACCTTCTCTGCAGGAGTTATCAAGCGATCCTTAGAGCCATTATTGTCTAGTGGGATCAAAGGTGGAATGGGCCGAGGCTTGGATTTTAGAATTTTGGTTATTTTCCAGAACGGCTTAGCATAATCTGGGAGAGTGCGGATCTTATTCGAGAAGTCGTTATTTTTGAGGTCCACCATTCTGGCCTTGATAATTTTTGTGATTCGATTGCAGCGTGCCTTAAGCTCAGGCAGTCCAGTACGCTGAAACTGCCTGCGAGTGACATTCCGCAATCGAATCAAATCTTTGGTGAGTGTATCGATGATTAAGGAGTTGCTTACCTGCCGAGCCGTCGGTACGTGTTGCTCTCGGGCCGCCGTGATCGCCTCCTCGATAGCGCACAGCTGGCGGTCGATACTTTCCGGCGTCTCCGGACGCACCTCGTAGTCGACGGTGTTATCGACGTACTGCTGGAAACGCTGCCAGTTCACTCGGTGGTAGTTCCGCCGTAACTGCTGGTGCCGATTGACAGAGGAGCCCAGTTCCGCCACCACCGGATAGTGATCCGAACTGAGCTCCTGGTATACAACCGGCTGCGAGACGTGGTCACTCAGGTTTGTTACGTAGAGGTCGAGCGTTGCGTGGGCACAGGACCGACTCAGCCGAGTGGGGGAATCCGGGCTCAGGATCGTGTAGTGGCCTTCCTCCATGTCGTTGCTCCAGATGGTGCCGTTTCGATTGCCGCGACTGTTGCCCCAGGCTTGATGTTTGGCATTCAAGTCGCCGGCAATGATATACTGGCCTTGCCTCCGCGTCAGCTTGACGATGTCCCTCCGAAGGGCAGCCGATGATCCATCGCCGGCTTTGGCTTGCGTTGGACAGTACGCCGCGATGAGCGCGATTGTGCCGACCGAAGTGGTGATTTCGACACCGATGGCCTCGATGACACTGAGCTGGAAGCTTGGGAGCAGACGACAGTTGATGTTGTAGCGAAGAGCGATGGCCACACCACCTCCCCTGGTCGGCCGGTCGAGTCGCACGATGCGGAAGTCCGGGATGTTGATGTTCACCTCCGGTTTTAGGTGCGTTTCGGTGATGAACGCCACGTCTATTTCCTTCTCCTCAAGGAAATCCTTCAGCTCGATTGTTTTGCTCTTTAGCAAGCAAGCGTTCCAGTTGACCAGGCCCACCCTAGCAGCCATTTTCAATGATGAACATGCCAAGTGTGAAGACCTGGTCGAATCGGGTTTTGCAGCCGCGCAGTCGAGTGGCGAGCTGCGCGAAGATCGGCATCAGTTGCTCCGGAGTGTACAGCGGGGCAGATTCTTCCGGTGGGACGGCTTCGTTCTCCGACTGCCGACGGAACCCAGGATGAGGGAGCGGGGGCCATTCGCTAGTGGATGGTGCCGACGATGCTGGAGCTTGGACCGATGCAGCTGCCGCTGCCAGTCGCTTGTGCGGCTGTAGCGGTGGGAGTATTGGAATCACTCGACGGGGAGCCGGGATGGCTGGAAAGTTCACCTCGTTGATTACAGGAACACGGGTGTTCTTCGGAGTGGTTCTGGTGGAAGCTTTCTTCCGGATTTCCAGGAACTTGGCTCGCTTTGGGCAGCGCTTTATTGTGGCCCGATGTTCGTCGCCACAGTTGGCGCCCTTGGGATCTGCCACCTCCCTTTTGTCGCACTCATCAGTCGGATATGTTCGTCACATATGTTGCAGCGCAGCTTCATACGGCAGTTCCTGGTGCCGTGCCCGAAATTTAAGCAGTTGGTGCACTGCGTGACATCGCGGTGCACTGGCCGATATCGCTCCCAGTCAACGACGGTGTAATTTATAACGCCAACCAGCTTCAGGTCCTTCCAGGTAGTGGAGCCGTGCTCCAGATGGATCAGGTAAAGCTGGTCGCGATGTTTCCTCGCCTTGTCGTGACGAGCGATCTTGTGGACGGCTACTGGCTTCAGTCCGCAACTTTCAAGCTCTGCTTGGAGCTCTTCCTCCTTCATGTCGTGAAGTCCTCGCAGCAAAGCCTTGAGCGGCTTCGTGCCGGGGTGGTCATGAGTGTAGTACTCATACTTGTGGACCTCGAGGAACTCCACGACGGATTGATGATGGTCCCTGTTGGCCGGCATCACTTTCACGCCCTCGCTGCAGAGCCGAAAAGTACATTTCAGCCCCTTAGCGATCAGCTGGCGAATTTTTGGGCGTAAATCCGGCGGATCGCCCTTAACAAACACGGGCGGGCACTTCTCCTTCCGCTCCGGTTGCACCTGCGGCAGCTGCGATTGCTGCTTCTTCCTCTTTTTCGGCGGATTGCCGGCGTCATCAAGCGGCAACGGCGAGAACACGTTGCTCTGCAAAAGCTGCTTGGAGGGGTTACCCGCGCCTCCAAGAGCAGTGCGCTTAGGCACTTTTCCAGCGACCGAATCGGCCACCGAGTCTCCCATGACGGGTCCGGGAGAAAATAACGCCAACGCGACAAGCGAAAACGTAAACAGCGAAAGAACGAGAAAAAACACTTCGAAAAATGCGCGAGCAAAAAACACGTCCGTACGTGTTGCTGTCTCGAACTGGAATGAGGATGATGACTCTCTTGGCATCTGTTTGTCCGAGCGACGTTCCATTTTCACAATTAACTCTTTCTTTTCATAAAATGTTGGTCCTGAGAAGAACCAATTTTCTTTTTCCAATGCTCCTTTCCAACTAACTGACTCCACAATTTGTAATAAATTTCCAGCATCGGCACTGGCGGTGCGGGATCGCCATAGTGCTATTTTTATGGTCAACCCTTTCTTCATATGAAATGCTGGTTCGTTGAGGTTGAATGATCTGCAGCAACCCATCGAGCACCACCACCGTGATGCTGTGTCCGCTCCGCTGCAATCGCTTTGATGCGTCCGCTCTGCGTAAAATCTTGTTCAAACTGGGGATTAAATCCAAACCCACAAGTGATTGAATACACGAAATAAAATACAACCGTTGGCCACTACTGCACAGATATTTCGGAACTGCAAGAAATTTGGTTTTTTGATTGCACTGATTGCCTTTATTGGCGCGATAGAGCGATTGAAACAACGCGGGTTTGCTACCGTCCACTTTGGGATTCTATTTCATACTATTGGGTATGAAATGTGTTGTACAATTTCTGTGTTCGATGAAAGGGTTTTTGTTTTAACTTTAAGGTGTACAGTGTGTTGCATGTTTGTGGTGACGGGTTATAATACAGTTCGTTTTGGTATGTTAAGCATGTGTCGAATTCAGGTGTTCTTAGATCTAACTATTTACATTTTACAAAATATAGTAAGACCAAGTTGAGGGCGGCTGGGTTCGATTCCCGGTGCCGGTCTCGACTCCCCTGGGAATAAAAGTATCATCGTGCTAGCCTCATGATATACGAATGCAAAAATGGTAACTTGGCTTAGAAACCTCGCAGTCAGGGCTGACAATAGTCATCGTCATAGCACGAAATGCCACAGTAGCGACGAGTTGCAGTGTCTTCATTGCTGCTGTACACATCGTCAATGACGCGCACGACGTTAGCTTTCGTCGTGTAACCAAATCGTCATGACGACATCGAAGAACGAAGACTTCATACCGTTATTCTTCAAGCGGCAGCTGCCATGCGAAGATTTTTACGAATCCTTTGTAATAATGAATTTGAAGCAACGTATGAAAGCGATATGAATGTTATCGATACATTTTTGTTATCAAAGTTCCTACTATTTGCTTATTTGAGACGCTATTATGTTTTTAACCAGTCCATCTATAATGACGTGCAAACAATTGTGTGAAGAAGTGACGACGAAAATCGTCATAACTTTTTGCTGCGCGACTATCGTCGTGGTATGCATGCGGCGCGAAGAAAACGAATAGGTGTTGCGTCGTGCAATGTTATGACGAAGACTAAATTTTTTTCGCTTTCTTCATACGACGAGAATGACTATTGTCAGCCCTGCTCGCAGTTGATAACTGTGGAAGTGCTTAATGGACACTAAGCTGCGAGGCGGATCTGTCCCAGTGTGGGGATGTAATGCCAATAAGAAGAAGAAGAAGAAGGAGTCTGCATGGGTACAAGGGCAACATAGATGAAGTTGTTTCTTTGTGGCTGTAGTAAAAGCAATGGATTATGGATGCAGCGTGATCTTAGAATCGACGAGTAAGTGAGTAAAAGTGGGTGAGTTAGTAGAGTTAGTGAGAGAGCAAGAATAAACGAGTAAGTAGAAGTGAGTGAGTGAGTAAGAGTGAGTGAGTGAGTAAAAGGGAGCGAGTGAGTAAGAATGAGTGCATGAGTAGAATTGAGTAAGTAAAAGTGAGTGAATGAGTAAGATAAATTGAGCAAGTAAGAGTGAGTGAGCGAGTAAGAGTGAGTGAGCGAGTGAGCAAGAGTAAGTGAGTAAGCGCGAGTGAGTGACTAAGAGGGAGTAAGAGTAAGTGAGTTAGTAAGAGTGAGAAAGTGAGTAACAGAGAGTGCATGAGTTGAGTAAGTAAGTGTGTAAGAGTGAGTGAGTGACTACGAGTGATTAAGTAAGCGAGTAAGAGTTTGCGAGAAAGAGAGAGAGTGAGTGATTGAGAATGAATGAATGAGTGAAAATGAATAAGTGAGTGAGAGTGGATGAGTGAGTAAAAGTGGGTCGCGTTGACTTAAAGAAGGAATCATCTCCTCTCTCTGCCTTATACCGGGTAAACGCGTTTATTTAAAGAAGGCATTATTTCCTCTATGTGCCTTATACCAGGAAAACGCACCCATTTAATGAAGGCACCATCTCCTCTATCTGCATTATACCGGGCAAACGCGTCTATTGAAAGAAGGCATCATATTGCGAGAAGATAGAAAAAATCGGGGTCCGATGATCGACTGCCGGAAGTTGTTCCGCAAACGTCAAATTACTTGTAAAAGATGTTGGTTTATTTTTTCGGTGTGAATGTTGATTATAAAAATCAACTAGAATATGTTACTTTGAACGAGTGTTATATGCTGCTATATTTTGACGTAGGACTACGTCTGTCTTTTCTATATTGAGGTACACTTTACGATTGCGAAAATCGGGGACCGTCACGAAAATATGATAGACTTCCGAAGAATTTCTCGAAGGAAATTCCGAAGAATTTCCCGAAGGAAATTCCGAAGAATTGCCCTATGGAAATTCCGAAGAATTTCCTGATGGAAATTCGGAACAATGAAAATCGGACCACCTGATCAAAACTAATTGATGATGATTGTGTGTTTGGCCGTATGGCACTTTTTTTTTTCACATACACACATACACGCTTTCACCCATACATATCACTTATAAACTTATATGACACTCAGTCAGATAGCTGTCGTCGTCTTTAGACTTGCGTAGATTCTAGTTTTGAATTCCTGATCCAAGTAAAGGTCTGATATAGCAAAAACATGACCGAAGGATTCATGGTTGAAGAAAGGAGAAGCCAAAAAGATGAACATATGCAGAATTATTTTTTTCCTTTTGCATCATTTAATTCAATTTAAAATCATCCGGAAAGTTCACCAGTCATAAAAAAGAAAAACCATTTCATCATTAAAACCATATCGTTTCGTTCCGTAGTAGTTGATTTGCGCGGTATATGGTTCGCTTTTGATGAGCTCCACTTATCCCGATAATCTTCGTAACTCGTGCTGAAGATCACGCCACAAGACTTACAGAACCTGTTTCCGAGTAGATTATAGTTTTCAGAAACGTGCTTCCAGAGTTTATAGCAAGTTGATTCAATAATTGTACGGTTGAATCCCGCAACCCTCTGATGCTTCTTAAAACGCTCTCATTTATGTCTGATCATCATCGGCAGGAAAAGTCTCCCCTAGGTGCAACGCAAATTGAGACTTTAACGCTGTTTCATCAGAACCTTCGAAGGAGCAAGAGCTCTGCAAACGATAGGAGAACCTGTCTTAATAGGATTATCGTGGTCTTTACACATTCCATCTGCGGACCTCCGTTCGTGTCCTTCCACGGATAAAGTCTCCGGCATGGAAATCACTCGATTTATGATGCCGATCGTAAAAGAAGACGATGCGATCCATCATTATCCAATAGAAACCGCGCAAAGAGAGATTGCATGTCTTTGGGTGGTAAAATTCCTTCGTTGTATGACTCTGGTGCTGGCTGGAAGCGGTGAAGGGATCATTATTCCAATCAAAATAGTTTCGCATTCACACTTTGGCCCAACTAGTGTCGGTCGGTCCGTCTGTTGGTTGATGCTTCTTCGGCTGACTGTAGCGTGAGGTCTGAGCGTAAATATGTAGGCACCATTGCACCGCGGAATGGGGCTAACATTGCGAAAATGAGTAACGGCCGTGGCATTCGGCGCAGGGAACTATTTGCAGGTTCTAAGTAGGAGGGCATTTCAATCCGTCCTGGGGACGGAATGAGAAGTAGCAGAGTTATAAATGATCAAACGAGCGGCGGTCGATGGTATCTGGGTGGTTTAATCTAACGGGAGTATGCGATCTTGAGCATTGTGGAAGCGGGTTTTATTCGGCGCAAATTGATGGAGTTCGACGTATGTGCATAAATGGTGGAATGCTTAATCATGGAGTTTCGCATTAGGAAATATAATCATAAATACCTATTTGACTGCAAAGATGGCATTGCACTGTTTTGGATAAATTGGAAAAAATAAAGAGATATCTGAAGATATGTTATAATTTTTCAGAAATCA
Source organism: Armigeres subalbatus (assembly GCF_024139115.2). NCBI lineage: Eukaryota > Metazoa > Arthropoda > Insecta > Diptera > Culicidae > Armigeres > Armigeres subalbatus. The sequence continues at coordinate 68,034,516 of NC_085140.1, forward strand.
GATTTCATATATTCATCAGTCGAGATTGTTCCAACATGCTTGTACTTTTCTACTAATTTTAGATAAATGTGTGGTCTATACATAACATTCTTTTTCGCGTTGTCTATTCATTTTTCAAGCATTCTCATAATTTATGCACAAGGTTTTCGACATTCCTTTGGGAGAGAAATACAAGCAATCGTGGATTTACTGAGATTTAAAAGAGCGACTTAGTAATAACAACTAAATATGTAGCTCATTGACTGTAGAAACATAACTTGGGTTCGTGAAGAGAAACTTCTTTAAGGTATACATAAACATGGGGTTTCATGACTTACGATAGGATACTTTTTAAGTTGTGCTTGGCATGGAAAAACTGTCAAACGCAACGCAAACGAATGCCAAACACAATGCATTGGATACGTTTGCATGTGTTTTGACAGTTTTTCCATGCCAAGCACAACCTAAAAAGTACCCGGGGGGCGAGGCTTTATAGATTCTAGAAGTCTAAAATAATGTCTGTTATTTAAAAAATGTAAAGAATATAAAATTCTAAATAAATACCACAGAAGCTTAAGATCGATTTCGAAGCCATACCTACACAGCCCCAGACCCCAAAAAGCCAGCGTCTAATGCGCGAGAAGAGTGGCGAATACCCGCAAAAGAAATGTACAACACAGCCAATGCATGCCTGTTACAGGCAATCGGGAAGCTTTAGAATCGGAATCCAATCCCCGACAGGAACCTTTGGATGGACCTCAACGTATGGAGAATGCCACGGATGAGCGAAACCAAGCCTAAGCCGGGTAGTCGGGGCGGCCGGTAGGCCGGAAGCCTAGACCCTTCCGGTACAACCGGGTCGATTCCGGCACCCGGTGGACCGGTGGACTGTTCAGGTCCCCAGCCACCGCAACTGGGGGATACTTCCCGACACGCCCGGGGATAGATACGAGACGAGCCAGCCTCGGGCTGAAAGTCTCGATAATAAAGACAAAAAAAATACGCCCGGGGATAGAAGGAAGAGGGAGAAACCATCTGTCTGATAGCATTAGCGCAAAGTAAAGATTCTGAGGGAAACAAGCATTTTGAGAACGGTAATATCGGGACGCATTTCTTGTCTTCGGCGGACGATGTTGGAGTCAAACCTTTATGCGAAAGTGGATCCCAAACATAGAATCGTCAAATATAGTCTTAACTACTACCAGACAACTTGGGCTCCCCTGACCTTTCTGTTCGATCTGTTAGTTCCACCTAGGGTGGTCTAACCGGTAGTACCGAAACCGGTAATACCGGTATTACCGGCCAATTTTGGGTACCAAAAATACCGGTATTAGAGACGAAAAATACCGGTATTTTCGGTATTTCAAATGTTGACTTGCTATCAGTATCAAATATCTCGAATAATTTCCATCTATTATATCACTTCAACTGCCTGTAATCGCATATCAGTCCAAAATAAACAGGAAATCCAGCATAGAGGAGGCAAATATTCGGTTACAAGCAGTAAAGACTCATCGAGCAAAAAATACAATAATTAAATGCGCGCATGAGTAACTTTGCCCAAGCAAGCATCACTGATGACGTTTACACTACAACAAAAATCGATCAACATCGTCATTAATCATACCTGTTGCTTCATTCTCTTAGCCATCTGTCAAACTACGAATGACTTTTTCTTAAATGAAGATTGTGGATATCGTTGAGAATTTTCCCGCAATGTATGAAAATGTGAAAAATGTACGAGCCGTAATAGTGCTTTTCCGGAAATCACCTGTGAAAAACGATTATCTGCAAAAATATGTACGTTCTGAATTCGAAAAAGAATTTGAGTTAGTGGCTGATGCCAAGGCACGCTGAAATAATTCAAGCCCTGGAACCTGTTCGAGCTGTTGTGGAGCTACTGCACTCTATATGAAGCCGACGTAGCGTTCCAATTTACGTTGGAACTATTATCAAATCTAGCCACAAAAATTTCCGCCACTATTTCGTTGCTTTTAAGTAATGAATCCAAGAGAGATGATCCAAATACGCCGATATTTTTGCTTTTTTCAATAATTCTGCCCTGAGACCCTGGGACCTTGAAGCGTCTAATCCAGGGTTGCCCAACGTACGGCCCGCGGGCCGGATGCGGCCCTTGGCTCCATTTTTTGTGGCCCGCGGCATGTAAATACTTCATAATCGGCCCGAAAGCTTTTCTGTCTGGCTCAGGAAAACCTTCCTATTTTTTATTAAAAAATAACGTTATTACTAATTAAAAGAATTAAATCTGGGCAAGCACGAAGTCGAATGATGCAGCACGGGCCAGTTTTGCAGTTTATGAGATTTTGGCAAAACAAATGAAACCTTTCCAGGGCGGAGAACTTGTTAGGGAATGCATATCGGCTGTTGTTGATATGGTGTGCTCTTAAGAAAAGCCTCCTTCAGTAGTATTAATTGTCGTAAAGCACGGCGAAAAATTAGAGTTTTCACAAAAGACTTGAAAACTACGTTCCGTGAAAAAGCCACCTGCTTCTGAATCTGCCTGCTTACGGGGAATTGATGATTATCTTCAAATTACAGAGGAATTAGCAGCTTTGATCTCATTAAAGGAAACGACTACCACAGATATAAACCTGAGGAAAGCTGTTGAGACCTCTATTAAGGAGCTTGAACTCTTATTTGAAAACATAAGACCTAACAACTGATAGAGCTCCGGAAAATAAAACGGGCGTTGTGACACTTGAAAATCAAAACGATCAATATTAGTGATGTAGCGATGAAAATCAACTTAACCTCCAAATTATTAAAAAGGGAGATCGACTGGAAGATTTGTTCTGGATTGTTTTGGCATTATCAGTCTTATGTATCTGACACGATTAGTTTTGACAACATAAGACTAAGAAAGCCAAAACAAAAATATCTTCCAAATAATGTTGACGAAAATGGAATCAGAATAATACCAATGTGCAAGCTGCATGCTCCTGAATAATTGAGTGGCTTGACCTTTATAGTAGATGTCACCAAACATCTCAATGACTTGAACATAAAGCTGCAAATTAGGGATCATCACGTCGAACTTTTACTATCCAACATGCAAACTATTGAAACAAAATTGAAACAATTGATTGTCGAAAACTGATACATTTCTTTAATCCTGTAGAAAACAGTCGAAGCCTTTCAACAGAAATATTCAAACCTATTCGTTAAATTGTTTTGAACACTGTTCCTCCTCCGTTTATTGATGAGATTAAATTATTTGAAATTTTTCAAATCGAAATAATTGTCCTCCAATGGGGGCTCAAATTGAAATTTCAGAAAGACATGTCTTTCGTAAGATATTTTCTCTTCCCCGAAGTACATATCTAAGTGAACAACTCTCATCAATAATGAAAGCAGAAAAAAGTAATTGTTTTTCTACATTATCTGCTTGCGAAATTCTATCGCCGATTGCGAACTCAATAAGCGTCGAGTATTAGAAGGAAGCCAACAAATGTATGTCATGTTACGTAAAAAAACACAAGCAAAAAATGCAATTGAATCGTGCTTAGTTTTTCTTCAAAAAACATTTAAGTAATTCTGTAAGACTAAATGCAATTGTGAAAAAAGTATTTTGAAAATTTACCAATATTTTATGGCCCGCCAGCAAGTGGCCATTTTGAAAAATGGCCCGTGGCTTGAAAAGGTTGGGCAGGCCTGGTCTAATCATTCCTGATGCGATCATTGTAACTAAGACAACGGCCATACCTGACGATCGGTACGAAGAAGATGCCTCTATGGATATTTTTCTGGTTTATCGGTTAAAGAAAAATTTGTGAAGAGACTGTAGCATTGCTGGTGGCAAATACGCCAGGATACTTGCATACAATCCGTAAGGAATTCTTCTACTATGAATTGGGCAAGTATTTGACACTGATTTTCGATGGTCTTGGAACCATTCGTCCTACTTCGGTTGAACCAGAGAGGGCATTCTCAGTAGTTGGCAACATTGCTAACAAAATCCAATGCGGATTAGGAGATGAGTCGCTCAGTACGTAATGTCTACTTAAGTTTCGCATTGCCCAGCTCAACAAGCAATGATTTTAACATTTGAAGTTTGTCAACAAATATTGTTTTTCATCCAAAACTCCAAATCAAAAGTTTTTCTTTTACAACCTGAAATTTTCACAAAACCGGTATTCTACCGGTATTACCGGTATTGACTCCATCAAATACCGAAAACCGGTATTTGACAAAAATGGCCAATACCGACCACCCTAGTTCCACCCCTCTCGGGCCGCTTTCCGAAGAATAATGCGGGGCATCACCTCTCTCACCAATAATCATTTGACCTTCCTGGCCTCCCTCAAGTGGGGAATCCTGTTCAATTGTTTCCTTTTGATAAACAGCCCGACCGCACCGCAATTCTTCGGAATTTCCTTCGGGAAATTCTTCGGAATTTTCTTCGGGAAATTCTTCGGAATTTCCTTCGGGAAATTCTTCGGAATTTCCCAAAGGAAATCTGAAGAATTTCCCAAAGGAAATTCAGAAGAATTTCCCAAAGGAAATTCCAAAGAATTTCTCAAAGGAAATTCCGAAGAATTTCCCAAAAGAAATTCCGAAGAATTTCCCAAAGGAAATTCCGGAGAATTTCCCAACGGAAATTCCGGAGGATTTCCCAAAGGAAACTCCGGAGAATTTTCCAAAGGAAATTCCTAAGAATTTCCATCGGGAAATTGTTCCGAATTTTCATCAGGAAATTCTTCGGAATTTCCATCGGGAAATTCTTCGGAATTTCCTTCAGGAAATTCTTCGGAATTTCCTTTTGGAAATTCTTCGGAATTTCCTTCGGGAAATTCTTCGGAATTTCCTTCGGGAAATTCTTCGGAATTTCCTTCGGGAAATTCTTCGGAATTTCCTTCGAAATTCTTCGGAATTTCCTTCGAAATTCTTCGAATTTCCTTCGAAATTCTTCGGAATTTCCTTCGGAAATTCTTCGAATTTCCTTCGAAATTTTTCGGACTTTCCGTCGGGAAATTCTTCGAATTTCCGTCGGGAAATTCTTCGGAATTTCCTTCGAAAGTTCTTCGGAATTTCCTTCGAAATTCTTCGAATTTCCTTCGAAATTCTTCGAATTTCCTTCGAAATTCTTCGAATTTCCTTCGAAATTCTTCGGAATTTCCTTCGAAATTCTTCGAATTTCCTTCGAAATTCTTCGGAATTTCCTTCAAATTCTTCGAATTTCCTTCGGGAAATTCTTGGAATTTCCTTCGAAATTCTTCGAATTTCCTTCGAAATTCTTCGAATTTCCTTCAGGAAATTCTTCGGAATTTCCGTCGGGAAATTCTTCGGAATTTCCTTCGAAAGTTCTTCGGAATTTCTTCGGAAATTCTTCGAATTTCCTTCGGGAAATTCTTCGAATTTCCTTCGAAATTCTTCGGAATTTCCTTCGTAAATTCTTCGGAATTTCCTTCAGGAAATTCTTCGGATATTCCTTCGGGAAATTCTTTGGAATTTCCTTCGAGATATTCTTCGGAATATCCTTCAGGAAATTCTTCGGAATTTCCTTCGGGAAATTCCTTGGAATTTCCTTCGAGAAATTCTTCGGAATTTCCTTCGGGAAATTCTTCGGAATTTCCTTCAGGAATTCTTCGAAAATTCCTTCGAGGAAATTCTTCGGAATTTCCTTCAAGGAAATTCTTCGGAATTTCCTTCGGGAAACTTCCCACCTTCCGAGGACATAGGGCGTGGTAAGGCCACCTGGAAAGCCGGCAATGCGCTGGCACGATAACATGGTGTTCTTCTAAAAAGCGAGCTACGATGCTCGGTGCTGCAAGGACACGCAGCTAACCCCGAGGGTGCGTTGTGCACTGGCCCCCCTTTGAAGCATTACTCTCTGATTGTACCGAAGGGACGATGGACTTGGTGGCAATGGAAACGGTTTAGCGGGTCGGGAATATAGCCCTTCCTCCCTCGTTTGCTGTTGGAGGTAGTCCCTAACCCAGTACTTCCTGGTCAACCCAGGATGTCTGTTGAGCAGATTCCCCCTCCATTGTTTAGGAAGAAAAATCTGAAGGGTTATGTACAAGACACGACCGCCCAACGTAAACTACGTAGAACAGTCTGGTGCATTGAGGAATGTAGTCATATTTTAAGATAATTCATTCGATTACTTATGTCACTGGCTTAGAACAAAATTACCATAACTTAAAATATAAAAAAAAGTTGGATACCGTAGTCAGGGGTGACGTCCGAGCCCTCACCGACAGTCTGGAGGTCGGATAACAAAATCGTTCAAAAAGGTCACTTATAATTCAGTTGTATTGTTCTCAGATAGATTAAATCTATTCTACAAGCATTCTATGTAGTTGAAACAGTGACCCATTCTCACCCTCATTTGACCCGTTGTATCCCCGACGACGGTACGATAACTTAAAATTTTAACTTTAAAAACCCAAGTGGTAATAATGCTTTTCGCAATTCCAACTGTTGCATTCGACTTAGAGTACAATTAGTACGGATTCAGTTTCGAGTGTTAATGTAAATAATTCTGAAATAACAGGAGATCGAAGTAAGCTGCGGTTGTAACTGGTCGTTTTTTTTCACAGACGTCAAGTGTCTTCTTGTGTATTAAATTTTGCATATGACAACCATAGCTAAATTGAAGAAAATAGAGGTCCATCGATGCGCATCTTCTGGATCTATGAAGCAACAAACGAGTACGATATACAAATCACCAACGATGCGTACACCCCCGAGTGAGAGAACCTCCCGGTTGACCGCAAAATTTCCCGGAGTTGTGATTAACTATATTCAGAACTACTACGGAATGGCAAGCGGTACTTCTAGGTGTAAACGAGGAAGCCCTGAAACGGTTGTTCGGAAGCCAAGTCTAGAACAAACCTCAGCCGTGTTTCTTCCAGTAATTTCAATATGAGCCCAACCATTGCAGCATCCCAAAATACGCCCAAAATGAATTTGTCGATGATAAATTGGATGGAGCTCCACTGTTGGAATGGATTCGGTGAGTTTGTTCCGATATAAATAAGGGCGAACATGAGTGTAAATTGGAGTACTAATTTCGTAAACGATTTTTCTAGAGCTTTCAATTTCTGTAGACCAAATTTGATTTGCAAAATCCATATCTTTATCCATTCGTGAAATCCATATAAATAGTGTAGATCTTACTTGTTCTACACATTTAGCTTAATGGAACATGTACAAACATTATTATAATTCAGACTATTTTTTTTCGTTTTCCTGTCTTTATTTCTTTATTTATTGTTTTATCCATCTGACATCATGGTCTTTATGTATTATACTTACTTAAATTATAATTCTCGGGTACTTATTCAAAAGGACGTATGTGATTTTGTAGACAGGGATTGAAACGTCGATGTGTCCAAGCTGATGGCACTCTCTCGCAAACCAACACCACCAACAGGTAGCAGAAGGTTTGTCCTACCTGTCTGTGGTGATAGTTTGCTTGGGAGTGCTATCAGTTTCGACACATCGACGTTTCAATCTTTGTTTGCAGAATCACGTGCGTCCTTTTGAATAAGTACCCGAGAATTGAATTGTATTCCGCAGTGACCCCTAACTAAATGTTATGCCTTTATCTTCTTTATACTTCTGATTGTCTCCAAATAAGATTCCATATGACATTGATTGGCAATCAAAATCAATCAAAAATATCCAAATGTAATTGACAAACTCAAGTAACTTAACATCGAATTACTCGCATTAAGCCCTGCTCTTCGTAACAGTCATACTTGAGCAGTATTGATACCCATTGATACTAACGGATTTCCATATAAGCATTATCTGCATTCAATTCAATTCAATTTTCCGGTAAATGTCAGCCTTGAATATTACTTTCTTTCACTCAGTTTGTACATTAGTACGCATGTTCGCGGTGATGTGACGTTCATGATGCACTACGTGTCTAGTTACATGTTTGAATCTTGCTCATTACAAAAAGATATACAGATATCAATATTTCCCTAACAATTTCAATTAGAAACAAAAAGGGGGAAGGGATTTAAATATTTAACTTTCTTTCTCGTTTCAGAGAGCGATCAATGGCGCTTAAACCTAGGCTTATTAACCAAGGCAAGTTTAATAGCTTCGCCCCATCCCAGAAGAATCATCAATGGAGTGACATAAATTTCTTAGCATGGTCACTCCCAACGTCTGTTCAAACTTATTATATCATTTGCTTATGATGATACTCCTAAACTATATTCCCTTCCAACCATCCAACTCCTTGACATCTATGAGGGCGTCGGTGAGTCGCTGGCCTCTCGTTAAGTAGATGTCATATCATCATTTCCTTCCTTTCCCTAGTAACGGAGAAGATGGGCGTGGCCGGCAATTGTAGCTTTCATGCTTTATCATTTTGGACCTCCAATTGGGTTGCCATTAATTCCCAAATAGTAATCCATGGGGTAAGAAAGATAAAGAATATACATGACAGCTATCAGTATGCAATCTACGAAATACTCCGTTACCACGCAACGCAACGCAACGCAACGCAATTAGTACGGATTCAGTTTCATTCCAAATTTTCGACAACTATTCTAGTTTATTTGTAGTAATATATATGGGTGGAAATAGTGGAGTATGTTTATTAAATAATACTATTTTGAAATAAAAAATAACTCACTAGCGTTACATGGTTATGATATCACAAGCAGCATACGTTGAGCCAATCTTGTTGCAGTAACCATATTGCGAGAGAATTCGGGCATATATAAGTTACTGTGATCGATGTGCAATATGTTTTTTGCTGGGGGTGTATACTGGCGAGTGCGTGTAACACAATTTAGCGATTTTACGACGGTACGCAAAGAATCTCTGCTCTGGATACGGACAAGCAGGTGCCTCTGTCCAATAGTAGTCAGAGCATCGAGCCATCACTTGTGGAGAAATACGAGCCTTGGACCTTTGGCAGAATCTCCGCCTTCTGTTATTTGGAGTGACCAGGAATAGTTGGCAGAGAAGGGATTGTCGTATTGTTGAGTCCGACAAAGAAGCGCGAGTCGATGAAACCCGGTTGTGCCAACTAGAAATCAAAAAATACTAGCCATGTACCGTTTTGACTCAAATTCCGAACATTACTCATATTCCGAACTTTACCTTTTAAAAGCCCATTTTAACTTTATTCGTGTAATTTTCTTCACAGGAGTTTGAATTCGTTTGTTATCTTGATCATCAGTGCGGAAAACAAATGACAGTTTTAGTTTTAGGGCGCTAAAACGTCAGTGTTCGGAATATGAGTCATATTCGGGATTTGAGTCAGAACGGTACCAAAAACCAAGCCATTCGGTTGAGATGCGCCAGAGTAGTAAACGCTGCGGACGGGAATAGGGTATTTGTGCAATTTTATTACAATCTAACTCCCACTATATGGCATTGGCATTATGGAAAACATATTCGTGCAACCATATTATTAATATAATTGCAAGAATCTTAGATCCGGGAGCTAGAAAGTAATAGTTCTATTGTAACCTATAGCCCGTTTCAATAAAGTATGCGTTCCGAAGCTATAGCCGTATACAATAAGCCCCGCATGATTGTACCCACAGAGTATCTGAAGTGCATTCAAACTTCCTGAATTAAAATTGAAATCTTTTGATTTTGGCGCATATTTAATAATAAACATATAATTAACAATTTGCAGTTTATCATAAAATGGCTTACCATTTTCCTAAGTTATCTTTGAATCGAACATGTTTGTTCATTTTCATTGCGATTATCGCATTATGACATTGCATTGCCGTTGCTAACAATCGATCATCATATCTTTGCATTGCACAAATATGCGCTTGTATGTATATCGCCGACTACGGTCACTGCTCTGGCCCTACTTTTTGTGGCAAACTGGTGCGAAGCACCGCACAAAAAGAAGAGCCCAAAAACCAACTACACTGAACGACGGCCGAATGAGACTCACGTTGCGAACGGGAAAAGAGGTGCTGCCAAAATGGTCCAATACCCTACTTTAACGTTGATAATCAAATGTTTCAATATAACTGGAAAATTGGTGGAGAGTTTCCGAGTCGATTGATATATAAATCTCAAAAATCCATCGAAAGATGAATGCGCTATTAACGTTCAAAATCTTACATGATTTCGTGACGGTCTCGGATTTGGAAATTTTCATTTGTCACCCTGTATCAGAGTCTTCCCCTTAGACGTAGTTTACGTCAAAAAAACAGACACATACACACACAGACACCACCTCAATTCGTCGAACTGAGTCGATTTTTATATAATACTATGGTTTTCCATGCCCTCTATAAGAAGTTTGTTTTTCGGTGCGAGCATATAACCTTTACGTATACTTCGTATACGAGAAAGGCAAAAAAAGAAAAAGTTTTGAAGATTGCACGGCCAAGTGACCAAGTACGTTAAAACTAAGGTGATTATATGACGAAGCCAAAAATCGCCCTTCTTGAAAACCACTTGCTTTTCCAGCAATCGACCTTAATTTCAGCACTCTACAAACATTATTACGTCAGATTTGGGCTTTAGGAAATTGGAGTAGAAAAGCAAGTGGTGAATTTGAAATTCATCACGGGATTAATTGTATAATCACTTTAAATTGTTAATACAAAATAAGTGTAGGGTAAATGATGTATTTTGGACATCTGAATATATTTTGGATATTTGGCAATATTTTGCGTGTTTTTCTAATTAGGTTTTTTTTAAATAAATAGGAATCATGTGTCTGTTTAGCCTCTTTCATAATAACATTTCTAACCACATTTATGTAACAAATAATCAAAATATAGCAAAAAGTCCAAAATATATTCAGATGTCCAAAATACCATCGTTACCCTAAGTGCTAACAATTTTATTTTGGGCGCAACAAAGTTCGACGGGTCAGCTAATATGGAATAAATCTTGAAATATCTCTTAGAAACCTTCAAAGGATTTAAGTAAAAGCAATGGAAAATTATTTGAAAAAAAAAATGGAATGTGGTTTTCAAGGACACAAGGGTAAATTTCTGAAGGAATTCATATGCCGAAGAGTGCAGGACAGATTTCTTTTATAAATTCTAGACGAATTCTTGGATGAGTATTATATAAATAGTTTTACATAAATAAGTGTTGCGTAGTTTTTCAAAGATGTGTTTTAGATTTTTATGTTAAGTATCACGTAGCTACGGAGCTGTTCATATGTTTTAATTCGGTGTACCTTGAGATGAAAACGATTCATTTCATTCATCACTTGACGATGGTGACGATAATAAAATGATTCTCCCTCACGAAAACTTTCGGGGAAAAATGGTTTTTCGGGAAAGAAAAACAGTCTGGAGAGTGATAACAATTTTTCGCTCACTTCGATTGCCACGGGAAGTTGGTTTGCTCGTTTTCTATCATATCCGAGCTTTTTCGTTGCCATCAGCAATGCAAACGGTAGTAACCTTTGTGCTACAAATTACCTGGTTCCAACAGCCAGTTAGCGTGGTGGTGTGGCTAGGGTGAGCACATCTTATTATTGTTGATATTCTGGGTTCGAGTCCCGCCGTGGCCACACAATTTTTATAATTGTTCTGCGATAATTTTCGCGAAAAGTGAGTGAGAGGTAAAAGTGATGAAACGAAAAAGGATTTTCTTCTAAAAGGCACGATTTTCGTTTATCTTCCAAGGCTAGCTCCAGAGCACGGCATACAAAAACAAGGCACTATCGACACGTACGTAAACATCTATTGTCACTGTAAACAATTGACGTCACTGCTATCGCTGTTAATGACGAAGCAAGCCAACGCTCTACGATTTGGCCTTCTTTTGCACTCGTTCATACTGCGATACCAATCACGTCACTTTTTAACTGTCATTTTCTTTACGAGCCTACCTTGATTCTGTATACCGTGCTCCAGAGAAAATATTGGAAGGTGAATGACGTTCCCCGCTATAAACAATGAAAATAGAATTATCCCTGGGCCTAAAAAACGCTTGCTTTGTTCTCATCGAAACGAAAAGTTGAAACCCTGGAAACAACACAAACCAAAAGTCAAATCGACTCATCTATAGGTAGGGTTACCGGAGATAATACTGACATAGGATAAAATGTTGGCTCATCACGCACATAAATCAATTATTCATCGATAACACATCGTTTTGCAGGGAAATATTTATCACCGCTGCTTTAGAAAAGTGGAGCACATTTTAGTTACACTACGCTAGATTCCTGCAATTGCGCGAAAAATCACCTTCACATGTTTTTTAGCAGGCATGTCTGATCGTTTCCTTGGTCGTCGAGTCAAGTACGAGACACTGAAGACGACCTTACTGTTGAGGTCGAAATCTATCAAGGTACAATTAAATGCTGGAATTAAATGGGATTGTACAAACTCGAAGTGAAGTGACACAAGTGAAGACATTCCACTAAAAAGCTCAAAATAATTTTCTTAACAAAATCACACTTTGTTAGCTAACATACTAGCATACACTATTTCCATTAGTATAGCGACACGATTAACCAAAACTTCAAATTCAAATCTTGTACGTCGGGGAATTTGTAGGTCAAACTCCGAGGTTTGTTTTAATGATACGTATTGAAGATTGGTTTTGGTTTTTTAGATTAGGTTTTGAACAGCGAACTTAAGTTTGCTCTCTCGGACATTTTAGAGATTTTATTTGAAAATCCAATAAAGAATTGATGAATAGATTTGTCAATTTTTTTGTTAAGCTGAATAGCACCTAGATAAGTCTGATCTATCATAGTTCAACAAATAACATTTTGTTATTTCAAATGCCTTTTATTGCACAAATTTAGAACATGCAAATAAACGCTACTATCCTTTCAAGCCAAAATTAATGCAAAATGTGCTAAACTGAAGAATGTAATTTATTTTAATAATTTATTATCCAATGTTTATTCGTTTGTTGGTGAAAACTTCAACTCTTTTTTATTTGTATAAGTAAGATTGATCACAAAATATATAACCCATTTAAACATGTACTTTGCAACATGTGTTAAAGCATGAAATTGACTATCTAACATTTTGTATTACAATCAGAATTACCGATGCAATAGATTTCAACATTGTAACAAAAATATACAATTTATACTAACATTGGATTTTTATTTATATTCTAGGTAATGTTTGCGTCATCCCACAAGAGAGAGAGCAACAACGATGCTGGTAAAATATCTAATTGGTAACAACCAACAGCTTTACTTAAAAAGAAAATAACTTGATTCACAAAATTTTCCAATCCCCCAACTAACAAATATAGTTATACTACTAGCGTCAGATCAAATTATCTGCATTAGTCACGATCCCAAGCACGATCCAAACGCTGGCGCCGCACAAGTAGGTAGTTATCGAAATAATCCTCAAGTCGCCGATCTGTCCATTCCGAACGGGCAGCAGCACCTTTCTCCACCTTCTAACGAGCTGGAATCCCAGCTATTATAACTCCCGGCACACCGCCTGTGGGCGGCGTCCATGACGTGAACGGGTCTTCTCGCCTCCAGCTCAGAAATCGAGGGTTCGTTGAACGAAAGCCAATAAAACAGTTCGACTTGTTCCGTCCACCGACAGTTACGGCAAGTTGTTTCAATAATAGCAACAGCTCCGACAGCTTGTTTTTTAATTAAGCCGGCTAATCGAACTCATTAGTTGCTTTCGTTGGCTAACAAATGGTGGTGGTGTGGTACACCGCGCGAAGAAAGCACTCACCTCATCTGAGAACAAGCCGGCGAACTCTTCACGACTCGTTATTACACAAGTTTTCCTTTACCTCTGGGCACTTGACATTCAGCATAAGAATGAGAAATAGCAGAGAAGGGAAAGCTCAACAAATGATCGCTACTTACTCACACGGTATTATGTAAGAAGCACCGAAATGATGATGGAGATCGTCAAAGCTCTCACCCACTAGAGTTTACTTGAACTCGAATCGCCCTGACGAGAGGCCCTCCTGATGGGTCAACTAGGCAGTAGTTCCCAAATTTCGGATAGCGACACCTCCGCTACTTTTCACATTATCATACACAACGGCATTTAGACTTCTTGTAGCAAAGCTGAATGAATATAATGATTCGGATTTGGACATAAATTTAGCTCAGCTATTGTAACTTGCATTGAAATAGACTATTATGCATTTTATATTCCTTCTTCTAAATAAGCGATTTGAACATTGAATCTGATTGCTATTCACACAACTCCATTCCGATTAAGAGCTTGAATATGCAAAGAGCACCAATTAGCAAATTATCAATGTACATATGTCCACATCAATTACTGTCGAGATGAAAATTACAACTATTCTCAATCGCTATTCTTCCTAACTCGACACGGATTGTCATTCATCTACCCAACGCTTGACGCAGTAGGATCACTCTCCAGTCGAAAACATTAAGAATCACTGCCCCAGAGTAATTGCTATAATTAGAGACTCACTTTCAACCACATCGCTCACGCCCGCCTTCCGTAGCACAGCAACTACAACCAGCCGTAGAAGGACGGACGGTGGAATAGCAAAAGACCTTGAGAAAGCAGCTCAGCACTGCTGGTTGGGACCGCGGCAGGACCACCACAGCAGCCGGAGGGCCGTATAGCGGGCAATCCGGTGACGACCGGCGACGCGACGACGGTGGAGACAGCTCTAATCGGTGCCGCTGGATCTCTTCCCGCTCGGGAATTATGATGTCGCGCAATGGGCAGCTTCGCGCCGAAAGGAGTTGAAGACAGCGGTGATGATGATTATGGTGCACAGTGGAATTCCGATTTTGAGCACATGGCGTAGGATTAGTATTTCTTGATTCTGATTTTTCTTTTCTTTAAGATGATGTAATGAAACAATGATGTATCGTTTAATTGCTTATGCTGGACAATCGACTTGAGTTAAATTTACTCACTACAGTTTCGGCTCTAGAATACTCGGTGATAGGAAATCCAGTCTTCTTCATCTTCTTCTTCTTCTATATACATAAAAATGAATTTCTGTCTGTCTGAACCTTATAGACTCCGAAACTACTGAACCGATCGGCGTGAAAAATTGTATGCAGAGGTTTTTGGGGCCAGGAAATGTTCTTAAGATGGTTCGAGACTTTAGAAAGGGGGGCTCCCTGTATGGTAATGAAACAGTAATGTTTGTATAACTCGAGAGCTAATTAGAGAATAAATCAATTTTAGACGAAACGAAGTTTGTCGGGTCTGCTAGTCTATATATATAAAACAAAGTTGGCATTTGTACGACCGCGCATCACTCAAGAACCCAATTTTTGCTGATTTATATCCCTTTTCTTCTTCTCTTTACGAGGAAAAATGTTAAGATGAAATGGAATACTTTAAAGATCAATGCCCAATCTTTTCGTTGAAATGGGTTTTCGTACAATTTGCATGATTTTTTTAAATTTTGATCATCTCTTCTTCTTCTTCTATATATATAAAACAAAGTTGGCATTTGTACGACCGCGCATGGCTCAAGAATAGACAGCTTAATTTTTGCTAATTTATATCCCTTTCTTTTTGAAAAAAAAATGACAATCGAAATAAAATCTCTCCGATCTGCATGATTTTGTCGTGCATTTTGTATGATAATTTCAAATCATGTCATCTAAGTTGACATTATCATCAGATAACGGAAAGATCGATTTGTGTCAATTTTGGTTTGGCTACTAAATTAATTCAAAAAGTGTCATGATAAAATAATGTCAAAAAAAAGGAAAAATTATTTTGAAAAACCGGTTTGTTTTTTAGATAAATTGTGTACGTAAAAAAATATATCAGCAAATTGATCAGTTTTGGGCGAGACAAAGTTCGCCGGATCAGCTAGTATTAAATAAAGGGCGATACTTGGAGTAATGCGTTCATGTCTATCCTAAATCTTAAGATTTTATTAATCATTAATTAAGATTGCTTAATTTGAGCTTCATTGATCGCTTGAAGTTGCTCCTCGAGTATTACCGGATGTGCAGTACTTACACAAAGAACCAGGAGATGACACCCGAGAGCAGTAAACAAACTCTACCAAATTAGCGAATAGTAAATTGTATTGTGCTACATTTTGGCTACGTGCCCGGCATACCGCAGCCGTTCTATTACCGCGGTCTAAACGATGGATAGTTCTCCCTACTGCAACTCTGGGTACATTCGCTTCATCTGTGTACAATATTCCATCTTGGGGAAGGGTTGTTTGGCCGAGAGCAATCTGGCCGAATAGGTCATTTGATAGAATATGTCTTTTGGAAAAATAGGTAATTTGACGTCTCACTTCTGCACTGCGACAAGTGAGAAACAATAAGTTAGAAAAGATGAGTGAGAAGAGAGGTGTCTTCATTTCACTTTTCTCACTTTTCACAATGTGAAGTGATAACCCGAGCAAAGTCTGAAAACATAATGAGAGCATATAGAAAATATATTTTGATTTTGACATCAAATTGATATCATAATTTGTTTCCAAATATGAATCAGCATGATTGATTACGTATTTTGATTACGTAATTTTGATCAAAATGAGTCCTTATTTTGTTATCGGAACCAATATATGAATAAGTTTTCGAATTGCTTTCATCGATAGCAGGAATAGTGTTCGATTTTATGGCACAATAATTTTCTTGTGCTATGCGTTTTGTTATTTTAATCGTTAAAACGATCAAAAATATATCCAAGGATGTTAACGATCATTCAGTCATTTGCGTTCGATCATTTAGTAGTTTGTCAATAACACATTCCAGAAGCTGAATTTCAAAATATGTTGTATGGTGGACTTCTAGTGCGAAGGTTTTTACAACTCTGCCTAATGGTTCGTTGTTTGAATTCCACTAGTAACGGAGCTATAGTTATAGTTTCAGTAACTTAGACTAAATGATAACAAAATTCCAATCATTTAGTTTAAGTTACTGCAACTAGCCTAGCTCCATTATTAGTTGAATTCTAATAACGAACCATTAGGCAAAGTAGTAGAAAAACCTTCGCACTAGAATTCCACCATACAACATATTTACAAATTCAGCTTCTGGAATGTGTTATTGACAAACTACTAAATGATCGAACGCAAATTACTGAATGATCGTTAACATTCTTGAATATATCAAATTAAGTAATCATAATCGGCGATTTCGGGCTGCAAAATGGTGGTTTGACATCAAGGAAGGAGCGCCCAACAGAGCTCTGGTCCCCACAAATCCCTATCTCACGCTTCCACGGGTCGTCCGATGACATAAAACCGCCGGGGCAAATTATTCAATTACAGCCTAATCAACGTTTACGCACCGACAAACGATAAATCCGACGACGTGAAGGACACGTTTTATGGATGTCTTGATTAAGCCTATGGAGAGTGCCTGGAGAAGCATGACGTGAAAATTGTTATCGGAGACGCTAACGCTCAGGTCGGTAGAGAGGACTTTTTTCGTTCCATAATCGGTAGGGAGAACCTTCACTTCGCTACCAATGACAACGGCCTACGGCTAGTAAATTTTGATGCTGCCAGAGGGATGGCCATCAGTAGCACCTACTTTGCACGAAAGAACATCCGAAAGCACACCTGGAGACACCCAAATGGTGAAAGTTGCATCCAGATAGACCATGTTCTGGTGGATGGGCGCCATTTCTCGGTTGTTATCGATGTGTGGACATTCAGAGGTCCGAACACTGACTCTGATCACTACCTCGTTGTCAGTAAAATTCGATCACGGTTACGGACTTCATAACCAGCTTAAGTCCCGTAGTCTGCGAACGAAAACAAAATTTGCGCTGTATATTACTCTGATTCTCCCGATGGCTTTATACGGCCATGACATATGGACGTTTAAAGAGGCTGATCAGAGAGCTTTCAGAGTATTCTAGCGTAAGGTGCTGCGGACAATACTCGGCGGTAAACGGGAGAACTGGCGGCGTCGCATGAATCAAGAATTGTACCAGGTGTATAAAGGGCGGGATATTATTAAGCTTTTACAACACGGCAGACTACGGTGGGGTGGTCACGTTGTTCATATGCCGGAAGAACGTCAAGCGAAGATAATATTTTGTAGAGGACCCGGAAGAGGCCGCAGGCTTCGTGGAAGGCCGTGTACACGATGGCTTTTTGCAGTTGAAGAGGACCTGAGGGCGCTCAATGTTCAGGGCGACTGGAAGCGATTGGCCCAGGATCGAGTCTAGTGGAGAAGGATACCCCATTCGGCGTAGGTTCATCGAAGAGCTGTAGCCCATCAAGTATCAGGCTTCAAGTAAGTAATCGGTGATTTCACAACATCAAAACAAGTTATCGATTTGTTCTCAAGCTATGCTCGGAAATGGAGCAATGAGGAGTAAGAAGTAAGAGTGAGACGTGTCTCTTCTCCTTCCTCTTTTTCCCTTCTCACTTCTCACTGGAAAAAGGTGAGATGTGCGAAATGAGACGTCTCATTACTCACTTCGCACTTCTCAGCTATCACTGTAAGTATGTAGTGCGATGTGAGGTGAGATCCTTACTACTCACTTCGCAATTCTCATTTTTCACAGTGAGAAATGAGAAGGGAGAAATTAGGTGTGAGAAATGATAAGTGAGACGAATCTAACTTTCCACAATGAGTTTTTTTGTTTTGGTTGCTAATCGATTGATTTTCGCCGAAAATCAATCGATTAACAACCAAAACATAAAATCGCGGCGTTCGATCCATTATCATCATCAATGAGTTTTTTATATATTCTTTATTATAGTGATTTCTTAAAAAAACAAGAAGTCAATCACATTTCACAATGAGAAGTGACAAGTGAACAAAGAAAAGTGATAACTGAGAAGTGAGACCCGAGTAGAAGCGATGACATCAATAACAGAAATTGGCATGAACTAGCCTTGCATATGCGTTAAAATACCCAAAAATAATACCAAAATTTAACATGCAAAATACTTTAGCAAATTACTTAGCTGGTATCCTCTTACGTAAGGCTAGTTCATAACAGAGAATGGTATCAACAACAGAATGAGGTATTATTGAGTTAATCTCTCCTGCTCGGGGCGTCTCACTTTTTATTTTGCACTTCTCACTTTTCCCAGTGAGAAATTAGGTGTGAGAAGTGAAAAGTGAGACGTCGCACTTAAGACCGCATTGTACTTTCGTGCTGTACGGTTCATTTCTCTTTTTGCTGAAGGAAGTTTTTAATATTTGCCAAGGCTTTTTTATTTTCACAGTGCTTCTTAGCACTATTTATACCCATTTATCCCGTTACGAACTTTGCTTGGACCCTTATCTTCGTTTTACGTTGTACTCGTTTGCGAATGTAAATTCCAACAAGCGATGGTTATCCTGCAAGAACACCGTTCTGAAAAAAAAACTCTTAAAAGGTCACGTCTCCACGGTCAGCAATGAGCATTAACAAAAACAAAAGAAAGGGTAGGGGAATCTTTGAACTCCCACTTCCTTTTAAGAAAGGTCATCCTGCCAAAGCGCGGGAAAAATAGAATTAAACTGGAGACTACATATTAGAGTGGGGCGTCATGGTAATTTTTTCAAATCAATGTTTTTTCGAAGCCATTCTGGGTCCTGAACAACTGTGCAGAATTTGGGACCGATTGGTTGCTTCCTCGCTTTCCGCATCGCGTTTGAAGTTTGTATGGAAATTAGTATGGGAGAACGTATATTTTTATATTTCTACTACTAGAGGTTTCAGTTCACCGTAAACCAAGTGGCACATTGCGTTAAAGTATAACCCAAAGGATGCCGAAAAACTTTGCTGAAGAAGGTACGTTGCTGGAACGAAAAAAGTTATAACGCTTCGAAGATTGAGTGTTCAAACCATATGCAAAAAATCGCTTATTCTGCCATCACTGCCGAACTACGTAGACCAATAATTTAACTGAGTGTTATTACAAAATAATTAATCTTATAGGGCTTTAGAGCTAATGGAAGCTATCCGGAATCATTTCACAAATTAAAAAATCCGACAAGATGGAAGATGGGTTTTGCTCTACGATAACCATAGGTCTTCCGGTAGTGCTGACAGAAACATTGATTTCTTGCATATGGTTTGAACAATCAATTTTCGAAACGTAATAACATTTATTGTAGACCTTCCAGCTACGTACCTTCTTCGACAAAGTCTTTCGGCATCTTCCAGACTATATGCTAACGTATAGAGTCACGTGATTGATGATAAATTGAAGCCGCTAATAGCAAAAATGTGAAAAAGTAAGTTTTCCCAGACAAAATTTTCAGAACAATTTTTTTTTTCGAAAGAAAAAATGTTCGGAAACCCTCCCCACAGACCAATTTTTTGGCTACGCCACTGATTCTCATCAACTACGCATCGGATCAATATGAAAGCTAGGTCAAAAGCATCAAATATTTTTTAGATTTTTTGTACCCACGACTTGTTTCACAGTTCTAAAAAATAAAAGGTATTTCATTGTACATCCATACAAAATTCTAGCTGTTTACTTTAAAGGTTCCCCCAAACACACGCGATGCGACAGTCGCGACGCGATTCTAGCGCTTGGCGACAGCGATTCTGTCGCCGTTGGTATGAAAGCGTAAATAGAACATTGCCTGCAGCGACCCAACGATAGAATCGCGGCGACTAGTTGTCGCCGTCGCGGCGATAAAATCACTTCGGTCTGGGAAAGCCTTCAATTTCTTCAGGATTGTCCTCCACCTCGTGTGTGTGGAAGAAACATTGAAAACTTACGATATCTGCTTTTCGATGTAAAAAATTGTAATTTAATTAATGTTTATTTTTTGTTTAATTTTCTCAATAAATAAGGCGTCTGAAGATGGTCGAGACAAAGTAGTAGACCGAAACGTCACGCAGGAAAACAAATGGCGTATAGTTATTGTTCACCGAAAAATATCAATAAATCAACCCCATAGAAGTTATTAGTATTGGCTTGTAATTTATGTTACAAGTATGAATGTGATTTAATTTACAAGTAGCTTTTATTTTATTATTTCAGCTGTGCAAAGTAGATGTGCATCGTTTAATTGTTTTGAACGACTTAGCAGAGAAAGAAACTATTATTCTAAGTGCTTCAAATTACCATAGAATGAAATACTGTGCACTAAGAATAAATTTTTCGTTCCAATATACCACTGAGAATTATGAAAACGTTTCAAATACTTTGGAGATAGCAGAAGTATACTTTAAGTGCTGACATCGAGTATTCAAATGGTGGGGCGGTAAAGCTCATTAACAATTATGCAGTACTCGGAAACCCAAAACTACTCAAAAGTGGGTTGTTTTAGCTTAGAACGGTACTTTAACCCAATACCCCGATTTTGAGTAAAATGACTTTTTTTACACTAACACCAAAGCCCCAAATACAATGTCAGCGGAACGGCAAATTTGACAGAAAATATATGGGCTAACTGTCAAATTTGCCGTTTCCGCACCGACGAACCGACGTGTCACTGGCGCTCTCTGATTGTCCCACGCTTTTTAACGGTTATTCGCTTTAGCGGGCGATCGCTCCTGTCAAATGAGCTAAGACACAACTCCGCCGCAATGTTAATACACGTAGGTTGGTGGCTGAGCTACGAAAACTTCGCGAGCCATTATAGGAGTGGCGGTTTTGTTCGATGATTTTTCATCATGGCGTCGTGGGCAGCAAATTTGAATTATTTTCTATGAGGTGACACGTCGGTTCGTCGGAGGTTTCCGTTCCGCTGACGTTGTGTTTGGGGCTTTAGTATTTTGAACTAAAATTTTGGGAAAAAGAAATCGCTTAAATTTCATAATTAGACTAAAAGCAATATCCAAACCCGCGTAAGTCTCACAATACACGTAAATGAAACCCGCTTCAAAAGCACACAACAAACGAATCTAGCGGGATTCGATTTATCATGGAGGATACGTTCGCATAACTTACAAATCGCCTTAACTAAAACTTATGTTAATCCCAAAGACCACGTAAAAAGGGACTCCAGTGTGCATTACATTGGCTTGGATAAGAATGCCAATACCACGAAACCGACTTAAACCGCGGAATCAATATATCTACAGAAATAATAATTCGAGTTCCGCGCAGTCAAAATATATATTCTATCCACATATTTGCAAACAAACGTGAAAAAATCGTTTACCTCCGCATTGACAGTGAACTAGAGATGGGCGAACGCTCACGAGCCGTTCATTTGAGCCGATTCGTGAAAAAGAGCGAACGAACCACGGCTCTATAATTTTGAGGCGCGGTTCTCAAATGAACGGTCGCTGTTAAAATGAATCAATGGCTCAAAAATAACGACAGCTGGTTCCCTCGTTCAGTCGTTTAATTTTAGTGTTCAAGGAAGCCTCACACCTTGAGAATCTTGTTTACGATTTTTTGTTTCGTAATCGTAAATTCTGCCCATTTCGAATATATGGGTGACCAACTTAACTGTTAACTCACCAACTACAGGTCGAAATTTCGATTTTCTGTGTCGGAAATCCCCAAACAAAAGCCTTCATCCTGCCGTTTTGAAAATATGGGAATAAAATCCTAGGACAAGATTCCCATGGTGTGATGCTACATTTACGCCGAAAATCATCTAGAAACTTTGTTATGAACTGCTTGCAGGCTTGATTAGGCGATGGAGATTTGTAGACTTAAAAACTAAAAATAGCGACAGTCATAGAATTAAATTGAGCAGATCACTGCGAATAATTGATCAGTAGCTCAGCAAGATTCTAAATTCAAAGGATTCATCGATTAATGCAATTATCAAAGGTGACAAGAATTTCGCTGAAACTAACTTGTCAGGGATGAACGTTTCGATGTTACGATGTTAAGATCGAAAAACAAATTGACTGAAATCGGAGGGTAGAGAGCATAGAAAGAAGGTCTCACAGTTGTCTAAATATACAAGGATTTAGACGAAATTTTGGCTGGACGAATTTGAATTTTTAAATAAGCACCTAAACATCAGTGAAAAACACATATATCATAAAACAGTTTGTTTTTAAGTTGCATTCGCAAAAAAAAAATTTTGTAATGAGTCAACGAGCCGCTCAAATGAGTCAGCTCATTCAAGTATATGCTTGGCTCGGAGTTGCTCACTTAATTGAACCATTTTGCCCATCACTACAGTGCTGTCGGATGAATTTTGACACGTAAATGAACCTGACGGACTTGTAATTTCAGCCTTACCAATAATACAAGTACTAATATTATTATGTTGTGGAGCTTCGACTGAATTTTGTTTAATACGTATTGTTTTATTGGCTAAGCAGTCTTATTATTGTATCAAACGAACTATAATGTTCTTGTTCCGACGTTTCGGTCCGTATTTGGGACCTTCTTCAGGGATCTAAAATTTATTGTTGTATGTTTATCCAAACGGTTTTACAATTTACAATTATCACAAGTTTAAAAAATATTACTCACAAAGAATTGATCGCTCTTGTCTTAATACTTTTAGCCTGTCGTGTTGTCTGTATCTGTTGTACATTTGGGAATCCTGCCATTTTGTTTTATGTTATTTATCATTGGTTATGCTCTCTAATTTTGTTCACTATATGTTCACTTTTATGTTCACCTTTCTGTTCACTGGTGACTATGTGACTATGTCTATCTCTACTATATTTGTAAACTGGCTCTTATTACAGCGTTATTGTATGTGTTGGATGATCGGTGTTTTGATTAATAGTTGTGCTGTGTTCATTCGTTTGCTTTTTGCCTTTCTCGTATACTAAGTATACGGTAAAGGCTATATGATCGCTCCAAAAACAAACTTTTTATAGAAGGCCCGGAGACCCATAGTGTTATATACCAATCGACTCAGTTCGACGAATCGAGGTGATGTCTGTGTGTGTGTGTGTGTGTGTGTGTGTGTGTGTGTGTATGTGTGTGTATGTGTGTGTGTGTGTGTGTGCGCAAAACTACTCAAAAAATGTCACTCATTTTTCGGGCACTTATCCTCAACCGATTTGCTCGCAACAAGTTGCATTCGACGCAGAATCCTGTCCCATTGTTTCCTATTTGAAATTGGCCAGATCGAACTATGGGATCAGAAGTTATGGCCAAAATACAAATTCATACGAAAAAATCGCATAAAAAATGTCACTCATTTTTCGGGCACTTATCCTCAACCGATTTGCTCACAACAAGTTGCATTCGACGCAGAATCCTGTCCCATTGTTTCCTATTTGAAATTGGCCAGTTCGAACTATGGGATCAGAGGTTATGGCCAAAATACAAATTCATTCGAAAAAATCGCGTAAAAAATGTCACTCATTTTTCGGGCTCTTATCCTCAACCGATTTGCTCGCAACAAGTTGCATTCGACGCAGAATCCTGTCCCATTGATTCCTATTTGAAATTGGTCAGATCGGACTATGGAATCAGTAGTTATGGCCAAAATACAAATTCATTCGAAAAAATCGCGTAAAAAATGTCACTCATTTTTCGGGCACTTATCCTCAACCGATTTGCTCACAACAAGTTGCATTCGATGCAGAATCCTGTCCCATTGTTTTCTATTTGAAATTGGTCAGATCGGACTATGGGATCAGAAGTTATGGCCAAAATACAAATTCATACGAAAAAATCGCGTAAAAAATGTCACTCATTTTTCGGGCTCTTATCCTCAACCGATTTGCTCGCAACAAGTTGCATTCGACGCAGAATCCTGTCCCATTGATTTCTTTTTGAAATTGGTCAGATCGGACTATGGAATCAGTAGTTATGGCCAAAATACAAATTCATACGAAAAATCGCGTAAAAATGTCACTCATTTTCCGGGCACTTATCCTCAATCGATTTGCTCACAACAAGTTGCATTCGACGTAGAATCCTGTCCCGTTGTTTCCTATTGAGAATTGACCAAATCGGACTATGGGAGCGAAAATTATACCATTTTGCCTTTCTCGTATACTAAGTATACGGTAAAGGCTATATGATCGCTCCAAAAACAAACTTTTTATAGAAGGCCCGGAGACCCATAGTGTTATATACCAATCGACCCAGTTCGACGAATCGAGGTGATGTCTGTGTGTGTGTGTGTGTGTGTGTGTATTGTGTGTGTATGTGTGTGTGTGTGTGTGCGCAAAACTACTCAAAAAATGTCACTCATTTTTCGGGCACTTATCCTCAACCGATTTGCTCACAACAAGTTGCATTCGACGCAGAATCCTGTCCCATTGTTTCCTATTTGAAATTGGCCAGATCGAACTATGGGATCAGAAGTTATGGCCAAAATACAAATTCATACGAAAAAATCGCGTAAAAAATGTCACTCATTTTTCGGGCACTTATCCTCAACCGATTTGCTCACAACAAGTTGCATTCGACGCAGAATCCTGTCCCATTGTTTCCTATTTGAAATTGGCCAGTTCGAACTATGGGATCAGAGGTTATGGCCAAAATACAAATTCATTCGAAAAAATCGCGTAAAAAATGTCACTCATTTTTCGGGCTCTTATCCTCAACCGATTTGCTCGCAACAAGTTGCATTCGACGCAGAATCCTGTCCCATTGATTCCTATTTGAAATTGGTCAGATCGGACTATGGAATCAGTAGTTATGGCCAAAATACAAATTCATTCGAAAAAATCGCGTAAAAAATGTCACTCATTTTTCGGGCACTTATCCTCAACCGATTTGCTCACAACAAGTTGCATTCGATGCAGAATCCTGTCCCATTGTTTTCTATTTGAAATTGGTCAGATCGGACTATGGGATCAGAAGTTATGGCCAAAATACAAATTCATACGAAAAAATCGCGTAAAAAATGTCACTCATTTTTCGGGCTCTTATCCTCAACCGATTTGCTCGCAACAAGTTGCATTCGACGCAGAATCCTGTCCCATTGATTTCTTTTTGAAATTGGTCAGATCGGACTATGGAATCAGTAGTTATGGCCAAAATACAAATTCATACGAAAAATCGCGTAAAAATGTCACTCATTTTCCGGGCACTTATCCTCAATCGATTTGCTCACAACAAGTTGCATTCGACGTAGAATCCTGTCCCGTTGTTTCCTATTGAAAATTGACCAGATCGGACTATGGGATCGAAAATTATACCATTTTGCCTTTCTCGTATACTAAGTATACGGTAAAGGCTATATGATCGCTCCAAAACAAACTTTTTATAGAAGGCCCGGAGACCCATAGTGTTATATACCAATCGACTCAGTTCGACGAATCGAGGTGATGTCTGTGTGTGTGTGTGTGTGTGTGTGTGTGTGTGTGTATGTGTGTGTGTGTGTGTGTGTGTGTGTGCGCAAAACTACTCAAAAAATGTCACTCATTTTTCGGGCACTTATCCTCAACCGATTTGCTCACAACAAGTTGCATTCGACGCAGAATCCTGTCCCATTGTTTCCTATTTGAAATTGGCCAGATCGAACTATGGGATCAGAAGTTATGGCCAAAATACAAATTCATACGAAAAAATCGCGTAAAAATGTCACTCATTTTTCGGGCACTTATCCTCAACCGATTTGCTAACAACAAGTTGCATTCGACGCAGAATCCTGTCCCATTGTTTCCTATTTGAAATTGGCCAGTTCGAACTATGGGATCAGAGGTTATGGCCAAAATACAAATTCATTCGAAACAATCGCGTAAAAAATGTCACTCATTTTTCGGGCTCTTACCCTCTACCGATTTGCTCGCAACAAGTTGCATTTGACGGAGAATCCTGTCCCATTGTTTCCTATTGAAAATTGTTCGGATCGGACTATGGAATCAGTAGTTATGACCAAAATACAAATTCATTCGAAAAATCGCGTAAAAATGTCACTCATTTTTCGGGCACTTATCCTCAACCGATTTGCTCACAACAAGTTGCATTCGATGCAGAATCCTGTCCCATTGTTTTCTATTTGAAATTGGTCAGATCGGACTATGGGATCAGAAGTTATGGCCAAAATACAAATTCATACGATAAATCGCGTAAAAAATGTCACTCATTTTTCGGGCACTTATCCTCAACCGATTTGCTCGCAACAAGTTGCATTCGACGCAGAATCCTGTCCCATTGATTTCTTTTTGAAATTGGTCAGATCGGACTATGGAATCAGTAGTTATGGCCAAAATACAAATTCATACGAAAAATCGCGTAAAAATGTCACTCATTTTCCGGGCACTTATCCTCAATCGATTTGCTCCCAACAAGTTGCATTCGACGTAGAATCCTGTCCCGTTGTTTCCTATTGAAAATTGACCATATCGGACTATGGGATCGAAAATTATACCATTTTGCCTTTCTCGTATACTAAGTATACGGTAAAGGCTATATGATCGCTCCAAAAACAAACTTTTTATAGAAGGCCCGGAGACCCATAGTGTTATATACCAATCGACTCAGTTCGACGAATCGAGGTGATGTCTGTGTGTGTGTGTGTGTGTGTGTATGTGTGTGTGTATGTGTGTGTGTGTGTGTGCGCAAAACTACTCAAAAAATGTCACTCATTTTTCGGGCACTTATCCTCAACCGATTTGCTCACAACAAGTTGCATTCGACGCAGAATCCTGTCCCATTGTTTCCTATTTGAAATTGGCCAGATCGAACTATGGGATCAGAAGTTATGGCCAAAATACAAATTCATACGAAAAAATCGCGTAAAAAATGTCACTCATTTTTCGGGCACTTATCCTCAACCGATTTGCTCACAACAAGTTGCATTCGACGCAGAATCCTGTCCCATTGTTTCCTATTTGAAATTGGCCAGTTCGAACTATGGGATCAGAGGTTATGGCCAAAATACAAATTCATTCGAAAAATCGCGTAAAAAATCTCACTCATTTTTCGGGCTCTTATCCTCAACTGATTTGCTCGCAAACAAGTTGCATTCGACGCAGAATCCTGTCCCATTGATTCCTATTTGAAATTGGTCAGATCGGACTATGGAATCAGTAGTTATGGCCAAAATACAAATTCATTCGAAAAAATCGCGTAAAAAATGTCACTCATTTTTCGGGCACTTATCCTCAACCGATTTGCTCACAACAAGTTGCATTCGATGCAGAATCCTGTCCCATTGTTTTCTATTTGAAATTGGTCAGATCGGACTATGGGATCAGAAGTTATGGCCAAAATACAAATTCATACGAAAAAATCGCGTAAAAAATGTCACTCATTTTTCGGGCTCTTATCCTCAACCGATTTGCTCGCAACAAGTTGCATTCGACGCAGAATCCTGTCCCATTGATTTCTTTTTGAAATTGGTCAGATCGGACTATGGAATCAGTAGTTATGGCCAAAATACAAATTCATACGAAAAAATCGCGTAAAAAATGTCACTCATTTTCCGGGCACTTATCCTCAATCGATTTGCTCACAACAAGTTGCATTCGACGTAGAATCCTGTCCCGTTGTTTCCTATTGAAAATTGACCATATCGGACTATGGGATCGAAAATTATACCATTTTTGCCTTTCTCGTATACTAAGTATACGGTAAAGGCTATATGATCGCTCCAAAAACAAACTTTTTATAGAAGGCCCGGAGACCCATAGTGTTATATACCAATCGACTCAGTTCGACGAATTGAGGTGATGTCTGTGTGTGTGTGTGTGTGTGTGTATGTGTGTGTGTATGTGTGTGTGTGTGTGTGTGCAAAATTACTCAACAAAATGTCACTCATTTTTCGGGCACTTATCCTCAACCGATTTTCTCGCAACAAGTTGCATTCTACGCAGAATCCTGTCCCATTGTTTCCTATTTGAAATTGGCCAGATCGGACTATGGGATCGAGAGTTATGGCCAAAATACAAATTCATACGAAAAAATCGCGTAAAAAATGTCACTCATTTTTCGGGCACTTATCCTCAACCGATTTGCTCGCAATGAGTTGCATTCGACGCAGAATCCTGTCCCATTGTTTCCTATTTGAAATTGGCCATATCGGACTATGGGATCAAGAGTTATGGCCAAAATACAAAATCATACAAAAAAATCGCGTGAAAAATGTCACTCATTTTTCGGGCACTTATCCTTAACCGATTTACTCGCAACAAGTTGCATTCGACGCAGAATCCTGTCCCATTGTTTCCTTTTTAAAATTGGCCAGTTCGGACTATGGGATCGATTATATGGCCAAAATACAAAATCATACGAAAAAATCGCGTAAAAAATGTCACTCATTTTTCGGGAACTTATCCTCAACCGATTTGCTCGCAACAAGTTGCATTCGACGCAGAATCCTGTCCCATTGTTTCCTGTTTGAAATTGGCCATATCGGACTATGGGATCGGAAGTTATGGCCAAAATACAAAATCATACGAAAAAATCGTGTAAAAAATGTTACTCATTTTTCGGGCACTTATCCTCAACCGATTTGCTCGCAACAAGTTGCATTCGACGCAGAATCCTGTCCCATTATTTACTATTTGAAATTGGCCAGATCGGACTATGGGATCGAGAGTTATGGCCAAAATACAAATTCATATGAAAAAATCGCGTAAAAATGTCACTCATTTTTCGGGCACTTATCATCAACCGATTTGCTCGCAACAAGTTGCATTCGACACAGAATCCTGTCCCATTGTTTCCTATTTGTAAATTGGTCATATCGGACTATGGGATCGAAGATTATACCATTTTATTATGGAAAAATCTCTAAAAAAAATGTCACTTATTTTTCAGGCACTCTTGCTCAACCGATTTGCTCGCATTAAATTTCATTCGACGCAGAATGTCTCATATTTTCTTATTGAAAATTGTCCAGATCGGACTATGGGCTTAGATGTTCTGGTCAAATTACTATTGTGAAAAAGAGTTCAAAAAAGTCTAGCTCACTTTTTTAGCACTTAGACTTCATCTATTCCCCAAGCAACACAAGTTCAACAAATCTGGTTGCAGTAACCATATAGCGACTGAATCTGGTCATATATTAGTTACTGTGATTGATGTGCAATATGTGTGCTTCTCAGGTCGCTCGCAACAAATTGCATTCGACGCAGAATCTTGTCCCATTGTTTCCTATAGAAACTTGGACGGATCGTACAATTGGGTCAAAAGTTATGGCGAAAATACTAATTTTAAAACTACAAAATAAAATGCCATTTTTTGCTCTTATGCTCATCCGATTTGTTTGCAACAAATTGCGTTTGGCGAGAATTTTTTTGCCTTTCTCGTATACTAAGTATACGGTAAAGGCTATATGATCGCTCCAAAAACAAACTTTTTATAGCAGGCCCGGAGACCCATAGTGTTATATACCAAAATTTATTGTGAAAAAGAGTTCGAAAAAGTCTAGCTCACTTTTTTAGCACTTAGACTTCATCTATTGACGCTCGCAACAGATTGCATTCGACGCAGAATCTTGTCCCATTGTTTTCTATTGAAAATTGGCTAGATCGGACTATGGGATCGGAAATTATGGCTGAAACACCATTTTTGCCTTTTTATACGTATGTTCGCTCCAAAACCAAACTTTTACAGAAGGCCTGGAGACTCATAGTATTATATACGTATAAGCTCGACGAACTGCGATGATGTCTCTTTGTGTGTGTGCGCGCACCACAAGTGCGAAAAGTTTAGCTCACTTTTTGGAACTTATCCTCAACCGATTTAATTCCAACTATAGATAGTAGAATATATAGATGAGCGAAAGCATGGCTGAGTCGATTTTTCTGCCCGTGCACACGCACATATGACGTCACAGCCCTTAACGTTTCCATTGAAATCGTGACGTCATGCTCGTTTGGAGACACGTTTGACAGTTCGTTTGGAGACAGAGGATTTATCTTCACTCATCTATATATTCCACTATCTATAATTTCAACAAGTTTCATTCGACGCGGAATCCTGTCGTATTGTTTTCTATTGAAAATTTGGACCATGGGCACAGAAATTATGGCCAAAATATACTATGTGATATAAAAAAGTCTAGCTGACTTTTAATGGACTTACCCTCAACCGATTTACTCACAACAAATTGCATTAGATGCGGAATCCTGTTCTATTTAGAAAGTTGGCCAGATTGGACTATTACCTTAGAAATTATGGCCAAAATACTTTTTGCCTTTCTTGTGCAACAAAGTTGTATTGAAAGGCTATAATTTCTTTCCGAAAACGAACTATCGGATGCTTCCACACTGATACACTTCCCTCCCTCTTCATACGGGAGTTTGGCAGAAAGACGGTCATGAGATTTATATCATAACAAATATTGCCCTCCGCTCGCTTGATGGGAATGACATTTTCGTTTTCTTTTGTGTAGTCGGAGCTTCAGTTCAATTTACATCCAAAAGTGATATCCTTAAAATATATTACTGGGTAAAATAAAACAGGGGTATGTACGTCAAAAAGATTGGAAAAGGAAACAAAAATGTCGAAATTCTTATTAGCATATTGTAGATCAAGCTGAAAACCGAACCGAGGTTTCGCGACAATCGCATTTTCTCGCATTTCCGGATGTTGCAACTGCATCGCGAGTAGTGCGCAACTATGCCATAGTCGGGCACCACTCGCGATGCAGTCGCGACATCCGGGAATGGGACAAAATATGATTTTCGGTTTTCAACTGGATCTACAATATCTTTGTCATAAATAATCTGATTTTCATAGAACGGACAAAGAAATTTGTCTTTTTTACTCCTAGCTACTAGCTCATCTATTTTCAAGCACACACATTTTACGAAGGTCGAGAAAGGCACCATCACCGCTAGGTGGATTAATCTGGGTTTTTAGTGTATGCATGATACCAACGTAACTAATACTTAGTCCTTCTGTATCGGTTCGTTTGTTTATGTTATCCGTAGTTAAAATGTGGCATATTTCTAGAATAGGAAGTCTAGTAGATTTTTCAAATACATTTTTTTGGCTTTCATTGGTCTAGTTGTCCTTTCTTTCCATTGGTCTAGTTGTATGTTTTTATAGTGGTCATCTTGCATGTTCATTATTCTGTCCAGTTTGTTTTTGTCCGATTTGTGTCCGTATAGTCTAGTCTGTAGCTTGTTGGTAGTTAGACCTACATACATAGCTTCGCACTGTGTGCAGTTAATGCCATAGATGACGTTGCTTCGTTGAAGTTTATCCGTCGTCCCTTTCATGCGTCTGTACATTTTTTCCATCGTGTTGATGTTGTAGTAACATATTTTGATGTTGTCATATTTCCCTGATCGTTGAATGTGTGTTGTTATCTGCGGTGATAGGTTGGCCATGTACGGTATAGATCTGTAGGTGATGTTGTCATCGTCAGCTGTTCTTCCTGTATGTGTTTGTGTAATGCGTCTGTTGTTTATCATTCTATTTATCAGTGATTTGGGGTAGTCATTTGCTAGTAACTCTCTTATGATGGTATGGTTCTTTTGCTGTTGTGTTTTGGTAGTCGATATTTTGTTTACCCTTTCGATGAGGTTGTACGCGGCATTTGTTTTTAAATGTGTGGAATGCATGGAATAGAAGTTAAGGAAACGGCCGGATGCGATCGTTTTCTTGTACCAATCCGTAGAGAAAGATTGATCTTCATTCCGTATAATCATCATGTCAAGGTATCCGAGTTAGTGGTCTTGTTCAACTTCCACCGTGAATTGAATTCTTGGGTGGTAGTTGTTAAACGCTTGTAGTACGTCTTGTATTCGTTCTTCTGGTATGCAGAGAAACAGATCGTCCACATACTTTTTGATAACAGGGATGGCTATATCCAAGGAAGCTGTTACCTTATCTATTAGAGAGTCTGTGACTATTTCATCTAACACCGGAGAAAGAGGGCTCCCCATCGCCATTCCTGTGATCTGCTTAGTGTTGTTCGCCTAATTTAAAGTAGCTGGATCCGATGCAATATTGTACGATCTCGACAAGAGCGATCAATTCTTTGTAAGTAATATTGTTTAAACTTGTGATAATTGTAAATTGTAAAACCGTTTGGATAAACATACAACAATAAATTTTAGATCCCTGAAGAAGGATACGAACCGAAACGTCGGAACAAGAACATTATAGTTCGTTTGATACAATAATAAGACTGCTTGGCCAATAAAACAATACGTACTAATATTATTAGTTAACAAAACATTATTATGCGACGCAAATTAGAAGTACTTGTAATTTGTTGACTTGTAACTTGTAACTTGTAGCTAATATTATTATTCGGATTATGCTACAGGGCCCAGGTGTAGTAGCTGTTGTTAAAATGTTTTGAAAGGGTCTCAAGCGGAATTTTTGCTAGAATGGAAAGGCGCATTATTGAAATTAAGTCGATGATTTTTTTTTTCAGTAGGGGAAAAGACGGCTTTGGCAGGTTTTGTTCTATTATTAGCGGGTTTTTGTCGACCGAATTTTATGAAATTTGGCCACAATATTCTTTGATATGCAAAGAATGTTTAGGCCAAATTTGAGCATAATCACACAGTAAAAAAATTTTTGTAATATTACATCGGATTCGATGCACATCATCGCCGTCGTAATTCGTGTGTGTTATTACATCTGATTTGTGTACCAGAAAATGACGTAATTGGCATTTTGTCGCCAAAATGAAACGATGTAACACGTAATATGTTCGACGTAATGAAAAAAACGACGTAATAACCAGCCAGCACAAATCTCGCATTTGGCTGCTGGGTTAGGGGTGTTCAGGAATTTTCTTCCATGTTTACAAAATGCATATCAAATAAAAGTTATATTTGTTTTTATTTCTCATAGTTTTGCACGTCAATATACAATATAATAACAAATTATTTCATTTTTGTTTAAACTAACACTATTTTGAAGCAAAATTTGTTTGTTAGTACCTAAATTTAGCAATACTATATTTTTCCAGTAACGGGTTTTCCGGATATTTTATTCTTAAATTTTCAGTTTTTCATGCTTAAAGGTTGGTTTTTTTAAGATTTTCGGATTTTTGAGAGACTCGATAAAAATATTGTCCCAGCGGCGTGATAGATTATTTCCAGCCAGCCAGCCATTTTATTCATTTAACGTTTTTTGACACATTTTGATTTATTTCGCCAAACAAACATCTTTAAAAAGTCTCCCTCAAATTCCCCCGGAAACTCCTTCAGAAATACTCCGAAAATTCCTCTAGGATTTTTTTTTTGGTAATTTCTCCAGTAGTTCCTCCGAAAATTCATACAGGTGTTCTTTCGAGTATTCCCACAGGAGTTCCTTCGAATATTTCTCCAAGAGTTCCTTCAGAAATTATTCCACGAAATGCACAAAAGGAGAAAATCATCCAAGAGTTCATACGAATAGTCCTCCAGGAGTTCCTTCGGAAATTCTTTTAAGAATTTCTCTGCTTCCGGGGGATCCCTCCAGGATATCCTCCGGAACTTCTTTCGGAAAATCCTCAAGGAGTCCTCACGGAGATTTCCAAAGTAGTTTTAGAGTTCTTATGGAATGTCTGTCGAAAGTTCCTTTCGGTAATTACTCCAAAAACAGCTTCAGATTAACCTCCATAAATTCTTCCAAGACTTCCTCCAGTAGTTGCTCTGAAAACTCTTCCAGAATATTACTCCGGAAGTTCCTCATGGAATTCCATCGGAAGTTCCTTCAGGAATTCTTTCAGAAGTTCCTTCAGGAATTGCTTCTGAAGTTCCTCCACGAATTCCTTGGGAAGTTCCTCTAGAAAATCGTTCGGAGATTGCTTCAAGAATTCCTTCAAAGTTTTTTCAGGAATTCTTTCTGAAGCTCTGAATTTCGGAAGACCATCCAGGAATTCCTTCGGAAGTTGCTCCAGGAATACCTCCGGTAGTTCCTCCAGGAATGCCCCCGAAACATCCTCCAGGAATTCCTCCGAAAGTTTCTCCAGTTATTTCTTCGGAAGTTCTTTTGAGAATCCCTCCGGAAGTTCCTCCTGCAATTCCTCCAGCAGTTCTTCCGGGAATTCTCAGGGGAGTTCTTCCAGGAATTCCTCCAGAAGTTCCTTCACTAATTCCTTCGAAAGCTCCTCCAGGAATTCCTTCGGAAGTTCCTCCAGGAATTCCTATGAAAGTTTTTCAGGAATTCCTTCGGAAGTTCCTTCAGGAATTCCTTCGGAAGTTCCTCCGGCAATTCCTTCGAAAGTTCCTCCAGGAATTCCTTCAGAAGTTCCTCCAGGAATTCCTATGAAAGTTTTTCAGGAATCCCTTCGAAAGTTCCTTCAGGAATTCCTTCGGAAGTTCCTTCAGGAATTCCTTCGGAAGTTCCTCCTGCAATTCCTCCAGCAGTTCCTCCAGGAATTCTCAGGAGAGTTCTTCCAGGAATTCCTCCAGAAGTTCATCTAGGATTTCCTCTGGGAGTTCCTCCAGGAATTCCTTCTGAAGTTCCTTCACTAATTCCTTCGGAAGCTCCTCCAGGAATTCCTTCGGAAGTTCCTCCAGGAATTCCTTTGGAAGTTCTTCCAGGAATTCCTTCGGAAGTTCTTCCAGGAATTCCTTCGGAAGTTCCTTTAGGAATTCCTTCGGTAGTTTCTCCAGGAATTCCTTCGGAGGCTCCTCCAGGAATTCCTTCGGAAGTTCCTCCAGGAATTCCTTCCAAGTTCCTCCAGGAATTCCTTTGGAAGTTCTTCCAGGAATTCCTTCGGAAGTTCTTCCAGGAATTCCTTCGGAAGTTCCTTCAGGAATTCCTTCGGTAGTTTCTCCAGGAATTCCTTCGGAAGATCCTCTAGGAATTCCTTCGGAAGTTCCTCCAGGAATTTCTTTGAAAGTTCTTCCAGGAATTCCTTCGAAGTTCATCCAAAATTCCTCCGGAAGTTCCTCCTGCAATTCCTTCAGCAGTTCCTCCAAGAATTCTCAGGGAGTTCTTCCAGGAATTCCTCCAGAAGTTCCTCCAGGACTTCCTCTGGAAGTTTCTCCAGGATTTCCTTCAGAAGTTCCTCCAGGAATTCCTTTGGAAGTTCTTCCATGAATTCCTTCGAAAGTTTCTCCAGGAATTCCTTCGGAAGGTCCTCCAGAAATTCCTTCGGGAGTTCTTCTACGAATTCCTTCTGAAGTTCCTCCAGGAATTCCTTCGAAAGTTCCTCCAGGAATTCCTTCTAATGGCGCTTCAGGAAATCCTTCGGAAGTTCTACCAGCAATTCCATCGAAAGTTCCTCCAGGAAATCCTTCGGTAGTTCCTCTAGGATTTCCTTCGGAAGTTCCTCTAGGATTTTCTTCGGAAGTTGCTCCAGGAATTCGCTTGGAAGGTTCTCCAGAAATTCCTTCGGAAGTTCCTCCAGAAATTCTTTCGGAAGTTCCTCCAAGAATTCCTTCTGAAGTTCTTCCAGGAATTCCTTTAAAAGTTTCTTCTGGAATTCCTTTGGAAGTTCCTCCAGAAAATCTTTCGGAAGTTCCTCAAGGAATTCCTTCGGAAGGTCCTACAGAAATTCCTGCGGCAGTTCCTTTAGGAATTCCTCCAGAAGTTCCTCCAGGAATTCCACCACAAGTTCCTCCAAGAATTCCTCCGAATGTTCCGCCACAAGTTCCTCCATTAATTCCTCCGGAAGTTCCTCCCGAAAATTCTTCGGAAAATCCTCCAGGAATTCTTGCGGAAGTTCCTCCAGGAATTCCTCTGGCAGTTCCTCCAGGAATTCCTCCAGAAGTTTCTCCAGGAATTCTTCCAGGAGGAAGGAATTCTTCAGGAATTTTTTTCGAAAGTACCTTTAAATTCCTCAGGTAGTTCCTTCAGATATTCCATCGGAAATTCCTCCAGGCAGTCCTCCGGAAGTTCGCGCATAAAATCCTCAGGTAGTTCCTTCAGATATTCCATCGGAAATTCCCCCAGGTAGTCCTCCGGAAGTTCGCGCATAAATTCTTTCGAAATTTCCTTCAGGAGTTTCCCCATGGGTTGCTGCAGGCCAGGATTTTATCTGGAAGGCATCCTCGAAAATTTCTCCGAATTCCTGGAGGATCTTCAGAAGGATTTCCTGGAGCAACTTCCGAAGTATTTTCTGGAGAAACTTCCGAAGGAATTCCTGGAGGAGCTTCCGAAGGAATTCCTGGAGGAACTTCCGAAGGAATTCCTGGAGGAACTTCCGAAGGAATTTCTGGAGAAACTTCCGAAGGAATTTCTGGAGAAACTTCCGAAGGAATTTCTGGAGAAACTTCCGAAGGAATTCCTGGAGGAACTTCCGAAGGAATTCCTGGAGGAACTTCCGAAGGAATTCCTGGAGGAGCTTCCGAAGGAATTCCTGGAAGAACTTCCGAAGGAATTTGTGGAGGAACTTTTGAAGGAATTTCTGGAGAAACTTCCTGAAGAATTGCTGGAGGAACTTCCGAAGGAATAAGTGAAGGAACTTCTGAAGGAATTCCTGGAGAAACTTTCAAAGGTATTCCTGGAGGATCTTCCGAAGGAAATCCTGGAGGAAGTTCTGGAGGAATTCCTGGTGGAACTGCTGGAGAAATTGCAGGAGGAACTTCCGGAGGGATTCTCAGAAGAACATCCGGAGAAATAACTGAAGAAACTTTCGGAGGAATTGCTCGAGGATTTTTGGGAGGAATTCCTGGAGGAACTTTCGGAAGTATTCCTGGAGCAACTTCCGAAGGAATTCCTGGAGGAACTTTCGAAGGAATTCCTGGAGGAACTTCCGAAGGGATTCCTGGAGGAACTTCCGAAAGATTTCCTGGATGAACTTCCGAAAGATTTCCTGTACACACTTTTGAAGGAATTCCTGGAGAAACTTCCTGAAGAACTGCTGGAGGAACTTCCGAAGGAAATGGTGAAGGAACTTCAGAAAAAAATCCTGGAGAAACTTCCTGAAGAACTGCTGGAACAACTTCCGAAGGAAATGGTGAAGGAACTTCAGAAAAAAAATCCTGGAGAAACTTCCGAAGGTATTCCTGAAGAACTTCCGGAAAAAATCCTGGAGGAACTTCCGGAAGAATTCGTGGAGGAACTGCTGAAGGAATTGCTGGAGGAACTTCCGGAGGGATTCTAAGAAGAACTTCCGGAGAAATGACTGGAGAACTTTTGAAGGAATTCCTGGAGGAACTTTCGAAGGAATTCCTGAAGGAACTTTCGAAGGAATTTCCGGAGGTACTTCCGAAGGAATTTCCGGAGGTACTTCCGAAGGAATTCCTGGAGGAACTTCCGAGGAATTCCTCGGGGAACTTCCGAAGGAATTCCTCGGGGAACTTCCGAAGGAATTCCTGGAGACACTTCCGAAGGAATTCCTGGAAGAACTTCTG
Source organism: Armigeres subalbatus (assembly GCF_024139115.2). NCBI lineage: Eukaryota > Metazoa > Arthropoda > Insecta > Diptera > Culicidae > Armigeres > Armigeres subalbatus. The sequence goes on from NC_085140.1 coordinate 68,072,399, forward strand.
AAGAAATTCCTGGAGGAACTTCCGAAGGAATTCCTGGAGGAACTTCCGAAGGAATTTCTGAAGGAACTTCCGAAGGATTTCGTGGAGGAACTTCCGAAGGAATTTCTGGAGGAACTTCCGAAAGAATTCCTGGAGGAATTTCCGGAGGATTTCCTGGAAGAACTTCCGAAGGAATTCCTGGAAGAACTTCCGTAGGAATTTCTGGAGGAACTTCAGAAGAAATTCATTACAAAATTTTAAAATTTTAAATTTTTTAAAATTTTCAATCTTTCAAATTTTTAAATTTTTAAATTTTTAAATTTTTAATTTTTTAAATTTTTAAATGTTTAAATTTTTAAATTTTTAAATTTTTAAATTTTTAAATTTTTAATTTTTTAAATCTTTAAATTTTGAAATTTTGAAATTTTTAAATTTTTAAATTTTTAAGTTTTTAAATTTTTAAATTTTTAAATTTTTGAATTCTTAAATTTTTAAATTTTTCAATTTTTCGATCTCTAAGTTTTTAAATTTTAATTGGCTTACATGTACCAGTTGTGGCTATATCACCAGTTGGCGCACTAGTGCTTTATATGCCAAATAACCAATCAAATCACCGCAAACCAAGTTTTTATCGATAAAGCATATTCATATGATACGATAACACCTTTGATTTCCTCCAAAACAAGCAAAGCATAATTGTAAAAATTGATTTTGCTTAATTTTTTGCGTCCTTTGTACGACAACTGGCACTAGTGGTCCCAATTTGGTCAGTCCCATAAGAAAACAAAGGGATTTGCCAAATAAGAATAGTGCCACAACTGGTGCATGCGTTCCTATTATGGATTAATCAATTTTAAGGATAATAACAAATTTTATTGTGGTTTTCACAGCTGTTCTAAGGGACAGAAAGTAAAACCTTTCGCTTGATATGCCTTTTACTTATTTTATTTAAATTTCAAATTTTTTAATTTTTTTAAGTTTTTAAATATTCAAATTTTAACATTTTTAAATTTCTGTTTTTTTTTGGTTTTTATTAGAAAATAATGAATTTCCATTTAAATTTAAATTTAAAATTATTAATTTTAGATTCTAAATTTTTAGTGCGTACGTGTTTTAATTGACCGGAAACTGACCGGAATTTCACCTGCTTCTCATATGCGGGTCCGGCGGAGCACTTCACTTGGAATAGGTTAACATCACAATGATCAGAAAATAAATAAAAACAATTGAAAAATAAACAAATCTCGGGTACTTATTCAAAAGGACGTATGTGATTTTGTAAACAAAGATTGAAATGTCGATTTGTCCAATCCGATAGCACTCCCACGCAAACCATCACCACAGAAAGGTAAGGCAGGCCTTCGGCTACCTGTTAGTGGTGCTCGTTTGCGTGGGAGAGCAAACAGATTGGACAAACCGACGTTTGAATCTTTGTTTACAAAATCACATACGTCCTTTTGCATAAGTACCCGAGAAATACCTAGCACATTGATTTAAGATCAATTCAAATTATTTCCTGCTTTGTTACCCGTTTGTTGCTGGTTGGCATTGGCAATCCGATGGCTTTGTCTTCGTTTCCTCTGCCTCATTGGGTCTGTTTACCCGTAAACAGTCCATTTCCAACACTGTGGTTGGATTTCCGCCGGATCATTGTCCTGGAACGAAAATGGAATCACAGCTTGAAAATAACAAATCATAAAATTGTAGGAGCTTCCGTGCATCGGAGATAACTTACCTGATGTATTCCTTTTGTACCGGAAGGGATTCTGATGCCTCGCTGAAATCTTCGATCGAGTATCCGTAAACAATAATCCACTAGGAAATCTTTTCCGAATTAACATTTTCGTGACCGAAATACCAACAATTCATAATGAGAACTTATCGTTTGATTGAATGACAGTTCTAATTCGGTTACGTAATATTACATATATTTTGCACAATATATCACCTCTAATGTAATATTTTGTAATTAAACAAGTAATATTACGCTAGTTTAGCGCAGACATAGAAACATTTTCACCAATCAGATTTCACGTTGCGCGATGTATAAATGGATCAATTTGATGTAAAAATACGCTAAATCTAGTTTTACATAGAAATATTAGGCACATCTCGTGAAGTTACGTCGCGGCATATTAATATTTTTTTGCTGTGCAGTCATAAAAAACCCCCCTGACAATAATAGAACAAAACATGCTAAAGCCGTCATTCCCCCTACATCAATAGGACGAGACCAGTGGCATTCTAGCTAAAATTCCCGAGTAGCACACATGTTACACATAGATCACACTAGCTTATGTGCGACCAGATCCAGTCACAATTAGGTTGCTGCAACCAGTTTTACTTGACTTGTGCTGCTTGGGAGACGTGGTGGTGCTGGGTATTTATATCAATGTGATTTTGCATCTACAGCAGTGACAACTGTTGTTGAATGGCGTAAGTTAGAAATGTTACTTTTGTACACTCTAGGTGGAGACCATTACCATTGATGGAGAGCGTACCATCCCAAGTAACATTTCAAGTTTTATTCCGCTCTAAGAATGGTTTTCAAGATCAATTTATAAGATCTAACAATAAAACCGAATAATACACGGCAACCTTATGATGACCACTATAAGAGCAAGATATTGCCAAGTGGCCCTCTCCAGATAACCACTATAAACCTATTATAAGAGCATTTAAAAACCCTTTTTAAACCACCCGCAAAAAAGGGAATTTGGCTGCGGCAGCTGTCAAAATGTTGTTTTGAAAAAAGAGAAACAAAACTTTGCAGAAAAAATAATAACAAAATGGATTGCTGATGAAAATTATGATGATGACAACAAAATAATATTTTTTTTCAGGCTGTTTTTACGATTCAGTACCATTGAAAAGGAGTGCGCGTTCGGTTTTATGGGCAAAGCTGGTGAAAAAATAAGGTTGAACACCACGCGCCGGCAATATAACGTGGTTCAATGAAATAAAACGAAAATATTTATTACCACAACGTCTAGGATGCCCACTAAATCGATTAGTACTTTTGCCCAAATTATTATTAAGCAGAATTATTTATATATAATTATATATATATTTATAAGAAAAAGTATGATACGCGTTGAAAATGTCGTTAAATCATGAATTTCAGTGATATATGTCACTGACTGCGAAATGCTTAACCATTTTCAATATGGCCATCATGGAATTTGATCAGAAAATTTTTACTTTTATTGAACACCGTCATAAACTCTTCGCAATGCAAATATTCTTATGGGGGTAATTCATTTGACCACATTATGACCAAAATTTGAAGCTTTATTCGAGCGTTGAAAATTTGATTTATTACGCTCTTCAACACAACCATAGATCTATTCATATGGTCAATTGGCATTTGACGTTTGAAGCTTTTTTCAACAGACTTATGAGAGCTTTATTGATAGCAATAAGAGCGCCAATAAAACTGAGCTATTAGCTTGGTGATTGCTGTCATAAATCCGCAATAAGAATTAGATAAATCTAAGAAGCATGGAAATTGTTACTTGGGATTGGTACTTCGCGTACCTAAAGGAATAAAATAGACCACACCTCGCGGTCCTTGGCCTCTCACCCATCAACTCCTATCCCTACCTCCTCGTGGCGCTGACCGGGATACTAGCAACCTAACGAAAGATCGAGTAACCAACACTGTGGGAGCTATAGTCGTATGCTGACAGGGAAGGGGGGGGGATGCAAATCTTACTAAGCGTCTGTTCTCCATATTAGGAGCGGCTCACAACAGCGTCTTTTCTCCATGTCAGGGATAGCTGATCATCGTCCGAGTGCCAGCGAGGGACTTCAAGTGAAACTGTGCACCATGGTCCACCGGAAATAAGGAGGAATGGTCCTCCGGAAATTTAGGGGGTTTGATGTAAGGCCCTGCAAGCCAGCCTTTAAAAAAAACTCACGCAACGAGTAATCAATCAGCGAGTACGGACCAGAACAATCAGCGAAGACCACAGCGACGAAAAGGGACTAGCGATTGGAAACTCGGTCCGTGGAACAGCAATCGCATACTCGTCGATGTGCTCAAGAACCGTCGATTTGGCATCATAGCGCTGTGGGAGGTTTATTGGAAGGGACCAATGGTACGAACGTTTAGAGGTAATCGTACCAACTACCAGAGCTGCGACAATACACACGAGCTGGAAACAGCTTTCATAGTGATGGGCAAAATGCAAAGGCGCATGATCGGGTGGTGGCGATCAATGTGAGAATGTGCAGATTCAGGATCAAAGGCCGGTTCTTCAACTTCAGCATAATCAACGTCCATAGTCCACATTCCGGAAGCACTGATGATGATTAAACTGCGACCAAAACTATCCGTCATAAACAACATGCGCGCAGCATCTCTATACAGTGTTGCCGGAAGATAGATAACTCGATGATGCCCCCCTTGAGGACTGCTGGAATACAGTTAAAGCAGCCATCAACGACGCAGCGGAGAGCAACGTCAGGACGAAGTCGACGGAACGATTGGTTCGACGAAGAGTGCTGACAGATTCTGGAGGAGAAGGACGCAGCGCGAGTTGTCACGCTGCAGCGAGGTACCCGGCAGAACATGGAACGTTATAGACGGAAGCGGAGGCAGCAGACTCGCCTTTTTCAGGAGAAGAAACGCCACCTGAAAGAAGCGGAGTTCGAGAAAATGGAACAGCTGTGCCGTTTTCAAGAAACACGCAAGTTCTATCAGAAGCTCAACGCATCCCGCAAAGGCTTCGTGCCGCGAGCCGAGATGTGCAGGGATAAGGATGGGAGCATCTTGACGGGCGAACGTGTGGTAATCGAAAGGTGGAGGCAGCACTAACAGGAACATTTAAATGGCGCTGAGAGTACAGGTAGTGGAAGTCAAGGCAGCGCAGGAGATGACTACGTCAGTACAGTGGACGATGGAAGCCAACTAGCCCCAACCTCGAGGAAAGTTAAGGATGCCATCCAACAGCTAAAAACCAATAAAACAGCTGATAAGGATCGGAGCTGAGCTCATTATGATGGGCCCGGAAAAGCTGGCCACTTGCCTGTACAAACTAATAGTCAGAATCTGGGAAACTGAACAGCTACCGGATGAGTGGAAGGAAGGGGTTATATGCCCCACTTACAAGAAAGGCGACAAGCTGTAGTGTAAGAACTTTCGAGTGGTCCCCATTTTTAATGCCGCCTACAAAGTGATATCCCAGATCGTCTTCCGTCGTCTGTCACCAATGATGAATGAGTTCTTGGGAAGTTATCAAGCCAGCTTCGTTGACCGTCGCTCGACAACGGACCAGATCTTTACTGTACGGCAAATCATCCGAAATTTCCGTCAATATCCGGTCCTAACGCACCATGTGTTCATCGACTTTAGGGCGGCATACGACAGTATAGACCGTTTAGTTCTATGGAAAATTATAGACTAGAACATCTTCCAAGGCACGGCATACAAAAAACAAGGCAGGCTCATCACGCTTGTAAACAATCAGTTTGAATGTAAACATGTGACGTCACTGCTATCTTCGCACAAGCTGGACCGAGACGATGCTCTACGGTCACAGCATGCTTACTTTTGTACTCCAACATGTGGCGATAAAATATGCGTCACATTCGAAGTGTCATTTTTCTTACGAGCCTACCTTGTTTTCTGTATACCGTGCTTCCAAGGGAAGCTTACCAGACAGATCAAAGCAACGGTGGTAGAAAATAGGTAGAAAAATTCACATTTTATAAGCTTTCATTGCAGTCAGTGGAAACGAGAATAGGTAGAATCATAAATTGATATTTGCTGTTTGTTTACATTTTTAGGCTGGCGCGTTTTAGCGTCGGTGTGGCGCGTTTCAACCCGCATGGTTTGAATTTGTACGAAATTGCAGTGCTTCAAAATAAAATCGTTTTCTCGGAATATAATTGGTTTTTCGTCCAAATTTTTATTCCGTATTATAGATGGTAAGTTAAATTAGTGGTTAACACATTGGAAATACATACTTTCGATTGTTATCACCATTAAGTTCGAAGATTTGCTTAGGGGGCGCATATTGACCGTCCTTCCCCTAAATAAAACCAGATGTCGATAAAAACTGAAAGGCACTGTTCCCACAAACAGCCTCCTTCCCGCAAACAGAAGGCGGGACCGATCGATACTGCCCCCGGGGCGAGGCGAGGGCAGTTGTTTGTTCGACACAAAACAAGACATCAAACCACACACCACCGTGCAATCATGATCGCATGGGGTTGGGGTCGTGCATGCGATGGACAATCGATGCTGCTGCCACACAACGCAACCCCTGGGGCCCAGTTGGCGAACACAAGTATGAATGTTTACTTAGCTTCGATTTAGCATCACTTTTAATTACACACGCACATTGAATGAGTGACGCGGACTGAGGAGATCGCGCGCCATGTGATGAACAATTTAACTTAAGTTGTCAGTTTGTAGTGCCCATAATTTAAACCATCTTGCGGGATCGCAACCACAAACGACGACGACGGGTCCGCAGATCGGAAGATGATGTGCAAGTAATAGCAGGTTTTAAAACGCCTTCTCTCGTTTTATTGGCGGCTGTTTACATTCCAAAGTGCACCGAGAACTTGAGAACTTCGGAGCTGATGCTGCGGATTTACCGAAACGAGGGGAAGAGTAAACTAAACGTGATTGTCTTCTTGGAAGCGCGAGATTCCGTACGGTTGGTTGGAACGAGTCGAAAGAATCTCGACAATTCATTGCGAGTTGACAGAAGGTGGGTATATTTTTTTCTTCGCTCTAGGACCTTGGTGCATGGATCTGGTTTGAATAGAACTTGGATACGTGTTTGAAAGAATTGATTGGCTACCTGCACGGCAATATCAGGTCATATTTATTAATAATCTTGATATCATGGCATTACAACCATTGATTTTAAATGTATAGACCAGATTTAAGAAGTATAAATAATAGATACTCTGAAGTATTACGCAATATATTATGGCAGGAGATTCGAATAATTACTAAGGGCAAATACCAACTACAGTTTTACCAAATTTATAAACTTCATCTATATGATTTTCTAGTTGAATATACTTCCCTGAACGAAAGAGTATAATTGTGTGAGCCACGTAATATTAAAATGCAGGAAGGTCAACCTGTGGGGCTCTCCTTAGCCGTGCGGTAAGACGCGCGGCTACAAAGCAAGACCATGCTGAGGGTGGCTGGGTTCGATTCCCGGTGCCGGTCTAGGCAATTTTTGGATTGGAAATTGTCACAACTTCCCTGGGCATAAAAGTATCATCGTGTTAGCCTCATGATATACGAATGCAAAAATGGTAATCTGGCTTAGAAACCTCGCAGTTAATAACTGTGGAAGTGCTTAATGAACACTAAGCTGCGAGGCGGCTCTGTCCCAGTGTGGGGATGTAATGCCAATAATAATAATAATAATAATAATAATAAGAAGAAGAAGGTCAACCTGTATTGTATTTAAATCCGCAAGGTGTCAATCCAGTGAGGAATGTAACTGCAACAAAGAAAGAAGAGCGTAGTAAACAACTTCCTACACATTTGGTCATTTGGTAAAATAGGTCATTGGCCGAAAAGATCATACGACCGACAAGGTCATTTGTCCGAATAGGTCATTTGACGGAAAAGGTAATTTGGCAGAAAAAGTTATATGGGCAGATAGGTCATTTGACCAAATATGTTTTTTGGCCAAAGAGGTAATTTTACGTTTTATTTCTCACTATCAAATCATCATTTCACTGCAAAAGTGAAGAATAGGGATTTAGAAATGACGAGTGACAAGAAAGGCGTCTCTCTTCTTTCTTCTCCCTGCCCACTTTTCACTGTGAGAAGTGTGGAATGGTTAGTGAGAAGTGAGAAGTGAGACGTCTCACTTTTCTTTAATCATTTCTCACTTCTTACTTCTCATTGCGAAAACTGAGTAGATGTTACACTTTCCAATTCGCACTACTCACTTTTCACAGTGAGAAGCCAGAAATGATTAGTGAGAAGTAAGAAATGAGACGTCTCACTTAGCACTACTCACTAATTATTTCTTACTTCTCACTGTGAAAAGTTAGTAGTGCGAAGTGAGAAGTGAGACGTCTCACCAGTCACTTCACTCTTCTTACTTTTAACAGTGAGGAGTAAGAAGTGGAAAATGATAATTGAGATGTAAGACGTCTCTTTTCTCACTTCGTACTGATAATTTTCACTTCTCACTGTGAGAAGTGAATAGTGCGAAGTGAGTAGTGAGACATCTCACTTATCATTTCGCACTACTCACTTTTCACAGTGGAAAGTAAGAAATTATAAGTACGAAGTGAGAATGGCGACGTCTCACTTTCCACTTCATACCAATCATTGCTCACTTCTCATTTTGAAAAGTAAGAAGTGAGACATGATTAGTGAGAAGCAAGAAGTGAGACTTCTCTTTCTACACTTCGCACTTATCAGTGAGAAGTGAGAAATGATCAGAGAGAAATGAAGAGTGAGACGTCTCACTTCTCATTTCTCACTAATCATTTCTTACTTTCTTTACTTCTGACTATGAAAAATGAGTAGTAATGACTTTCGGGTTAATGGTATGTTCGTTCAAATTTTCAGTTGTTCATCAGGGCATTTGACGTCAGGAACTGCATGGCGAAACATCGAGCTAGAGGTATGGTTCGACTGCCAGATAATTTCAACTTCAAATATCTCATGATATTACTTTCTATAATGCTTGAATGGCGCATTGTTATCGACACTAAGAGTTTTATTTGCAATTCAGCGCTAAAATTGTGTATTTTACAGCATATGCTGCACAATATCTCATAAGTCCATATCGATATCGCTCCACGCATACAAAAGTTGCTGATTCTCCTTCTGTAACTTGATTCAGCCTTCACTTTCACCTGTTACTGCTTAATTGAAGCAAACGATATGGTCCATTTTTCGCATTATCTTGTTAATTTGTTTATCGTTTTATTGAAACCGATTGAAAAATAAAAACGCCGAAAGGAAATCAAATTAATTATGGATTTTCCGTTTTCCCCCATCTGGTGGCACAAGTCAAACGAGCAAAGGGGAGCACCTCGCTCAATTTTCGAGTTTGGCTTTCAAATCTTCCCGTCCAGCAAATGAAACCAGATCGATGGTGAATTCCCCGAAACCAGGTGGATGAAATCCGAAATGCTTTTTGTCTTTTCATCATTCTTGCTCTGATTTGTTTTGGTCGGATTTTTCTCCGATTCCGGTCCGGGCAAGGTGAGAAGGCGGGTATATAACGCATAATGATGTAATCGATCGATTCAATGGATTTCTTTCAGAGGAGGATGTCCGTAGCTCAACATCAGATCCCGAGTAGACGAAAATAGCTCAATGATATCAAATGTTAATAAGATAGCAAAATGAGATATGGACATGATTTATAAAAGAGATAAAAGATCAGACGACAATATCAATATTTTGCACTAAAATATCATAAGGATATCAATATACGTTATTTGTAATAAGTGATCGATATCAAGTGCCATTAGTTTGTTCTTATCCATAGCATATCCTGATATTAAAATGATATTTCGGTGCAAATTTTTGATATTGTTGCCTGTTCTTTTATCTCTTATATCAATCAAGTCCATATCATGTTTTGTTATTCTGTTCATGGCCTCTGGCCGGGATGTGGCGCTTTTGGAAAAAAAAATCCAATCGACTTAAAAAGACCCCGAGGAAAATGAGAATGATCATATAATATACAATAAAGAAACTAGAGTGCAAATAAAACAAAATATTCCTTAAAGATCGTCTTCTTTTCAGGAATAAGAACGGGTTTCAAAGAGTATAACGGTCTATACAAAATTTCGGAAGCCTTACTAAAGAATTTTGATTTTTCATGGAAAATTCATTACGGCTGGTGCCTAATTGATTATCTATTCATCGCTTCTCGGGTGTGGGGTTTCATCACGGCCACCTGTGCGCGGCGCTTTCAATCAGATGTGATATAATTGAACTTGATAGATTACAAAAAAGTACTTCTCACAGCAATGGATTTTCAACACGGGTTGCTGTCGTTTCCGTAGATAAATTGTGCGAACCTGTTATAGATTGATCTCTGAATTGTTCATTAGTGTTCACATGTTAACGCGCAGTTTTGGATCAATGAGCGGATCCATTGGGTAGGCAATTATGTAAACAGTTTGAGTTGCGTACAACATATCTATTACGAGGCAAAGAAAAAAGAAACAAAATTACGCAACGGCAATTTGTTTATGAATGGTGTGATGACTCGATGATTTCTAATAAAAGTAAAAACTGATTATTGTCAATAACAACAACATGATTTTTCTGACGCCTGTGTCTTACGTAGCATGCAATTGTTTCAATTCGTCTCTCCCAAATCGGTCATTGCGTTTCATAGTTATTTTTGAATCCTATTTTTGACTTTTATATTCTCCAGCTTCTGGATGACTCAAATCTGTTGAAGCAAGGTAAAAGACCATTTTTTTCAATATCAGATTTTGAAAAAAAAGGCTTACTACACGAGAATCTTATGTTCCATGCAGATAAAAGACTGTTAAATACCCTTCTTTTGTACTACGTGAGATGATGAAGGGACCCATACAAGTGTCGGAATAAAAAATGGCCGGTATTGGGAGGAGCTCGGCGCTGGGCGACCTCCCTTACTATTTTTAGTTTTTGATTAATCTACAATATTTAGTTTATGCTTAGATGGGCTGCAAAAATGCGGAAATATTGAATTACCGTCGTTGGGGGTGACAATGGGTCAAATGGGGATGAGAATGGGTCACTGTTTCAACTACTTAAAATGCTCGTAGAATAGATTGAATGTATCTGAGGGCAAGAAAACTAAAATATAAGAGACTTTTTGAACGATTTTGTTATCCGGCCTCCAGGCGGATAACCCCCGATGGCGGTAATTGCTCAGTTTTAAGGTCACTCCTGACGGAATCCAAGTTTAAAAGTGCTCGCGTTTTTGGGGGGCAAGCCACTCGATTCGGAAGCAACGCACAACTGTCATTTTTATTATTTCACGCATGCTACGACGCAGCAAAGCTAAATCAACAAAAATAACAGTTGTGCGCCGCCTCTGAATCGAGTGGTGTGCCCCCGAAAACGCGAGCACTTTGGAACTTGGATTCCGTCAGGAGTGACCTTAAATACAACTTATGTCTTCTACAAAGTTTATCCAAATGCTGGTATGTCATGCGCCTAATAAGAAACTGGAATCCAATTTTCTTTTTATCTATATCTGGATAAACCTTACACGAAGAAAATCGACCGTGCGTCCATGAACGCCAACATGCAAAATCCAACTGACCTTGTTTCCCATCGCAAGAGTCAAGACAAGGGTGTTGATGACCACCATTAGCCGCCCGATATGGGCCATTTTACCGCCGTAATGGAGCCAATCTGCAGTCTCCCAAGTCGAACCCGTAGTTAAATGCAACCAAGTATATAACTAAGGTTCGTTTACGCTCGTTTTAATCGTTTTTATTTCTTCCGGGACTACATTTACAAGCTTCTGCAGGGTATAATTGAGCGCGGGTCAATTCTTGATGATGATCGATTTCGATTTTACAGATAGGGTTACCGTTCATGTTTTACATTTCGTGTAAATAACAATTATCAAATATGTATTTAAATGTTATTTAATACGTACAGTTTTTTAGCGGATTTAAATTCACAAAAATACGAGTTTTCATTTTATCGACAGTTCTCGCTCACCCTTCATAAGCTTTTTGAGGTTGATCTCTCCGGAGTGTGTTTAACAGGTATATAGGCACGTACAAGGCTGGATTCTCCAGTGCTTCACCTGGCTTTGGCAGTACATATCTGGATCTTCCACATTTCTAGGAGGGAAATGGTCTTCGCCCAGGTAGCTCTGTCCTGAAAATGTTCAGATGTGCCAGGTTCGGTATTCTTTTTCGGACCTAGGGATTACTTCGCTTTCAAACGTTTTTCCGCTTGTATAGTCTTGTCATCGCACACTTGCTGACTCTCAACGTTTGTTTCTCTTTCTCGGCGTACGGAATTAGTGGCAACGTAATCAGATCATGTTTCTAGATAAGACCCAAAAGTCCAAAAGTCTCTTCAGCTTGTCCGGACACTTTGCAGCCGACATCGATGGACCGTTCATCTTCGCCATCACGGCTCGATAAGTGTAAGGATTGGCGTCTAGTTCTCGGCTTAGCTTCTTATTGCAGTCTGACTTACTAAGTTCCAGGTCCCTTTTTAATGTGCGTTCCTGTCTCTTTGGGCACGGCAAATGCTGGGTAAAGCGTACCATTGGTACTTCGCGTACCTGAAGGAATAAAATAGACTCCATCTCGCAATCCTTAGCCTCTTACTCAGTAATTCCTATCCCTACCTTCCCGCGGTGCTGGCCGGGATACGAGCAAGCTTAGGGAAGATCGGGTAACCAACCCCGGTGAAAACTATGGTCGTATGCTGACAGGGAAGGGAGGTTTGCTCCTCTCCGGAGGTGCAAATCTTACTGTGCGTCTGTTCTCCATGTCAGGATCGGCTCACAACAGCGTCTGTTCTCCATGTTAGGGCGGCTGATAATCGTCCGAGTTCCAGCGAGGGACTCTAAGTGAAACTATGCACCATGGTCCACCGGAAATAAGGAGGAATGGTCCTCCGGAAATTTAGGGGTTTGGTGTCAGGCCCTGCAAGCCAGCCTTTAAAAAATCATAAGCAACGAACAATCAACAAGAGAGTACGGACCGGAACCATCGGCGAAGACCACTGCGACGAAAAGGGACTAGCGATTGGAAACTCGGTTCGTGGAACTGCAAATCTCTCAACTTCATCGGAAGCACACGCATACTCGCCGATGTGCTCAAGGACCGTGGATTCGGCATCGTAGCGCTGCAGGAGGTTTGTTGGAAGGGATCAATGGTGCGAACGTTTAGAGGTAATCATACCATCTACCAGAGCTGCGGCAACACACACGAGCTGGGAACAGCTTTCATAGTGATGGGCGATATGCAAAGGCGCGTGATCGGGTGGTGGCCGATCAATGTGAGAATGTGCAGGTTGAGGATCAAAGGCCGGTTCTTCAACTTCAGCATAATCAACGTCCATAGCCCACACTCCGGAAGCACTGATGATGATAAGGACGCATTCTACGCGCAGCTGGAACGTGAGTACGACAGCTGCCCAAGCCACGACGTCAAAATCATCATAGGAGATTTGTACGCTCAGGTTGGCCAAGAGGAGGAGTTTAGACCGACTATTGGAAAGTTCAGCGCTCACCGGCTGACGAACGAAAACGGCCTACGACTAATTGATTTCGCCGCCTCCAAGAATATGGCCATTCGCAGCACCTACTTCCAACACAGCCTCCCGTATCGGTACACCTGGAGATCACCACTGCAGACAGAATCACAAATCGACCACGTTCTGATTGATGGACGGCACTTCTCCGACATTATCGACGTCAGGACATATCGTGGCGCTAACATCGACTCTGACCACTATCTGGTGATGGTTAAACTGCGCCCAAAACTATCCGTCATTAACAATGTTCGGTACCGACGACCGCCGCGGTACGACCTAGAGCGACTGAAGCAACCTGATGTCGCCACTGCATACGCACAGCATCTCGAGGCAGCGTTGCCGGAAGAGGGTGAGCTCGATGGAGCCCCTCTTGAGGACTGCTGGAGTACAGTTAAAGCAGCCATTAACGACGCAGCGGAGAACAACGTCGGGTATATGGGTCGAAGTCGACGGAACGATTGGTTCGACGAAGAGTGCAGACAGATTCTGGAGGAGAAGGACGCAGCGCGGGCGGTCGCGCTGCAGCAAGGTACCCGGCAGAACGTGGAACGTTATAGACGGAAACGGAGACAGCAGACCCGCCTTTTTCAGGAAAAGAAACGCCGCCTGGAAGAAGCGGAGTGCGAGGAGATGGAACAGCTGTGCCGTTCTCAAGATACACGCAAGTTCTATCAGAAGCTCAACGCATCCCGCAAAGGCTTCGTGCCGCGAGCCGAAATGTGCCGGGATAAGGATGGGAGCATCTTGACGGACGAACGTGTGGTGGAAAGGTGGAAACAGCACTACGAGGAACATCTGAATGGCGCTGAGAGTACAGGCAGTGAAAGTCAAGGCAGCGGAGGAGATGACTACGTCAGTTCAGCGGACGATGGAAGCCAACCAGCCCCCACCTTGAGGGAAGTTAAGGATGCCATTCAACAGCTAAAGACCAATAAAGCAGCTGGTAAGGATGGTATCGGAGCTGAGCTCATCAAGATGGGCCCGGAAAAGCTGGCCACTTGCCTGCACAAACTGATAGTCTGAATCTGGGAAACCGAACAGCTACCGGAGGAGTGGAAGGAAGGGGTTATATGCCCCATCTACAAGAAAGGCGACAAACTGGAGTGTGAGAACTTTCGAGCGATCACCATCCTTAATGCCGCCTACAAAGTGATATCCCAGATCATCTTCCGTCGTCTGTCACCATTAGTGAACGAGTTCGTGGGAAGTTATCAAGCCGGCTTCGTTGACGGCCGCTCAACAACTGACCAGATCTTTACTGTACGGCAAATCCTTCAAAAATGCCGTGAATATCAGGTCCCAACGCATCATCTGTTCGTTGATTTCAAGGCGGCATACGACAGTATAGACCGCGTAGAGCTATGGGAAATTATGGACGAGAACCGCTTCCCTGGGAAGCTTACCAGACTGATCAAAGCAACGGTGGATGGTGTGCAAAACTGTGTGAAGATTTCGGGCGAACACTCCAGTTCGTTCGAATCGCGCCGGGGACTAAGACAAGGTGATGGACTTTCGTGCCTGTTGTTCAACATTGCGCTAGAAGGTGTAATGCGGAGAGCCGGGTGTAACAGCCGGGGTACGATTTTCAACAGATCCAGTCAATTTATTTGCTTCGCGGATGACATGGACATTGTCGGCCGAACATTTGCAAAGGTGGCAGAACTCTACACCCGCCTGACACGTGAAGCAACAAAAGTTGCAGTGTTACGATAGACGGGGATACCTTCGAGGTGGTCGAGGAATTCGTCTACCTCGGATCCTTGCTAACGGCTGACAACAACGTTAGTCGTGAAATACGAAGGCGCATCATCTGTGGAAGTCGGGCCTACTACGGGCTCCAGAAGAAACTGCGGTCGAAAAGATTCGCCACCGCACCAAATGTGTCATGTACAAGACGCTTATAAGACCGGTTGTCCTCTACGGACATGAAACATGGACAATGCTCGAGGAGGACTTGCAAGCACTCGGAGTATTCGAGAGACGGGTGCTTAGGACCATCTTTGGCGGTGTGCAAGAAGACGGTGTGTGGCGGCGAAGAATGAACCATGAGCTCGCCCAACTCTACGGCGAACCCAGTATCCAGAAGGTAGCTAAAGCCGGAAGGGTACGATGGGCAGGACATGTTACAAGAATGCCGGACAGCAACCCTGCAAAGATGGTGTTCGCTTCCGATCCGGCAGGTACGAGACGGCGTGGAGCGCAGCGAGCGAGATGGGCAGACCAGGTGCAGAACGACTTGGCGAGCGTGGGGCGTATCCGAGGATGGAGAGATGTGGCCTCGAACCGTGCATTGTGGCGTCAAATTGTTGATTCAGTGTTATCTGTTTAGATGTTAACTAAATAAATGAATGAATCCTGTCTCTTTGGTTCCGTCATCGCTCGCTGCATCCCCTCCGGGTTCTGAATCTCTCGATCCACCAGTAAGCTGACGCCGATTGCTTCTTGGCTCAAGTTGTCATTGCATTACACTGTCAATGCTAAGGGAGTAATTGGCAAAGGAAGGGGGCTGAAATAGCAACCCTTATGATTCAAAGTATGAAATATCGGAAAGCGAACAATATAATATAAAATAATTTATAGATCAGCTTAGAATCAAACATTGAAAAAAAAATGTATTTTATATGAAATTCCTGATTTTTCGAAAATTAATACTATCATCAAACAAAAGTGGACAAAGATGGACAAATGAAATATCATGGATTTAATGGACCTGCGTTTATACTTTCAGAATACGATTGAAATGTTTGCTAATATTTGCTACTAGCTGCAGTAGAAGGCTAAGAAAAATATCACTTTTTCATGAAAAAATGCTTATAATATGCTTGAAAATGAAGCTATCAACCATCTTATGTAACCAAAAGATGCGATATTCAAAGACCGTGAAGCAGTGCTATGCTATGACTGTTTTTGAAAATATTTTGATATGATGAAAATGGAAGGTGAAAACTATTTTTTTTTCGGGACAGCCCTATCTGAATTTAGTAATTTTGTCATAAAACATTACCTATATGAGATAGAATAAATGTTTATTAAGCAAAAATGCTAGAATTAAATTCTCTGCAATTTTGTAGAATAATATGATTTCCTAGCTCAAAAGATTGAAAAAAAAAACATTTCCAAAAAAAAATTACAAAGGGGCCACCGTAATGGCAGTTTTCACCAAAAATAGAACTTTTCTTCTGAAGACGTCAAAACTCTAGCACTGATAGTTTTCGAGTTATCGATTTATGTCGTCAAATTTGTCGAATCGGGCCATTGTGCAATGGAGGGATTTTTGTTGGCTCCGGAATAGTGCTAGCCCCTCGCTTCGTGCCAGTGTACCCAAGCCACTGGGGGGACTGATGTGGGCTATCGTTTGCAGAGTCCGATCCTCTTGAATAAGGAGAGGGATCCTATGGTCTCCGGGAGGGGCTGCCTGCACATGATGGCGAAATGGGAGGACACCTGCTTCGACGCGTGCAGCCTAAGTAGGTTTAAAGGGAACAAGTCCAAAAGCTATGCGGAGGTACTAGTTGCATACTGAGAAGAGCATGGTGACAAGCTCTCGATTTACAACACAAGTCAGCTCAGGTCCATACAGCAGTCTGTTGTCCAGCAACACTTGGCCTCGATCTGCAGCTGACTTCGATGATCTCAAAATAGGAATGATCGACAGCCATTGCATTGGTCGATGGAGGACCTTGACGAGTTTCCGGATTGGGATTGGCTGCCCATTTATCCTGAGACTAAGGCCGGAGAGACGGTGCCGTTCGTTGCACACATGACCGGGCACACTTTTTCTGGCCGACATGGACAAGCCAACCGAAGAGACTCATCGATAAACATGTACGTTTGCGCCGAAGTGTCTTAGGTAACCACAAGCAGGATAACATAGATGTAGATGTAGACGTTTTTGGAGAGCCTGTTGAGACCCCATGGCAACCAGAAACAGAACCATTACCAGAACAGACCCCCTGTGGGAGCCCAGTCTTCTCTGGGTAGGTTCTGGAGGTGAAGTTGCCCTTGCCGATAAATACTCGGATTTTCCTTGGTCAAAGGCGCTATTGGAGTACGTATCATAATCCGACGAAACAGTGGCGTAGCTTGAAAATGTGTCTGGATGGGGTTTCTCAATTGCGTTTGAAGAAGCAATTTCGATGCTTCATTCGAGGATTCATGTCTAATCCTGGTTATGGGTTTTATTCATACTTTGATTCTGCCTGAGTTCAAGCCGTTCAGTTCAAGCGATTGCTAAAACATGAGAAATATAGAGAATAATACAAATTATAAGAATGGAATACGCCTGGGATTGAACCCACAACCTTCTGCGTAGAAGCGGTAGCCATATGTGTGATTCTCGCTGTTTGCGCTATTTGCACGAGGTTTTAAAAAATGCCTAAATTTATATTCATTTGAAAGCTTGTCACCTGCACAAGGATATGCGTCAGAGTTTTGTTCGAATGCCTTGGAATGATTGCTATTCCACCAGAATATTAAAGTAGTGTTGGGGTTCACTTCTCTTTGTATGCATAATACTACATCAACAGAACCACAGAACCCATCGTCGAAAATAGATTGTCGCTAAACGATATTGGATCGTATGCCATGCAATGTCCAAGAAGCAATACCCTGCCTGCACCTCTAAAGCCTTACCGTGAGATCTCAACAGAACAGCCGAAAGTCAGTCTCACCAATTTAACCAGCTGTCGACTAACCGAAGAGTCGAGACATAAAGAACTCACCTGCACCGAGGAGCACGCGGCACAAAACGACCAATTGATACCACTCATATCACGATCATACTACCGATCGTCAAGTGGTGAATTTTACCTTACTTGCTAACTACAAGACGATGTCTCCAAGTACCATCGACCCAGTGGTCAGTTCCAAATAACTATCGCTACGTACAACACCTAGTAGAGCGCGACAAAGTTAAAACTCGAGTGCGTGTTAATAGCATTGTGTAATTTCGAGTGTCGTCAAAAAAATAGTTAAAGGAAAATTGTATACGGATGGAATGGAGTAGGAAGTGCTATTGAGATCGGTGAGCCGTGAAAATACTGATGATTAGGATATGGCCTAAATTCTCCTTCGATACTCCTAGGCCTATTTGTGCATGCTACCGAATGTGTCGACGCGGGAAAGCGGTGTCCAACAACAATTAGTGCCCTCTGTAGTCGCCCAGCACTATAGTACGACGAACTTTGTGGACAAGACGGTGGGAGCTGGAGATTGCATCTGGATGGTCGAGGACCTCGCCGAAGGGACACACTTTTACACTTTTACATATTTACAACACTAGAAATAAGTACAACATAGTTTTAAGTCTATTGGGGGGGAGAAATAAAAATGGGAATTGCATGTAAAATTTCAACATTTCTTTTATACAACTGGTGATGTCGTGGAGTAGAGTCGTAGAAAGAATTTTGATGCTGAGCCGCGAATCTGTACAGGCTGTTCTGCTGCAGGCCAATATTTTCTCATGCATGTTTGATTAACTGTAATTCATGATTTTGTCTCATGCTGGTGGGTGGATTTCCCCAAATGACAAGCTTTCGGCGAGTATATAAAGGATCCGAATTAAATTCCTCAGGAAGATTAACTACTCGTTAATTATACACAAAATCACTTTTTTTTAATCTTGTAGTTTATTTATTAGGCTCAGTCGTGTAGAATAACACTTTGCGGTGCCGCAATTCTAAAGTATCATACAGTAATATAATTATTACAATCTAATTATCAATGCAAGATTCGATATAATCTGTATTCAAATTCATAACTTTAGCTAACCTAATCTTGTCCTCTGCTATCAGCAGGCTTCGCTCGTTGCCATCCTCTATTCATTCATACGTAACGATTCTGTACCTAGAGATGTCGTACAAGCTAGATTAATCGATTATTGAATCGATTTATCGTTGGGAAGTAATCGATTCAAAATTAATCGATTAATCGAAGTAATCGACTAATTTGCGTCATCTCTATATGTACCTAGTCTTCACAGGCGGCGCATTTGATATAATCGCAGTACTGCTGGACGAAGGCTTCGTATCATTTGTCTGCAGTCTTCGCATCAGATGCACGTTGTCGCTTTGTTGTATTTTTTGTCGTACTTTGTGCCAATTTTTTATGAACATTCGTTTTGCAGCTTATATGTGGCTTTTTATATTTCCTTTTAATATAAGGAAATTATATACAGTATTGACCAAATTTTAAAAACATTGAAATAAAAAGATTTTGTCACATTTCCTATTTTTTCCCATCAAAATTCATCGGGAGAGTGATAAAATCGAGACCAAATCATTTTTATTATTACTTTTCCAGTCATGATATCCATGGATTTATCTTCATTACAGAAATTTCCAGTCATTGTCAGTTTCATCTTCCAGCAAATAAATACTTTAATTATGGAAAAGAAAGATTTTTGCTTCTTGATTTGTTTATACCAATACAAATAATCAAGACCTCTTTTCACTATTCTCGCCTTTTTCATTAATGTCATGTTAGGAAAAATAGGGAGAGCGTAGTGTGCCATGCACGAATGTAGCTATCTGTTTTTTCGAACTCGTATTTTTGTCTGTTTTTCTCGTTGTTTGAAGAAATTTGGCTGATGGAATCCATGATTGTTCCACTCTTTTGTTTTCCGTTTCGAAACTTCTAAAGGAAACAAATGAAAATTCAGATTCAGTTAAAAACTTCAAACATGTTGTGTTAGTGCTTGGATTGTGTGTGTCTGTGTGTCTCCAATCTAACCCCCACTGTCTGGCAGTGATGTTATGGAAGAAGCTGTATGTATTACATGATTTAACAGTTAGATTTAAGAGTTAGAAGGTGCTAGCTCTATTGCAGCTCCAGTGAACCGTTTCAGACTGCCTGGTATTTCATGACCAGTCCGAGGTCACTTTTGCTTACAATAAGCCCCTCCTGTTTATGCTACCATTAACAATAGGACAGGGCCAAAGGTGCTGGTTGAAAGAGATGGCGCCACAATATTTGTAGTAAAATGAATTTTCTTATATGGGCAAATCACCCGTTCTCACTAACTACGCATCACAGCGATATGTGACCTAGGTAGAAAAGCTACAATTTTTTTTCTGATTTTTTATGCCCTTGTTGCATTTTGCAACCTTAAATAATAAATGAGATCTGATTACAGCTCCATACTAAACTCAAGCGGTTTACTACAAATTTTTTTATGACTGCTCTCCACCTAGAGTGTACAAAAGTAACATTCAAAACTTACGCCATTCAACAACAGTTGTCACTGCTGTATATGCAAATTTACATTGATATAAATACGCAGCATCGCCACCTCTCGTTTGGTAGTGTCAATATCGCAATTTATACCAGCAGGTGTACAAGTGTTGTTGAAATGATTTGAAAGGGCCTCAAGCGGAATTTCAGCTTGAATGCCACTGGTCTCGTCCTATTGGATAATGGATCCATAAACAACATCCGGATTCTCGAATCCAGCGCGTATTTAGTTTAGAAATAAAAAAATCAAGGTTAAAAGACTATTATTCTTCCATTTACTTCCACTATTAACTTTTTTATGTATCAACAAGCAGATACGTATTTCGTTTCCTACTTGGAAGCTTCTTCAGTGTTTGTTATCGACACTGAAGAAGTTTCCAAGGAAACGAAATACGTATCTGCTTGTTGATACATAAAAAGTTAATAGTGGAAGCAATGGAAGAATAATAGTCTTTAACCTTGTAGCATTCCCCTAAGACGTTCTAAAATAATTAATCATAAAAAAATCGTTGAAATGAAATTTAATAGTAGTAAATCTATAACGAAACAATCTCACCAAATTCGGTCGTAGGTTGCGACTGCGAATCCTGATTTTACATGCGGCGCATTATGACAAATATACGACACTCATCAGCCGAAGTGGATAGATGTTCCTCGGAAATAGTTTAATTTTTCACTACAACAGCGTACCACCACAATCACAAACGCACATTATAATTCGAACTATTGTAAAACATCACTACACAGTTTGGCTTTCCTTTTCTAAATAATCAGCCAAAACGAAAAAAATCGAGTTACGAAAAAAATTGACATTCATCGCGCCATGTTGTGTTAGTGCTTGGATTGGACCAAAATATTGGTGAGTATATTCTATCTTGATTATTATAAGTATTATTTATTTATTTATTCAGACTAAGGCCGAAGTGGCCTGTGCGGTATATAAGAGTCTTCTCCATTCGGCTCGGTCCATGGCTACACGTCGCCAACCACGCAGTCTACAGGGGGTCCGCAAGTCATCTCCCACCTGATCGATCAACTTTGCCCGCTGCGCACCTCGCCTTCTTGTTCCCGTTGGATCGTTGTCGAGAACCATTTTCACCGGGTTACTGTCCGACATTCTGGCTATGTCCCCGGCCCACCGCAGTGGTCCGATTTTCGCGGTGTGAATGATGGATGGTTTTCCCAACAGCTGATGCAACATACAACTCGTAGTTCATTCGCCTCCTCCACGTACCATCCGTCATCTGCACTCCGCCATAGATGGTACGCAGCACTTTCCTTTCAAAAACTCCAAGTGCGCGTTGGTCCTCCACTAGCATCGTCCAGGTCTCGTGTCCGTAGAAGACTACGGGTCTAATAAGCGTTTTGTAGATTGTCAGTTTGGTACGGCGGCGAACTCTATTCGATCGGAGCGTCTTACGGAGTCCAAAGTATGTACGATTTCCAGCCACTATGCGTCTCCGAATTTCTCTGCTGGTATCATTTTCGGCAGTCACCAGTGAGCCCAAGTACACAAATTCTTCTACCACCTCGATTTCGTCACCACCGATGCAAACTCACGGTGGGTGGCTCACATTGTCTTCTCTTGAACCTCTTCCTATCATGTACTTAGTCTTCGACGTGTTGATGATTAGTCCGATCCGCTTAGTTTCCCTCTTCAGTCTGATGTAGACTTCCTCCATCTTCTCAAAGTTACGTGCCATAATATCTATGTTGTCGGCGAGGTCAAATAGCTGAACAGACTCATAGAAATTTGAAACACCCGTGTTAATCCCTGCTCTTCGTATTACCCCTTCCAAAGCAATGTTGAATAGCAGACAGGAAAGACCATCACCTTGCCGTAACCCTCTGCGGGTTTCGAAGGGACTCGAGAATGCCCCTGAAACTCGAACTGCGCACATCACCCGATCCATCGTCGTTTTGACCAATCGTGTCAATTTATCCGGAAATCCATATTCGTGTATTAGCTGCCATAGCTGGTCCCAATCGATTATATCATATGCGGCTTTGAAAACGATGAATAGATGATGTGTGGGCACTATGGCAGTTCACCTTTCAAAAACAAATGATCGAAAACTCCAACTCCCATATGTCTATTAGCATCATTTTGTTAAATTTTTCAAAATTTCAGGCAATTCGGAGGCCATTTATGGGTGGCGCGAAGTCAATCTATGTTTATATGGAAATTTGTATGGGAAAATTTTTGTGGATGGGACATACGACACCTTCCATCCACTCCTCCACTTCCTCCCCCAAAATCTTGGTATTGACCCAGTGCAGCGCTCTAGCCGTATTTAAATAGCTCTCCTAGTAGTTGGTCAACCCCAGGGGCTTTGTTGTTCTTCAGCCGGCCAATCTCCTCCTGGATTTCCTGGAGATCCGGGGCCGGTAGAATTATGTCCTGCGCGCGTTCTCCCAGGTCCATCACCATACCGCCATCTTCGTCTGCCACATCACCATTCAGGTGTTCTTCGTAGTGCTGCCGCTACCTTTGGATCACCTCACGCTCGTTCGTAAGAAGGTTCCCGTTTATGTCCTTACACATATCAGGCTGTGGCACGTGGCCCTTACATGAACGGTTAAACTTCTCATAGATCTTCCGTGTGTTACGAGCACGATACAGTTGCTCCGTCTCTTCACGGTCTCGATTTTCCTGCTGGCGCTTTTTCTTCCAGAAAATCGAGTTTTGTCTGTTACGCGCCCGTTTATATCGTGCCTCGTTCGCCCTCGTGCTCTATTGCAGCAATCTCGCCCATGCTGCATTCTTCTCTTCTACTAGGTGCTCACATTCGCCGTCATACCAGCCGTTTCTCTGATCCGGGGGCACCGTGCCAAGTGCAGCGGTTGCGGTGCTACCAATGGCGGATCGAATATCTCTCCAGCCATCTTCAAGAGATGCTGCGCTTAGCTGCTCTTCAGTTGGGAGTGCCACTTCCATTGCTGCGCGTAGTCTTGGGCCTTTCTACCGTCTTGTAGCCGCCCAATGTTAAGCCGCGGCGTCCCACTTCGACGCGTGTTGTACACCGTCAAGAGTTTTGAGCGCAGGCATACTGCAACGAGGCAGTGGTCGGATTCAATATTCACACTGCGGTAAGTGCGGACGTTCGTGATGTCGGAGAATAATTTGCCGTCGATTAGAACGTGGTCGATTTGGTTTTCCGTTTCTTGGTTAGGTGATCTCCATGTGGCCTTGTGGATATTTTTGCGGGGAAAGAAGGTGCTTCGGACTACCATTCCGTGGAAGGCTGCAAAGTTTATGCATCGTTGGCCGTTGTCATTTGATACGGTGTGCAGACTATCCAGTCCGATGACCGGTCTATACATTTCCTTCATTCCTACCTGTGCGTTCATGTCACCGATGACGATTTTGACGTCCCGCAGTGCGCATCCATCGTATGCCTGCTCCAGCTGTGCGTAGAACGCTTCTTTCTTGTCGTCGGGTCTCCCTTCGTGTGGGCAGTGCACGTTGATGATGCTATAGTTGAAGAAAAGGCCTTTTATCCTCAGCTTGCCCATCCTTGCGTTGATTGGCTGCCACCCAATCACACGTTGGCGCATCTTACCCAGCACTATGAAGCCGGCTCCCAGCTCGGTGGTGGTGCCACAGCTTTGGTAGAAGGTAGCCGCTCGATGCCCGCTTTTCCACACTTTCTGTCCTGTCCAGCAAATCTTCTGCAGCGCCACGACGTCAAAGTTGCGGGGATGTAATTCATCGTAGATCATCCTGTCGCAACCTGCGAAACCTAGCGACTTGCAGTTCCATGTTCCAAGCTTCCAATCGTGATCCTTTAGTCGTCGCCTAGGTCGATTATATCGAGTCGCATTATCTCTTATATTGTTCGTAATTATTGGTTTTCTAGGCGGCTTATTGGTCATCATTACCTCCTGTCTCGTCGGAGGGCCGTCGTGTCAGGGCTGTTTGGCGTCCCACCTAACACCAGGACTTGAGCTTGTGTACTTTGAGCGGGGCCTAAATTCGGATACATGCAGCTTTTTATAGAGGTTTAACAGGGCTCACTGTCAAACCCCCACCACATCCTAGGCCAGCCCCACAACTCGCAGATGGCCTGGGGAGGGATCTTCAAGCCCTACGACATAGTCCCTGCTGCCCTTATAAGTATAACAGCCTTAAAACGTAATATTGAAAACTGTAGTGTCATTGTTTCGCGCGACAGGAAGCAAAGTCTTAGTGTTAGCGGATATGGATGTTTTTGTCTTTCTCTTACACCAAGGTGTAACGAAAAGGCTATATATTCACTTCCAAGCCGTTTTTTCGATAGAAGGTCCGGAGACCCATAGTGTTATATACCAATCGACTCAGCTCGACGGATTGAGATGATGTCTGTCTCTATGTGTCTGTGCGTGTGTGTTTGTATGTGCGCAAAATAAAACTCACTCATCTTATCTTGATCTGATTTGTTTGCAGTTGCATTCAACAGGAAATCCTGTCCCATTGTTCATTAAAAATTGGCCAGATCGGACTATGGGGTCAAAAGTTATGGCCAAAATACGATTAACATACAAAAAAAAACACGATAAGAAATTCTCACTCGTATATATAAATATACGAGAAAGGCACAAACACCACAAGGTGGATCAATCAGGGTTTTTTAAGCTCTATTTTTGTGATTTTTTCAGGGATTAGTTCTTCACTAGTCTAGTGAAGCCAAGACCAGATGAGCGTTTGGAGAAAAAGAGGCCACTTTTTCAAACAGCGTCTCATTAGCGAGCAATTTTTAATTGATTTCCAATTGTATTATTCAAACATCTCATTTTAGATCATTATCGAACTTCTACGTACATAAACTTAGATTATAAAACCCCTGGATCTCATAAACATAATCATTCCAAAATTGATTTTTCTTTTTTTTCTTTTCCTTCTATTTTCAGGTAAATACAATTCTTACACCTGTTTCCCGGCCCTTCGAGTCTTCAAATGCTGGACCACGAGCAAATAATTGACCAGATATTTATGCTCATACATCCACTATTGAAAGATGGCAAACGAATACCTCATCATCAAACTCGCAGAGAGGGTTACACCGAAGAAAAGGGAAGTGATAATTATCATAATTTTTCAATCTATTAATTATGAATCGAGACAAGTCGATTGAACCCATATGAACAACAATACCTGGTAGCATCGTTTGATGCGCGATAAAACGATGAAAAAAATAATTCTTCAAGAGCAAAGTATAATGATTGTTATGAAATCGAGACGGGTGAGCATTTTCAAGAGTATCGCGTTCTCTTACTCATTCATATGGTTTTGGTAAATTGTTACTTGAAACTTAATTTTGGATTTTGGATTTACCTCTGTTGTTTAAAAAAGACAAAAGCTCAAAAGCAAATATGGACCAGGACTAAAAACCTCATAACTTTGCTACTTTTTGTTCTATTGACCAATCCCAAACACGTAGGAGAAAAGCTGTTTGTGAACTTACAACTCCCAGATGAAATTTATATGTTTGCGATATTTAATTGCAATTTACCGTACAAACCCAAAACCACAACGTACCTCTGGGATTGAATCGCACTGTGTCTGTCGTCTTGCAGATCACAGACGAAACAAAAGTCGCTGGCTCGTCGACGTACCATGGTGACACCTAATACTCCTTTCAAAGCTTATGAGCTGGAAAATAGCACCACTAGTAGTGGATTGGTAATTTGTTTCGGTGTTATCTCGTACGAAGCAAATAGAATCACTCCCACTGCATTCCCATAACCACCGCTCTCTACATGACGTTCCGTGCCGACTGAAACGATGTGATTTGTGATGATTTCAGCACCTTTCGAAGCCGAAGAACTCGAGTTCACCGGAGAGTGTGGAACCCGAGATTGAACGGCGGTGGTTATAGTGCTGGTGCTTCCTTCCCCGGTGGACAGATGGTCTCAGTGACTAATGTTCCAGAAACCTGATGATAATTAATTGTATCGCCAGAGTGAGTGCGTTGTCTTCTTATCTAACTGACTATAGGCTCTAGCCACGGCCAGAGAATGCATGCATACCGCATAAGGTCATCGATCCCGTTCTATCCGGAGCAAGGCAAACTCGAGTGACTTTGCAACAACAACGCATCCATCTCCCCACACTTGACTGATGATTATGCAAAGCATGTGTATTCAATCTGAATTAAGCTCAGTTGCACTGGAGGAATTGGCCGTGGTCAGCTGATTCAATAAATCGTTATCGCACATTTCTGCTCATCCCGGCTAGCCCTTTCGGTGCGTTGCCTAATGTGCAGTCTAGAAGAACAAATATTTTTTTCGCATTTCTTGAACACCTGAACAACAGTCGGAGACTCTGCGCTTCTAAGCGTATGTCATAAGTAGGTTTGATCTGCATTAACAGTGTTAGTCCTGTTCAGATAAAAAAAATTGGCTTTTTGAATATAAAATATTCCAGTCGAAAAAAAACTTCTTCGAGTTGGAGTGCTTCGAGTAGCTCGAAATACAGTCGACTCTCCACATCTCGATATTGAAGGGACCATCAAGATAAGGAGATATCTAGGAATGGAAGGAAAATTGAAATGGGTACTAGATAGAAAAAAAGCTCGTTGCTATGAAAAACGATAACAAAACAAATGTCATCTCTTGCTGTTCATGTGTTGGTTATTGTCCAAAAATCGTCTAGTAGCCTAGAAATATGAAAATATCGACATATGGAGAGAGAATCCTGAGCGAAATATGACCAGAACACATTAATATAGAGAGATATTGAGATAGGGAGGTTATCGATATGTAGAATACCCAAATGTATGTAAATTGAAGGGACTGAGAAAACATCGACATAGGGAGAGATATCGAAATATAGAACATCGAGATGTGGAGAGTTGACTGTATAGATTAAATGTTGAAATCAGCTGTTAGTTCAGAGTTTAGCTTAGCTTTAGCTTTGACTGAAAGAATCAACTGAATGATTGACTGGGAATGTAAAAGCATTCTCAGTGTGCAAGTTTCAGTGACTTAAATGTTCAAATGATCAATGACGGCCCCAGCCAAGTCCTTGCAGTCAATTAGGAAGAGGGAAGGAATATTAGTTGGTGGTTTTTGCTATTTGAAGACCGTGTTTACCACTGCCTCTCCACAAAACATCACAGGAAGGATTATTAGCTAGTCGGTAGTCATCGTTGAATCTGGATTCACTCTGATAAGCGATACGACCGTGACATTTTTTTTACACAATGATTTTAAATAACCATGATTCGGCCGCACATAGCAGAGCAAACTAACTACCTGCACACCGGGCTGGAACACGAACATACGCATATCATTTGATTTACTTCTCGTCCGCACAAAGTTCAACGTTACCAGATCGTTTGACGTGTCTATGATCCGAGCATAAACACTATTCACCATGCATGCCCGGTGGCATATGCAAACTGTGGAGGAACGCGTTTTGGATGACCGTTCCGACGTGCAGCGTTCTGTAATTACTTGCCCAGTAGCTTCTGCAAACTACGGAGCATCGCATTTGTCTCGACCGGAGCAAAACGCATGATCCTGCCTGGTGTTCGCTGACGAAGGATTCTTCAAGCGGTCTCCATCTGTTGAACAGAATACGGGACATAATTTTGAACGCCGAACTAAGGAGGGTTATTTCTCGGTAATTAGCATAGTCCAGTCCTTTCTTAAAGAGAGCGCAAATGATGAGGCCGTCAAACCAGGCAATTCCTCGTCATCCCATGTTTTCGACACAATATGGTGCAGAACTTTATAAAGCTGCTCACTGCAATGTTTGAGAAGTTTAGCCGGGAGCTGGCCGGCAGAATGCGCAGTCAAACTCCGCACGCCATTGGCAGTCTCGTACAACCTCCGCTCATCATTCTGCTCCATTCTTTCCTGGGTCTCAGTAATTACTTGTTCTTCATACTCCTTTTTCTTTCTGCGGTGGGTTCGTTTTCCGGCTGCTCTTGCTTCCTTGTACCGATCTCTAATTGATCGGATACCCGACACCTACATTCGGCTTCTGGCACCGTTCTACTCGTCTGTCACTCTCTGACACTCCACATCGAACCAGCTCGTCCTGGGTCGCCTCTGTGCAGTACCTACCTACCACCTCTCGTGCTGGTATGCCCACCGCTCCATGGATTGACTCCCATAGATCGTTGTGTCGCTAACGTTGATTGCACTTTTCGTTCGTCGAGCTTCAGGCTGTACTCAGCCGATACGCCTTCCGCCGACAATCGCTGGATATTGTAATGTATTGTTCATTGTGATCCTTCGTTCGATACAGTAGACAACCGTGATCGAATTGTACTGACAACGAGGTAGTGA
Source organism: Armigeres subalbatus (assembly GCF_024139115.2). NCBI lineage: Eukaryota > Metazoa > Arthropoda > Insecta > Diptera > Culicidae > Armigeres > Armigeres subalbatus. The sequence goes on from NC_085140.1 coordinate 68,101,125, forward strand.
TCAGAATGTCTGCACAACGATAACACATTCGAGAAATGCCGCCCAATTACCAGAACATGGTCTATCTGGTTGCAAGTTTCACCATTTGGGTGTCTCCAGGTGTGCTTTCGGATGTTCTTCCGTTCAAAGTAGGGGCTACTCTCTACCGACCTGAGCGTTAGCGTCTCCGATAACAATTCCATGTCAAGCTTTGGGCACGACATTCATAAAACGTGTCCTTCACGATGTCGGATTTATCGTTTGTCGGTTAAACGTTGATAAGGCTATAATTAAAGAATTTGCCCCATGGGGAAGGGTCGTTTGGCTGAAACCCATTTGGCCGAATGCCACTAGGCCGAACAGACCATCTGGTCGAAAGCCATTTGGCTGCATAAGACATTTGGGCGAATAGGACATTTGGTCGAATAGGACATTTGGCCGAATACGACATTTAGCGGAAATGTATTTGACCAAACAGATCATTTGTCCGAATAGGTCATTTGAAAAGTGAGAAAGGAGGTGCGAAAAGTGAGACGTCGCACTTCTCACTACTTATTCCCCACTTCTCACTGTGAAAAGTGAGCAGTATGTAGTGAGACATCTCACCACTCACTTCTCCCTTCACTCTTCTCACTTCTCACAGTGAGAAGTGAGAAATGAGGATCACTGCGGTGAGAAATGAGGTGTCTCACTACTCACTTCTCAATTTTCACTTTTTACAGTGAGCAGTGAGAAATGAGAAGTTAGTAGTGAGACGTCTCACTTCTCACTTCTCACTGCGAAAAGTGAGTAGTGAGGTGTCTCACTTCTTACTTCACACTAACTTTTTACAGTGAGAAATGAGAAATAAGAAGTGATAAGTGAGGCGTCGTATTTCTCACTCCTCAATTTCTCACTCCTCAGTGTAAGAAGTGAGTAGTGAGACATCTCAAATGATTTGTTTGTTTAAATAACCTATTCGGCCAAATGACCTATTCGGCTATATGACCCTTTCGGCCAAATGACTTTCGGCCTAATGGTCTGTTCGGCCAAATATGGTATATTCGGCCAAAAAACTTTCGGCCTAGTGGCCTTCGGCCAAATGGCATTTTCCCAAACAATATTCGGCCAAATGGCCCTTCCCCTTACGAAACCAACTCCATGCTCCTGACATTCCAGGTACTGAGTTTCCAATCATAGTCCTTATTTCGTTGCCGGGTCGGATGATTGATTTGTTTGACCTAATAACCTATTCGGCCAAATGCCTTATTCGGTCAAATGACCTATTCGGCTGTATGACCCTTTCAGCCTAATGGTCTGCTCGACCAAATGGTATATTCGGCCAAACAACTTTCGGCCTAGTGGCCTTCGGACAAATTGCATTTGCCCAAACGATATTCGGCCAAACGGCCCTATCCTTTACGAAACCAACTCCATGCTCTGCTTTTTCATCGCCGCTGTGATAATAGAACTCCCGATCTCCATCTCACTGAACATATATTCGTCTCATGACGAAACGAAGAAATACAGCACAAATTTCATTGCTTATTTTTGTCTACATGCTGATACTGCCAGTGACGTCCCTACGCCTGGGCAGTGGACGTCCGCACGCCAGAAGGGATTCTCAGAGTCGGCGACTGCTTGCTTCGGATGAACACACTTACCTTACCCAACGAAACTGAGGTAGACAATACAAAAGAAAGGCTGACCCACTGAAAGGGAAATCAAGGCGGTCATAAGAAGACTAAACGGTACAATACAAGAAATTAGGCTTAAACATATTTATTTATAAAAGTAATCCATATATGGTAAGAAAAAAAAGAATCGTTGCGGCCGTGCACGTGCATATTGAGAGAGAAGGCGGTCTGCTTCACACATCTGGTCCACAATCGCACCTCAAAGCACTCCGTCGTGGGCAGTCGGACTTCGGGTAATCCCTCTGGATCATTGTTGACTATCGGCTGTTCCGAGTTCCTTGGTTGTTCGTAACAGGGTGTTCTGCTGTCGATTTGCGGAGGGATGTTGGTTTTCGGAGCTTGATGAACCTTGGTCGACGTCTCAGCGCCCGCAGACGGGGTGGTGACCCATAGGATGTTGACAGGCGGCAAGTGGGGCATGCCCTCGGACCTCACCGTCGCCCTCACCGCCAAAACGTTCGCCACCGTACCCTCGTGGCGTGTGATTCAGCGATAGCGTTACTCACTGATCACCCGTACTGAGCTCGCCGACCTTCCCAATGACGGATTTTAGAGAATGGTGGCTGATGACATCCGCTCCACAACGGTTCCTGGCCGGCGTTTGGAAATTCCGTCTTCTTCGCCAACTGGCAATCTCCACCGAAGGGACACTACCACGCTTTTCTTCCCGGCTTTGTCGAGTTCCACCTTCTTCGCCAACTGGCCAATCCCACCGAATGGAAACTATCACGCGGTAATGGCTTTCTCGAGGACCGTCTTTTTCACCAACCGGTTTTCTCTTCACCGGAACACTCTCGCGGTTCGCCGAGAATTCTGGCTATCACACTTTTTCGCTGTACGTTTGCCTCGAAGCGAGTCCCATTTTAAGCTTCCAAACTTGCGAACCACTTCTCTTTCCTTTGGTGGGGTTTCGGTCACCGTAAAACTTTGATCGGTGATAAAAATCAATAAACCAGAAAATATACTTCTCTTTCCTTTTCTATAATCCGGATCGAACACCGTAACCGTCGAGGATCAGACACTTTCTGCCCTCTTTTCGTTTTCCTCCAGTCAGCTCTCCCGTTTTCTTCCTTCCTCACTCTTTCCTTCTTCTCTTCTCTCTCTCTTTCTCTCTTCTCTCCTCCTTCTGTTCCTTATTATTGGAACTGTCATTAAAGGCATGGTTGCCATACAGTGACTATAATAACAGTGTCGCAAATGCTGGGTAAAGCGTACCATTGGTACTTCGCGTACCTGAAGGAATAAAATAGACCCCATCTCGCGGTCCTTAGCCTCTTACCCAGCAACTCCTATCCCTACCTCCCCGCGGTGCTGGCCGGGATACGAGCAACCTTAGGGAAGATCGGGTAACCAACCCCGGTGGGAACTATGGTCGTATGCTGACAGGGAAGGGGGGTTTGCTCCTTCCGGAGGTGCAAATCTTATTGAGCGTCTGTTCTCCATGTCAGGATCGGCTCACAACAGCGTCTGTTCTCCATGTTAGGGGCGGCTGATCATCGTCCGAGTGCCAGCGAGGGACTCTAAGTGAAACTGTGCACCATGGTCCACCGGAAATAAGGAGGAATGGTCCTCCGGAAATTTAGGGGTTTGGTGTCAGGCCCTGCAAGCCAGCCTTTAAAAAATCATAAGCAACGAACAATCAACAAGAGAGTACGGACCGGAACCATCGGCGAAGACCACTGCGACGAAAAGGGACTAGCGATTGGAAACTCGGTTCGTGGAACTGCAAATCTCTCAACTTCATCGGGAGCACACGCATACTCGCCGATGTGCTCAAGAGACCGTGGATTCGGCATCGTAGCGCTGCAGGAGGTTTGTTGGAAGGGATCAATGGTGCGAACGTTTAGAGGTAATCATACCATCTACCAGAGCTGCGGCAACACACACGAGCTGGGAACAGCTTTCATAGTGATGGGCGATATGCAAAGGCGCGTGATCGGGTGGTGGCCGATCAATGAAAGAATGTGCAGGTTGAGGATCAAAGGCCGGTTCTTCAACTTCAGCATAATCAACGTCCATAGCCCACACTCCGGAAGCACTGATGATGATAAGGACGCATTCTACGCGCAGCTGGAACGTGAGTACGACAGCTGCCCAAGACACGACGTCAAAATCATCATAGGAGATTTGAACGCTCAGGTTGGCCAAGAGGAGGAGTTTAGACCGACTATTGGAAAGTTCAGCGCTCACCGGCTGACGAACGAAAACGGCCTACGACTAATTGATTTCGCCGCCTCCAAGAATATGGCCATTCGTAGCACCTACTTCCAACACAGCCTCCCGTATCGGTACACCTGGAGATCACCACTGCAGACAGAATCACAAATCGACCACGTTCTGATTGATGGACGGCACTTCTCCGACATTATCGACGTCAGGACATATCGTGGCGCTAACATCGACTCTGACCACTATCTGGTGATGGTTAAACTGCGCCCAAAACTATCCGTCATCAACAATGTTCGGTACCGACGACCGCCGCGGTACGACCTAGAGCGACTGAAGCAACCTGATGTCGCCACTGCATACGCGCAGCATCTCGAGGCAGCGTTGCCGGAAGAGGGTGAGCTCGATGGGGCCCCTCTTGAGGACTGCTGGAGTACAGTTAAAGCAGCCATTAACGACGCAGCGGAGAACAACGTCGGGTATATGGGTCGAAGTCGACGGAACGATTGGTTCGACGAAGAGTGCAGACAGATTCTGGAGGAGAAGGACGCAGCGCGGGCGGTTGCGCTGCAGCAAGGTACCCGGCAGAACGTGGAACGTTATAGACGGAAGCGGAGACAGCAGACCCGCCTTTTTCAGGAGAAGAAACGCCGCCTGGAAGAAGCGGAGGCGAGGAGATGGAACAGCTGTGCTGTTCTCAAGATACACGCAAGTTCTATCAGAAGCTCAACGCATCCCGCAAAGGCTTCGTGCCGCGAGCCGAAATGTGCCGGGATAAGGATGGGAGCATCTTGACGGACGAACGTGTGGTGATCGAAAGGTGGAAGCAGCACTACGAGGAACATCTGAATGGCGCTGAGAGTACAGGCAGTGAAAGTCAAGGCAGCGGAGGAGATGACTACGTCAGTTCAGCGGACGATGGAAGCCAACCAGCCCCCACCTTGAGGGAAGTTAAGGATGCCATTCAACAGCTAAAGACCAATAAATCAGCTGGTAAGGATGGTATCGGAGCTGAGCTCATCAAGATGGGCCCGGAAAAGCTGGCCACTTGCCTGCACAAACTGATAGTCAGAATCTGGGAAACCGAACAGCTACCGGAGGAGTGGAAGGAAGGGGTTATATGCCCCATCTACAAGAAAGGCGACAAACTGGAGTGTGAGAACTTTCGAGCGATCACCATCCTTAATGCCGCCTACAAAGTGATATCCCAGATCATCTTCCGTCGTCTGTCACCATTAGTGAACGAGTTCGTGGGAAGTTATCGGCTTCGTTGACGCCCGCTCGACAACGGACCAGATCTTTACTGTACGGCAAATCCTTCAAAAATGCCGTGAATACCAGGTCCCAACGCACCATCTGTTCGTTGATTTCAAGGCGGCATACGACAGTATAGACCGCGTAGAGCTATGGAAAATTATGGACGAGAACAGCTTCCCTGGGAAGCTTACCAGACTGATCAAAGCAACGGTGGATGGTGTACAAAACTGTGTGAAGATTTCGGCGAACACTCCAGTTCGTTCGAATCGCGCCGGGGACTAAGACAAGGTGATGGACTTTCGTGCCTGTTGTTCAACATTGCGCTAGAAGGTGTCATGCGGAGAGCCGGGTGTAACAGCCGGGGTACGATTTTCAACAGATCCAGTCAATTTATTTGCTTCGCGGATGACATGGACATTGTCGGCCGAACATTTGCAAAGGTGGCAGAACTGTACACCCGCCTGAAACGTGAAGCAACAAAAGTTGGACTGGTGGTGAATGCGTCAAAGACAAAGTACATGCTTGTGGGCGGAACCGAGCGCGACAGGGCCCGCCTGGGGAAGCAGTGTTACGATAGACGGGGATACCTTCGAGGTGGTCGAGGAATTCGTCTACCTCGGATCCTTGCTAACGGCTGACAACAACGTTAGTCGAAATACGAAGGCGCATCATCTGTGGAAGTCGGGCCTACTACGGGCTCCAGAAGAAACTGCGGTCGAAAAAGATTCGCCACCGCACCAAATGTGTCATGTACAAGACGTTAATAAGACCGGTAGTCCTCTACGGACATGAAACATGGACAATGCTCGAGGAGGACTTCCAAGCACTCGGAGTATTCGAGAGACGGGTGCTTAGGACCATCTTTGGCGGTGTGCAAGAAGACGGTGTGTGGCGGCGAAGAATGAACCATGAGCTCGCCCAACTCTACGGCGAACCCAGTATCCAGAAGGTAGCTAAAGCCGGAATGGTACGATGGGCAGGACATGAGAATGCCGGACAGCAACCCTGCAAAGATGGTGTTCGCTTCCGATCCGGCAGGTACGAGACGGCGTGGAGCGCAGCGAGCGAGATGGGCAGACCAGGTGCAGAACGACTTGGCGAGCGTGGGGCGTATCCGAGGATGGAGAGATGCGGCCTCGAACCGTGCATTGTGGCGTCAAATTGTTGATTCAGTGTTATCTGTTTAGATGTTAACTAAATAAATGAAAAATGAATGAATGAATAACAGTGTCGTCAAGTGTCAGAATTGGAACAGAATCGTCTGTCAGTTCCATACGAATGCGCGTTCCAAACGAGCAGGAGACCTGTCAACCCTAGTAACATTTTGGTTTTATACTGGTTTTATAACAATCTTGAAGAGTAAATTATGCTCTTCAAGAGCGTTATAAAACTTAAAATTTTATTTGGGAAACGTGCCACATGGCGTTACGCTTCTTATAGGACTCTAGGTTGCCACACTCGTAGTTATATATACACGGAAGAAATAAACTACCCAATAGTGAGGTTAATTCACCCAACCTCGAACATCCGTACGGAAAGCCTAAATTGAGTAAGTAGGGTCAAAGCAGAGACGTTGTTTATAGATAGAGACCCGCGCAAAGTGAAGCCGAAAGTACCAAACGAACAGTCAAACGCGGTACCAAACGAGCTAAGTAAACAAACATTACCAATTGGTGCTAAATGCAAGATTATTATTGTAATCAACATCATAGAAAATATGAAAAAGTTTTAAGAGTTAAGTAAATTAAGCCGTTTTTTGAATTCTCATACCAAGTTTATTATTGCATTTCATCATATTTGTCGTTCTATTATATGGCAATGGTGCTGAACGATGCAGGATATATGGTTGGAGCAAACGAAATAACTGCTCATACTGAAAGTCACTTCAAGTTCTCACACATTTTTATGTTGCCAATCGACAGGATATTTTTGTCTGCTAACCGTGAAGCCAGAATTGCTTTTATTCCCTCGGAAGCCTCGCGACGGCCCCCCCCCCTAAATTGTGGAAAGATTGAACGGGTACTGAAATGAATTCCCTCAAACATGTGCACTTTACGATCCAATCATATACAGGAATAGGTGGTTGAAATTCAAAAGATTCCCAAAACTTATTAGGGCACTTATTAGGGCACTCGAAACATTTCGGACTCAAAAATTCTCCTTGAAATCCTTCTAGAAGCTAGAAGCCCTAGAAGCCTCCGAGAACTTCTGAATTCCTCCGGAAAGTTATCCACAAATTCCTCTGAAAATCGTTCGAAAATCCTTCTCATGTAATTGTAATTCCTCCTTATCTAGACACCCCCCACTAATTTTTTTTTATTTAGGAAATTCACGAGGAAATTTCTTGAAGATTTCTTTTCTTCTCCAAGATTTACTTCTAGATATTTCTTCGACTATTCTCTCTTCAGGAAGAATCCGGCATTTCCTTCAGGCATGCATTCGAGAGTTCCGTCAAGAATACATACGGAATTTTTTCCCAAAATTCTACCAGAAGTTTCTTCAAAAATTTATGACGGAAATCATCCGATTTAGCTCCATAATTTCACTTGTAAATCTATAAGAAATTCCTTCGGAAATTCTTCTAGGAACTTCTCCGGGCATTCCTCTCGAACTCTTCCTTTAATTCCTCCGGGATTACTTCCAGGAAATTTTCCGGGAATACCTCCAAACATTCAATAGCGAAATTGTGTAGCATTCCAATCTGGATTTTTTTTCGCAATTACTTCAGAATATCCTTCAAGAAATCCACTAGAAATATCTTCATGAATTTCTCCTGGAATTCGTCCAAGTATTTCCCCAGAAATTCTTACAGGTATTTTTTCGGGAGTTTCTTCGGGTACTTCTCCAGGAATTCCTTCAGGAATTTCTCCGGGAGATTTTCCGCGGAAGTGTACTAGAATTCCTTCCGGACTCGGAATTTACTCGGATATCTGCCAAGTGTACTTCCAGAAATTTCTTCGGAACAATCCGCAGGGATTTTCTTCAACAATTCATTAGGGAATACTTTCAGGATTTCATCTGGGAATTTCCGCATTAATTCCTTCTGGTATTTTCTGGGAATTCCTTAAGATAATTTTTCGGAAATTCCTTTAGGAACTTCTCTAAGAATTATTTCAGGACTTCCATGTGGGAATTCCTCCGGAAGTGCTTGTGGAAGTTCCTCCGGGAGTTCTTCCAAGAGTTTTTCCAAGAAATTCTCCGGTAATACCTCCAGGAACTTTACAGGGAATTCCTGGACGATATTTGGCAGAAATTTCACGGGAAATGGGATTTCGGAAGTTCCTTCAGAAATATTTTTTCTCTTCCTCTTCCTAATATTGTGTAGTTGAATATTTTCAGTCTCCGCCAGTTGGAGTTGAATTTCTTTCTCCAGGAACTGGTGGACTTTCACTGCATTGGGCCTTTCCGGCAGAATGTTAAAATCAATCACAACCGTATTTTTGCGCGCAATACTCATTATGAAGAGTGGAACCTAATCAAAACGGGAAATGAAAAACGTCCGTCGTCTGACAAAAGCGGCTGTCAACCCACGAAAACACTTCTGATGAATCTGTTATAACTATAGATAGTTGAATCTATAGATGAGCGAAAGCATGGCTGAGTCGATTTTTTTGCCCGTGCACACGCGCGTATGACGTCACAGCCCTTAACGTTTCCATTGAATTCGTGACGTCATGCTCGTTTGGAGACACGTTTGACAGTTCGTTTGGAGACAGTGGATTTATCTTCGCTCATCTATATATTCCACTATCTATAGTTATAACCATGTCAAAGCCATTAAAAGTGTATGTAAAAGTAATGTAACCTTCTAAATGTTCCCGGGACACTTCGTGATGTTGTGTGTTGCTGACTGTGGAGAAGAACGCGCCAAACAGAGCAGTGTGCATTGTTTTGTTCATTTTCTGTTCTGTTCTAGGGATCCTACATTCAGAGATATGCGAAAGCGGCCAATCGAGCATTGAGAGCTGTCAGAATCTGAGCCAAATGAACATTGTTATTTTTGCGGATTGAAAGGTATTGCGATTGTAATGAAAAAGATTTTACGAAAAGTTTTGTCGAATAAACAATTTGTTTTACATTGGCAAGTTCTAGTAGTCTAGTTTATGCATGGTACTTTGTTCATTTGTATTGCACTTTTATTTTAGTGATAATGCACTGTTGGACGTTAGATAACGAAATCTGAAAATACCATTATGCGCAAAGTCATGATCGAGCAACAACATTTTGCGCCACGGCAAGTGCTGGCAGCGTTTGTTTACAAAAGTAACAGCGTTGCAAAATCGTCTGGAAAAGTATTCGCACATCTCTTAATATAGGATCCCTAGTTTCAACCTGCGCGCCAACACTGATCGCAAAGCGAGCGTATGGCGCGCAGATAGGGTGGGTGTACCAATTGTCGCCATAAATAAGAACAACTATTTTTTTTTTTAAATAAGTAAAAGGCATGTCGGTGGTTTTATGTATCAAGCGAGACGTTGTGCTGTGAAATCCAAAATAAAATTTGTTATTATCCTCAAAATTGATTAATCCATAATAGGAACGCATGCACCAGTTGTGGCACTATTCTTAATGTTGGTTCCTTATTTGGCAAATCCTATTGTTTTCTTATGGGACTGGCCAAATTGGGACCACTAGTGCGACAACTGGTGCAAAGGACGTCAATAATTAAGCAAAATCAATTTTTACAATTATGCTTTGCTTGTTTGGGTGGAAATCAAAGGTGTTATCGTATCATATGAATATGCTTTATCGATATGAACTTGGTTTGCGGTGATTTGATTGACCATTTGGCATATAAAGCACTAGTGCGACAACTGGTGCTATAGCTACAACTGGTACATCTAGCCTAGTCCAATTAGATTTAAATTCAAATGGTTTTGCGCACGTCTCCAAAATATTGTATCTTGTTAGCCGTATTAAGAATCACCTATAAAAGGCGACTCTTATCCATGCAATGTACAGTGTTCGCAATAATAACCTCCGAGCAGGCAGACTGCCTCTCGGAGGCAATTATTCAACCGTCAAGTCAAGCAGCAGTTGCCTACATTCGTCGCCCGAAGTATCACCATCAAAAATAAACACAACGACAAACAGATCTATTGCGCTTTTAGGTTCAGCAGAAGATTATTTTTGAGAAACCTTGAAGTGAGAGTCATGCCACGTTTTGGCCAATAAAGTCTTTGACACTTCACAGACTTACTAGCTTATATGTGCTAAATCACGAAGAAAGACATGTTTTGGGCTAAAATCTAAAATGACCGGATGACCGCTTCTACAGCTTCCCCTAGGTCATTTGAGGACATCGTAGAGAGAAACAACCGTATTTAGTGTAGTGAGAATGTTAGTGAAGAGTACCTCATGAAAAAAAAAAACTTCAAAAGACTCCAAATGCCATATCGTAGGCGTAGGTACCTCAATGGAATCTGTAATTATTTCGGTACCATACGGAATCTGAAAACCACTCGATTTGGAATCGTAACTAAAATAATAACTGAACCTTGTCTCAGCATTTCACATTAATCAGTTGAAAGCGAACAGAGTTATGTTATTTTCCATTTCAAAATTTCTAGACCAACATTTGAAAAGGTCGTAACAGCTTAGATTTACTCTTTCTTATTCTTAGTCTACATATGTGGACGAGAAATCAGAAAAAATAAAATTTGACTTTTTTTTGTTAAATATCTTGGCTGTGCATATGCACAGCACAACTTTCGAAATGGACAAATTGATATGAAATTTGCGAAAAAGAATCCACGTGTCTTGGAGGGACTCGAACCCTCAACCTCCTACTCTCTAGATAGACGTGATAACCCCTGCACAACAAGCCTACTTAAAGGTCACGTTTGCGGAAAAGCCATCAGAATCCGAGTACCAACCTCCACCGCGGTTAGCGCTCTTTTTTGCAAATTGAATATCTTTCGGATGCTTGATTTGTCCAATCTCCACATGTGCTTTACTGTTGTATATCCACAGTCAAGCTAGTACACATTGTTTATTAAACGAGAGGATCGCACTCCATGCCCCCAACAACAGGCTGGGCGGACTGGTATAGAATGCGAATCAATCGCACTCTGCTTTGCCAATGACTGTTAGTATTTATTTTGAAACTCACTAGTCTCCCTAGTTCATAATTTCACATTCATACAATAATCCATTCATGTAATCACCAAACACCCATCACACTCTAATAGTCACTCACTCTCCCAAACCGATAATCCATACGCAGCAATAAATAGAAAAACATTAGTACCATACGAACCGCGCGCGCAGAAGGCAATTCTGTCCGGTCGTCCACCGGCAAAGCGAACAATAAAGCAGTGTCCGAACAGTTCAGTTGTTTCGATTCGCAATAAAGTGTTTCAGTTAAACTAACCAGTCGCGTGTGAATCCGAAAATACAGTCCACTCCAGTGATTTAACACGCCCTTTTCAAATGTTGGTCGAGATTTAACTTCCTGTACAGCTTGTACTTTTGGGTATTAACAATTGTGTCCCAAAATCCCACTCAAAAATCCCACTTTTTTCATCAAATCGAACCTTCTCAAAGCATTCATCATTAAATTTGCGCAAATTTGCAACATAACGCAAATCGATTGACCATTTATAGATATTAATCTGTTTCGTATTTCCTTTAGTCTAGACATATACAGTCATAAATCAAACCCTTTCCCATGACCTACCCTTTTTCTCATCACTGAATCAAAACCGCGATTCGACCTGGTCCACAATGGAAGCAGAAATTCGATTCCTTTGCTCGCCGCGATCGCTCACGCACGTTGAATCCGACCGTACTCGCGTCATGAAAAGCATTGTTGAGCGCGCTTTGTGTATAGTCTCTTGCTCCCATGTCTCAGGTCCAACACGCGATCCATCGTCACTTTCGCTGCTTTACGACCCGTGTTTTCGCCGGGGCGGAACGCCGCTGTTTGTCTTCTGTACGCGCCCGGATAACAATGCCGTTCAACCGCTCCAGACAGCAGCGGCGGCGTGTGCGAGTACGAACCCACTTGCTGCCCTTCCTTGCCTGAGTGGCTGCTGACCGGGAGAAAGAAGGCACCAGGAGGATCATCGTGTCGTGTGCGAGCGCGTGTCTGTCCAGATGTTTGCCTCCGGGGCGAATCGATGCGATCTCCTCCGTGAATCGCTTCAATTGGCTGACGCGACGACCGTCGACGGATCATGATGATGATGAGGAAACGAAGCGATCGATTATCGTCGATGGGCTTAAATGTGTCTGCGGAAGAAAGGTGTTGAAAGGGGAAATCGATTGGCTGTTCCATGTTTTCAGTAGCGTGATGACATCGTTACTTGTGTTTGATTGATATGTGCCGATGATCGATGGTCTTGAGTCTATTTTATGGTGTTTGAAAAGCAAAAGATTTCAAAAGAATGGTAAGAGATTTTAAATTGCACAGAAAATATTTCGTATTCAGCTCAAAACCGAGTATTCTCATGTTCTATGTGCCCTTGGGGCCCTCCTTAGCCGTGTGGTAAGACGCGCGGCTACAAAGCAAGACCATGCTGAGGGTGGCTGGGTTCGATTCCCGGTGCCGGTCTAGGCAATTTTCGGATTGGAAATTGTCTCGACTTCCTGGGCATAAAGTATCATCGTGCTAGCCCTCATGATATACGAATGCAAAATGGTAACCTGGCTTAGAAACCTCGCAGTTAATAACTGTGGAAGTGCTCAATGAACACTAAGCTGCGAGGCGGCTCTGTCCCAGTGTGGGAATGTAATGCCAATAAGAAGAAGAAGAAGATGTGCCCTCCGAAAATTTAAGCTGATTTGGTTAAAAACTTGCTTAGCACAAGCCATTTATTTTTTTTATGAAAATAGGGATGTTCAATTTTTCATCAGTTGCAGTGTGCCATGACTGAAAACAGAAGTGTTTTTCTTCGCAGCGTCAGTTTTTTCAAAATATTCTCACAGAGGCTTGATGCCAATTAATTCAGATATGTATGTGATAATAAAGTGGTTTAATGGAAAACTAAGCTTGTGCTATCAAAAAGTGGGACATTTGGTGCGTATGTATCATGGACAGACAAAAGTGTATTGCGGCGTAATTTACAATGAATGTCGCTGCAGTCGTTAACACCGGGTAGATTTTGGAATGCAGAATGGCCACTAATGCAGAAGTTCGGTGAGATCAAACCAAATTACCTAATTATTCATACATTATTCCAAAATTCTACTCTTTATAAATTTAATTATACTTAATTATATGCATTGACGACAATCATACACACACATTTTCCGGGAGTGCAACGCTCTCAAGTGCTGGTTTTAATCTATATAACATTGCGTTCTACTCAGTTCTTAATTCTATATATCCAGAGGTTGAATAATATTTATTTATTTATTTATTATTACAAATTATTTTGATATTTTACTACACATTGGTTTAGTTTCATAATTATATGAATATGTCTTTTAACCCTTTTTTTCTTAACAGATATCGTTTTAATTGAATAGGCTATTGCTCTGCTCTGGGCAGATTAAGGTTGACTTCATTGAGCATTGAAACATTCTATTCTGTTTTAGACCTTTACCTGTAGGTTATCAGTTGTCATTTTAAGCATTAAATATTGCGTATTTCTGATGAATTATTGGCAAATATTGCTTATTACTTATGGATTAATATTGTTCTTCTTATAACAATACCGAGTCTCAACTATTAAGCTATTGTTATCCACCCCTATACACTTCATATTTGTTGGGAGGGTATTTTACGTCGTTCCTAATATGTTTTACAACAAGTTTTTTTAGTTAAAATGGAGTTTTTTTAGTTCAAAATAGATCACTTTCAAAGGTAGATAATAGGAATTTTGTTAAACACATATTTAGTTGTACCATAGAGATCAATCATAGTCAGTTTATATACGATTGCAAACACTTCAATATGGGCGTTGGATTTACATTCTCATCAGCTGACTTATTATTTCCGATTTTTGTTTGTTCCAGACGTGTTTATTTTCAAGTGTGTCATCGTATCCATACGATTGAGACTATCAAGTTGCAAGGTGTGTAATTACTGTTGAACTCGCCAGCAAAAATGTGTTAATGTTTATTAATGTATCACATGGCTCATCGTAGAAAAAGGAAAGGCTTATGATTTATTTTGTTATGAACTATTTGATTGAAAACCGTAATTTGACTTATAACAAATAATCGTCCGGATTATGTTTGAGAGCGTATTAGGAAAAGATATTTTAATTACTAGATAAAGATTGTCGCTTCGGTTCCCTTTGTTCTGCTGTCCGAAACATATGTGGTACATACCTGTCAAATCGTATGGATTTTCCTTCTTTGACATTTAGCTCCCCTATCCTCGCCAGCAAAAGATGTTCCGGACAGCGACGACAGCGACAATCTTTGTCTAGTAACTAAAATATCTTTTGTATTAGGCCATGAAAGATCTAGGCCTCACATTTTAGTTTTTTTTTCATTAGGTAGGAGATATGGAATAATCCCTACCATAATTTCTTTCAGGAATAAAAGTAACATGGACAACTGTCCCATCTACGAAGTGTACCGTTAAACTGCCAATATTTTTTTTTTTTCATTAAAATAAACTTTTTCTCAACTTTCTGGTAACTCGATGCCAATCTGATTGGTTTCTTCATAAATTTGTTAATATTTTATTTCCATAACTCGATAATCTCCCTATTTATTTAGGTACCCTGGACCGAGCTAAGAACAAACTCAGCACAATGGACTGATGATACTAAGCCTCACAATGATTTTCATAATGATACATTCATAATATGTATTCATAGTATTTATTACTGTGCACTCTTCATTAGTTGATGTTTTCAAAGTAACTCACAATCATGAATAGAAGAGTCATATGTAGCATATGCCTTAAGCGAAACATTTTTCTTGATTACAGCCATGACCTATTTTAAAAAATTCTATTATATTCTATTGCGACATTTTGGTGAATTTATAGCCCCTTTAATTTTTCAGATCCAGGCCCAGGATCCAGGTCCAGTGATAGCGGTATTCGACAACCGAAACACCACCGTGTTACGTTGTGCTTGCAGGTTATTTATAGTAGTAGTAGTTAGTAGTAGTTATTTATAACCTGAAATTGATGTTTCAGAGTAAAGTATCGGAGCACAGTAGCTTTCCAGGATTATCTGCCAGATCACTATTTCATATATTGCCTGAATTTCCTTTACAATATTACTGATTTGATTGTCTATATATGATATGGGGTTGGAAGGGTGCATCAGGGCATCAATGAAGTTACAACTGGACAATGAAGTGGTAGCCAATCGGAGTCAAGGAAGGAAAGTATTAGTCGTTCGCGTCTATTACTTTTGTCTCCAACAGTTGTTAACCAGTTGACGCGCCCTTCTTCAAACAAACCATCCCGTGGAAAGCTTGACAAGTATTGCAAATTTCATTGTTCTTTTTGTTAGATCATTCTGCTGGAAGGAGACTCTCATTTTCCCGTGGGTTTCGTGTAAGTGTCTCTGCTTACAGGTCCACCACCCCCATTTTTGGCCCTTCATACAGCAGTATGTTGAATTCAAAATCATATTGAAATTTGACCTTCCTGTCAAGTGGAACCGCATGCAGAGCAAGACTCTAGCCAGGATGGTGGCTAACTACATACATACATACATATAGGGATGTTCAATTTTTCATTATAATGATTAAAGCTCTACCCAAATAAATGCTGGTAAAAGAAGAACCCACAGTGATAAAAGCAATACTCAATTCAATGCAGTTTTTCGCATTATACTTTCTGGGCATGGAACAGCAGACACTTCGAGACCATTTTGCGATTTTGACGTACCTACATATTGCTGTGTAAACAAACATGAGAAAGCAAATTCCTTCTAATGTGTAAGCATTTCTGAGAAAACCACGGTATGTAATCAACAAAACGAGCTTTCTTATATAAAGGGGAAAACGTCCATGAGGTGGGACCCAAAGGCCTCTTTTGTTCACGGAACCCAGGGCGTGTTCACGAAAGCATGGGGATGTTTTCGGGGAGAGGTTCTTGTTAGGAAAGAATAAAAACTTTAATTACCTTTATTTAGAATACACGTGGTGGACGATAACGAGCAAAGCAAGGGGCTAGCCGGTGAGTTAACCGGCGATTTGATGAGCTGGCCGTCCCCATGATGGCGAATGCACTCGATACGGCTTCCTTGCTGAGAAGCGCACGCTCCGGTGTCCTGGCGATGGTAGTTGAGCACAACATGGTTTGATATTTGTGTTCGAATGCAGACATTAAAGAGTGGGAGGATCGTATCTCAATGTAGCATGATCAAGACTGTCTTCGAAAGTTTCAGTAGCAATCACTTTCTGGGCGTTCGGTCACTACCGATGGCGATGGACAGGTTTTATTGACACTGGAATCGACCTAAATACCGCAAAGATTGCCGCAAGCGCAGACACGGCGGGAGATTGACCGCCGTTGTTCTTCACACATGAGTAATTGGGTTTACTCAATCGACATTGACGAGGATCCGGCACCAGCTGCCCTCT
The DNA here is from genome assembly GCF_024139115.2 of Armigeres subalbatus. NCBI lineage: Eukaryota > Metazoa > Arthropoda > Insecta > Diptera > Culicidae > Armigeres > Armigeres subalbatus. The sequence goes on from NC_085140.1 coordinate 68,117,705, forward strand.
TCGCACTATCGAATATCAGCCTATACTTGGATAGTACCTTGAAAGATAATGGCAGATGCAGAAATATACACTTTTTGATTTTTACTATGACGAAGTCAATGCCATCAGGAAGCACTATAATAACCTGGATAGTTAACCGACAGCAAGTCCTCATTGTCACCATTCTGGACATATCTCTAATCCAACAGCCGTTCTCGGCAGTTATGTTATATGGATCGGACAGCAAGGCTACAGCAGTCCTTGATTTCAAGACCAATACTGTAGAAGCCCATGGCGGCTCAGGTTTAACTGTGCATGCTCGAGCTCGTCTACATCTCGGCCAGACCTGTCAACCGGTGGGTTGTTTGGTGCCTGCAACATCGATCCAGATCAAACACCTCGGTACGCAAGATTCTCGGCTGAAGAAACTCAATTTTAAAATATCATACTTGCGAATTTATAAAGACAATGATCCATTTTTATGTTTGTTGCATTGCAGGGAATCCAAGCCTCGTCCGGAATTAATCAATCTCAATGAAGTATCCATATTTGTTACATTTGGTTTGAAGGGATAAGAATTCCCAATAAATTCATTCTATAACTCAAGATCATGAACGCTCCGGCTACGGTTTGGCCAGATTATCATTGGTAGTGTACTCTACAACCTGCAACGTACCGTAGCCTGATCCATAATCTGTCGCCGATCTTCAATCAGTACATTTAAACGGTTTTTGGATTACTACCGTCCAAACCAGCCGAGTCTGTCCGAGCCTTTTCAGGAATAACTTTAGACATTCGGAGATTCCTTTTAAAAATTTATTCGGAATTCTTTTCGAGCATTATTTCGGAAATCCCTTCAGAATTTTTTTCAAAAATTCTTTCAGGAATCCTTCAGAAATTTAATTCAGAAATCCTTTTGAGAATTCCTTAAAGTAATTTTTAGAAATATCTTACGAAATTGCATCAGAAAATCCTTTTAAATTTCCATTCAAAACTTCTCCGGAAATTCCTTTACGATTTCCTATTTCATACTTCAATATTTTTTTCGTAGGAATTATATCAACAATCTTTGCGGAATACTAACTGCAGGATTTTTTTAAGGAATATTTCATTGTGCTACTAAAGAAATTTCTGAAAAAAGATTACAGAGGCCTTCTGGGAGGATTTACGGAAGATGTTTGTGAAATGAAATTTATTTATTAGAGTGATTTTTTAAGTTTATAACAAAGTTCATCACTTCTTTTTTACGAAAGAATCCATGGAGGATTATTCAAAAGAGGTCCTGGGGAAATTTAATACATTATCCCCAGAGAAGTTCTCGAAAGAAAATCTCGACGATTTTCTGGAACAATTTTAGAAGATATTCTTGGAAGAATTTCAAAAAATATTTCTGGAGGTATTGCCGAATAAATTCCCGAAAAAACTTCCAAAGAACAACCTGAAAAGGTTTTCGAAAAGAATTTCTTGAATATATTTCCTGAGTAATTATTATAGGATTCCACAAAAAAAATTACTGGAATTTTCAAGCAAATACCTATTGAAATTTTTATATATTTTTTCAGATTTCTACAGGAATTCATTCGGAAATTTCTTCAGAAACTCCAGCAGGAATATCTGAAGCAATCCAGTCGAGAATTCTTCTAGGGAATTCCTTTCAAAATTCAGACAGTAGTAAGACGAAACACTGTTGCGAATCAGGAACTAAGGCTTCATGCCAAAAAGAAAAACTCAAAAATTCCATTCAGGAATTTCCGAACGAATAATCTTAATTTTTGAATTTCTCTGTACATTCCTCCAAGATTTCCTTCAGAATCTCCTGCAGTGATTCTTGCGGCAAAGTATCAGGAAATTACTTGGGAGATAGATCCAGAAATTCTTTTGGAAATGCATCAAGATATTCCTTCAAAAATTCCTATGGGGAAACCTTAAAAAATCGTTAAGTAATACTTCCGTCTTGAGAGCTTCTTCGAAAAATCTTTAACGGGAAATTCTTCGGAAATACCTACGGAAATTGTATCAGGGAAACCTTCCGAAAATCCTTCAGAAATTTCTTTCGTAAATTGCTCTAAAATTCCCTGCGGAAATTGGTATAGGAATTCCCTCGAACTTTAAAAAAAAATGTTAGAACAACGTCCAGGAATTCTCTCAATTTTTATTTCTTTTATTTTCTTCGGGCATTTCTCGGGAAATTTAATTAGTCTCAAAACTTTGGATATTCCTCTGAATTTTTTCGCACATCACTTCAGAAATTCTTTTATGAATAATTCGAAAATAATTACAAGAGTACTTTCGATAATTTCATCTGGAAACTCATTTGAAAGCTCCGTTAAAAATTATTCTAAAAATTACTTCAGTGTTCCCTTTTTCATTCTTCAATAAATTTCCTGAAAAATTCTTCCAACAAAATTTCCAGAATGATAACTGCAGGAATTTCGGAATTTCTTATGAATTTTCGGAAAAATTTACAAAGGCGTTTCAAGAGAAGTTGCAGAAGGAATTCCTGGACGAATGTCAAAATTAATTCCGTAATTTTCATAATTATTTCTGGAATTAGTTGCTGGAGGAGTTCTCAAAATAATTTCTGAAAGATTTCCTAAAACATATCCCGAAGAAATTCCTAAATCAATTTCCGAACAAATTCCTAAGGGAATTTCCAAAGAAATTACTAAAGAAATTTGCGAATGATTTCTCTTACAGCACTTCTTCAAGTTTTTAAGCCCGACCAACCATCATCACCATTACCCGCATCAATTTCGTAGCATCATAACTGCAAGATATTGAAGCAGTAATCAGAAGCACAAAATCCAATAGGGCCTCCGCATATCAGCAGAGATGATCAAACCCGACCCCATGCTATCCACGCAAATATCTTAGACTTAGACAAATAACTGCACACCAAAAAAATATGAATATTACAGGTGACGTATTTCAATAAAATGACACAAAACCACATGACATAAACTGATTTGTATATTTTTCAATATCAGATGATTTAAAATTACATGTCACGGAACCTAAACAAAAAAGGCTCCGTTCGATTTGACTCATTTTTCTATCACTTTTTAAAATTGGTTGTCATTTACTATAGATCTTGTGTACAATATTGTATACAATAAAAAGTTGGATGTAAAATTAAATGTTATTGAACACTAAATTGGGGCCCTCCTTAGCCGTGCGGTAATACGCGCGGCTACAAAGCAAGACCATGCTGGGGTGGCTGGGTTCGATTCCCGGTGCCGGTCTAGGCAATTTTCGGATTAGAAATTGTCTCGACTTCCCTGGGCATAAAAGTATCATCGTGTTAGCCTCATGATATACGAATGCAAAAATGGTAACCTGGCTTAGAAACCTCGCAGTTAATAACTGTGGAAGTGCTTAATGAACACTAAGCTGCGAGGCGGCTCTGTCCCAGTATGGGGATGTAATGCCAATAAGAAGAAGAAGAAGAAGAACACTAAATTCTGGGTTCAAATATTTCCGTAGTATGTAAATTTCAGAATTTTTCAGCATCCGGTGCGACGCACCTAACGCACAAGCAGTCGATGACTTGATGCAGTAAAATACTTGTTCAGCGCAAATCTTGGAACTTGTTTTATTTCGATCACGCATATTTCAAGAAACGAATATAGCTGAGTAGTAACGTGTTGGGGTCTCACTCAGCGGGCTAATGTTCTATTCCCGTTCTAATCCTTTAGTTTTTTTTGTCAATGAAGTTGTGATGTAAAATTAAAGTAATGGAAGAGGTTCGATTGTGGACACCCTTTCGTCTTTGATCCATAACTTTGGCCCTAGTTGATCTTATGCCGACATTTGTATACCAATGAAAAGCTAGACTAATAACCTTACTACTAGAGAAACAAATAGTTTGATATCATCGGTTTGAAAAAAATACTGACAATTTTGCAAATTTGACATTTTTGGACATTTCAATTTTGTGGTTCGGTTGTGGGCACCTTTGAAAACTCAGCTAAAAATAAAGAAGCATGAATAGAAACCACCCAGATTTAAAGAAAAGGAATAATTTATTCATTCTTATAGTCAGGAGGCACTAAAAAATCGAATCAATCCACCTAGCAGTGATGATGTTTCCATCGGTGCATTAGGGAGGATATTGAAAAAAATCACATAAGAAAAGTCTAAAATAGCACTTTAGGTAAATGGGTTTCAATTTTTCATTGATTTACGTTTTATTGTTATACCTAACAGTAAAAAAAATCGTGATTAATCACCCTAGCGGTAGTAGTGCCTTTCTCGTTCATTACAAAAATTAATAATTTGGCAATAAATTTTGATCCCATAGTCCGATCTAACCAATTTTTCAATAGGACGAGATTCCCCGTCGAATGCAACTTGTTGCAAGCAAATCAGTCAAAGATTTGTTCCAAAAAGTGTGGATATAATTACTAGACATACCCAAAGATATAAAATTTGAATTAAACTCATTATTTCAATCAATTGTGTCTAAATAATTATAAAAGCTGCATAAAAACGTCATTTGAAATAAGTTAGGGGACAACTAAAACGATATTGAATGATTTATCAATAAAATAAGGTTGCCCATAACCAAACCAATAAAGGTGCCCACAACCGAATTTCGCAGCCTTTTTGGAATGAGAAGAAAAGACATTTCGCGCTAAAATTGCATTGGCAATCGTCAATAAGCCTCAAAATAGATTAAATTTACTGTATAAATATGCATTGGAACTCACTTTTTGAATTAAATCACTTTAATTTATGACACTTTAAAAAAGGCCAAAAAAAAAACTTTCGCGTTGTTTTTTTTTGTAAAAAAAAATGATTTGTCCCTAGTTCAAAGTAGAGATCCCCATCCGGTTTGATATTGAGCACAAAACACCATGTTACAATAGCAAACTAATAACGGTTGTCAGAATGACAGCATCTGTTATCTGTCAAAAGATACGAAGGGGTGCCCATAACCGAACGGTGCCCACAACCGAACCTCCTCCCCTACAACCTAATTTTACGTCAAAAGTGACGCTCGTATATATCAGTGTCACAGCACCTTAAATTATATAGTTATTATACTACCATACTACCTTTATACATTATCAAAGATCGGTGCAAAGTGATCCTAATTTGGATACAGAGGGAGATGAATACGATTCTCCGGAGGCTGCAGACAGGATTCAGCCTGGAAAATCATGTGAGGACCGCACTTATTTTACTTCAGGGTCCTGTACATCTGCGATGTCCAGCTGAGTTCCAGCCTAGTGCTTGTTCACAGATTTCGTTTCCGACGTAAGGTGTGGCCGACCCAGTCGCATTTTCGATCAGAATTTCAGTTACTATCGGCCTTTGCTGACAACGACGACGAAGCTCGTTGCCTGAGTTCCAGTTGTAAGGTCACAAGGCACAAATTATGTACGCAGGCATCTGTTGATGAACACCGGCACTGCCTTTATACGCATAACTGTCCCATGTATATAGCAAATCCCAGCAAACATGGGACAAATATGCGTATGACGGCAGTGCAGCCGTTGAGTGTTCTCCACTGATACACACCACGCTTCGCTAGCATATAACAGTATAGGTTTCATGTTAGAGTTAAAAATTAGCATTTTGATGCGTTCATTTATCTACCAGTTTTTCCAGATATTTCAAAAACTCGTAAAGGCAACCCTTGCTTTCTTGATTCATGCGCTTGAATCGTTCTTGGTACCGCCGTCTGACGCCATTTGGCGTTCAACATTCTCCACTGATTGACCAGCTACTGTAAAGCTGAAATCGCTGTTTTCACATCCAACGATTTGGTATTGTTGACGTTGATGACTAAACCTGCCGAAGACTAGCGCTCATCAAGATCGTTAAGCTTACTCTGCATATCAGAGCGTCTTGAAACTAGGAGTGCAACCAGAATCTCGTCGATTACGATGAGGAACAGTAGCGGTGATAAAACCAGAACAGAACCGAACCAGCAGAACCGTACATGAGAAGGCCTCGTACTGTGCTTCGATGAAGCCGATGGATTTCTCAGAAACCCCGTTGCGTTCAGAGCGCCCCACATATTTTATTGATTGAGGCAGTCGAAAGCCTTTTCGTAGTCGATTAATACCAAGTAAAGGGACTCTTGATATTCGTTGTCCTGGTCCAGAATGATACGGAGCGTGACAATGGGACGTCGGCGAGTCGCATCGATCTTCTCCTAAATCCGGGTTAGGATACATTTGCTTTGCATAGAACTTTGTGAACGGTGCAACATAATGCCTCGCTAGTTATCGCATACAGTCAAGTCACCCTTTTTGGGCACCTTCACTAAAATAACCTATATCCACTCGACCGGGAAAATTACGGTATCTCAGATATTACGGAATAAACGATGCAGAAGTTGAGCGGATGTTATGGTCCAGTTGACATGAGCGTTTCACTTCCTTCATTCTAGAGTCGAGTGCCGTTGATGGACTAAGACTCTGGCACCTCTGGTTCGTTCTATCGTGGCTTTGGCTTTTCTTCGCCCTTCATCTTTCTCCAGATCTCATTGGTAATCCATTGTTTTCTCTGGATGTGCAGCTCACCCAGATTATTCTCGTTGGTGGCTATGAAAGCGTCCTTGATAGCGGTCCATTGCTCTTCCACGCTGTCAATTTCCGGAATATCTACAGCTCGAGTCTCCGTTGTCCAACTCTCCTCCTGCCGACGAACCTGCGCAAAGCGCAAGCGTAGTTCGCTGATGAGGATAGGGGAAGGTGGGGAGACTTGATCCCCGGGGAGACTTGATCACCCCCTGTTTTACCAAGAACTAAAGTAGTTTTGTTCTAGCGTATTTTTTAGTATAGATCCTCTAGAGAAATGACCTTTACGTGGTGAATTATTTTTTTGGATTGACAACCTTATTTATTCTGCTGAGCGGTTTGCATGTTTTGACCTTCATAAAGATTTTTTTTTTGGCCACGCAAATATTGAACAACTTTTCATAACAATGACTAAATGCTTTCATTTTTTTTTCACAACACAAAGCCATAAATATGCTTGATGATCTGTACTGATGAAAATGTCAACATTCAATCAAAGTTTTAGGATATTTGGATTTAAAGTTATTGCCTCAATATGGGGATACTTGCCCCCATTACTCACCCCTAAAAAAACTGACGAACAAATTCTAAAAAAAAGTAAATTAGTTGTGAAAACTCGTATGTGAATATGTACATTATGTGGAAGATAATGATTTGAAAAATGTATTGGAGGTAACCACTTTTTCCCTTCGGTAGGACTCGAACCCACGACCCTACAGTACCCTAGACTAGTGCTTTAACCAACCAAGCTACGAAGGATCTCCGTCGGCCTACGCAACCTAGAGGCTACTGAATGAGCTCGAGATTCCCAAATTGAACGCATAGTCAGATCACTCACAATCCATTTATCAAACCAACACTTCCACGTACTGTAGGGTCGCGGGTTCGAGTCCCACCGAAGGGAAAGTGGTTACCTCCAATACACATAATGTACATATTCACATATGAGTTTTCACAACATTGTAAATTAATGTTCAAGTCGGATGGTTTAATCCCCGGAAATAGGTAATTAACTTTGATTGAACTGATAAATTAGTTCTCAGGTTACTATTTTTATGTAGATTTGCCAGATTTGATGAAGGGTTGGCAGGAAAAATTATTTATTGGGTAGATATCATAGAAAAATATTTGAAAAATCGATTTTTGACAGCACTCCAAAAAATCGATTGTGCATCAATAACAACAATAAATTAATACTGTCATGCATCAGTAAAGTTGAATACTATATTTCTTAGAGAGTCTGTGGAAATCGCGTATGTTTATTTATTTTTGGCTGTGATATATCGGAAATCAGAAAAGGGGATCAAGTGTCCCCAGTCTCCCCTAATGGTAAGACGCGATATCGGCACTACTTTTCATCCATACATAAGTGAAGCTTTGTTTCCATTTTGGCTTGACCTTGTGACCTTGTTAATGGGGTCAATGGGGGAAGAGCGATCCCCCGATCACCATGCCGTTGTTATCACATAATTTTGCGAATAGCTCCGTTTTCGTTCATTTCTCCGAGACCATGGCGTCCCATGATGCGCTCATGGTTGGATTTTACTTTTAGATGAGACGACATGAATCTCCAAAATCCTGAGCGCTGATTAATTATGAAAGAAGCGGATACACATTTGGTGGATCTGCTAATCCGCTGACTGATTAGACTGATTGTAAAGGTGAGATGGGGCCCTCCTTAGCCTAGCGTTAAGATGCGCGGCTACAAAGCAAGACCATGCTGAGGGTGGCTGGGTTCGATTTTCGGTGCCGGTGTAGGCAATTTTCGGATTGGAAATTGTCTCGACTTCCCTGGGCGTATCACCGTGTTAGCATCACGATGATATACGAATGCAAAAATGGTAACTTGGCTTAGAAACCCCGCGCTTAATAACTGTGGAAGTGGTGAATGAACACTAAGCAGCGAGGCGGCAATGTCCCAATGGGGGATGTAATGCCAATAAGAAGAAGAAGTAAAGGTGAGATTCCGAAATGTTAAACGCAATGAAATCAGATCTCAGTACAAACACGAACTCAGAACTCATAAGAATAAGCTGAAATATGTTTGAACTTCAGCACAGATGCTTGGTCAAAATCAGTATTATCCCACTTATTGTTGAAGCCGGAACTGATTGAGGGGCGCGCCTTTGAGAGTTTGTATAAGCCATTTCTCGAAGGGTATAAATAGCGGTACATACCTCAATCTAAAGACGCCTCACATTAAGTTTGAGAAATATCTGAATAAACAACTACTTAATTTCTTCTCAATAGAAATGGAGCAGAGAGACATGCACCAAACAAATGACACGGGTATACTACAAAAGTTCAATTTAATGGACGCAGTGGTTCATCCCTTGAGCTTGAGCTTGAGCTTGATTGACTGCTCGTAGTTGCTACTCCATTATGACCAGATCAGCTGTTCTTGCACAGGGAACCAACAGATGTTTGCTTGGGACTAGCACACATCTTCAATGTACAAGTACTGGTGATCTCATTTGTTAGGTGCCTGCCAAGTCAGAATGCAAGTCAATGTAGGGAAGGGGGAGGAAATGATGATGCAATCACTCGCCCACTGCAAGCCGAATATACCTCTGCACTTGCCACGAGTTCATGCGGAATTTGTTGGAATTTTTGGGTTAGGTTGGAGAGGCAGAGGTCCGTCTTGGTTAACGAGCTGCCAATGTGATAGATAGGAGAAGGTAACTGATGGAATTTCTAATTGGATGTAGGAAACGAGCTCTATAGTTCATTTCCAATTCTAGCAGATTACTGATAGAATACTCAAGTTGAAGGTATAGGAATAGTAATGGAAACGGTATGGAAGTCCATTTCCAGTTCTAGCGATTGCTAGAACATGAGAGATAAAGAGAAAGATACAAAGTAGGAGAATGGAACGGACCTGGGATTGAACCCACGACCTCCTGCGTATGAGGCAGAAGCAGTAGCCATATGACTACCAAGCCCGCTTAATGGATGCAGTGGTTCATCCCTACGAAAAAAGGACTTAAAATTTCAATCATTATCATTTGAAGAAAATTCCGAACAAAGAACAATGTTTACAAAAAAGTTATCCAGAAGAAAAACCTGAATCACTGAGTGAGGACACATTATAGACACAGTTTCAATCTAATTTGGCTTGGGAAAGTATCGATTGGAATTATGTCAAATACTTCACTAAACTGAAAAATACAAAAAATATTCAAAAAATAAAACTATTCCGATAACACATTTTATTAACAATTGTTTTTACATCATTCATTCCATTTGTCAAATCATGTTCATTTACTTCGATTGTTTTTATCTTACTAAATGGCAGCTCTAATTGTCACAGTTCCAAAAGTTTTCACTTTTCTATAATTGTTTTGCTTATCCTCGCCTTTTTTCACTTATTCGTAACTATTTAGTAGGTTACGTACAACAGTGAAGATGCTCCAGTTCATTCAATTCCACTCATCCACTTCCAATACGAGATAACTTGATAAAAACATAACATTCCATTCGGCCCCTATTCACACATATCAACAATGTTTTCAATCTTCATCTGAGTCCTCTTCCTCACACAGTGGAAGCTCTCGCCTTCGGATTCGTAAACTTCGTTTCACTTCCCATACTAAACTCCGCATGAATCGCACACACCTCCGGTCTTTTTCGGGACTTCGACATTTCCGGGGACTCGAATCCTCCCTGACATTCCTTGGCCGATCACAACTCGTCGCTGCCGGAGCCACTGGTCGCTGACGTGACACACCATCCTGTGATTGGTCGGAGATGTCCTCATCATCGGTCAACGTGGATATCTTCAATCTTCGTTCAGTTCTCATTACCAGTCGGTTCAGCTTGCGGAGGATTCGTTTGAGAGCCTCGTGATGCTGAGCACAGCTTTCCACGTCGGTGCAATCGGGGCGGAGGTTACTAGACGGTCGGAGATATCGCCCAGAAGCCGCTGAGCTGTTTCCGGAGCTGTCCAGAGAAGCAGAGGTTATGTTGTGGACGATTGGAAACGCCGAGAGAAACTGGACCAACGGACGTCCCGGTAACAGGGCTGGACGGGATTTTTCAAAGTGAAATGTTAAAGGCTCATCCGTGGCGGTGTAAGAACTAGTTGTGTTAGCTGCGATGACCAAAGAAGAACTTGAAGTGGAGATTGTTGTCGGCGTCAATGGATGCGATTCAGTTTCACTTATAGAACTATTCACTAAAGCTGTTGTGGTTATAGGAGCTTTGGTAGATGTAAATGTCGTAGGTAGCATAGAAGTACTACCCACAGTTGAAGTACTGATAATCGTTGCTGCAAAACTTGTAGTTAGTTCTTCTGCTGTTGTTGAACAGCATGTTGGTATGGGTTTCTTCTTTTTAGGTTTCTGTGTCGTCGCCACCACTTCCGTTGTCACGTCTTCACATTGACACGCCTTCTCATCCACATAGAAACGCTTTGCCAAGTCCGGATTTAAACCATTAACCGTGAAGACATCTTCCACCAGACGCTTATGTCGCGTATCGAAATCTTCTTCGTTTTGTATCACTTTCTCATCACTGGTAGCACCGTAAAAATGTTTCCTAAGGTCTTGATCTAAGTGAGGATGTGCGACAATGATTGAAAATAAACATAAGAGCACTATCCACATATCACTTCTTGAACTCATTCTTGGCCACTACTGACTGAACTGATACAAAAGCAAATAAACTCGAATCCAGTGCAAAGCAAGTTCTTTTAAGCATTCTTACAGCACCGAATGCAATGCAAAAATGTTTTTAATTTGACACACGAACTAGTGTGAACGCAAACCGACCATTGGGCTGAGTTCAAAGCCGGAATGTAAAAATGACCCGGTGCAATGTACAAGCTACATGAATGGCTCGAACATTTATGGTTGTTTTAGTTTTCCCTTGAAGCTGGTTGTTGTTTAATTATCGCGTTGTACCTTCTAGTGAAGGACTAATAGCGTTTTAGATATAAAAATCGCTGAGGGGAAGCATATCGATGCAACCATGTGGAGAAAGTTTAGTTCCGCAGCACGCTAGTTCTCATTGCTACCCTGTTTGAACGAGCAAGTTCAATGTTCAAAAAGGAAAATTTATGCTCTTTGGTTTTACTTTGATCGATAGGCTTCATACAACCAATGTGCTGTACTTCGGTGGAAAATCTATGAGTGCGGTAACATTTTAATCAAATTCTTCACTCTGTGTTTAGATATGGAGGTGAAATTTCGGTGAAAAATCCATCATTTTCGAAACAATTAAAATAATGTTTTCAACAAATTTAAGGATGTCTCGACTAATTTGCATGTTATTAACACTCGAACATTGCTTTCGGTACACCACAAGAACTATCCTGCATGGGCGGTCCAAGACTGCATGTGTAAGCAGGTTCTTAGACAGCTTTATGATAAGTCATTTTACTTGGCACGATACATACAGTAACACGGAATGACGAAGCATTTTTCCCTCTTTATTAATGTGAGTTTTGACTTTGATAGTCAGTTCTTCACTTGTCATGGTGATGCCGAGGCCGGAAGGAGACTCAGCTTAAGGGGAGGGAGCCAAAGTAGCCACCCTCTGGTCCAACCCAGGAACCCTCCGTAAGCACGCTTTTTAAATTAACAACAGTTACAAATTAAAAACGAACAACAGATAGTATTAATACTAAAACATTGAAATTGAAAAAAAAAATTGGTCCATTGGTAAAACTCTCCGAAACACGAACGGGACAGAAGAAAAGTATTTAAAAGGTAATCGTCAAAACCAGGGGAAATCGATATTTCGGTAGTCGGTATCTTATTGTAGTCGGTATCTTATTGTACTTGCTGCGCTGCTCTCCGGAGATGATTATTCTTGTTTGATGTGACGGCAGGACCCCAAAATCGTCAGAATTCAGCCCGCTGTCCACTGGTCAATGAAAATAATTCAGAACGGAAAATAAATCCGACGCAAAATTTTATTCAGTTCGCCTGTTTGGCAAGATGATATGCGTATCAAAGTTGGAATCTAATCAGGACGCTGTACTTCACCGATAGTCTTTTGGGTATTCTGATAAACAACTCGAGGAACTTGGTTAACTGATGAGGTATGACCAGAAAATACGGAGAGGGGTGAAATATTGCAGACGATGATTAATTTTGGGGGAGCCCAGCTGATCTTTTAGAAATAATGCAGTGTTGAAGAAACGCAAAGGGACTTAAGGCCCGGGTTGGAGTTCCCGGGCTGCCCGATCACTGGGGGGATAGGACTTACAACCTTGGATGAAGCCAAGGAGTGACCATGCTTCTCGAATACCGATATTACTCGGGACAGCCGAAGAAAAGTTGTGTCTAGATGTGACGATATAGGCCCCAGCTTTCAGAAAGCAGATAGAGGTGTGCGCCGGTCCGAAAATTGGCGGCGGCTGCAACGTTTGTCAGAATTTTGGTCGTCGACGGCGGCGTTTTCGGCGTCACACCGAAAGCAATTTTAGTCGGTGGCCGCGGCGACGTGAATCGGCATGACGATTTTCTATTAAATTTGTTTATTTGAGTTTTTTTTTTGCTTTTTTCAGGATATTTTCAAGATACTAACAAGAATCTTTTATATTTCGCCGGATGAATGTGATGATCCTCCCGGCGGAATATGAAAACCAAATTCTCCAAGTTTTTTCAAAATATTAATTTGAAAATTATTTTCGGATTTTCCTCGAACTTGAAGTTTTGAGTTTCGACTCCAGACAATATTTGGCGAAAATTGAATTAAATCGCATATCCGGAGAGTGAACCCAAACTTTTAGCCGATGCATTCCATGCACTTGAATAAACATTTTGAATAAAAAAAAAAACAATTTTCGCAGAAATTTCATCAATGCATCTCAAGGATGATTAAAATTGGGTTCAGTTTTTGAGAAAAATCAACATATTTTTACCACATGAAATTAAGAAAAATGTGTATCTTAATGTAATATTTTAGCACATAATTTTTTTTTTTACTTTGAATTACCTACGATGCAAGATCTACTCATAGTATTTGTATTGGATTTCCCAAGGAAAAATGCTCAGAATTTCCGCGAAAAATTCTTCGCAATTTACAAAAGAAATTCTTCAGAATTTCCTCAAGAAATTGTTTCAAATTTCTACAGGAAAATGTTCCAAATATCTGCGGAAGGTTCCTGTTGAGCTTATGTTAGCGCGTTAACTTGAAAGCAATCTAGCCTAATTGCATTTTAGCCAAAATGAACATTTACGCGAAACGGTCATACACTTCCGGCCAAAAGTTTGGGTTCATCCTTGAAAAATATAGGCAAAAGTTTTAGGCCGTATTTTCGCCAACTTACATCCGATTTCGGGTATTGTTAGCTCAATACAAAGAATATGAGTAGATCTTGCATCGTAGGTAATTCAAAGTAACAATTTTTATTTTTGATGTGCTAAAATATTACATTAGGATACACATTTTTCATAAATTTATGTGGTAAAAATATGTTGATTTTTCTCGAAATTGAGCCAACAAAATTTCGAAAAAAAATGGAACGGAACCCAATTTGAATCATCTTTGAGATGCATTAATGAAATTTATGCGAAAAAATCTTGTTTTATTTTTAACAATCAAAATGTTTACTCAAGTGCATGGTATGCATCGGCCAAAAGTTTGCGTTCACCGTTTTTTCAGTTTAAATTTGGGCAAAATATACATTGACGAAAGTTAGTTTCCAAACAAAACGTCAAGAACTGTACTCCAGACAATATTTGGCGGAAATTGAATTAAATCGCATATCCGGAGAGTGAACCCAAACTTTTAGCCGATGCATTCCACGCACTTGAATAAACATTTTGAATTAAAAAAAAAAACATTTTTGCAGAAATTTCATCAATGCATCTCAAGGATGATTAAAATTGGGTTCAGTTTTTGAGAAAAATTAACATATTTTTACCACATGAATTTAAGAAAAATGTGTATCTTAATGTCATATTTTAGCACATAAAAAACAATTTTTTACTTTAAATTATCTACGATGCAAGATCTACTCATATTATTTGTATTGAGCTAACAATACCCGAAATCGGATGTAAGATGGCGAAAATACACTCAACCCTCTTTTTACGTCACTTATTGGGGGGACGTAAAACGAATGTGACGTAAAAAGAATTTTTGCTAAAATTTCTAGTATTTCACTTAATTCATTGATCGTGAGGATACTTTCAAATACATTCACTTGCGTCTTGCATGAGGTATTGTAAGATCTCTCCAAATCCAGGCATATGAGATGTTATAAGATCTCCAAATCGTCTTGGAGTTTGAATCAAATGGTCTGCCGAATCAACCAAGGCTTCCATGATGTCCCCAGTCTCGGTGTTAACCTAATTTTGTCCTCCGATTATTTGTCTTTCACTTGCGTCTGAAAACAAAGCATATGAGGTGTTGTAAGATCTCCAAATTGTCCTGGAGTTTGAATCAAATGGTCTACCGAACCTACTGAGGCTTCCATGATGTCCTCAGCGGCGGTATCATCCCAATCATGCCTTCCGAGTATTTGTCTTTCACAAATTGTCCTGGAGTTTGAATCAAATAGTCTAATGAATCAACCAAGGCTTCAATGGTGCTCCCAGCCGCAGTATCAAAACCCAATTATGTCCTCCGATTATTTGTCTTTCACTTACGTTTAAAATCCAGGCATATGAGATGTTTTAAGATCTCCAAATTGCCTTTGAGTTTAAATCAAATGGTGAAATGAATCAACCAAGGCTTCTATGGTGCCCCCAGCCGCGGTATCATTTCAATCATGCCCTCCAAATATTTGTCTTTCACTTGCGTCTGAAGTCCATGTAGATGAGATGTTTTAAGATCTCCAAATTGTCCTGGAGTTTGAATCAAATGGTCTACAGGATCAACCAAGGCTTCCACGATTTCCAGAGCCGCGGATAACAACAAAATTATGTCCTCCGATTATTTGTCTTTCACTTACGTATCAAATCCAGGCATATAAGATGTTTTAAGATCTCCAAATTGTTCTGGAGTTTGAATAAAATGGTGTAATGAATCAACCAAGGCTTCCATGGTGCCCTCAGTCGCGGTATCAACCCAATTATGTCCTCCGATTATTTGTCTATCTTTTACGTATCAAATCCAGACATATGATATGTTTTAAAATCTTCAAATTGTTCTGGAGCTTTAATCAAATGTTCTGCCGAATCAAACAAGGCTTTCACGATGTTCTCAGCCGCGGTGTCAACCCAATTTTGTCTTCTGATTATTAGTCTTTCACTTGAGTCACAACTTTTAGCATGTAAGATGTTGTTATATATTCCCCGAGTGTTTCACTCATCTCAACATGTTGTACGATCTCCCAATTGTTCTAGAGATTGAATGAAGTGGTCTACTGAATCAATCAAGGCTTCCAATATTTACCCAGCCACGAAGTCTAGACTTCAGAGTTTTCTTCGATGACCTGGAATGGAATAATTGTTGAATGCGTATCTAATATGGATCTATGGATCAAACTGGGATGAACCATTTGAAAATAATAATCCTGTAGATCAAAGACCTGTACTCCATGACTTTCTTAAATTACCTAGAATGGAACAATAGTTGAAGAGATATCCAATTGCCTATGGATCAAAACTGGTATGAGAATTTTTTTTAAGAGATAGCAGCCTTTTATTTCAGAGATGTAAGATATTCATGGATGATCTGCAATGGAACAATAGTTGAAGCTGTATTCACTTTGGTTCTTTGGATCAAAAGGGCATGGCCCATATGAATTCACCGAATTTAGTCACAATCAAATTGCTACAACCATCCCTACAAACATTTTAGTTTTAGGCTGATTCAGAGCTTAAAATATTCATCTTCAACTTCGGTCCGAATTTTGACAAACATCGCATGAATATTCAAACATAGAATGACATAGTCAGACAACTACTCCACGAACTCATTCATTCGACTGTCACTGAATGTGTTTCCTATGTTCAGAAAAAAACATAATTATCATTGTTTATGTAGATGTTTACCGCTGAAAGTGCCTCGCGGATGAAAATCGGATTCAGTCCTGTGTGATAAATCACTTTACTCATTTGAAACGTGTTCAGATTTCAGATAATTTATCAATTGGTAAAATGTGCATAAATATTCAATGACTAATATTCAACTGAATATTGACTGTCCAGAGCCGACTATGAATGTGTCGGAAGTGAACTGACAAATGAAGAATAATGGACTTCACTAAAAAATTTCGATTATTTTACACTCTGGGCTGATTTTACTGAAGTCTTCTTCTTCTTCTTCTTATTGGAATTACATCCCCACACTGGGACAGAGCCGCCTCGCAGCTTAGTGTTCACTTCCACAGTTATTAACGGCGAGGTTTCTAAGCCAAGTTACCATTTCTGCATTCGTATATCATGAGGCTAACACGAGGTACTTGTATGCCCAGGGAAGTCGAGACAATTTCCAATCCGAAAATTGCCTAGACCGGCACCGGGAATCGAACCCAGCCACCCTCAGCATGATCTTGCTTTGTAGCCGCGCGCCAAGGAGGGCCCCTTTTACAGAAGTCATGTAGAGCAAATAATGGTTTACATGACTGTTATAAAACTGAAAATAATACTTGGGATGTTTGTCTGACTTGTGCTGCTCGGGTTGTTACCGCGGCTGGGGACATCATTAAGGCCTTGGTTGATTCGGCAGACCATTTGATTCAAGCTCCAGGACAATTTGGAGGAGGAAACAACTCATATGCCAGGAAACAACTCATATGCCTGGAATTGAAACGCAAGTGAAAGACAAATCCCCTGGAAAATTAATTGAGCTGATACCACGGCAACATACCAACTGATACCGGATCAACATCCGGTAGACCATTTGATTTAAACTCCTGGACAATTTGGAGATCTTACAACATCTCATATGTCTGGATTTGAGACGCAAGTGAAATAGAAATACTCGGAGGACATAATTGGGTTGATACCACGGCTGGGGACAGCATGGAAGCCATTGTGGATTCGGTAGACCATTTGAACTCCAGGACAGTTTGGAGATCTTAGAACAACTCTTGAGACGCAAGTGAAAGACAAATTCTCGAAGGACGTAATTGGGTTGATACCGCGGCTGGGGACATCATGAAAGCTTTGGTTGATTCGGCAGAATATTTGATTCAAACTCCAGGACGATTTGGAGATCTTACCATTTTAAAGAGATAACAGCCCATCGGTATGACCTGGAACGGAATTTGGTTTGGAGTGCCTTCTTATAGGCTTACTTTTGGATGAAAATAATGTTTCAAATTCTTTTTACGTCACGTGCCGTAAAAAGGAGGCCGTAAAACGAAGTGACGTATAAAAAACTGCCGTAACAAGAGGGTTGAGTGTACGGCCAAAAGCTTTTGCCTATATTTTTCAAGCGTGAACCCAAACTTTTGGCCGGGAGTGTATGCATATCGAAAACGGACTAGTCAAAATTTTCATTTGTCCAAAGCGTCATACGTCCGAACTGGTAATTTTTGCCGAAAAAGCCGTTTGTCCTAACAGGTCGATTGGCCCAATGTCAATTACTGAATGAATATTATGGTTAAAAATGTTCACCCGTTACTGCAACATTCCAAATTATTTCAAAATGACCAATAAAAAGTTATCACAACATTGCGAGTGCAGCTTCAACGTCTGTTCTCTGTGATTAAACTATCTCAGGTGACCAAATAAAAATATCGTGGGTTCTATACTGCCGCTAACCGCAAGTCGAGCACATCTGTATATGGGCCTCCATATACAGATGTACTCGACTTGCGGTTAGCGACAGTATATGCAACGAATAATGTCTAGTCGATAAATAATCATATCACTACGATACACCGAGTCTGTAAAGGAAATAAACACAATAATAAAGCAGATATTGCACACTTTCATGCACTGTCACGGTATAAAAAGGGGCAGCAGGGACTATGTCCAAGGGCTTGAAGATCCGTCCCCAGGCCATCTGCGAGTTGTAGCGCCTGCCTAGGATGTGGTGGGGTTTGACAGTGGGCCCTGTTAAAGCTGCATGAATCCGCAAGTAGGCTCCCTGACACGACGGCCCTCCGACGAGACAGGAGGTTTGCGCAGGCCCAATAAGCGGCCTTTAAAAACAACTATTACGAACGACATAGAAGATAATACGACTCGATACAATCGGCAACGACCTAGGCGACGAATAAAGGATCACGATTGGAAGCTTGGAACATGGAACTGCAAGTCGCTAGGCTTCACAGGTTGCGACAGGATAATCTACGATGAATTACATCCCCGCAACTTCGACGTCGTAGCGCTGCAGGAAATCTACTGGACAGGACAGAAAGTGTGGAAAAGCTGTTGCACCACCTACAAGCTGGGAACCGGCTTCATAGTTCTGGGAAAGATAAGCCAACGCGTGATTGGATGGCAGCCAATCAACGCAAGGAA
Organism: Armigeres subalbatus; assembly: GCF_024139115.2. Classification (NCBI taxonomy): domain Eukaryota; kingdom Metazoa; phylum Arthropoda; class Insecta; order Diptera; family Culicidae; genus Armigeres; species Armigeres subalbatus. The sequence continues at coordinate 68,136,585 of NC_085140.1, forward strand.
GTGCAAGCTGAGGATAAAAGGCCGTTTCTTCAACTATAGCATCATCAACGTGCACTGCCCACACGAAGGGAGACCCGACGACGAGAAAAAAGCGTTCTAGCACAACTGGAGGAGACATACGATGGATGCCCACTGCGGGACGATAAAATCCTCATCGGTGACATGAACGCTCAGGTCGGAAGAAAGGAAATGTATAGACCGGTCATCGGACCGGATAGTTTGCATACCGTATCGAACGACAACGGCCAACGATGCATAAACTTTACAGCCTCCCGCGGAATGGTACTCCGAAGCACTTTCTTCTCCGCAAAAATATTCACAAGGCCACATGGAAATCACCTAATCAAGGAATGGAAAACCAAATCGACCTTGTACTAATCGACGGTAAATTCTTCTCCGACATCACGAACGTACGCACTTATCGCAGTGCGAATATTGAATCCGACCACTACCTCGTTGTAGTATGTCTGCGCTCAAAACTCTCGACGGTATACAACACGCGTCGGAGTCATCCGCCGCGGCTTAACATTGGACGCCTACAAAACGGTTGACTAGCCCAAGACTACGCGCAGCAGCTGGAAGTGGTCATCCCAACGGAAGAGCAGCTAGGCGCAGCGTCTCTTGATGGCTGGAGAGATATTCGATCCGCCATTAGAAACACCGCAACCGCTGCACTAGGCACGGTATGACGGCGAATGTGAGCAGTTAGTTGAGGAGAAGAATGCAGCATGGGCGAGGTTGCTGCAACACCGCACGAGGGCGAACGAGGCACGATACAAACGGGCGAGGATCGGCAAAACTCGATTTTTCGGAGGAAAAAACGCCAAAACGTCCCAAAACGCCAGCTGGAAGGTCGAGACCGTGAAGATGTTGAGCAATTGTATCGCGCTAATAACAATCTCTGAGAAGTTGAACCGTTCACGAAAGGGCCACATGCCAGATGATTGATGTGTGTAAGGACATAAACGAGAACCTTCTAACAAACGAGCGTGAGGTGATACACCCAAGTAACATTTTAAGATTTATCATGCTCTATAGGAGGTTTTCATGACCAGTTGCTAATAAAACTTATAACTCCACCAAAACCTCTTCATGACATCATTAAGATAGCCTTCCGGCCTAATGGACCAACCTAGAAGAAGTTATTAAAACCTTATTAAGAGTAGTAATAAAACTACAATAAAACATTGTATTGAATTTGTTGATACTCTATGAGAGGTTGTCGTGACCATCATAAGAGTAACAATAAAACTGTTTCAATTTCATATCATGGATTTTATTTATTGATTGCCTTTGTTTTTATTTTCAATAGATAACAATGTCCCCTATGTAAATCTGATGTGTGGAAAATAATGTTTCTGATTTGATGTTGAAAATGTAGCATTATTTAAGTAGTTCATACAGCAGAATGACATGCGCAACCAAATTTATCGTGAATATTGAGTTTGTAGAAGCTTAAAATCAACGCGCTTCGAAATTATCGAATAATCACATGAAAACAGGAAATAAAATAATTTTCCAAACTACTCAAAATATTTCAATTTCAAATAGTTTGTAATAAAGTAATCATGCTTCTATCAAAAAACCTCAAAAATAATTTAATTCCACTATAGATTAGTCTATTTGATCGAAATTGATGTATTTTTTTCAATCAATCAATCAATAAAACGTTGTCATGATTACACTTCCCTACAACAGATGGCCTTCGGTTCGATAACATGCAGCCTAGTGGCTGAGGCGGGAAGCACTTTTTCATCCTACGGGCAACGATGCCAAATCTGTGGAAATAAAAGCTCTCGGTGGATTTGCGGATCCGTATAAGAAATCCACGAATGCTAGTAATTTCCTGAAATTAGTGAATCTACGAATATATGAAATATTACTCATTCGTGTTTTCTTCCGTTTTTAGAAACCGGAATCTCGAAATCATCGTGAATTAAAATGATTGTTCATCGTATCGGCTTTTCATGAAAAGCCGCAAACGAATTAAGTGCATATATTTAACAGCATTTCATATGTATGTGTCTCATTTCTCAAATCAATATCAAAACATAAGAGTTACAGTTGAATAATTTTCAAATAATCCTGCTCATAGAACATAATTAATATTGACAGAAATCGAATTGTTTTTGAAAACCTTTATTGGTATTATTGGATAACACCGGAGATTCTTAGGACCAGGGGATTTTTTACCCGTCGCTTTTCAGTTATTTTTTTTTAATTTGGGAAATGAGAAGCATCTTAAGTTTATCAGAAACACATGTCACTCACATTATGTCGGTAAAAATTGCATGATTCAGGTATACGTTATACAGCAACACTGCTTTCCAAATTCAACATGGCAAATAGATCGAGCTACGTTGAGTTGTTTTAAAGCAGTGATCCAAACTGGGTTCATGACACATTTGAAAGCAATAATAAAACTATTATCAAAACTTCAAAGCAAGCAAAAAGTTTAGTTTTAAAACATGGTTTATAAGAGTTTTATGGATATCTCAAGAGTGATATAAAACCTTTGTTCGATAGCATTGTTGATGACCACCATAAAACAATAGGCTTTAATTATTCCCGCAATAAAACCTTATTAAAATTCGTATAAAACCCAACGGTCACAGAATTGTTATTTGGAGGATGGAGGAAGCCTACATCTGACTGAAAAGCGAAGCTAAACGGATTGAACTAGCCATCAACACGTCGAAGGCGAAGTACATGATAGGAAAAGGCTCAAGAGAGGACAACGTAAGCCACCCACCACGAGTTTTTATTGGTGGTTACGAAATCGAGATGGTTGAAGAATTCGTGTACTTGGACTCACTGGTAACATCCGACAAAGATACCAGCAGAGAAATTCGGAGACGCATCATGACAGGAAATCGTACGTACTTTGGACTCCGCAAAATGCTCCGATCGAATTATCCACCGTACCAAACTGACTATCTACAAAACGCTTATTAGACCGGTAGTTCTCTACGGACACAAGACCTGGACACTGCTCGTGGAGGACCAACGCGCACTGGGAGTTTACGAAAGAAAAGTGCTTCGTACCATCTATGGCGGGATGCAAATGGCGGACTGTACGTGGAGGAGTCGAATGAACCACGAGTTGCGCCAGCTGTTGGGAGAACCATCCATCGTTCACACCGCGAAAATCGAAAGACTGCGTTGGGCCGGGCACGTAGCCAGAATGTCGGACAGTAATCTGGTGAAAATGGTTCTCGACAACGATCTGACGGGAGCAAGGCGAGGTGCACAGCGGGCAAGGTGGATCGATCAGGTAGAAGACGATTTGCGGACCCTCCGCAGACTGCCTGTTTGGCAACGTGCAGCCATGGACCGAGCTGAATGGAGAAGAATTTTATGTATTGCAGAGGCCACTCCGGCCTTAGTCTGGTAATAAATAAATAAAGGCTCCCTCAGACTCACGCGATTTCATTGCCCCAATGGCGACAACTAGTGGCCGCGATTCTTTCTTTGTGCCGCTGCCAGCGATGTTCCATTTACGCTTTCATACCAAAGGCGACAGGATTGCATTCACCAAGCGATATAATGAATTATTGGCAGTGGCTGATTTTCTACCCGCCGCTGCCACATCCAGGCGCTATAGTATATGCGCAAAATAGCCAGCATGAGTTAACCGCCAGAAATTTGTATGGCGAAAGACATCTAATGCGGGTTTTCTCCAAATTTGGAGCTTTTCATGAAAAACTATTTGGTACCGGTTATGAAGGATGGTGTTCGCTACTACGCCTACCAAATATTTTTTCGATTAAGTTGCTTAATTTTGAGAAATCGAACCTTAGATGCCTTTCGCCATACTGATTTCATAAAGTTAACTCCTAGTGTGCCGCTGTAAGCACGCTCAAAGCAGGCGATCATTGCGTCGGATTTCCCATTTAATGCAACCAGTTGCAAGCAAATCCGATAAACATGCCAAAAAATTGGTTAGGTTTTGAAGTGTATCGACCCAAAACTGGCTTCGCATGCTGAAAGATTACGCTCATTAGGAAAGTGGCTCTTCTACTTATTCTAAAAAAACTCATAAAGTTCATGTGATACTGGATACAGTTGATATCGGCGTATCTCGTTCTAATGCTTTTAAGCATTAGATGTAATGTAGCAGCGGGCTGCTCGGGTTGGATGTTACCGCCCAAGGGCGTAGCCAGAGGGGGGCAGGGGAGGGGGCGTCGCCTCCCCCTAATTTGTGGAAAGATTGAACGGGCACTAAAATGAATTCATATTCAGATATAAGTAGTTGAAATTTAAAAGATTCCCAAAAACTTATTAGGGTATTCGGGATCCCTAATATATGAAACTCGAAACATTTCGGGCTCAAGAATTCTCCTTGCAATTCTTCTAGTAGCTCCCTTAGGAACTTCTAAATTTCTCCGGAAAGTTATCCACAAATTCCTCTGAAAATCGTTCCATGTAATTGTTATTCCTTCTTATCTAGAAAACCGTCACTAATTTTTTAGGAAAATCATGAGAAAATTTCTTAAAAATTTACTTCTAGACATTTATTCGGCTATTTTTCCAAAAAAATCTCCGGCATTTCCTTCAGGAATGTATTTGAGAGTATCTATTAATTTCGACTGTAGTTTAATGATTCGGAGATGGCTTTTCAGTCTTGACAAAATCAAAACACTGTTATTTGATCTTGTCCAAGGACAAGATTAAATAACAGTGTTTTGATTTTGTCAAGTTTGAGAGTATCTTCAAAAATACATACGGAATTTCCTCCCGAAATACCACCAGAAGTTTCTTCAGAAATTTATGACGGAAATCCTCCGAATTCGCTCCATAACTTCACTTGTAAATCTATCAGAAATTCCTTCGGAAATTCTTCTAGGAATTTTCCGGGCATTCCTCCAGGAACTTTTCCTTAAATTCCTCCAGGATATCATCCAGTAATGTTTTCGGGAATACCTCCATAAATTCAATAGCGAAATCCTCTAGGATTTAATTTTGTAATTCTTTTCGCAATAACTTCAGAATCCTTTAAGAATTTCTCTAAAAATTTCTTTAGGAATTTATCCAGGAATGCGTCCAAGCATTTACCCGCAAAATCTTCCAGATATTTTTTCGGGAATTTCTTCAGGTACGTCTCCAGGAATTCCTTCAGGAATTTTTCCGCGGAATTGTCCTAGAATTCTTTTCAGACTTCACTTGGAATTTACTCCAGAATTTCATTCGGAAATTAATTTGAGAGTTCCTCCAAGATATCTTCCAAGAGTTCTTCCAGGAATTTCTTCAGAACAAACCTCCGGGAATTTATCCGGTAATTTCTTCAGCAATTCATCTGGGAATACTTGCAGGATTTCATATGGGAATTTCCAAGAGATTCGCCGGGAATTCCTCCAGGAACTTCACAGGGAATTTCTGGTGGATGGTATTTTACGGGAAATGAGATTTCGGAAATTCCTCTAGAAATTCAACTCCAGGTATTCCACCGGCTGTTCCTCTGAAAAGTCCTCCGGGAGCTCCACCAGTAGTTCTTCCGGGAATTCATTCAGGCTTTCTTTCAGCAATTCATTGAGGCTTTCGTTAGGAATTTATCTAAAAATTCCTCCAGAAGTTCCTCGGAGAATTTCTCTGGGAGTTCCTCCGGAAATTCCTCCGGGAGGTCCTTTAAGAATTCTTCCAGGAGTTCCTCCTGGAATTCTTACGGAACTTCATTTGGGATTTCATCCAGGAGTCCTTACGAGAGTTCCTCCAGAAATTCCTCCAGAAGTTTCACCGGCAGTTCCTCCGAGAATTCCTCTGATAATTTCTCCCGGAGGAATTCTCGTAGAGACTGCCGGAGGAATTCACCAAGGAATTGCTCCCGTAGGAACTCCCGGAGGTATTTGACGAGGAAGTCCTAGAAGAATTCCAAGACGACCTCCCGGAAAAACTCCCAGAGAAACTATCGGAAGAACTCCGGAAGGAATTTGTAGCTAAATTTCTGAAAAAAGCCTAAATCATTTCTTAAAAAAAAAACTAAATGATTTCCTGGAAGTTGTTGTAACTGTTGTAACTCCCGGAGGAATTCCCGGAGAAACTCCCGGATGAATTGCCGGTGGAATTACCGGAGGAACTCTCGGATGAATTTTCGAAGGAACTCCCGGAGAAATTTCTGAAGAAACTCCCGGGAGAATTGTCAAAGGAACCCCCGGAGGAACTGCCATCGAAACTACCAGAAGAATTCTCGGAAAAAAATATTTTAACTTAAAACGGCTACACAGTCTTTAAGGATTAAAACATGATTTATATTTGTCCAACGTTTCGACACGGGGTTGGTGTCTTCATCAGGGAAAAAATATGATGTTTGTTCCTTGTCTAATGTTTAGTCTTACAATAACTGTCAAGTTTGGAAATTTATGGTACATTATTTTGGAAACACATATTTTGAACATAGATGACACTGGCAAATAACACAGATTTTCTTTATCAAACCGCCTGATTGCAAACCCCCCTATAATATTGGATAATTCATTTTCTAGCCAAATTTCGTCTAGCTGAAACCTTTGTAGGGTTATGTAGCTGGACCATCATCATCATCAGAGGACCTCCCGGAGAATTCCCTGGGAAGCTCCCATAGAAACTCTCAGAGGAGCTTCTGGAGGAATTTCTATATAAATTCCGGAAGAAGCCAAAATGAATTCCAGAAAGAAAGCCTGAATGAATTCCCGGGGGAAATTCTGGAGGAATTCCCGGAAGAATTTTCAAATGAACCCCCGTAGGAACTGCCGTTCTATCTACAGAATTATTGGAGGAAATCCTGAAGGAACTGCCGGTAGAACTCCTGGAAGAATTCCCGGAGGAATTTCCGGATAAACTCCTGGAGGATCTCCCAGTGGAAACCTTGAAGGAATGCCTTTAGGATTTCTTTGGGAATTTATTTAGGAATTCTTCCTTAAATTCCATTGCTGATTTCATTTTCAGTATAATTTATGTATAAGTTTTCGATGAAATTACTGGAGAAATTCTTTGAAATTTTCACAAGAAACTATTCGAAACTTTCGGAAACGGAAAATTTAATGGAATTTACACAAGAAACTCGAAGATTTTTCGCGAAATTCTCAGGAATGTTTACTGGCATTTCTGCGGAATTTCCACGGAATATTCTTGGGAATTCCACGGATCAATTTTTCAGAATTTTTTATGAGTAACAGCACGAAAGAATTATCTGAAGAATTCCCTGCAGAACTTATTAAGGAGTTCGTAGAGATTTTCTTGGGGTAAATAATGGTGGAACTTTCGGATCAATTACCGGCGAAATTTATGGTGGAATTCCTGAAGACATTGCCGAAGAAGTTGCTGCAGGCATTTCTAAAGAATCCCTGATAGAATTCCGGATAGAATGCCTGACGCAATTGTCGAAGGAATTCCTGGGGAAAAGCTTGCATATTGTTTTTTCTGCCTATTTTATAATAAATAATATTTCAGAGAGGATTTGTTTAGAAATTCAGATGTATGGTTCTAGTTTTCTAAATCTTATGAAAGACTGCAGGATTATAATAATTCTTAAAGCCGATTTTATATTCTTTCTGAATATTAAGTTCGTTAATAATTTTCTCACTTTGTTTAAAGATATCTGATAAGCAATATATCAGGCATTTTTAAATCCATTATTTTTGTTTTGCCCCCCCCCCCCCGATTAGAAAAATTCTGGCTGCGCCCATGTTACCGCCTGTGGATGGTATGGTAAATATGTTGAATATGCATTAGGGTGCCAATGAAAATGATATTTTCGAATTTAAAAAAAAGACATTGCTCACAAGTTTCATTTCCCCAAAATATGACCCCATGCAAAATTTTAGCTCAATCGGACATGATTTAGGGGTGCCTAAAATTCATCAAAGTTTTGAAATTTTAACCCATGAAAATTTTCCCAAGGGGGAAAAAAATCCGAGGGGAGGGAGACAAAATAGTTCCTAAATATTTGTATCGGCCTTATTTTAAAAAAAATTGAAAAAAAAAATCGATTTTTTCAGATGATGAAATTTTTGTTCATCGAATTTTAGCACAGGACATACATTCCATTGGCACCCTAATATGCATTCGTTTGTATCAACAGTATGAATCATGGATGCGTTGAAAGCGATTTTGATGGTCGTCGGATTGTAATTTGGTGGAAAGTCAGGTGGTTCTATCACACCCATTCTTGCCTGAAGATTTTGGAAGATCTCATCTCCAAACTCAGACGCAGTACCAGAACAGCTGCAGGTCGCTGGCGGTAGTGGCTCGAACGCGTTTATTTCGGACAATAAGAAACTTCCAGGAATTGAAAAGACGGTACAAACCATGACGCCTATGTAGCTCAGAGATTAATTATACTTGCATGTGAGTCGTTTTTAGAAGAGCAGCTAGAAACAGCAGAAGATATACTTCTTTTAAGAAGTGTCCGGTACTGCAAGGTATCCATCGATTGGCGATCTACTGCTTATTAATTGCAATGCAACCACCACAAGTCATAAAGATGATGGATGTCGGTGTTATACTCTCGTTGTTCCCACACAATCTTCTTCTTCTTCATTGGCATTACATCCCTCACTGGGACATTGCCGCCTCGCAGCTTAGTGTTCGTTTAGCACTTCCACAGTTATTAACTGCGAGGTTTCTAAGCCAAGTTACCATTTCTGCATTCGTATATCATGAGGCTAACACGATGATACTTTATGCCCAGGGAAGTCGAGACAATTTCCAATCCGAAAATTGCCTAGACCGGCACCGGGAATCGAACCCAGCCACCCTCAGCATGGTCTTGCTTTGTAGCCGCGCATCTTACCGCACGGCACGGTTCCCACACAATATGCAATGTAAATCCCCATGCATCGTAATACTGCTTCCTAGGCAGTCCTGTCACGTTCAGTCCCTACTTTCAACGTGTAGGTTCTTTGTTTTCGATTTATTCACATTCACCATCAGTTTATCTTTTGCTGCTTCACGTTTTATGTGGATCTACCTGCAGTTCAACTATCGCATTGACTAAAGTATTTTAATTTCAACACGTTATTCCTCGTGTACTCAGGTGCAATATATGAATGTTGCTTCCTATTAATAGTTCTACCTCTATCTTCCACCTAATTTTATTCCAGCGTTTGTGAATTGTTATGCATGGTCAATTAGTACAGGATAGTCAAGCATCGCTGAATGCCATCACGTTTCGCACGGCAGTAACATTATTATGTTTGCAAAAAGAAAGATTGCATCAAAGCTCATAAAACCATCCACACATTAACTGATTAGCGTGATTCGGATCCAAACCGGCGCGGCGGGGGTTTTGAATTGGCGAAATGCTCGACTCCACTAAAGAATATATGCGCCGAGATCGAGACACTTGCGTGTTCGCCATTCTGCTGCTCATGTTATTTCAACTGTTTTATTGCCTTCCAAGTGTCTATCCGCCACTTTAATTGCCACACGTTTAGCGCTAAAATTTCAAGACAAACGTTAACATATTTAATCTTTTCTTTTCTTGTGTTTTTTCAGGTTCGTACCAAGATAAATCCGTTGATAAATCCGATTGCTGAGTGAGGTTTATGGATGCAGTAATTGACACGCAATTTCGCACTTTGCAATAGACGTCATAGATGAGAAGGTAATTAATATTTTGTGATAGTGATCATTAAAGTTTTGAATTGTTAACTGAGTTACTCGTCACTTTTTGCCTTTTTCGTAAGTTTGTATCTCGTAGTTGTATCAGCAATTTTTCATTTTTTTCTGGGACACATTTTGCAAGGCTGTTGTTAACGGTATGCATATATTTCATTTATTGGCCGAGTTAAGCTGGGTCACTGTGGGGCACGTGACCCACCAAATTGAATATTTTCTCTGAAATTTAATTATATATGCCAAAATTGTTAGATGCGAGGCTTTTATTCCCTGATCATAAAAGTATCATCGTGTTAGCCATATGTATTACGAATGGAAAAATGGTAACTTGACTTAGAAACCTCGCGGTTGATAACTGTGGAAGTGCTGAATGAACACTAAACAGCGAGGCGGCAATGTCCAAGTGGGAGATGTAATAAGAAGAAGATGAAGAAGAAAATTGTTCTGAAAAAAAATAATTCTCTACAATTTTGTAAATTCATGTAAAAAATTCTTCGGAAATTCTTTTGGCGATTTCTTCAATTATTCCTTTAGGAAAATCTTTCACGCTTCCTATGGAAAGCAAATCCTTCAGAAAATCTTTCCAAAATTCCTTCCATGAATAATTTAGAAAGTTACATCAGTAATTCCTTTTGACATTGCTCTGGAAAGACCTTTATAAAATTATCCGGAAATTGTTTTGGAACTTCATATTCCTTTCAATAACATCATACAATAATCCTTCTGAAATTTCTGCAGGATTTATTCCAGAAATATTGTTGGGAGGTTTTCCAAAGGACTCCCCTAAGAAATTTCTAAAGGATTTCACCTAAAGGCATATCCGAGGGTGTTCTGAAAACAATTTCCGTGGGTGTTCCTAAAGGATTTTCTGAAGGTATTTTCCATTGGTATTTCCAAAGGAATTTTCCGATAAATTCATAAGCAAAAAATCACGAAGGAGTTTACGAACGGAACTTCCTCTTTAAATCCTGGAGGAATTTCCAACATTCTCAATTTTTTTCAAGAATTTCTTTGGACGTTCCTCCAAGATTTTTTTCCGAAATTACTTCGACGGTAAATTCAGAAATTCATTCGGAAACTCCCCAAGATTGAATTGAATTGAATTATCTCTATTTACGAGATTTTCAGCCCTATACCCCAAGATAGTTCTTTCAAAACTAAAATAATGAATAATGATAAATTTTCTAAAAAATCATTCCGAAATTACTTCTTCTAGGAGTTTCTTCATAAATTTTTTTGGGTGATCTTACAGAAGCAGTTTGGAAGCTATTTTGGAATGCTATTGAATATTCATTTAGAAATTTCTTCGAAATATTGCAGAGATTCCTTTTGAATTTCCTTCTCAATCTCCCTTGAGCATTCTTTCGGGAATCTCTTTAGAATTTCGGAATTCTATTCCTTAGGAAATTTAATTTAGGACTTCATTTGGAAAACCTTTTCAAAATTCTTTCAGTACATACCTGCTTTGAAATTTTCGTTTTTTCAAATTTTTCCGGAAGAATGCTTTCAACAATATTTTCGTAATATTTCCTGCAAGAATTTTGAAAGGAATTTTATATGGTTATACTTAAGGAATTTCTAGAGAACTTTACAAAGGCTTTTTTGGGGGGATTTCCGAATGAATCCCTACAATAATGTTCAAAGTAACTGCTGGTGAGATTTTTAAATTATTCTCGAAAGAATTTGTGGAAGAATTTCTGGAGTTATTTTATATAAAAAATCCTGAAGCTGTTTGCAAATGTGTTGAAGGTGGATTTTCCCAATGAATTCTTGATGGAATTTCCAAAGAACAAGCTGAATAGATTGAAAAAAAAATGATGGAATTTCCAAACAAATATCTAGGGGGAAAGACGGCTTTGGCAGGTTTTGTTCTATTATTGGCAGGGGGGTTTTTGTCGTCCAAATTTTATGAAATTTGGCCACAATATTCTTTGATATGCAAATAATGATTGAGCCAAATTTGAGCCTAATCAGTCATAAAAAAACCCCCTGCCAATAATAGAACAAAACCTGCCAAAGCCGTCATTCCCCCTATTCGAATTTTTAAATAAATTTCCGAAATATCTTCAAATAATTTTCCATGAACTCCATTCATTCATTTTCATTTATTTAGTCTACATCTATACAGATAACACTGAATCAACAATTTGACGCCACAATACACGGTTCGAGGCCGCATCTCTCCATCCTCGAATACGCCCCACGCTCGCCAAGTCGTTCTGCACCTGGTCTGCCCATCTCGCTCGCTGCGCTCCACGTCGTCTCGTACCTGCCGGATCGGAAGCGAACACCATCTTTGCAGGGTTGCTGTCCGGCATTCTTGCAACATGCCCTGCCCATCGTACCCTTCCGGCTTTAGCTACCTTCTGGATACTGGGTTCGCCGTAGAGCTGGGCGAGCTCATGGTTCATTCTTCGCCGCCACACACCGTCTTCTTGTACACCGCCAAAGATGGTCCTAAGCACCCGTCTCTCGAATACTCCGAGTGCTTGCAAGTCCTCTTCGAGCATTGTCCATGTTTCATGTCCGTAGAGGACTACCGGTCTTATTAACGTCTTGTACATGACACATTTGGTGCGGTGGCGAACGACCGCAGTTTCTTCTGGAGCCCGTAGTAGGCCCGACTTCCACAGATGATGCGCCTTCGTATTTCACGACTAACGTTGTTGTCAGCCGTTAGCAAGGATCCGAGGTAGACGAATTCCTCGACCACCTCGAAGGTATCCCCGTCTATCGTAACACTGCTTCCCAGGCGGACCCTGTCGCGCTCGGTTCCGCCCACAAGCATGTACTTTGTCTTTGACGCATTCACCACCAGTCCAACTTTTGTTGCTTCACGTTTCAGGCGGGTGTACAGTTCTGCCACCTTTGCAAATGTTCGGCCGACAATGTCCATGTCATCCGCGAAGCAAATAAATTGACTGGATCTGTTGAAAATCGTACCCCGGCTGTTACACCCGGCTCTCCGCATGACACCTTCTAGCGCAATGTTGAACAACAGGCACGAAAGTCCATCACCTTGTCTTAGTCCCCGGCGCGACTCGAACGAACTGGAGTGTTCGCCCGAGATCTTCACACAGTTTTGCACACCATCCACCGTTGCTTTGATCAGTCTGGTAAGCTTTCCAGGGAAGCTGTTCTCGTCCATAATTTTCCATAGCTCTACGCGGTCTATACTGTCGTATGCCGCCTTGAAATCAACGAACAGATGGTGCGTTGGGACCTGGTATTCACGGCATTTTTGAAGGATTTGCCGTACAGTAAAGATCTGGTCCGTTGTCGAGCGGCCGTCAACGAAGCCGGCTTGATAACTTCCCACGAACTCGTTCACTAGTGGTGACAGACGACGAAAGATGATCTGGGATATCACTTTGTAGGCGGCATTAAGGATGGTGATCGCTCGAAAGTTCTCACACTCCAGTTTGTCGCCTCTCTTGTAGATGGGGCATATAACCCCTTCCTTCCACTCCTCCGGTAGCTGTTCGTTTTCCCAGATTCTGACTATCAGTTTGTGCAGGCAAGTGGCCAGCTTTTCCGGGCCCATCTTGATGAGCTCAGCTCCGATACCATCCTTACCAGCTGCTTTATTGGTCTTTAGCTGTTGAATGGCATCCTTAACTTCCCTCAAGGTGGGGGCTGGTTGGCTTCCATCGTCCGCTGAACTGACGTAGTCATCTCCTCCGCTGCCTTGACTTTCATTGCCTGTACTCTCAGCGCCATTCAGATGTTCCTCGTAGTGCTGCTTCCACCTTTCGATCACCACACGTTCGTCCGTCAAGATGCTCCCATCCTTATCCCGGCACATTTCGGCTCGCGGCACGAAGCCTTTGCGGGATGCGTTGAGCTTCTGATAGAACTTGCGTGTATCTTGAGAACGGCACAGCTGTTCCATCTCCTCGCACTCCGCTTCTTCCAGGCGGCGTTTCTTCTCCTGAAAAAGGCGGGTCTGCTGTCTCCGCTTCCGTCTATAACGTTCCACGTTCTGCCGGGTACCTTGCTGCAGCGCGACCGCCCGCGCTGCGTCCTTCTCCTCCAGAATCTGTCTGCACTCTTCGTCGAACCAATCGTTCCGTCGACTTCGACCCATATACCCGACGTTGTTCTCCGCTGCGTCGTTAATGGCTGCTTTAACTGTACTCCAGCAGTCCTCAAGAGGGGCCCCATCGAGCTCACCCTCTTCCGGCAACGCTGCCTCGAGATGCTGCGCGTATGCAGTGGCGACATCAGGTTGCTTCAGTCGCTCTAGGTCGTACCGCGGCGGTCGTCGGTACCGAACATTGTTGATGACGGATAGTTTTGGGCACAGTTTAACCATCACCAGATAGTGGTCAGAGTCGATGTTAGCGCCACGATATGTCCTGACGTCGATAATGTCGGAGAAGTGCCGTCCATCAATCAGAACGTGGTCGATTTGTGATTCTGTCTGCAGTGGCGATCTCCAGGTGTACCGATACGGGAGGCTGTGTTGGAAGTAGGTGCTGCGAATGGCCATATTCTTGGAGGCGGCGAAATCAATTAGTCGTAGGCCGTTTTCGTTCGTCAGCCGGTGAGCGCTGAACTTTCCAATAGTCGGTCTAAACTCCTCCTCTTGGCCAACCTGAGCGTTCAAATCTCCTATGATGATTTTGACGTCGTGGCTTGGGCAGCTGTCTTACTCACGTTCCAGCTGCGCGTAGAATGCGTCCTTATCATCATCAGTGCTTCCGGAGTGTGGGCTATGGACGTTGATTATGCTGAAGTTGAAGAACCGGCCTTTGATCCTCAACCTGCACATTCTTTCATTGATCGGCCACCACCCGATCACGCGCCTTTGCATATCGCCCATCACTATGAAAGCTGTTCCCAGCTCGTGTGTGTTGCCGCAGCTCTGGTAGATGGTATGATTACCTCTAAACGTTCGCACCATTGATCCCTTCCAACAAACCTCCTGCAACGCTACGATGCCGAATCCACGGTCCTTGAGCACATCGGCGAGTATGCGTGTGCTCCCGATGAAGTTGAGAGATTTGCAGTTCTACGAACCGAGTTTCCAATCGCTAGTCGCAGTCACTTTTCGTCGCAGTGGTCTTCGCCGATGGTTCCGGTCCGTACTCTCTTGTTGATTATTCGTTGCTTATGATTTTTTTAAAGGTTGGCTTGCAGGGCCTGATACCAAACCCCCTAAATTTCCGGAGGACCATTCCTCCTTATTTCCGGTGGACCATGGTGCACAGTTTCACTTAGAGTCCCTCGCTGGCACTCGGACGATGATCAGCCGCCCCTAACATGGAGAACAGACGCTGTTGTGAGCCGATCCTGACATGGAGAACAGACGCCCCCTTCCCTGTCAGCATACGACCATAGTTCCCACCGGGGTTGGTTACCCGATTTTCCCTAAGGTTGCTCGTATCCCGGCCAGCACCGCGGGGAGGTAGGGATAGGAGTTGCTGGGTAAGAGGCTAAGGACCGCGAGATGGGGTCTATTTTATTCCTTCAGGTACGCGAAGTACCAATGGTACGCTTTACCCAGCATTTGCCGTGCCATGAACTCCATAGCACACTTAAAAAAAAAAATCGTTTTGAAATTGGAAATTCCACCAGTGATTCATTACAAAATTCCTTAAGGAATTTCTCCAAAAATCCTCCGCATATTAAGCTAGACCTTCAGAAACTTTTTGAGGAAATCTTTTGGAATTTTTTGGATTTCTCCCGGGTGTTCCAGCAGAAATTTCATTCTCTCGGCTCCCGTGATTTCTCTGGAATTTCAGAAACAATTCCTAAAGGAATTTCCAAAGGACTTCTTAAGGAATTTCGACATTCTTCGATTTTTCTGATCATCCCTCCAAGAATTGCTTCAGAATTTTCTCCAGGAATTCTTTTGGAATATTTTTCGGAAAATACTTTGGAAACAGAACCAAACATTCTTTTGTAAATAATATTCCTTCCGAAATTCAAAGAAGGAATTCATTCAAATCCTTCAGTATTATTCCAAGGATTTTTTTTAGGAATTCCTTCGGGCATTCCTCCGGAAATTTAATTAGGAATTTCGTAAGGCCTTTGAATATTTCATTAAGTTTTTTTTTCGGGAGTTATTTCAGAAGTTTTTTTAGGCGTCATTCGGAAATTACTTAAAAAGTTTTTTCGGAAATTTCTTTGGAATTTAGGTTGGAAATTCTTCTGAAAACTCCTCTAGTATTTTCTATTTCATTCTTTAATAGGTTTCCAAAAAAAATCTTCCAACAAAAATTCCGGAATAGTTTCTGCAGGAATTTTGTATTGTTTTACTGAAAGGATTTCTGAAGAATTTTCTGAAGGAAATTAACAATGGCTTTTCCATACAATTTTCCAAAGTAGTCCTTGGATGAATGTCGAAAGGAATTCCTTACGCCTTACGAATTCCTTAATTATTATTTTTTAGGTTTTTCCTAGAATAAATTCTTGGAGGAGATACCAAAGAATTTCTGACTGGTTTCATAAAACATAGTTCAACTAAATTCCAAATAAATTTCCGAATGAATTCCTAAACAAATTTCCGAACTATTTCTCCTAAAGGAATTTCCGGTGGTATCCCTAATGCCGACTCTTTAGGTATTCCTGAAAGAATTTCAGAAGCATTTTACATAGGAATTTCCGACAAAATTTTCTGGGGAATTCACAAAAGAATTTCTGAAGATATTCCTAAAAGAAGTTGAAAAGGAATTTCCGAAGAGATTTTCTAAATTTTCTTTAAATCCCTTCTTTAAGTTTTCAATAACATGTCTTAAATAATTAAATGTCTTAATAACTGGATTTAATGCCGAAGTAATTTTCGATTGATTTTTTGGAGATATTCCTGGAGAAAATTTGGAAAGAGTTCTTGGAGGAATGTCCAAGGAAATGCTTGGAGAAATTTAAGAATGTCGGAAATTCCTTCTGGGGTTCCATTGAAAATTTCGTTGGAAATTGTGGAAAGAATTCTAGGAGGAAATTTCGGAGAAATTAATAGAGAAATATCAGAGGGAATGGAGTTTCAGATGGTATCCGAAGGAATTTTTTAGATTATTTTCATAAGAGTTCCTGTAGGGGCTTCTGGATTTCTAGACCAACATATAAATAGGGCGTAACTGCCTAAATGTATTTCTTCCCATTCTTCGTCTACATATATAGACGAAGAATCAGAAGGAATACATTTTGGCTGTTATGCCTTTTTTAAATGTTGATCTAGAACAATTCTTTAGTTGGTCGAACCTGTCCGATCTTGATCCTTTTTTTTTTTTGCTGCTGGGAGATCAAATTCAACAATGGCGTTTGATGCTGTTTAGCAGGAAATCATCATGTGATCGACCAGCAGCGACATTTTCTCGCACGCTGTTAGTGATTGCAAAGGCACATTATTCAAATAAATCGGCCCAATTAAGGAACACCATTTACTTGCAAGAAGGTTTTTTGTCGTATATAAATTTAACGATTAAGTGAAATTTTCTCGCAAACTTGTTTTGCTGCTGTTGGTAACTGAGAAGTAGTATTTTTGGAAATTTGTCGGTCCTGTTAAGGATCACTATTATGTACAAAACAAAGCTTAATGGAGAAGACCTTTCTGCACACAACAAAGCACAATCTCATGATGACTGAAAAAAAAATGCCCGGTACCGACCCACCGCAAAAAAAAATATTCGCAATGTAAGTACAAATTAATTGCAATTTTTTTTTGTTCGAGGAACTCGCAGGGCCGGATTTAGCCGGAAGGGGGCCCCGGGGCCGACGGTATGTGGGGGCCCCAAAATGTACAAAAAAGGTTGGTTTTGGTACACAAGATTTGTGGGGGCCCGGAGCCCCATAAATCCGGCCCTGGGAACTCGGCATACCGACGATAAAATTTTCCAGTATTACTGTCACTTCACTCAATGTTACAAAACAACTTGGTAGTTTTTTTTCGGGTTTTCTAGAACAAGCTAACGTAATCTGAGAAAGCTCCAAATTACAACAAATATGACTTCCATTTTTCTGTCAAAAACTCTATGAGTACTACTCGCTAACAAACGGCGAAATACGTATACGTCACTTTTTCAGATTACGGCAACTAAGCTTAACTCAAAATCGCCAAAAATGCAAATGTTACAAATATGCGATCATGGGCAGATTAGTACTGTTTCCGACGCGACAATCACAACAGAAATCAGATCCCAAACGAACGACGCTGGCGCGCTGTACCCAAAACAATGAAAATGATTCATACAGTGACGCATCCGCACATAATTGATTACGAGTGCGCCTCAGTGCAGAGCACTACCAGCATAGGTCAGTTCGATTTGTTTGTGCTAGACTCAGCAGCACCACGTTCTGAACGCGCGCATCGAGTCCATACGGCGGCTCGATGGGCGCGGGCAGAACGGCAATAACCAAAAATTGTAAAAATGTAGAATAAGCAAAGTATACTAGAGGGAAGATTAGGAAGGAAAGTATATCCACACGGTAGCTCAGTCTCGAGTAAATGAAACTCTCTTCTTGATTCCATCGCATAGGCTTTCAGAGCAAGGCAACTAGCAAGGATCGAGAATCCCGAGTGAAATCTATTAGAGGTGATCCGCTTCGACACAAGTCTTTTGCTAATATTCCGTTGCGCGTGGAGAAAAGTCTCGTTTAGCCTGGACCTTCGCACAGGGAGGCAATTCGCGCGCGTAACAAGCACTTTATACCTCAGCTTTATTCTTTTGAAAAGGATTGCAGCAAGCTGTGACAACGTGCAAGCAGTATTGTGTAGTCCGTACATGCGCTGCCTTCCACAACTCGCCCATTTGAACAATTGCAGACTTTTGCAGTTCTGATTTTTCTGGTGGAATGTATTCCGCTTACACGTCGAATCCATCGATGGGTCTCAAATTTTTCTTTTCAATTTCTACGTCAAAAGTCTCCTTTGTGTGTTAAGTATGATGGGAACCATAAGCGTCATGCGGGAGAATAAGTTCTGCTAGTTCACGACTTACAGATGCCATCGACGCTCGAGGATTCTCATCGGATTCGCCATCAACAGTCATTATTAGAAATGGTTTCATCTTTCCATCTGTGCACTTCAACGTCGAAATAAAATTTGGTTGGTTCATCATTTTTTCAAAATCAAATGCATGGGCAAAAACGGTCAACTTTGAGCGAATCGCTATATATATGTGGGACCAGAAGCTGTTGCAAAACTAGGATCCGCAAATCCATTTCTTCGTATTTCTAAAGCAGCAAAGTACCAAGTATTTTAAAGTGGGTCAAGTACAATTGTTTTAGATCACTGACCTGTATAAATAGGTGGGATTAATTTGTGCTCTTCACCAATAACCCAGCTGTGGTTCGGTAATCGTACTCTGTATTCCATGTGCATCAAGATTGGCCACTGATGAGATGCAGTTGTTATTGTCAAGGGTACTCGAGCTTTACTAACTGAAATATTTATGCTTTGACACATTCCAGCGTAACGCGACACCATGAGGAGCCGACTTTCAGCGAGAAATTAGGTCTGCATTCGAAAATTAGCCTCGGGGACATATGATTAAACAGATGTAAAATTATCCTCACTAAATTTCCTTTCTGATAGTATATTCATTTTGTGATTTTTCACTTTGAATATGATAAATATAGCGCGCTGCATTTCGTAACGCGACACCATCGCTGAATTGCACTTTTTCGCATTTTGAAATGCAATTGCGTTTTTCAGCTCTGGTATACGGTTTGGAAATGAGGCTGTGAATTAAAATCACAGGAAAAAACTGAAATTATAATGAAAATAACTGAATTGATATGAACAGCGCCGCGTTACGCTGATCGACAAACAGTCTCCTGCAAATGGTGTCGCGTTACGCAAACGTGTTTATCGTTGATAGAATACGTATTTTCAGCCGATTTCGATGCGACATGTTATTTTCGACACAGAATATTATTACATTATCTATCGTTGAATGTAGTTCGAGTTGGTGGTTACGATCTGGAGTTTCAGTTATTAAAGTTTGAGGGACTAACCGGCACAAATTTAGAACTAAACCAATTCCATTCGTATCACATATTCAGTTTTAGAAACAAATTAAATGGTAATGGGTTTTTCCTATTTTTATATTAGACACACCCAAGTATGACCTGGATCGATTTTTAAGTACGTGGTCAGACGATCGATCCCCCTAGAAGTGAGTTTTTTTACACTGAAAAGTTCTATATTGCCTTTCTTCTACGTTAACCATTTTGAAAGGTGATGATGGCTCAAGAACCTCAGCAATGTTGAAGAGGAATATTTCTGTCGTTTTTTATTCTACGTTTCTACTGGAACGTTGTCTGTTTTCAACTTTTTATTTATTACCGATTGGAATACGTTTCATGTCTCAACCAATGTTTATCACAAGAACGTATGCGTCGTGCCTTGAGTGCACTACTTTTAACTACATTTTCAATCTTTACGCTATCATCAACACTACTCAGAAAATAAATACTCAATTTTGAAAATAGTGTTTATATCCTGGTGTAAAATAATTGTCTTATTATTGTATATTCATTCAGGTCAAAGCGAAGTTCATTAGGATGCCTGATATAATATGTCTTTATTAACGAACCAGCCCAATGCTGGTTCATCTCGATTAACATAAAATGGAAATATTTTTTTTTTTCAATTTATCACTCGGCAACTCTCTGTTAACCTTTTTCGATAGGCCCTTATTCTTGCATTGGTTTGGTGAAGTTTTTTGCCTGACGCTATTCATTATATTTTCGACTACCGGTGACCAACACTCTTAAATTATTTCACCGATATTGACTGTGAAAATCTCTGCTAAAGTTCTTAAGATGAAATATCGACTAAATTGACGTATGTTCACGGCATCTTCTTTGAGCGCTGACGTACTCGGCTATGACGATCTTGGTCAAAGAATAAAAAATGCCGAGCTAGTGAGAGCGAACGAAAGGAAAATTAACTCAAAAATCAAGATAAAACTTGTATTAAAAAACATAACTGCGGCTTCGTAATGCTTCACGTCAGATGAGCCTTTCAAATAAACGAACCATTGAAAAAATATAATCATACTTGGCATCCACAAACAAGTTTGACGGATCGTGACATGGTACAAGGAAACCGTGCTCCAAACTGTTAGTTACGTTTACTGATATGAGTGGCATGGTGATATTGCGTGGAAAAGAGAGAGGATTAAAAAAGCCTCACAATTTAATCGAAAAAAAAAACTCAGTTTCACGTGACTTATTAACGGACGACCCCAAAGGGGTCACCAAACACCCACCACTCCGAAACATTTTTGTATCGTAACCTATTTTTTGTAGTATTGGGAGTTACCAAATGACACACCCCGTTACACCCCCAATTTTGTTACGCTATTCATGTACAAGCCCTAAATTACTTGAAAGAAACCATTGTGATACTGTATCAATAAACTGAAAGCATTTTATCCCTTATTACAGAAGCACATTCAATTCGCGTAACGCGACACCATATTTTTGTACCTAGTGTAACTTCATGGAAAATGGTCCGATTTTGGATCTTAATACACGAAAAGAAAGCTCTTGACGAGTACTAAGAGAATCCGAAATATTACTATTCCAATGTTTGTACCTTTTGTCTAGTATCAATTATACGACTATTTTCGTAACGCGACACCATTTCAATGTCACTGTTTTTAAAGTACAAATATTTCATGTAAACTAAAATTTTCGAAGCAATACAATGTGCACACAAAAAGATCATTAGAAACTGTATTTAATTACATACTCATCAATACATTTTCACCCAAATAGGTGCGATAGAGCACATTTATAAAAAAATGATTAGGGAGTCTTTTTTTTTATACTAAAAGTCTGCTACTTTGATTGGCTATTAAACAATGTTCCGAAAACATTTTTCAGTGGAAGAAATGTTTTTCTTGTAATTCAATATGTATGTTTTCCTGTCCTACAGATATTGGATCCTAATTTTTAGTTTGAAATTTTGGTCCCTTGGTGTAGAAGTGCGTGGATTGTGTCTTTGTAAGCAATTGACATTTCCTGATGTTTTCAGCTGCAGTAAACTGCAATTACTGTTGTTCTAAAATTAGAATTTTTCCACTTGAAAAGGGAGATATCTTATGTCTACTATCACTAGTTCGATATTTGCTGGGTCTATACAGGCATTAAAATCTTCATGAGAAATATTAATAATTTTAAATACTATGAGTCTGAGTCGTTTATGCTGGCACAGGGTGCAAGAAGTACATAATTATGACACTTTAGCAGACGTTCTACTAAGTCATCCAAAGCTTTGACCGTTCGAGGAGCTGTTCAAATCTTCGCCACTCTTGTGTAGATGAGCCGTACTGAACGATATCAATGATTGTATACATTATATCTGCTTTATCATCCTTTCGGGACAGTTGTTGAGCTTTAATGCTTTTGAAGGCAAATGCTCCTCAAGCTCCATTTCATTCCGTTTCCGATTATCACGAAACATCTGCTGCCTTTGTTGACCATCAAGGAGCTTTTTTAAGGCTTCCTCAAGACGATCTTTACACTTTTGAAACTTCTTAAGAAGTTATTATTTTGAGCTTAAAAAAACATTCTTCATGCCTGCCGTATCCTAACGGAACTATAATTTTCGCCTCTAATTCTATCATGAACATGTACGTCTAAGTTAAGATAATATTAGCATTTCCATATCATTTTGAGCTTTTTAGGCTGTGAACCATTCCACCGATTCGTTTAACTTTTAGTTAAAATTTGACAGTTCAATGGTTATTTCTCTGTGGTTAAAAATAAACCTGCTCCGGAGCATGGTTAGATTTGACAGTTCGATAGTTAAACTTTGTTCGCGAGAAAATTGGCGCCAAATCTATTTTATTCCAAATAACTATCAATCTGTCAAAACTCAAATGGGTCGGCTTCGGGTTAAAATTTTACCCACGATGGGAAAATAACCATCGAACTGTCAAACTTTAACTAAAAGTTAAACGAACCGCTGGAATGGTTCACAGCCTTAATGGAATGTCTTCACTTGTCATAAGACGAGTTTCTTTTTTTTTATTTGATTATCAGACTAAGGCCGGAGTGGTCTGTGCTGCACATAAAAGTCTTCTCAATTCAGCTCAGTCCATGGCTGCACTTCGCCAACCACGCAGTCTGCGGAGGGTCCACAAATCGTCCTCCACTTGATCGATCCACCTTGCCCACTGTGCACCTCGCCTTCTTGTTCCTGTCGGATCGTTGTCGTGAACCATTTTCACCGGATTACTGTCCGACATTCTGGCTACGTGTCCGGCCCACCGCAGCCTTCCGATTTTCGCGGTGTGAACGATGGATGGTTTTCCCAACAGCTGATGCAACTCGTGGTTTATTCGCCTCCTCCACGTACCGTCCGCCATCTGCACCCCACCATAGATGGTACGCAACACTTTCCTTTCGAAAACTCCCACTGCGATTTCCAGCCACTATGCGTCTTCGAATGTCTCTGCTGGTATCGTTATCGGCGGTCACCAGTGAGCCCAAGTAGACGAATTATTCAACCACCTCGATTTCGTAACCACCGATAGAAACTCGTGGTGGGTGGCTTACATTGACCTCTCTTGAGCCTCTTCCTATAATGTACTTCGTCTTCGACGTGTTGATGACTAGTCCAACCCGTTTAGCTTCGCTTTTCAGTCCGATGTAGGCTTCCTCCATCCTTGAAAGACCATCACCTTGCCGTAACCCTCTACGCGTTTCGAAGGGACTCGAGAATGCCCCTGATCAGAGGCTTAGTCTGGTAATAAAAAAAAAGAGGGCGACGCACAAAAAAAAAAGAGATATTTTTTTTATAATAGTTTAAGCCACCTAATGATTTTGTATTTGGTTGAGAATCCGAATTTATCAGTAGCCGCTATGCTGCGATACTCAATAACTTAATAGGGATAGCACCTGTTTAACATCAGTTTATACTCGGACGCCGTAGAGTGAACACATACTCGATAGTGCTGATCAAGTAGTAAACGGTTGCTCACACTTTGTGTGATTTTTTTTTGTATCAAACAAGCGGAATCTATTCATTGAATAGATAAAATGGAAACCAGGAAGAATACAATGCGGTTGGCTTTTACGCCGGCTGCTAGAATGCCGATTCATCTGGATGTGTTACGGTTTATGATGCGGGTGCTGAAGATTCCAGCAACTGAGGTGCACTCAGTGTACAAGGACGAAAACGACCAGCGATTCTACGTGAAATTCATCGACGAAATGAGCTTCAACAGATTTAGTGGCACAATGGAGGATCATTATTGGTTCCAGTATGCAGATGGCGAGAAAACACGTGTGCAGCTCGAGATGGCTAGTAGACAGTTTAAATACATACGGATCTTCAACTTGCCTCCTGAAACGGAAGATAAGGATATAGCTACAGCTCTAGGACAATTTGGTCGAATCCGTCAACACGTGCGTGAAAAGTACCCAACAGATTATGGATACCCGGTTTTCAGTGGTGTAAGGGGAGTGCACATGGAAATAGATAAAGAAATACCTGCGAACCTGTACATCGGACACTTCCGTGCGAGACTCTATTATGAGGGGCTGAAGAATAGGTGCTTTTTCTGCAAAGCGGAGGGGCATAATAAAGCAGACTGTCCAAAGCTGGCGAGCAACAGGGAACAAGGGGCGCCGGGTTCAGTCAACAGCAGGTTATACAGTCAAGTAGCAGCTAACCTTCGGATTGCGACGGGACGCAGTGATGATGTGAGCGCAGCGTCTACAACGATGACGGTCCTACAAGTTCCAAAGCAAAGCAAAGTATGGCGTCAGAGGAGGCAAACAGGGGAGAGAACGCCAATAATGCAATGGCTACAGCAGAGCAGAGCGAGACTCCAGAGCTCCTGACTAACACCACGAAACACATGGAACTGCAACATTCAATGGAGACGGGTGGTACATCGGGAGTAGGTAAGGAGAGCTTGAAACGACCACCACTACCAATATCCGAAAATGACAGCTCTGATATGGAGTTTGGAGGAAGTAGGGGACGAGGCAGAAAGAAAAAACCTTTAACGGAGAAGCCCGGTAGTCGATCTCGAAGTAACTCGCGTCGGAGTAACTCACGTCGAGTAAACTCGTAAAAAGTGGAAATTTGTCCCAAGTTTCGTCTCGTGAAAGTTGAAGAGTGTTAATATCGGTATACTCGCTATAATAGCTTTGAAATGAACATAACATTCACGCGGAAGATAGCTACTATCAATTTGAATGCAATAAGTACACGCGTTAAACAACATCTTTTCAAAGAGTTTGTATGGAATAATGACCTGGACGTTATTTTCGTACAAGAAGTGGCATTCGAAAATTTTTCTTTCATATCGACACATAAAGCTTTAATAAATATCAGTGAGGATGGGAAAGGAACGGGGATTCTAGTGAGATCGAACATTGAATATTCGAATTTGATTATGAACACAAATGGTCGTATTATATCCCTGGTGATAGACGGAGTGAACTTTGTGAATGTGTATGCACATTCTGGAACTCAACACAGAAAAGAGAGAGATTTGCTGTTTACAAATGATATTTTGATTCACTTGGGAGAATTCAAAGAAAATGTGGTGCTCGGTGATTTTAATTGCATAATTGACAAGAACGATTCCTTAGGTTCGGTTAAAAACATATGCAATGGTTTAAAAAGAATGGTTAGCGAGTTGGATCTAAAGGATGTTGGATTGCTTAAAAGTGATAAGCGAAGTTTTACCTTCGTGAGAGGGGTATCCAGCTCTAGAATAGATCGAGTTTACGGATCTAGCGTGTTTGTTGAGCAAGTGAAGAAAGTTGAAACATTGGCGGTACCTTTTTCAGACCATTATAGTGTAATCTTAACATTAGATGTTCATGATGCTAGGAAGCTTAATCTTTATGGTCGAGGATACTGGAAGATGAATCCAAACCTTTTGACCGACGATGCAAAAAGAAACAAAAGAAAAATTCAGAAATATGTACGAACAGTTAAAAACAAGAAACGCTTATCATAACATAAGTTATTGGTGGAATACTGATTTAAAAAATAGTATTAAAAGGTTTTTTAAGAGTGAATCATTTAACTTAAACCAACAGCTTTCCAGACATAAAAGTTTTTACTACAAATGTTTCCAAGAAGCAGTTCAGTACCAAACGTCAAATATTGATGTCAGCGATGAGCTAAAATTTGCAAAAACAAAATTAATGGACTTGGAGCAAAACAGGCTCAATAGGATACGAAGTAGATTTAAGGTTCATTCTTTATACACTGACGAAAAGCTATCGTTTCTTCAGGTCACGTCTTTCTTAAATCGATCTACTCACTCTAGACTACTAAAACTAAAAGTTAATGGGGAAGTCACTTCAAATCCGTCGGTTCTAAAACAAGAAATATTCAGCCACTTTTCAAACAAATTCCAGAAAAAATCTGAACGAAATGATGGTTGTGGAGAGACTCTAGATTACATTTACCAGCAATTAACAGAAGATGATAAATTATCGTTGATTGAACCGTTCAGAGTAGAAGAAATCAAAAACGCGCTACTAGAATCATCGAACAACAGCTGCCCAGGTCTAGATGGTATTTACTACGAATTCTATTCAACATTCTTTGATTTAATTAAAAATGACATGCTTAATCTTTTTAATGTTTATCTCACAAGTAACGAATATCCTCCGGCATTTTTTTCTTCGGGAATTATTACATTGATTCCAAAAAAGGTAACATATTTGATTTAGACAACAAAAGACCTATTAGCATGTTGAATACTGACTATAAGCTTTTTACAAAAATGTTGTTCAACCGAGTAAAGCCTATTTTGCAAAAACTCCTAATATCCGGGCAGTCAGCGTGCAAGGATAATAGCTCGTGTATAGACAATTTAACACTATTACGCAACATAATCATCAAGGCTAACTCTAGTAGAAAGTTCAAAGGAATTATATTATCTATTGACCTGGAAAAGGCATTTGATAGAGTAGACCATGAGTTTCTATGGAAAATTCTGGAGAAGTTTGATTTCCCAAACAATTTCACTAACTGCTTGAAAAAACTTTATAAAAATGCAACATCCAAAGTTCTATTCAACGGATTCCTGACACAATCGTTTTCCATTGGATGCTCAGTGAGACAAGGATGTCCGCTGAGCATGGCCTTGTTTGGATTATACCTTGAACCACTTTTAAGGAATATTAAAAGTAATTTACGAGGCGTTCTTGTCAATGACGATTTTGTGAGAGTTATAGCCTACGCAGACGATTTGAATATCTTCATCAGAAATGATGAAGAATTTAGTATAGCTTTGGAACTGATTAATTACTACAGTATTTATTCTAAAATCAAAATCAATATTTTCAAATCGCAATTTCTCAGACTGAACAACTGTTCATTGGGACCACAGCTTGTTAAAGAATCTGACTGTGTTAAAATCCTTGGTGTTTATTTTAGCGAGAATTATAAAAAGATGATTAATTTAAACTATAACGCTATAATCAAAAATATTAACTTTAGTCTCACGCTACAGTTCAATAGGCGACTGAACATAATTCAAAAAATCTGGCTATTGAATACGTATATTCTCTCTAAGCTATGGTACGTGGCACAATTGTTTCCCCCTGAAAACAGTCATATCGCCATTCTGCGGAAACATTGTGGAAGCTTCATTTGGAAAGGATTTTTCTACAAAACGGAACGAACGGAACTGTATGCACCGGAGCATAAGGGAGGACTCGCATTGATTGACATCGAGTCAAAATCAAAGGCACTTTTTATCAAGAATACATTATGTAGTCGAAAAAGCGGTTTAATTGACAATTTTATGATAAGGCAGAACACCAACAGAAACCTGAGTAGAAACACTCGTGAATGGATTTGTTCGGCGTTAGATCTTAAAGATAAAAATCTAATCACTAGTAAACAGTTTTATGATTACTTGATTACTACAATGGATATCAAAATTAAACAGCAAGAGAAGAAACCCCATTTAGAATGGGAGAACATTTTTGAAAACTCTAATCAAACGTTTTTGACTACAGACTCAAGATCTACACTTTTCATGGTGCTACGAGATTTAGTGCCATGCAAATCCAAACTGTTTCGACATCAAGTAAGAGGCTCGGATTCTCCAACATGCGATTCTTGTGGAAGAATCGATTCTGTTGATCATAGAATCAAATATTGCACAGGATCATCAGAGATTTGGAAGTGGCTGAATAACATAATAAAAGCAAGGTTTAGAATAAATATAAAAGATGCTCAGGATTTGCTAACATTGAGAATAGGAGATTATAATTATAAATATAAAGCAGCAATTTGGTTAACAGTTGAAACGTTGAAATATTGTTTAAATAACCCCACGGACGGAACGATAGCTCAATTAAAAAGCATAATAAGTGTAAAACGATGGAATAACAAAACATTGTATGCCAAACATTTCAAACGTTTTATGTATTTATTATAAATAGTAACCATGTATATTTCTTTGTAGATATTATTGATAATAAATATGTTCTTTAATAAAAAAAAAAAAAAAGAAAAAAAAAAAAAAAACATACTGGGGTCTCATTGGTCTTAAATCCCATCTTAGAAAAAGGGTACTTCCATTATATTTTTCGAATTAAATCTGCACATGTTGTATTTTGAAACATTGCAATTCAATTTAATGGAATAAAAATTATCTATTTTTAGATCCGTTCGACATTTCCACCGTGGAATAGTTTTCTATGTCTCGCATCTAACATCAATTCAAGTACAAAACACTAAAAATTTGCTTGAGGTAGCAATATGCGTATGTAAAGAGATGTTGATGGATCCATTTTTAGACATGTGAACTATTCAAAATTCGGTTGCAACGGAACACCCTTGACGTTAATTGAAACTAATTACCACGAATATGGGTTTAGTATGCACTTCGCATTACACCAAATACACATGCTCCGTTCCAAAGGTGCGCCAATTCCCATCACCGTTTTACGAAGCTGAGGCAATTTAACCTGCATCCAGTGCAGGTGCTGTCGCTCCCAATGCTACTGAACTTCCCTGAAACGTTCATCCCACTGACTTTTGCCATTTCCCCCAAAAACCGTGGCTTTTACGTCAATCCTCTTGA
The DNA here is from genome assembly GCF_024139115.2 of Armigeres subalbatus. Lineage (NCBI taxonomy): Eukaryota > Metazoa > Arthropoda > Insecta > Diptera > Culicidae > Armigeres > Armigeres subalbatus. The sequence continues at coordinate 68,165,210 of NC_085140.1, forward strand.
GAACATGTACAACGTTGATTATGTTAACCATGCGGAGTAAACGGTACTTTGACTGACTTCCCGAGACCGTCTTATTATTCCATTTTATAGTTATTTTTTTCCTTTCCTAACTGATTATTTTGGAAGTACATCGCGTAATATGTGTGAAGGTACGGAACGTCGGACCGACATGTCAGTCTGGGATGGAAATGACCGAAAAACATCAGTGCACCAAAAAATCATTAAATCCATCCACTTGACTGAGCAGCCAACTTTTTTTTTTCGAACTACTTCTCACTGCAAATTGCACTGCTGGGTGATGTGCGAAGTAGTTATGTATGTGGCTTGAAAAGTACAAGAGAACGCTGACGTCGTCGTCGACATCGCTTGGCAAAGTAATAAGTGACAAATTTGTGCGACGGTCTGACACTTTGATGTATGCGCACAAAAGGTCTAATAAGTCAGAGTAAATTGAAGATGAAATAAATTCAGATTTCACTGCAGTGGCAATGGATCGTTAAACTGAACTGCAGTGAGTGGGAATATGTGATATATATAGCTCGCTGATAGTTTTATCAACTAAATTGCACTCAAGAGGAAATGTTCCTTTCGAAAGGTTTTAGAACCTTACGATCATTAGAGTAATTATTTTGAAAAGGTTTTCTCCAAAAAATGATACAATATAAATTAAATCAAATAATTTAGCATCACAAGGAAGTAACAGCATTATTCGATTTATTTTCATCGATTTTATGCTCCGTTAATAACTTAAATGGGCCCGAAGTTACAGTCGTGGTTATTGCTTCTGGTGCAAGATGTAATTCTTTATCACGCCAAACTATAAAATCTTCTGGAGAGCACAGTTGCACTGATACTTAATGTGAGAAATTTATGCGCCTTTCTCATTCATCAAATAGTCGTACTAAACCAAAGGTTGATAGACCTTTAATTCATTTTTTAGATGTTTAGTGAAACGTACAAGAAATATCTTTGAAAGCAATCAGACTAATCAAAAAGACACGATAAAACCAAGCTTGAGGCAATGAATTCGTTTTCCGATCGAAAAAATCTTTCGAATTGGTAACTTTCTCGGCTTTTTTAGGCGTTGGTTAAATACCATTTTGCTTAGCATACAATATACAAATTCATGCATTGGTTAGTGTCGAATGTGTGTAATAAGTGTAAAATCGACGAAGCATTGTTTACAGTCGGATGCAAACTGTTGCGAAATCTCGATTGATTCTTGATTTTTATGTTCACACACATTAGACATGGACAGAACAACATTTTCTAAAATTTTGCTAATGCCATTTTTAAATTGTAGAAAATCTTAATCATATTGGTAATATGTTTTCACATTTTAAAAAAGTTGCGATGTTCTGTTTCCGTAAAACTCATTCAGCAAAACCACTTTTGACTGGTAGCCATGCACCACCAACGCTAGGGGGATTAATTTGGGTTTTTTTCTCACCTACTCTAACCTACTCACCTACTAACCTCTTACACTTTTTCATTCAAAGACACTTTTTCACTCAATCACATTCTCAGTCATTCACTCAGTCAATCTAAGTATGTGTTTTGTGTGGCAAGTGCAATGGATACATTATGCCTAGGGTGTCGAGAATGTTTCTATTCTAGACCGGACCGAGAATCGAACTCGCCATCTCCGGATTTGGTTATCCTATGCCTTTACTCGCAAGGCTACTGGAGACGGTATAATGTTCCCACCTAAGCATTGGCGTAAATAAGGGTTGGCGAGGGGGAGCCTGGCCCTCCCCAGACCCACTTGTGCCCCCCCTTCCCAGAAAATTTGAAAAAGGAATCCAACAATAGTAAATTTTTATCTACCACACAAATATTTCCTCTCTCCGCATTGCATAGTATGTCTTTGATAAATTTATCGGCACAGTATCAAACTTGTCGTTGTAAAATGTTAAGTCCAACTAATATAGAATTTTCAGATATTTAATGCCAATCGCTTCTATTGACATTAATTAATTAAGTGTTTGCAAAGCGTTTATTGATTATACCAAGTAAAAAAACAAGATTGTTTAAAAATTATACCTCTCTGTTCTGACATTCAACTACGGTAAGATTTAAACGAAGCTGGAACATTATTCGACCAGAATTTAAAAAAAAACTATAAATGTGACTGTCTACGTATATTATTGCTCCCATACCTTAAATAACATCTTCTGGATCTCAAGCATTTTTTCATAAATCCTTAAAATATTTCCAGAATTGTAGAACAAACAAAAATCAAACAATATCTCAAAAAGTAGTGCAAATATAGTAGTGCAATATAGCAAATAGTGCAAACTCTCACAATGGATGCAGGGTCATTAGGCCGAAGGCCATTAGGCCGAACGGTCATTAGGCCGAATGGTCATTAGGCCGAATGGCCATTAGGCCGAATGAGAACTGGGGAGTGAGAAGTGAGTAGTGCGCAATGAGGAAGGAGTAGAAAGGAAGAAGGAGGGAGTAGGATGAAAGAAGAAGGAAGAAGGAAAAAGGAAGAAGGAAGAAGGAAGAATGAAGAAGGAAGAAGGTAGAAAGAAGGAGGAAGAAGGAAGAAGGAAGAAGGATGAAAAATGAAGGATGGAGGATGAAGGAAGAGTGATGAAGGGAGAAAGAAGAAGAAGAAAGGTGAAGGAAGAACGAAGAAGTAAGAAAGAAGAATAAATAATTAAGAAAGAAGAAGGAAGAAGGGAGAAGGAAGAAAGAAGAAGGAAGAAGGAGGAAAGAAAAAGGAAGTAAAAAGAAGAAAAAATTGAGAAAGAAGATGGAAAAGGAAGAAGGAAGAGGGAAGAAGAAAGAATGAAGAAGGAAGATGGAAGAAGGAAGACGGATGAAGGGAGAAGGCAGGAAGAAGAGGGAAGAAGGAAGAAGGAAGAAGAAAGAAAGAAGGAGGAAGAGGGGAGAAAGAAGAAAGAAGAAGGAAAAAGGATGAGGGAAGGAGGAAGAAGAAAGAAGAAAGAAGGAAGAAGAAAGAAGGAAGAAGGAAGAAGAAAGAAGAAAGAAGACAGAAGTAAGATGGAAGAAGGAAGAATGAAACAAGAAGGAAGAAGGGAGAAAAAAAGAAAGAAGAAAGAATAAAGAAGAAGGAAGAAAAAAGAAAGTAGAAGGAAGAGAGAAGAAGAAAGAAGGTAGAAGGAAGAAGGAAGAATAAAGAAGGTAGAAGGAAGAGGGAAGAAGAAAGAAGAAAGAGGAAGAATGTAAAAATAAGAAGGAAGAAGGAAGAGGGAAGAAGGAAGAAGGAACAAGGAAGAAGGAAGAAGGAAGAAGGAAGAAGGAAGAAAGAAGAAAGAATAAAGAAGAAAGAAGAAGAAAGAAGGTAGAAGGAAGAGGGAAGAAGAAAGAAGAAGAAGGAAAAATTAAGAAGGAAGAAGGGAAAAGGAAGAAGGAATAAGGAAGAATAAAGAAGGAAGAAGGAAGAAAGATGAAGGAAGAATGAAGAAGGAAGATGCAAGAAGGGAGAAGGAAGAAGGGGTAAGGTGAAGAAAGAACTTCTCATTTTTCACTTCTTGCTTCTTTTTGCTAATTCGGCTTAATGGCCATTCGGCCTAATCAATGACCATCGGCCTAACGGCCTTCGGCCTAATGGCCTGACACCCTCATAATGATGGAGATTGTATTGAAATTTTATTAAATATCAACAAATCAATATCTCAATATCTTCCACATAATCAATATCTTCCACATAACGTACATATTCACATATGAGTTTTCATAACATTGTAAATTAACGTCCAAGTCCAACCTTTGATTGAACTGAACAAATCATATTCGTTCCTACTTTTATTAAGTGAGGGATTTTCCTGAGCTTTCAAACTCACCGTCTCACAGTTTTTTCATGTATATAGAGCGTGAGAAAATAAGCGATCTCCTCCTCCTTTTCCCATTAGCCCTTTAGCACATCATTATTATTATTTATTCAGACTAAGGCCGAAGAGTCTTCTCCATTCGGCTCGGTCCATGGCTACACGTCGCCAACCACGCAGTCTACGGAGGGTCCGCAAGTCATCTTCCACCTGATCGATCCACCTTGCCCGCTGCGCACCTCGCCTTCTTGTGCCCGTCGGATCGTTGTCGAGAAACATTTTCACCGGGTTACTGTCCGACATTCTGGCTACGTGCCCGGCCCACCGCAGTCGTCCGATTTTCGCGGTGTGAACGATGGATGGTTCTCCCAACAGCTGATGCAACTCGTGGTTCATTCGCCTCCTTCACGTACCGTTCGCCATCTGCACCCCACCATAGATGGTACGCAGCACTTTCCTTTCGAAAACTCCAAGTGCGCGTTGGTCCTCCACGAACATCGTCCAGGTCTCGTGTCCGTAGAGGACTACCGGTCTAATGAGCGTTTTGTAGATTGTCAGTTTGGTACGGCGGCGAACTCTATTCGATTGGAGCGTCTTGCGAAGTCCAAAGTACGTACGATTTCCAGCCACTATGCGTCTCCGAATTTCTCTGCTGGTGTCATTTTCGGCAGTCACCAGTGAGCTCAAGTACACAAATTCTTCTACCACCTCGATTTCGTCACCACCGATGCAAACTCGCGGTGGATGGCTCACATTGTCGTCTCTTGAACCTCTTCCTATCATGTACTTTGTCTTCGACGTGTTGATGACTAGTCCGATCCGCTTAGCTTCCCTCTTCAGTCTGATGTAGGCTTCCTCCATCTTCTCAAAGTTACGTGCCATAATATCTATGTCGTCGGCGAAGCCAAATAGCTGGACGGACTTATTGAAAATTGTACCACTCGTGTTAATCCCTGTTCTTCGTACTACCCCTTCCAAAGCGATGTTGAATAGCAGACACGAAAGACCATCACCTTGCCGTAACCCTCTGCGGGTTTCGAAGGGACTCGAGAATGCCCCTGAAACTCGAACTACGCACATCACCCGATCCATCGTCGCTTTGATCAACCGTGTCAGTTTATCCGGAAAACCGTGTTCGTGCATTAGCTGCCATAGTTGGTTCCGATCGATTGTATCATATGCGGCTTTGAAGTCGATGGTTAGATGATGTGTGGGCACGTTGTATTCGCGGCATTTCTGCAGTACTTGGCGAATGGCAAACACCTGGTCCGTGGTGGAGCCTTCACACATAAAACCCGCATGGTACTGCCCCAAGAACTCCCTTGCAGTTGGTGCTAGTCGACGACATAAAATTTGGGAGAGTACCTTGTAGACGGCGTTCAGCAATGTGATTGCGCGGTAGTTGCTACAATCTAGCTTATCGCCCTTTTTGTAGATGGGACACACGGCACCATCCATCCACTCCTGCGGAAATACCTCCTCCTCCCAAATCTTGGTAATGACCCAGTGCAGCGCTCTAGCCAGTGCGTCACCACCGTGTTTAAATAGCTCTCCTGGTAGTTGGTCAACCCCAGGGGCTTTGTTGTTCTTCAGCCGGCCAATCTCCTCCTGGATTTCCTGGAGATCCGGAGCCGGTAAAATTATGTTCTGCGCGCGTTCTCCCAGGTCCATCACCTACCGCAATCTTCGTCTGCCACATCGCCATTCAGGTGTTCTTCGTAGTGCTGCCGCCACCTTTGGATCAACTCACGCTCGTTCGTAAGAAGGTTCCCGTTTATGTCCTTACACATATCGGGCTGTGGCACGTGGCCCTTACGTGAACGGTTTAACTTCTCATAGAACTTTCGTGTGTTATTAGCGCGGTACAGTTGCTCCGTCTCTTCACGGTCTCGATCTTCCTGCTGGCGCTTTTTCCTCCGGAAAATCGAGTTTTGTCTGTTCCGCGCCTGTTTATATCGTGCCTCGTTCGCCCTCGTGCGGTGTTGCAGCAATCTCGCCCATGCTGCATTCTTCTCTTCCACTAACTGCTCACATTCGCCGGCATACCAGTCGTTTCTCTGATCCGGGGGCATCCTGCCAAGTGCAGCGGTTGCGGTGTTAACAATGGCGGATCGAATATCTCTCCAGCCATTTTCAAGAGACGCTGCGTCTAGCTGCTCTTCTGTTGGGAGTGCCACTTCCAGCTGCTGCGCGTATTCTTGGGCTAGCCGTCTTCTAGCCACCTAATGTTAAGCCGCGGCGGCGTCCGACTTCGACGCGTGTTGTACACCGTCGAGAGTTTTGAGAGCAGGCATACTGCAACGAGGTAGTGGTCGGATTCAATATTCGCACTGCGGTAAGTGCGGACGTTCGTGATGTCGGAGAAGAATTTACCGTCGATTAGAACGTGGTCGATTTGGTTTTCCGTTTCTTGGTTAGGTGATCTCCATGTGGCCTTGTGGATATTTTTGCGGGGAAAGAAGGTGCTTCGGACTACCATTCCGCGGGAGGCTGCGAAGTTTATGCATCGTTGGCCGTTGTCATTCGATACGGTGTGCAGACTATCCGGTCCGATGACCGGTCTATACATTTCCTCCCTTCCTACCTGTGCGTTTATGTCACCGATGACGATGTTAACGTCCCGCAGTGAGCATATATCGTATGTCTGCTCCAGCTGTGCATAGAACGCTTCTTTCTCGTCGTCGGGTCTCCCTTCGTGTGGGCAGTACACGTTGATGATGCTATGGTTGAAGAAACGGCCTTTAATCCTCAGCTTGCACATCCTTGCGTTGATTGGCTGCCACCCAATCACACGTTGGCGCACCTTGCAAAGCACTATGGAGCCGGTTCCCAGCTCGTTGGTGGTGCCACAGCTTTGGTAGAAGATAGCCGGTCGATGCCCGCTTTTCCACACTTTCTGTCCTGTCCAACAAATGTCCTGCAGCGCCACGACGTCGAAGTTGCGGGGATGTAATTCATCGTAGATCATCCTGTCGCAACCTGCGAAACCTAGCGACTTGCAATTCCGTATTCGTCGCCTAGGTCTTTGCCGATTATATCGAGTCGCATTATCTCTTATATTGTTCGTAATGATTGGTTTTCCAGGCGGCTTATTGGGCCTGCGCAAACCTCCTGTCTCGTCGGAGGGCCGTCGTGTCAGGGCTGTTTAGCGTCCCACCTAACACCAGGACTTGGGCTTGTGCGCTTTGAGCGGCACACGATCGCTTTGGTGGGCCTACTTGCGGATACATGCAGCTTTTTATAGTTAAACCTCTATGGGCCCTTTAGCACATCAAAGTGCTCTTAAAAATCGGAATATCATAAGTTGGGAAGAAAGTACGACCCCTTTATTTAAATGTTTTCGAAGTTTTCTGCATATCATACAAACGTAAGAAAAGGGATCCAGAAACTACAAAGCTGATTAAAAAAAACCTTGTGCATAATTAATAAAAATACGAATGAAGTACATCGCGATTCAGAATCCTCACCACACATTTATCTATAATTAGTACAATGAATATGAAAAATAGACACGTATTAACTAAATCACACCATTTCTAGAAATCAATATAATTTTTCGCATATAAAGTGATGTTAACAACAAGAAAAAAAAAGCGACAAAGGCATAAAAAACCCTTGGCAGCCCGTGCATGCAGTGCTCTATATCGCCTAAGAATTTTATCTCTCACCACCTACGCAAAACTGTGCAAAAAGCTCTCTCATATTTAGGGTACCGATTTGCTTGCGAGTTGTTGCGACAAGTTGCATTTGACGGAGAATCCTGTCTCATTGTTTCCTATCGAAAATTAACGGGATCGGACTATGGGCTTCAGAGTTATGACCAAAATAAATTTTTAAAAAAATTCTCACTCATTTTTGGGCACTTATTCTCCATCTGACGAAACTTCTGTCTTTCATATGCTTCTGAAACCCAAGGAATGAAATATTCATCTAGGACAGTGATCCCCAAAGTGCAGCCCTCTAAGCCTTTTCCTGCGACCCGCGAAGGATTTCTGAGAACACACTACATTATGTAGTCTACATGTACCCCAAAGATAAGCATTATATGACAGGAAAAGCTTTTTACCATTTCCAACATTTGGGCGTACTCGGTAGCCTGCCAAGTTCTTTCATTATTATGTTTCAACACGATTTATATATCGTGAATAGTTTTATCATTATTATTCATGAAATTCATAACTTTATAGATATTTTGTAGGCCGACAGCGAAGGTACTTTTATGTTATCAAAGTATATTATGCAGAGTGGCAAATTTGGATAAAATAATGAAAGCAAATAATGAAGCAAATTTAAAGGTACTGAAGGTTGAACCATAGGTGTAAATAATTTTGTCTTACACTGCTCCGCTTTTTTTTTTAAATGAGTTAGGTTTTGGCGAAATTTATTTATTTATTTCGTCAACCGACGTAGACTAGTACAAATACATATACATGTTTTTTTTCTTTCGTAATGCTATAGTAGATTATGAAAGACAATAAAAAACATTAAAAAAATTTTTTTTGGTTGGTTGTATAGAATTATGAATTGCTGAATTTCTTATGTTTGTTTTTTGAAAATATTGTTTTATGTTATGCCGAGACATTGTTTAGTCAATAGCTTCGCAGTGTTGATTATAAACAGCCATCATTCGGTTAAGAGGTCCAAATTTGGCATAATTTGTTCGGCGGTGGTTAGTGAAAAATAATGTCCTATGTCGAAGTAGCCGAGAAGGTATGTAAAAATTTTATTTCGACAAAATTTCAGTTGAGTCAACACGTTGAGATACTATATCGTTAACAAATGAAACCGTTGCAAACTCTCGACGCTGTTTCAATGTTTGTATGTTTATAAGCATGCAACGTGATTCATAAGATGGAAGAGGAAATGACGTCCAACCTAATTTACGAAGAACGTATAGTAGAAAATGTTTTTGTACTGATTCTATATTTTCTTCATGTGTGGTTAAGTAAGGCGACCATACAATGCTACAATACTCCAGTATGGATCGTACATATGAAATATATAGTGTTTTGATTGTGTAGGGATCCTGAAAGTTGAAACAGAAGCGCTTGATAAAGCTTAGCATATTTTTAGCTTTGTGAATAATTGTGTTATAGTGATCAACAAGATCAACAGTGATCAACAACAATTAACTGAAGTTTTGCTGGATTATTACCTTGATTATGAATTCTGTTTATACACCCAGGTTTTTTTTTACACGGTTGGAATTCATTAATTTCTAGGTTTACCCGAACTTTCACAACTTTCTAAATACCACCTGAATTTTCTTTGATTTTTTGTGAATTTTTTCGTGGGGCTAACTCATTGTTTCATTGACGCTGAAGGTCTTAAACGACTAAAACCAAACCGTGTAAAAAAAACCTGGGTGTAATACCATTTGAATTCTTTTCAGAATTGCAAACAGATTCTGTTCAGAACCTTCAAACAGAATAATAAATGGACTTCTTCAAAATTTGAAACAACAAAATTCTGTTCAGAATCTTGAACGGATTCTCTTTCAAATCCAAAACGGAATCTATTTAAAATTCCAAACGGATTCTGTTCAGCATCCCTAACAGATTCTGTTTAGAATCCCAAACGGATTCTGTTCAGAATTCCCGAAGGATTCTGTTTGTAACGTTCGAGTTTTGCTCACAATCCCAATAAGGTTTTTCTCAGCACCTCTTCGTTATTATTGCTACGACAAGTTATAGTGAACAATAAAGCTCGAGCATGTGATCATTTGAAAAAAAAAAGCTTAGAATGTTTTCTGTCAACGGAGCTATAGCAAAAAAAAAACAATTTCTCGTGTTCTCAGCTACCGCGATAAAACCTGTAGAATGTACTTATGAGTACATATTTTATTTGAAAAAGATTCACAGGAATAAAATATTTTGTTCAAATGTATAATATTCTGTAATACGCAATATGACCTGAAAACAAATAATGCAAATATACTGCGGCCCGCTTCAACAGCTCAAAACTTCTGTGTGGCCCTTGATAGTAAGCTTGCTGGGGACCACTGATCTAGGAGCTGCATCGCCGCATGGTACCGGTTTCCGAGATCATGTTACTCATCAGCCTGGATTTTTGAAATTATCTTGCGAACGCCCGGTCCTCCGAATAGCATCAGGGACTTGAATTTTCCTTCGTGATCTGCAATATCTTTCCACGCCAAGTAGGCATCAAAATGCTGTTTCTAAGTTTATTAATATATTGATGCTGCAGATCGTGCAACAAACACCTGAGATATTGCCATTTTGATCAAATTTTGCCTGTCTAGATCATTCTGTAGTTGAAGAAATAACCGGAACATATTCGACAATGTGAAATTTTGATACGATGAGGTTATCACCGATCAATATGATCCCAAATAGATCTTTCTAACTACCAGCCAAAATTGGTTAGCCAAATATCCAAATAGCCTAAATTATCTTTGTATTCGTATCCATATTTTTCTATATACATATTTATACATTTTTGAATTATAAATTGCATTGAACATTTATTAATATTTTGCTGCAATTCATTCATTTCATTTGTTTATTTACTACCATATCTTCATATTTCTGATTCTACCTAAAGTAAATAAAAATTAGTCCTCTCTGTTCTCTATTTGCAGGTGATCCAGTTAAACACGGTTTACCCAATACTACACACGGGTTATGTATGTATGTATGTATATAAACGACTTTATTTTTTTATTATTATTTTATATTTTTTATTATTAGCTTTAAAGTAAGTTTTGGTTAAAAAATACCTTCGAAGGTCTATATTAATACGTTATAATATAAGCTATTTTATATGAGTGGAAAACACGATAGCCTCCGTCTATATCTTTGGTAGAATCTTATTCATCCTAGTCCAGAGACTAGGATCTTTTCTGTCAATGATGATTCTATTTGTGTTTGATTGAGCAATGGGCTCAATACTTATTCACGCATTATGCAGTAAGGCCGACTTCATTGTTTAATTCACCAAACAACATGACAACTCTTCATCTTGATTATAATTATTAATTTTAAGGAAGAGTACATGCCTTACTTTTGTGTTTGCATACAGCCAATTCATGATGGTGAGCATACATTACTCGTTCCAAAACTGACCACTTGTCACCGACAAAAAAAATCAGTAAAAAATCGTAATCAAATGATATAAGCATTGCAGCAATTGCTGGAACAGAGTGACTTGAACCCATCTACCTCTTACCGGCTTACATCAAATACCAAAGAAAAGCAGCAATCAGAAACACTTTCGTTTTCAATCTCGTGCCATGCTCTCATCAAGCGGTAGACGACGACGACGACGACGATGATGAAAGAGGCCTACACCATCCAAGACCGGCTGGCCAACATGCATTCCGGTGGCTGTTTTATTGAAACGTGTTGACCTGCGACCGCGGCGAATGCATATAGGCTCGCCATTAAACTGTACTATGGACAGACAAGCCCAGTTCAATTACATCTGCCTGCCTATTGTGTGAAAGTGAAATTATTCTCACATTCTTCGTGTCATTTCGACTCTTCGATGTAAGCATTCGTCACACTCTTGACCAATGATGATGATGATCGACAGGCATTCAATTTCGACGGTTACGGTCTTACAGTTGATCAACAGGTCGTCATATGGAGACGTGTTTGTTGAAAATTACGAATGACCTGGCATTGTTTAATGAAGCTACAAGATGTGCTGGATGTTTATTTGCAGCGTTTTTAAAACTGATTTTACTTAAAAAAGAAGAAAACGTGCCCGGCCCACCGCAGTCTTCCAATTTTCAAGGGTTTTGTAGATAGTCAGTTTGGTACGGCGGTGAACTCTATTCGATCGATGTCCGGAATTGTATCCATGCCGCTGACAAGCAGCATGGCATTGCGTTCAACATCGAATCGCGGGCATGCAAACATCACATGCTCTGCCAATTCTACCTCACCTGCACATTCCGCGCACTCTGCAGAATCTGCGAACCGGAACCTATGCAGGAACGTTTTGAAGCAGCCATGTTCAGACAACACCTGTGATAGGTGAAAACTGACCTGACCATGCTTCCTACTAATCCAATTCGACACCTCCGGAATCAGTCTGTGGGTCCGACGACCTGACTGCAGGGTCCCATGCTCTTTGCCATTTGAGCAACGAAGCTGCTCTCTTGACACGTCGCACTTGCACCGAGTCCCTGTCGCTGAAGCACTCCACATCTTCCTCCAGAAGTATGTCTATCGCCATCATCTTAGCAATGACGCACACCGCCTCATAAGATATAGTGCGTTATGCGCTTGCAACCCGCAGGCACATCAGCACGTGTAGGGGAAGGTGGGTAGACTTGATCCCCGGGGAGACTTGATCACCCCCTGTTTTATCGAGAACTAAAATAGTTTTGTTCTAGCGTATTTTTTAGTATAAATCCTCTAGACAAATGACCTTTATGTGGTGAGTTATTTTTTGGATTGACAACCTTATTTATTCTGCAGGGTGGTTTGTATGTTTTGACCTTCCTAAAGATTTTTTTATTGGCCACGCAAAATTTGAACAACTTTTCATAACAATGACCAAAGTCTTTCGTTTTTTCACAGCAACAAGCCATAAATATGCTTATTGATCTGTACTGATTAAAATGTCAACATTCCATCAAAGTTTTAGGATATTTGGATTTGAAGTTATTGCCTCAATATGGGGACACTTGATCCCCCGTTAGTCACCCATACAAAAATTATGCGAAAAAATTCAAAAAATATAAATCTGTTCTTAGACTTCTAATTTTTTGTAGATTTAACGGATTTGATAAAGGGTTGGCAGGAAAAATGATTTATTGCGTAGATCTCATAGAAAGGGGATCAAGTCTCCCCAAATTTTAAAATTACATGTGCTGTCGAATTCAATATCAAAAATCGTTCATGTATACGCACAGCAATTCGATAATTCCACGTATTTTGAAGGGAAAATATTTAAAAAATCTGAGGGCACCTTTCTACTTTTATCAAAGCAAGTTCTTGGAGAGGGATCAATTTCCCCCGAATATTTTCAAAGTCAATAATTTAAGGACTGTCATACATCAGTAAAGTTAAATACCATATTTCTTAAAAAGTCTGTGTGGAAATAGCGTATGTTTATTTATTTTTGGTTGTGATACATCGGAAATCAGAAAAGGGGATCAAGTCTACCCAGTCTCCCCTAAGTTTTATATAATTTCTTTTAAAAGTCGCACTACTTGCACTGACTTATCTCTACACAAGTGAAAAATTGTCCTATGAATGGATATTAGGGTGGCTCAAAAAACACTTTTTCAAATTTTTTGATGGGCCGCCCTCTTTTTCGGTTCTATTTGATGTCCTGATGCTCTGGACAAAATTTCAGCCAAATCGGTCAACGTTTGGGCAGTGCTAAACTCGTTGGAAGTTTATATGGAAAAATGTATGCAGAAACATCCAAAAACAGTGATTTGCAGTTGGACGGCACAATTTACGATCAAGAACCATGATACTCATTCAGTTCTTGTAAAATAAAATACAGAATGTTATGCTGAAAACCGCGAGAAGATTAGAGTTTATTACGCAAAGATATTAGCATTTTACTGGAGTGTTGTAGGGTGAATTTATTTCTTTTCAAAGGTAAAAGAAACGAAATTTGCTCAAACCCCACTGCAGAGAAATGCTAATAACTTAGCCGGGCAAACTCGAATCTTCTCGCGGTTTTCTGCATAACATTCTGTATTAAATTCTCCAAGATCTGAATGAGTATCATTGTTTTTCATGGTAAGTTGTGTAGTCCAGCTGCAATTTACTGTTGTTGACATACAGTTTACAATATCGAAACATTTCCTTCTTCAATGGGTCAACATTTCAAAAGCAACTTGACTTGTTTTGAACTAAGTGTTCCCTAGTAGCATTGAAAGCAAACCGTTATAATTAAGGCTTTTCTATGCCTGCCATTGTATACATGTGTTTTGTGTATCTTATGTAGCAAACACAATGAATATACTATGCCCAGGGCGTCGAAAATGTTTCCCTCACGAAAACACTCTAGACTGGACCCAAACATGATACAGGCAATCAATTAACTAATCCGTTTATTGTACACTTTTTATGTTTTTGTTTTTTTAGGTAGATTTTATATTTCATTTGTTTTACCAATTGAGTTTCATTCTTTTAATGAAGCTGGATAGAAACAATATTGTTATGTACCCTCTTTGCTAACACGCTAAATTTACATGTTAAAGTTAGTTTGCTTCACGTCTTGAATTATTTTCAACAATAAAACATAACACGCTTGCTTTTCACATACTAAAGGGCCACGCGGAATGGGTACTTTTGCGAACGTTTTGACTGTTTTCCCGTTTTGACCCACGCAAATGCAAATGCTGAAAGCACAACTTGTTTTCATCTAGGGGAGGGACGTTCAATATGCGCCTCCTAAGCAAATCTTCGAATTTAACGATGATAATGGTCGAAATTATGTACTTCCAATATGTTAACCACTAATTTAACTTATCATCTATGATACGGAATAAAAATTTGGACGAAAAACCAATATTCCGAAAAAACCCATTTTAATCCACCTAGCGGTGATGATGCCTTTCTCGCTCTTTATAAAATGTGTCGAGAAAAATTCTTTAGAGAGGTCAAATAGAACAAATATAAAGCAATTAATTTTGACTCGTGGAGAAACCATATCAAAACCGTCATAAAACCGGTTGTAATCGAAATCAGGGGCAGAAAAATTTTAGCATGCTAAAAATCGAGTAATCGCTGTATCTTGTACATATTTATTCATGGGATGATGCTATGGCAGTTTCATTGCAAAGAATTGAAAATAGTAGTTTGTGCAACTAGTTGCAAAAAGATGATTTTTTCAGCACGAGTATGATAAATCTGTACCAAAATGGTACAATTTTATTTACTTCACATGATCAATCTTGCCAAAAAATCGTGTTGCTGCAGAAAACAAATAGATTCCATGTTATCGTGCCACATTAGGTGCTCGACAGACCATAGAACGATAAATAAACCTGCCTTTGGAGAATTTGATGTCATGCTCACCAAATTATTTTATTTATTACGTGACACAGAGAATACACTGTTTGAACACCCACCCAAGCCAATTGAGCCAAATGTGGCCATGTAACTATTGTTCTAATGCTGGTTTTCCATTATAGCACCCAAATGAGTGCTACTTGGAAAACCAGCATTTGCTATAATGGAAAATAATGGATTTTATGCAACCCATAGTTGCATAATGTTCATTAAAGCACCCATATATGTCATTGGTATGGAAAGGCCGTTTTATCACTCAAATGCTGTAAACCAGGTATTATGATCAGAAATTGCAAAATATTTTTTTATGAAGTTAAATTGTAAGAAATAATCAATCAAAAGCCTGAATGCGTCCATTTTTGAAAGAATTAAAACCAAAAATAGAGAACTATTCAAATTACACATGTTCCAAGATCTGAAACAAAAATCGTATCTTCGAAATATTGAGAATTCTTGTTTATGAGGTTTCATCACCGCGAGAAACTTATTGATTGATTTTCATTGGCTTTTATCGGTGAGATCGAACTACCTAAGCTCAAAGTGGAAGGGAGCATGTTTGTAAAGCACGATGAAGCACAGAATTGAAAGTTATCGCAAGCGAGCGACAAGTATGAAAATTGAATAGAAGTTGAAACGTTGAAACGGCCCTCTGCCATTGAAGAACAACACGAAATTGAAATCGCTGTTATTTTACCTAACGTCCACCCAGGAACGGCTTGGCTGATAGCGTGTGAACTATCTTACCAAGACAGGCAAAATAACAGCGATTTCAACCTGCTCATATGTTGTTCGGCGTTCGGAGACAGTTCTAGCGATCATTGGCATTTTTCAGATATTCCTGCAAATTGGCGTTACTTATTGGAATTTTTCACGCCACGAATTTTTCACGAATAACGCCAATTTGCCTGGGGCTCCAGATTTCTACGAACTCCATAGAGTCAAGGTCTATAGATCAATCTCCGTAATGGAGGCAGCTATTGGAGAATAAACAAGTTGTGTGACCCCTTCTTGGTATATGTTTGTATTCTAAGTAAGTTTTTGCTTTTGTCATTGGTGCCAGGTAGTCTACGAACTCCAGAAAGTAAAGGTCTATGGGTCAACCTACGTAATGTAGGCAATTATCGGAGAATAAACAAGTTGTGTGACCTCTTCTTGGTATATGTTTGTATTCCAAGTAGTTCTTGTTGTTGTCGTGGGCTCCAGGTAGTCTACGAACTCCATAGTTTCAAGGTCCGTGGATCAACCTCCGTAATGGAGGCAGCTATTTGAGAATAAACAAGTTGTGTGACTCCTAGTTAGTACATGTTTGTATTCTGAGTAGTTCTTGTTGTTGTCGTGGGCTCCAGGTAGTGTACGAACTCCATAGAGTCAAGGTTTGTAGATCAACCTCCGAAATGGAGGCAGCTATTGGAGAATAAACAAGTTGTGTGACCCCTTCTTGGTATATGTTTGTATTCCAAGTAGTTCTTGATGTTGTCGTGGGCTTCAGGTAGTCTACGAACTCCATAGAATCAAGGTCCATGGGTCAACCTCCGTAATGGAGGCAGCTATTGAAGAATAAACAAGTTGTGTGACCCCTTTTTGGTATATGTTTGTACTCCAAGTAGTTCTTGTTTTTGTCATTGGTGTCAGGTAGTCTACGAACTTCATTGAGTCAAGGCCTAAGGATCAACCTCCGTAACGGAGGCAGTTATTTATTGTTATTTATTGAAAAATAAACAAGTTGTGTAACCCCTTCTTGGTAAATGTTAGTATTCCAAGTAGTTCTTGTTGTTGTCGTGGGCTCCAGGTAGTCTTCAAACTCCATAGAGTCAAGGTCTGTGGATCACCTTCCAAAACGGAGGCAGTTATTGAAGAATAAACAAATTGTGTGACTTCTTCCTGATACATGTTTGTATTTCGAGTAGTTCTTGTTGTTGTCGTGATTTCCAGGTAGTCTACTCCATAGAATCAAGGTCGGTGGATCAACCTCTTTAATGGAGGCAGTTATTTGAAAACAAATAAGTTGTGTGGCCCCTTCTTGGTATATGCTCGTCTTTAAAGTAGTTTTTTTTGTTGTCGTGGGCTCCGTAATGGACGTAGTTATTGAGCATTAAACACTTTTTGTGACCCCTTTTTTGTACAGTATTATCCCGATTTTTTCAATCCTAGTAAATTTTGGGGGGATGAAATAGAAAAAGGCAAAATACGTGAAAGGAACCCGTAATTTCTTGTCGAACAGGCTTACAAAATTCTTGACAAATTCTCTGTAATGATCCATAATAAACCACAGGCGGTGAAAGTTATTTCATGAAATTTATTGTTGTTTTCGGTATTATTTGAAAACAATAGAAACGACAAAAAAAATTAAAAACTTTTGTGGTGATAAAATCGGGTCGAAAACGTGGTAAAATCGGGGTCGACAAAATCAGGGTAGACAAAATCGGAGAATGACAAAATCGGGTAAATACTGTATATGCTCGCATTCCATGTGGTGCATGTTATTGTCATGGGTTCGAAGTAATCTACGAAATTCGTAGAGTTAGGGCCTGCTGATTAACCTCCGTGATAAAGCCATTTATCGAAAAAATAACAAGCTGTGCAACCTCATCTGAGTGAATGTATGCATTCCAAGTAGCTTTTGTTGTTTCCATGGTAGTAAGAAGTATGTATGAACTCGATGCAGTTATGATTTGCAGATTAACCCCGAACGGGAGGCTGTTGGTATATGTTTGCATTCCAAATAGTTCAAGTTGTTGTCATTAGCTCTAGGCAGTTATTGACAAGGTGTGCAACCTCATTTTGATATATTCGCATTCCAAGTAGCTCTTGTTGTCATGGGTTCCAGGTAGTATACTAACTTCATTCATATCACGTACGAAACTGTTTATTCCTTGGAAATGCAAAATGTGAATAAATTGGAACGAGATAACTTCACGATAAAAACGTAAGGAAAAAACGGCGCTATATTAGATCATGTACCGTGTTATTATAGATATTCGTGTAAGCCTAGAAGCCTTACTCCATAAATTTCTAGGATGGCCATTAGCATATGCCATGCACGCATTTTATTCTATGGACCACAAAGGAAAAGTACCACATTTAAAACAGGTTGATATATCTCTGGTTAAGCATGTAGATCCTAACGTCTTACTTCCGGGTTTTCCTGGATGACCATGAAAATTTGAAATAACGCATTCTATTCTACGTACCATAAAGGGCATGTTCAATTTTTCAAACAGGCCAAAAGATCTCTAGTTAAGCGTGCAGGCCTTTTCCAGGATTTTCTTGGATGACCATCAATCTATGCAATAGACGCTTTTTATTCTGTATACCACAAAGAGCATTTACCGTTTTTGAAACAAGCCAAAAGATCTCTGATTACGCGTGTAGATCTAAAAGGCCCTCCCCAGGTCTAAAAGGCCCTCCCCAGGTTATCCCTCCCCAGGCCATCTGCGAGTTGTGGCGCCTGCCTAGGATGTGGTGGGGTTTGACAGTGGTGTGTGTTAAACAGTGTTAAACCTCTATAAAAAGCTGCATGAATCCGCAAGTAGGCTCCGCCAAAGCGACCGTGTGCCGCTCAAATCGCACAAGCCCAAGTCCTGGTGTTAGGTGGGACGCTAAACAGCCCTGACACGACGGCCCATCGACGAGACAGGACTTCCACAGTTATTAACTGCGAGGTTTCTAAGCCAAGTTACCATTTTTGCATTCGTATATCAATGAGGCTAGGGAAGGCCCAGGGAAGTCGAGACAATTTCCAATCCGAAAACTGCGTAGACCAGCACCGGGAATCGAACCCAGCCACCCTCAGCATGGTATTACTTTGTAGCCGCGCGTCTTACCGCACGGCTAAGGAGGGCCCCTACCACAAAGGGCTTGTACCACTTGTTGAGCAATCCGAAAGATCTCTGGTTACGCGTGTAGATCTTAAAGTCTATTCCAGAGTTTTTATGGGAGACTATGAACCTATGCAATGGACGTATTCTGTTCTATGTGCCACAAAGGGGTTGTACCACTTTTAAAACAAGCCGAAACTCTGGTTACGCGTGTAGATCTTAAGACGTATTCCAGAGTTTTCTTTGATGACTATGAACCTATGCAATAGACGCATTCTATTCCATGTGCCACAAAGGGGTTGTATCCCTTTTGAAACAAGCCGAAAGAGTTCTGATTACGCGTGTAGATCTGAAGGTCTATTCCAGAGTTTTCTTGGATCACCGTGTACCTATGCAATGGACGCATTCCATTATATGTACCATAAAAGGGTTGTACCACTTTTGAAACAAGTCGAAAGATCTCTGGTTACGCATGTAGATCTCAAGGCCTATTCCTAAGTTTTCTTGGGTGACTATGAACCTATGCAATGGACGCATTCTATTCTATGTGCCACAAAGGGGTTGTACCAATTTTGAAACAAGCCGAAAGAGCTCTGGTTACGCGGGTAGATCTTAGGGTCTATTCCAGAGTTTTCCTGGATCACTGTGAACCTATGCAATGGACGCATTCCATTCTATGTACCGCAAAGGAGTTGTACCACCAAGCCGAAAGAGCTCTGGTTACGCGTGTAGATCTTAAGGCGTATTCCAGAGTTTTCTTGGATGACTATGAACCTATGCAATAGACGCATTCTATTCTATGTGCCACAAAGGGGTTGTACCAATTTTGAAACAAGCCGAAAGAGCTCTGGTTACGCGTGTAAATCTAAAGGTCTACTTCAGAGTTTTTTTGGATCACCATGAACCTATGCAATGGACGCGTTCCATTCTATGTACCACAAAGGGGTTGTACCACTTTTGAAACAAGTCGAAAGAGCTCTGGTTACGCGTGTAGATCTCAAGGCCTATTCCAAAGTTTTCTTGGGTGACTATGAACCTATGCAATGGACGCATTCTATTCTATGTGCCACAAAGGGGTTGTACCAATTTTGAAACAAGCCGAAAGAGCTCTGGTTACGCGGGTAGATCTTAGGGTCTATTCCAGAGTTTTCCTGGATCACCGTGAACCTATGCAATGGACGCATTCCATTCTATGTACCACAAAGGAGTTGTACCACTTTTGAAACAAGCCGAAAGAGCTCTGGTTACGCGTGTAGATCTTAAGGCCTATTCCAAAGTTTTCTTGGGTGACTATGAACCTATGCAATAGACGCATTCATTATATGTACCACAAAGGGGTTGTACCACTTTCTACACAAGACGAAAGGTCTCTGGTTACGCGTGTAGATTTTAAGGCCTATTCCAGAGTTTTCTTGGATCACTGCGAATCTATGCAATGGACGCATTCTATTCTATGTACCACAAAGGAGTTGTACCACTTTTGAAACAAGCCGAAAGAGATCTGGCTACGCGTGTAGCTCTTAAGGCCTATTCCAGGGTTTTCTTGGATGACCATGAACCTATGCAATGGACGCATTCCATTCTATGTACCACAAAGGGGTTGTACCACTTTCTACACAAGACGAAAGATCTCTGGTTACGCGTGTAGATCTTAAGTCCTTTTTCAGAGTTTTCTTGGATCACCGTGAACCTATGCAATGGACGCATTCTATTCTATGTACCACAAAGGGGATGTACCACTTTTGAAACAAGCCGAAAGAGCTCTGGTTACGCGTGTAGATCTTAAGGCCTTTTCCAGAGTTTTCTTGGATGACCATGAACATATGCAATGGTTGCATTCTATCCAATGTATCACAAAACAAAGGTCCAAGCTCCAGGAGGTTCTCGAAAAACTTTAAAGCCTTGAAAATGATAATGAACGTCTTACTGTGCGTCATCAAGGATCTTTACCACTTATGACTTCTTGATTTCTTGGCGTACCAAGAACATCTTAAGGCCTCAGCACTCAAACGACCACGACCATGATAACGAAAACAATTTGGACGACCCTAATACCGAAATAGATAAATGACACATCTTAAGACTAAAAGTGTGTTAAATATCAAACTTTGCTTACCTTAAAGATTGCAAACTTTTTTTACGCTCCAAATTCCAAATAGCGCTCCCTCCTTTTACGCTCAAAATTACAAATAACGCTCCCTCTTTTTACGCTCTGATTCAATTTACGCTCCCCCGTTTTGGGCGCAAAAAGAGTTTTTGCAGTACTAGATTTAAAATAGTCCGATAAATCTTAAAGTGACGGGTGTAGATCTTAAGGCCTAACTCCAGGGGTTTCTTGAATGACCCAGAATCTCTTACGATGGCTCATTCTATTCTAACCATCCAAAAGGACATGTGCCATAATTTAAACAGTCCAACTGAACTTTTGTTACGCGTGTAGATCAGAGGACCTAACTCCAGGGATTTCTTGGGTGACCGAAAACCTCTGCCGTTGACTTATTCTATTCTTCACATCCAAAAGGGCATGTACCACATTTAAAACAGTCCGATTGATCTTTAGTTACGCTTGTAATTCTGAGGACCTAACTCCATGGATTTCTTGGATGACCGAAAACCTCTGCCGTTGACTTATAATATTCTACATCTACACATCCAAAAAGATTTATTGGATGCCCAAAAATCTATGCTGAAAAAAACTCTATTCTGAGTTGTCTCCACACTATTTACTTCTCTCCCTTCGCATCTATTCTTGCTTTTTTTTCTCTATTCTTCAATTTCACTCCTTGTACCTTGTACCTCTCACGTCTCGTTTCTCACTTCTCACATCCCATTTATCAATTGTCATATTCCTCTTCATGCTTTTTTACTCATTTCTGACACAAAATATCTCGCTTACTACTTCTCCCCTTCTACTACTTGCTTCTCGCTTTTCACTGATCACATCTTATTTCGCACTTTTTACGGCTTGCCTTTCGCTTCTCCCTTCTCAATTCTCATTCTTTTTTCTTGCTTCTCCTACCTCACTCCTCAGTTCTCATATCCCAAATCCAGCTTACAATTCACGATTGATTATAAAACTATTTAGGACTTTTTAGTCGAATTCTGAATTCCTACTTCTCACTTGTTTCTCACTTCTCATCACTCATAACTTCTCACTCATCACTTTTCACTTTTATTTTATCACTTTTCAATTTTTACTTTTTTACTTTTTAATTGATAATATTTTAAAAATAAATTATCATCGGCACACGCCCTTCTCAAACTATGACATCCATAGTCAAGCACATTAGATGGGCGCGTTTTATCCTGCATGCAGAGTTTTTAATAAAATGTGTGTTTTTCTATGAAAAATGTAGTAAAGTTAACTTTTTAGTAACTTGGCATAATCTTTACTAATTTGTTTTTCCAGACATGTGCAAAGATTATTGAAAAAATGTTTTTATCTAGTGGAAAATCCTTAAGGGAACGGAAGCTTAAATTTTATCAAAAAGCGAAAAAAAAACAAATTTATTTTTCAAAATTTTATTATAAATGTCTTGACTATTATTTTTAATTTGTTGATCTAAAAACATGTTTAGGCGCCAGCTGCCATCGGTTTTGTAACTTAATTTAGCATATTAACCCAGAAAATGCAATGGCGCGTATTAGCTGACTGGCGCATTTTAAACCTAGTTCCCCTACCAACTCCGATTCATCTTTTTTTTGCTATGCCGCTCAACTATGGCGAATTCGAAACGTGCCGCATAATCGTAAAGCATCGCGCTCGGCCCAAAACCTATTCTCACAGCTTCAGTTATCAGCCTAAGCACACAGTCTGAGCACACAGCATGCTGGATGAGCACACAGCCTGAACACACAGCCCAAGTTTTGAACTTGAGCTCGAGCCTGAGCTGAGCCGCACCGCGTTCATTTTTCGCACCCATGTTCGATGCTGGTGGTGAACACGAGCTTGAAGGAGAACGCGCGCTCGGGATGAACATGAACTTGCAAAAACTGCACTCAAGCTCAGCGCCGCTCATGTTTTCGTGAAGACTGCAGTTCGTGATCGGTGTAAAGCGTGGCGAAGTCAGATGTCAAGTTAACAGTTTCAACTGATTGCTATGTTGAAAAATCTATGCGTTGGCGCTTGACGAAGATTTGATAGTCGATACTCCAGGAAGAGTAACACACGTCGATTAGTTCATCGTATGGTGAGGTGCGACTAGTATTCAGCAGGTGGCAATTGATACATTTTACGAAATCAGAATCACATTCAGTAACTTGATGACCCTCAGCACATTTCGGACAGCATACGGTTTTCTTGCAATGAACAGCTTTGTATCGGTACTCGGAACAATTGAAGCAACGCATGACATCAGTTGCTTCGATCACTCTACAGCGTTCCCAACCAATATTCACTCGTTGTCTGTTGATGAGATCTTCAAATCCACGGGCATCGGTCTCCAATGTAGCTGACATCGATCGCTCGTCGTTTTTGTTGATTCGGATTAGTTTTAGATCATGGTTATCCATTCCGTGGTTCTGTTTTTCGTCCGCATTCATATCCAAACAAAAACCGATTATCATGATTCTTGGTCTTAACGGCTTTTGTATTTCAACGTCGTACTTCGTCTTGAAAACTTCAGATGCAGCACTGGCTAGCTTCAACGCGTGTTCCCTCGACTCACACCTCACAGAAACTTCACCATGATCCCTCAAACATACGTCCTACACTAAATGTTGCACTGGATCAAGTTTCGAGCAGATGTCAGCCAGAGTCTATTGTATATAGAGTTACACAAAGAGTGAAGCCAAATCTACCTATTGAACTGTCAAACCGTCTACCTATCGAGCAAAGTAAACAAATGATTGTTAGTAAAGCGGAAGTATTGTTATCGCCTGATGATTATTATGGCGAATTAAAACTCATGAATTGAAATGTATTAGATTTGTTCTAGAAGCAGCTTCAAAAAACTTCAATACACCCCCCCAATAAAGTTGCAACAAGAAACTCACGTGTTTGCACTCTGTAGGTGACTTTGGTTATCGAATTAAAAAGCTTTAGAAGTGATCACTCGCGTGAAGTCACTTGAAGGGTTGAACAAAAATGAAAGTTTTCAACATAATAACAAGAGCGTCATTCAGAATACGAATAAGAAGATCCTCTTTGCGCAACTCTATATAATAGACTCTGATGTCAGCTTTTGTAGATACTGCGGGCTGCTCCTTTTTTGACTTGAAAAGAACCGTTTGTTCTATTTTCATGACTGTGTTAGACTTGCGTTGTGGTGTGACAGGAGCTGAAGGTTCAGCACAAGATGAATACACCACTAGGTGTTCCAATCTGCCAAATTCACGATTCAGCCATCTTGGATTTTAGTATGGGAGGCCAGCCGGTTTGTTTATGTTTTGCACCGCCTTCTTCTCGTCCATAAATTGGGCAGGTTGAAACACCTAGTATTCATCTTGGTTCAGCAGGCGGCCGAAGGACCACTGAAGTCTTGTCTATGTTGGGAATTTTATTGCGTCGCTTACCTGACCGCCCAGAACGGAAATGACTGGATCACGTATGGATGAAATATTACCCGAATTATCTTGCGCTTTGCGTTTGCTTCGAATATGCGAAACCATAGATGAACGAACCACACTTGCAAATGTTGGGGTATTCACAGAGGGTGATTCACAGGACTTACTATTATTACATCCATCCCCGCGGGCATCAAGCCCGGACAAGAGCAGCTAATGCACAACAAAAACACAGGCTAATGACGATTGAAACAAACATAAATTCTTCTGAACTGCTCTACCCAACCCCGTGAAACAAGCACTTGTTCTTAAAGCCACCGTTTGTTGGTGTGGCGCTAGTGCTGTTCTTGATGTTTAAAGCTCCGTTCATTTTGTACCGTACATTTCGCGCGGGTATTTAATTATGTATCGCAAAATGATTTTCGATCTGAAAATTTTAAATTTCAATAACTTAAGTTATATTGTTCTGTTTTCGTCATTTATCCAGCATGTTACATGTAATAGCTGCCACAATATAATTATCATCAAAATCAGCCGAAATTATCACCGAAAAAAAACAAAACAATTTCCATAGCCGCCACAATTTAACATGTTCTGATAAGGTGCAATATATTTCACGTTTATCTTGTATCGTTTGTCATCGCAGCGATCATTATCATCCTAATGAATTTATCATTATTGGCGAATAAAGGTTGCACGAAGAAGAAGAAGTCGAAGGATTATATTTGATTTTTACGGGGAAAACATACGGAAAGTTTTTTTAAAACTTATCTCAAAAATTTTAGTAGCAATTTAATTAAAAACGGTTAGCAGTACGTGGCTAGACATTCCTTCTAGTGTATAATAAACGCAATTTTTTATTTCAAATTTTATTTTGTGATATCACACTTGATACACAGTATGAGAAAAGTCCAACCCCGTACTGCTTTCCGTTTTTGATCAAATTACTTCTACACATTCTAGTAAAAGAGCTTAAAATAAGCGACCATTAGCGCTCGTAAGATGCAGTACATGACCACATTAACTGGGTTAAGCAAATTTTGAGAGGAATTAAATAAATACATTGTAATTCTGTCAATTATCATCCGATTTTGACAATTTAGGGATGCCTGAACCGGAAATTTTATATTGTTTCACAGTATGTTTACAAGGCCGGCTAAGGTCCTTCGAGAAATAAGTTTATCAGAATCCGAATGAAAATAAACATCAAGGTCCATCTCATTTACCAAAAAATTAGGGTAACCAACTTGATTTGGAGCCCTACATATTTTGGACCCTTCTGTCGACATTTTCTTGATATCTGAACTAAACTCAATGCCGCTGCTGAATCCCGCATGGTCTTTATGCAAAAAAGATTGCTACAAATGTGTTTTGAAATTTGAATGAAATGTTAATTAAATCATTTTTTTCAATAAGGCAAGCGTTACAATGCGTTACGCTTCAAAGCATACATCATTTAATATCCCCGAACGAACACAGTCAGTTCATGTTGACATTGCAAATTTAAATCACTGAAATCTTCTCATTGATGCATGTAAATCGAAAGATAAGACTTTGCTTTAGCTCAAATGACCTGTCCAAATTGAAAATTCATTTTTGAACAGACTAAAAGGTCCAAAATGTGTACATTTGGGGGTGCAACACATTTTGTTGCACTGTCCAAAACGAAGAATATTTTCATTTCAGATAGTTGAAAATCTCAGCGATTGATAAACATCCGATGCCCATTTCAAATTTCCTTTCCATAAATAATATTCATATTCATATATGAAATTATGTGATTTCGGATATAAGCGTATATTGGCTTCCTCTAGGGGTCCAAAATGGAACATTTACCCTAAACTTGAAAGTGCCAGTTCGAAGATTAAAAAAATACCCAGTCTTAAAAAAGGCTGGTGCACCAAAACCATTAAAACGTAAATCTATCAAAAGTAATCTTGGTCTGCAAGCAGGGTTATTCGTTAATTGTTGAACTGCCACTATGAGATTTCCAAAGTAACATTTTAAATTTTATAACGTTCTTGAAGACCACAGTTTACTCTACAAGAGTATTATAAAACCAGTATAAAACCAAAATGTTACTAGGGATGAGACAACACACCCACTTTTTAGTGACGAACTCAATTCATCTATTGGATCTAGACGCATTAACTCTTTGGTTACAAACTTTAGCTTCCTATACCCAAGTAGCAAAATTAATTTTATGATGCACTTGAAGCACACTTCTAGACTTGTGCCTTAAAACCACATTTAAAGCCAATTGTCCTACAAGCTTGCTCCAAGACAGCCATAAAACCACTATAAGACGAAAGAGGCCCACTCTTGAGATGGTGTTCAAGACCATTTTTCAAGGTTCGCTTAAAACTTGTTAGTTTTATCAAAGTGAGCTTATGATGGCTTGAAAGATCAGCATAAAACCCTGTTAGGATTACTAAGGAATTTGACAGCATGTGTTTTCGTTATCTAGATGCGCTGATGTTTATACTTGTTTATATTGAATTTTTTCTGAACAAAATCGAACAGTATCTCATAATGATGAACATTATTATGGATGCGTAGAAAAATTTAAACTTAATTGCATTGTGATCGTGTAATTTCACATGCCACAACCACTTTGTCGATGGTTTTCCGAATAAATGTAACAAATATTGAATGCGCCTTATTTATATTGCCAGATAAAGTATTATTTTGAAAAACGATTTTTATTTAAAAAATTATACATACCCAAAAACATAAATTTTGCTCTACTTTTTATTTCGCAGATGTAACAATAATTGTTTTATGCCCCAATCTATTAAATGACTCATACATGTAAAATGAAAACAAATAGTTTTCAGCAAGGTCTTCAGCGTTCATATAAAAATGGCTTCCATCAAGAAATTTGACGCAGACGATAATCCGCCATGATTTCAATAGTTTTATCGAAAACCATCATAAGGTTGGATTAAAACCACTTTATCTCATACAAAACCTGTTAGGTTTATGCAGGAGCATGATAAATTGAACTAGATTTATCGCAATCTTGACGAAGCTTAGTTTGTCTTGAATAAAACTAACTAGTACTGGTCAAAACTAAGAAGTTTTATTGAAGAGCGTTATAAGTTTGGTGCTTTCATTATAACATGTTGTTTACATATCCATTGAAAACAAGTCGTTCATTTGGAAAGAGTTCGCCGTTAAATATTTACTAAACTGAATATCTGCACAAAATGCTGAATTTAATTAAAACTCAATAGGGTTACTGCTCCTCGGGTTCATAATATCTATCTATCTATATCAATAACAATCGAGAACAAAGAATTGGAGCGCAAAATGTTTTGATTTCCATGTTTGTGATGGTTTTCAGTAGTGGGCACGTATGATTGCAATAAAAAAACGACACATATTGAGATCATCCATTTTGCGAATATTGTCATATAATAACATGCAATTCAACTGAAAAAGAAATTCATATAACTTATTTGTTTACCTGTTAGTTAAACATCTATAGGGTTATTTTTAGTCAAAAAGTAAATAGTTAATACTTCTTTATTAAAAATAAACCAGCTTCGAAATACGAGTAGAGTTGATAGTTCGATAATGATTTTTGGTCGCGATTTTGCAACAATATGTTAAAGATTTCAAAAATCTATCGTATAAATACTTAATTTGCCAGTATGCGTAGCTCAATCGTCCGTTGAAAACTGGAGAAATTCGCCTGTGTATTGTACCCAGTTGGTTATGATTACGAATGCCCAAAAAATCGAGAAAATGTACTTTGAGGAAAATTGATCGGTCGGTATTGGAAGATCAAGACAGCTGGTGGTAAATTTGATCCGATAGAAAGAAAACTGCAGCTGATGATCCGATAGAAGAAAAACAGATGCTTGCGCAAATAGGACGTATGACGTATATGGGACGTATATGGGACGTATATGGGACGTATATGGGATATGGGACGTATATGGGATAAATTTACATTATTTTTGCCTTTGATCCACTTGTTTTTAATTTATACACTTGTTTGCGTCCAATTTGACATTATGCTTTGTTTGTTTTGATATATTCTTCAACAAGAGCAATTTCTCCCAATCAAAACCACATAGTTTTAAGGAAGTTTTATAAGGGCATTTTCAAGATCGTTCTTTCTTAATGAAGAGTACCATAAAACTTTCTCAAAACTATTTGGTTTCAATTGGGATAGAGTGCTCTTGCTGCATAATTTATCAAAATAAACAGCTTAAGATGGACCTGGAGCATATCATAAAACTATTATAAGAGAATTTAGCTTTCAGGTAACTTGGACTAGATGAAAACTATGATAAAACTCTACAGTTTATGCGAACCCTTGATAAAACTGCAATAAAACTTGAATAAATCCAAATAGAATTCAAAATGTTACTTGGGAATGTGGGCGTCAAAACTAAGATAAATTAATCTACTTAGTCATTGTACGTGTTATCGACAGGTGTTTTATGAAACACTATTGGAACCTTTTTTCTTTACATTTGATTCGATCCAACTGGAACTGGATGTCGCATTGTGGATAAAATTTTGCATTAAACTGCACCGTTTTAGCTGACTGACTGTTGTACAGCTTTGTTCTATTTTCTGCAAATTGAATCACGAGATTAAAATTTTGTATGTTTTGGCGATTGAACGCGTTATTTTAACTATGGAATTCGGATCAATGTACTTTGCAATTACGCCGCATTTCTGAGCAGCAAAATAAATAATTATTTTATTTATTCAAACAAAATTCAATCATGAACATTATTTTGCTTCAGATTCCAACGAGAATAGTGTTCTATTGTTTGGAGGAAAAATAAATCACTGCTGATCAATCAGTTAATTGGTTTGCAGTCTTATTTTTTCCACTTGAAAAAATTTGTTTTTTTAACAGAACGATGCATTAGAAATTAAATGTCCACTCTTTATCACAATGCCAAATATTTGTCAAATTCCCTCAGACATATATCAAACTGTTTAGATATCGACATGGGTATCAGGCAGACTTGACAAATTTGTTAATATTAATAATTTGGTATTTGTTATTGTGACAAATACAGAGCTGATAACTTTTGCGCTATAGCTCAACATGTGTATCTGAAATGAACGAATAAGCTATAGAGATAATTGCAATAAATTTATGAAACATATTTTAGATGGTGCGCTTTTTCTTTTAAAAACAGCCTAAAATCGAGCCCAAAATTTAAAAAATACTTTTTATCTATTTTTTATTTGAATTAAATCTTTCCTCGAGCGATTTTGTCGCATGCGTCACTGTGTTCCGTGCTTAAAGCCACACCTTGACAGCTAGCACCAAGTTTAGCACCAAGTTTTCGGCTTCAATCATATTGTATGCAGATGACAGCCGTTTCAGGGGGCTGGCTCTTCCGAATCACTCGATTTTTGATAAGAAAATTATTTTGAGTTTTAGTGGAATGTTTATTCACTGTCATAATTAAGACAGATACAATCCCATTGAATTCACCCACTTTATATTGTATCTTGACAGATTTATTCAGTATATCTTACTACGGTGTCTTATTTCTACTTATTTCAGCGCACTTGAAGTAGAAATAAGCACCGTAGTAAGATAAGTACCTAGATAAATTATTATACGCATAGTATAAATAGTGTAAGCTGCGATCATTTTCTTCAAGTCGAGTCAAGTACGAGACACTGAAGACGGCCTTACTTTTGAGGTCGAAATACGTATCTGTCAAGATACAATTAAGTGGTGGAATTCAATGGGATTGTATAAACTCGTCTTATGACTCGATTTTTATTGTGTTTAGACGCGCATGACGTTGACATAACACTAAAACGGGGTTTGGTGAAAAACGATCTTTCTAGAACTCCTGTATTATCAAAATGATGCTAATAGACATATGGGAGTTGGAATACACGAACATCTTTAAAATGTGAACTGCCCTAACCATCACACAATAATTACATGAGATTTTCAAAAAAAATAGTTCGACAATTCAAAGCATTTTATCAACCAAGAATTCTGAGAGCATCTCAAGCAAAAATTCAGGAGAATCAACTGAGGAATGTCTAGGAATTTCTAAGAAAAAGTTTTTCTAGGTTTCTTGCAGGAAGAATTTTCCAGCGTTTCTGGAGGAAGAATATTTTCCAGAAAAATTTGGAGCAAGAACTTCACAGAATCCTTGGATAAAAAGATTCCCAGAGTACCTGGTGAAGGAATTTCCCCGAGTTCCCGAAACAGAACGCCAAATTTTCTAATACAAAGAATTTTTCAAAATTTAATAAGGAATTCCTTAGAACTTCTTGCGAAGAGATTCTCTATAATTCCGGGAAGAGTAATTCTGAGCTCGTTAACTTGACGTATCTTTCTACACTTTCTACAGCAGCTTTTGTAAAACACAACATTTTATCGGTGCGCCTAAAATTCACAGGCAGCAAGGTGCCCTTCAAAGATGGCGGTGTGCAGCTTACACCGGAACTTTTTCAAATCCCTTAATCCCTAAATTGTATTGGGAAAAATCGAAAGCACATCTGACAACTGATTTATTCTAATTTCGAAATGTAGCACGACAAAATATTATGACGTAAATTTTCACGCGTGTTTTATTATGGTTATTGGAAGAAAGATGAAAAATTTTATCAGGAATGATTTCAAAACGATATGTGTCATATTTTTGAAGTCAATGCCGAACTTTTCCCACCATATATATTGCTAAATCATTAATTCAGTTTCAGTTAAGCGTGATAGGGCAACATCGCATCCTAGAGAAGCCTAACATCCCGTGGCTTTATCTAAAACACTCTCTCGTAAGTCGCATGTTAACATTCCCTCAACACTAGTCAGCAGATGTAATAATCTCGAAGATAAGAGTGAAAGTCCATCTCGTTAATCCGAACCGAAAAGATAATTACTACATCTGACATTCATAAAAGGGTTCACGACCACATTTCAGATGTCGTCTTGGTCCGTGTTTTCTGTCCCTGCTTTTACGCAATAGTCCAAAAGAAAACGGTTTCGTTTCCAGTGGCCATCACCGACCAGTGGACTTAGGCGAAAGTGTGTGGGCCTTGGTTCGCTTGACCCTGCTTCTGATTCTGTTTGGTGACAGTGCAACGGCACCCGTCCCGTGGTAAGACCATTAGCATTTAAAAGATATCTGCCGTCTCGTGTAGGATTATCTGAGTACGAGGCGGCCAGCTGGTTTTACGGTGCTGGAGATGATGTCCGATAATCGGTGGAAATTCCTCGAAACGACCCATGTCGTCCGCAGTTAAAAAGGAATTCAGCTTCGCCTTACATGCTGCATACTTTGTACGAGCAGTCATCACACAGGTGGACAGCGTTTATGGTCGCTAACTAAGCTAAAGGCGGCGACTATGTCGCTCATGTGGTTCATTGCTTAGTAGGTGAAAGACTCGGTGAAATGGGTGCAATTTCACACCGTTTAGTCGCGCAAAGGCGAAACTGGCAAAAATGTGGAACGGCTCGTGGCAAATGGGCAAATGACCGACCGCAGGGTTGAACGAATATGTGCATCAATAAGCGTTTTTCGCACGTCAATTGCTTGATTCAACCATGACTGTCGTTAACGTTCGGGATCAAGTAAGGGACAGCAGCATATCATTTACCAAATGTCCAACGATTTCTTTCCTTTTGCTACCGGGTATTACTGATTAGAGCTAAACGAAGAAAGGCAAGTGTCAAACAGTGCGACGAATTGAAGCCATTGAAGCACTGTGGTCAAGAATGTAATTTGTACCATGAAATAAGGCTTGTTTATCAACAAAAAATGCCACCATCACTTGCAATGGAACAATAGTGACTTGAAACTAATTCGACTGATAAATAATCAATCAAAACGCATTATAAAATAAATCAAAGCAAAAATAAAAAAATAGATATTTTTTTCTTTTTCTTCCTTTGATTGTTTATACCATGAGCAAACGACTATAAACAGTTCCTTATGCAGTTCAGTCAAGGCAAGAGAATCGCTCAACGATCGTCTCCACAGTGCATTATTGCCCTGCATTAGCAGGGTGATGGGGGTCATTTAATTTGCATTTCAGCCCTTGCATCGGCATCGTCGTCTGTGCGACTCGGAGGTCTTACTTAATTATGGTATGCAGTAAGTGGTATCCACAGCATCTCGGTTCTTTCTCCTCACCCGATAAAACGACGACAATGTTCGCAGTCGTTGTCGCCGTCGATGGGGCAATAGTCATTAGAGAAAGTGCGAATTAGTTTTATTGCGACATTTATCGGTGTAAGGCGTGGCAGCGGACGGTGACGGCGAGGATGTTCTCAGAAAGGGGTTCGGAGTTAGCCGTTGCCCAGCCAAACGAGGCAAGGCCAATGACTTCGGCTCGGCGGAAAAATATGCCCAACAGGCGCGACCATAGACAACGGAAGAGGAGGAGTGTAAGTCAAACATGGCTATCATGCTAATTGCGATTTTGCGAATTTCACGGCCGTGAGCAGAATACGCTTACTTCTTTGGACAATTTCTCAAATTTAAACAAGCCGAATGCAAAAAAAAGTATGGTTGTGAGATTTATTGCTTTCCAATGTAGCAGAGCGGGATTGCAGAATGTTTGAGTTTTATTTGTTTTGGTTTGTTTGGAAGAAATGTGCTAAAACTAACAATTGTCAAGATGTTTCATGCGATAATCGCGTTCTGCCTTTCTTACATGAGTTGTGCTTGAAGGCTATAATTCCACTTCGAAACTTTATTTTTAACAGAGGACTCATATGAACATAAATCATTTGAGTACACGCGACCGCATGCGTAGAGCAGTCACGCTCATCAAATGCTTTAGCCAAGCAAGTATTTGGCACAGCAGAGTGTGATTCATTCACACTCTATACAAATCCGCCCAGCCCGTTGTTGGGATCATAGAGTGTGATGTTCTCGCTTATAAACAATATGAGCTCGCTTGACTGTAACCGCGGTGGATGTTGGTACTCGGATTCTGATGGCTTTTCCGCAAACGGGAACTTTAAGTGGTCTTGTTGTGTAGGGGTCCTATCTAGAGGGTAGGAGGTTGAGGGTTCGAGTCCCTCCAAGACACGTGGATTCTTTTTCGCAAATTTCATATCAACTTGTCCATTCCGAAACATGTGCTGTGCATATGCACAGCTAAGGTATCTAACAAGTAAATTAATTTCCAATCGACTCAACTAAAAACCCTGAATAATCCACCTCGCTGTTGATGCCTTTCTCGTGCAAAAAGACTGAAAAATATGAATGAGAGTTTTTTAGCGTGTTTTGTGGATAGAAAATAATGTTTTGGTCATAACTTCTGATCGCATAGTCCGTTCTGGCCAATTTTCAATGCTAAGTTCCAAAAAGTCATCAAATTTGCACAAACACATACATACACACATGCAGACATCACCTCAGTTCGTCAAGCTGAGTCAATTGGTATATAGCACTATGGGTCTCCTATTAAAATTTCGTTCTTGGAGTGATTTTCAAACAAAATTCGTCTCGGCTAAACCTTCGCTTCCACAAAATTGTGATCATAAGAACCGATTTATTTTTCAATACCTACCAAATAAGAATCATGAGAAAATTTCACTTGGCTGCCAATAATGCCATCCATGCGAATAAATATTTTTAGCATCTCCCTGCGACGCGCCTCTTCCTCGTAATTCTGCTATGGACGGCAACTCTCTGGCGTCGCAATGCGGTTAATTTGCACTCTGAACTAAATTCTTTACACAACAACCTTCCCTTGTATAAGATGGTGGTCCTGAAAAGAACCAGTTTTTTTGTTCCTGCAACAAAACCAGATCCAAAACCATGCAAGAAAATTTCAATGGAGTGCCGCTGACTCCGACAAAAGCCACTCGATAGTTTGCCACTAAACCGCTACCGATGCAAAAACCACCGCCATCGATGCTAGGACCTCTACTAACGCTATCGTTCTATGCACTCTCCATCGTACAGAAATGAAGCGCGAGCTGTTATTGTTGTTGTTTTTGTGAACGGGATTTGAATCCTTTGGATCATTCATCCCCGATGGTGTCGTTCAAAGTTGGTGTAGCAGTTTAGTTCCGACCAAAAATTGGATCAACTTTTCTTCACATGGAGGTGACAAAATCTCTTCAAGTGTGCCTGACGTGGTTGATTGTGACTCAGGGGGATCCCACAAGTGGTGCAGATTGGTAATTTGTGATCCGGTAAATATGGGTGAGACGGTTGTGGACAATTCGTAATCGGGAGAGGGCTCTACGGTATTTAAAGTTACTATTATCAATCAAGGAAGGTTTTATTCTCCGGAGTGCAGTGTCTCTTTTTAAGAACCAGCAAAGGTTCCAACTATCCCGGGTTTTCTCCTTGATTCATCTAACAGCATCTACGGATGGAATAGGAACATCCTCCCGGGGAGCATTCCGGCCAATGCCGGCCAGGAAATCTGCTTTCTCATTGTCATGGATGCAGAGTCACTAAAAATAACAGTGGGTCTATTGTTTTGAGAGGGGTTTGGGATAGAGGATATCATCAAGGCATAGGCCTCTGAAAATGGAGCAGGTTGGGGGAAGGGTGATATTTGTTGAATCGTTCACAATCACAACACCATATCCGACTTTTCCATTATGGAACGTACACATGGTCAAGCAGTTTGACCAACATTGACTCCACCTCTCGTTTATTCAAACATCCATCAAGTTTTACCAACAGCGGCACGAACATTCAACTTATTCGACCAACAATATCACACACGAACGACCGAAGCGCCAACTTGAGCACCAACCATCAAAAAATAAGGTGAATCACTACTTGTTCCTATGAATCCGATTCCCGGCTCACTGCACAGAAAACTAAGGATTTATACTTTTTGGAAGCCGTAGGTTTATGATTGATAATTTCAACAAAGTTTCCCATTTTTTTAGCACAATACTTAATATTTTCCAACTATTTATTTCACTCCTAATTGGTCCAATTATAGAAAATAAAAATGTAGATTCCGAACATTCGCTCACCGTTGCTACACCACTGAGCCGGAGTGAATCTTTCCACTTATACAAAACGGTATTTACATATAAACACCTACCTGAAAATCGTCACAGTTCTCAATACAATCACTGCTTCAATCTGTTAATCACCACACAATAATTCTAAACTCACGCACTTTAATCTTTTCTATTTGTTCGTTTCACTAGAACTAATACATATAAACATATCAGAATACATTTAAAAATGTATCCTCAAACCGAACAAAAATTCACCTCGGCCTAAGAACTTCTAGCCGCACCGTGCTGCCAGAAGGCCAGGAGTCTTTTTTAGTATGAAAAAAATCCTTCATCGTTCATAGGAAAACTATCTAATTAGTTGACGCTATCATGTTATTTATAATTCTCTCGATTGCAAATAGTAAAAACATAGTTTTTAAGCGTTTGGAAGTAATTTGGATGAGTGAATATATCTTTTCAACCAAATAAAAATTATTATAAATAATACCATCTGGCATCATGTCGGCGTTGAACGTGCATATTTTTGTTTACGTCGCATTTTCTACCGTCCCGAGAGAGAATGAGAGTAAGATGTTGAGAGATTGAGCGAAATTTTGCTTAGGCCGGGAACTGGTTTGGAAGTGGGCCGGATATGCAATCGCTATGACTGAAATGAGTGCTGCACATCGTTAATTTAAATCAAATGAAAGCTTTTTCAAACGATGTTTACCAAGAAAAGCTATTTTTTAGCAGAAGTGAACCCCTTTGCGGTATTGCACGGCCCACGAAATTCAGGAAAAGTTGATTCCTGTCATAAATATCAATTAAATAATGCAGTCGTATGCATGTTAGGCCTGGAATGGGGTAATGCAACGTACACACCAGTCAAGCAGTTTGACGAACATTGACTCCGCCCCCAAGAAAACGCTTCGGTTGCTGCTTTGTTTGAGCGTGTGTGAAGTTGTTCGAACAACCATTTGACAGTTGGCGGCTCGGGTGGGAAAAATTTAAACGGTTTGATTTTGGTTTGAGTTGTCAAGGTTCGCCGAACATGTTTGAGCATTTGTAGTGAAGTTGCATAAACCGCCATATATTTTTTGATGGTTGGTGCTCAAGTTGGCGCTTCGGTCGTTCGTGTGTGATATTGTTAGTCGAATAAATTGATTGTTCGTGCCGCTGTTGGTAAAACTTGAGGGATGTTTGAATAAACGAGAGGTGGAGTCAATGTTGGTCAAACTGCTTGACCGTGTGTACGTTCCATAAGAAACCCTATTTCACACACGTTCAAACAAAACAGCAATCGAAGCGTTTTCTGGGGGGCGGAGTCAATGTTCGTTTAACTGCTTGATTGGTGTGTACATTGCATTATGGAACGTACACACGGTCAAGCAGTTTGACCAACATTGACTCCACCTCTCGTTTATTCAAACATCCATTAAGTTTTACCAACAGCGGCACGAACAATCAATTTATTCGACCAACAATATCACACACGAACGACTGAAGCGCCAACTTGAGCATCAACCATCAAAAAATATATGCGGGTTTGTGTAACTTCACTTTAAATGCTCAAACATGTTCAGCGAACCTTGGCTCCACCCCCGACAACTCAAACCAAAATCACTCCGTTTTGATTTTTTCCAACCGAGTTGCCAACCGTCAAATGATTGTTCGAACACCTTCACACACGGTCACGGTCACACAGCAACCGAAGCGTTTTCTTGGGGGCGGAGTCAATGTTCGTCAAACTGCTTGACTGGTGTGTACGTTGCATTAAACACTGAGCCATCTGTATAGGTATGTTTATGTCTAGAGTACTTGTTGGAAATGAGTTCATGGAAACAAGCCTGAATTTTAGATGGAGGGTCACCAGCTTTAACCTATTTTAAAAGAGAAAGGACCGCAAAAGTGGACCGCATTCGGTAATAATAGCAGAGATTGGACTGGTGATAAACCGTTTGCCGATCATTGTACCACCTCTATCAAAGAATCCAATTCCGTAGAACATTTTAAAGAGAAGCCAGGGTTTAATTACGCGAATAACTGTTGTTCTGTGTGCGCTGCGTATTTTGGAGCCTATGAGCCAGATTAGGCTAATACGAATGTCGCTTTCAAGGTGGGCGCCAAGGATTTTGAGGGATTGCTTAGATTTAACAACAGTGTGATTCAGGGTGAGGTCAGGTAATTTGCTTAACTTTTTTTTTTCTGTTAGTGCTGATATGAAGAAGTTGTGATTTATCGGGGGAAATAGAGAAACCGTGATGGTCTGCCCATTCCGAGACAGAATTTACAGCGGATTGTATTCGTTTTCTGGCGAGGGATTTGAAATTATGAAAGGTTAGGATGACAATGTCGTCAGCATAAACCAGAATATGGACATTAGGAGGAATGTTTTTAAATAGTGATTGCATGCAGATGAGAAAGAGGGTGGGTGCTATAACAAAACCTTGAGGAATTCCATTCTCTTGACTCCTTACCTCGGAGCGGTTGTTGCCTATAGCGACCCTGAATCTTCTGTCCCCCAGAAAGCATTGTACATAGCGACCCATGGGACCTTTGATTCCCCATTCCTCAAGAGATTTGAGGATGGGAAAACGCCACGCACGGTAGTAGGCTTTCGATAGGTCCAAGAGATTCCAAGAGAGAAATGAGCCGTCTGTTAACCATCTTTTCAAGAATCTTCCCGATGCAGTTAAGGAGATGGAAACTCATATGTGAATATGTACGTTATGTGGAAGATATTGATTTGGAAAATGTATTGGAGGTAACCACTTTCCTTCGATGGGACTCGAACCCATGACCCTACAGTACGCTGGTGCTTTAACCAACTAAGCTACGAAGGACCTCCGTCGGCCTTCGCAACCTAGCGGCTACTGAACGAGCTCGAGATTCCCAAATTGGGTCATGGGTTCGAGTCCCATCGAAGGGAAAGTGGTTACCTCCAATACATTTTCCAAATCAATATCTTCCACATAACGTACATATTCACATATGAGTTTCCATAACATTGTAAATTAACGTCCAAGTCGGGTGGTTTAATCCCCGGAAATAGGCAATTAACTTTGATTGAACTGAACCTGAGTTGCGTGCTCTTGCCTACGCAATGCGGTCGGGTCTGAGCTTGACGACCGACTGGCAAATGCTTACACAACCTCACTTGATCAGTACCGTTGCTGATGAAGAATGTGTATAGCCGCCAGACATTCTAAATACTCACGCTCCTCTAATGTGGACGTGTACAATACACATGTGGAAGTATTGGCTTGAGAAATGGATTGCGAGTGATTTGACTATGCGTCCAATTTGGGAATCTCGAGCTCGTTCAGTAGCCGCTAGGTTGCGAAGGCCGACGGAGGTCCTTCGTAGCTTAGTTGGTTAAAGCACCAGTCTAGCGTACTGTAGGGTCATGGGTTCGAGTCCCATCGAAGGGAAAGTGGTTACCTCCAATACATTTTTCAAATCAATATCTTCCACATAACGTACATATTCACATATGGGTTTCCATAACATTGTAAATTAACGTCCAAGTCGGGTGGTTTAATCCCCGGAAATAGGCAATTAACTTTGATTGAACTGAGTTAAGGAGAGTTATGGAACGGAAACTGTCGGCCCTCTGACAGTCCGTGTCAGGTTTAGGGATGGGGACTATTAGGGAAGATCCATTAATTACGTAACGCAAAAATTGGGCATTTTCAACCCCCCCTCCCCCCTATGTCACACTTTTTGTATGAAATGTCTGAAAATTTTGTATGGATCGTCACACTTTGGCCAACCCCCCCTCAAAGCGTTACGTTATTTGTGGACGATCCCTTAGGCCTTCTTTTCAAGAATCAGGTATATTACTGTGAGGAATAAGAGAAGACCCATTCATTAGCTTAAAAAATCTCTATAAAAACGATATCCCGATAATAATAATAAAAGAAATTATGCACCTCTATAAATAAAAGCAATTATAAATAAGCAGGCGTGTAGAAAAGGTTTGTTTGAAAGCTCTAGATTGAAATCAGTTATTGGTCTAATCTTGGTTCGAAAAGACATCAATTGTCAATTCTCTACAATGGCGTCGTCGGTAGAAGGTTTGAATCAATTTAATTTGTCGTATTATGAACAAAGACTAGACCAATAAGAAATGGTTTCTGATGGCAGACAACCAAAAAAAAAAAAAAAGAATTGGACTCTGACGGACATGGGCAGAGATCCTAAAAATGAAATTGCGAGTAGTCTCTGATGGACATAGGCGGAGATGAAGTGTTACGGTTTCTGATGGACAAAGACAGATAACCGGATCAAAATTAGACTCTGACAGGCATGGGCAGAGATAAAAAAAATATATATATGTATATATATAAATATTATGTTTTTTTGTTGAAAATGCAGATTGAGTCAATTATATTTTGATAATCAAACATTTATGCAGCTCGATTCCGAGAAAAAAAAATAACTTAGTGCTAAAAGTTGTTGACGTTGCTAAGGTTGCTATAGCAAACTACTTCAAAAGGAGCTGCAGATACTGCTGAGAAACCAGCGTCTAAAAAAAGGCTCCAGAAAGAACTAGAGGCGTCGCGAGCTGAAATTGAAACCCTAAGAGCAAAACTTCATGAGATTACTAGTAACGAAAACCGCAGTAGTATGTTGTTAGTATCAGAGCTCGATGAACAACTCCCGCAAGCACAATCCAGTGAAATTCGTATGGAACGGCCGAATACAGCAAGTGAATCGGTTATGATGGCGTCCATGACACATTTGTCGCTGAGTACACTGAATATTCCGGAGTGCAAGCCGTCGGATGGAGAACTCGAAGTTGACAAACAACCCAACTAACATTCACACAGCTCTTTGGCATTCGGTGTTATTTATTGCGGTTTTATTTAGGCAATAGTCATGCTCTTCAGCTTACAGAAAGCATTTACCATGCGTGAATTATGATCCTTCTATAGGTTGTTTTAAAAACCTTTTGAAGCAGGTTATATATTCCGGATACTATGAAAATTTAAATATGAATTTATTGAGGCACTTCTTGCCTTGGTTAAACCCATATGTAAAGTAATAATAAAGCTTTGTGATGTTTGTTTTAATTGGTACTATGAAATACTTTTTAAAGTCGTTTTGTGACTATAAATGTTACTTTCAAAACAATTGACTTTACATGAGATGTATTGGCATTTATGAATGCTGTAAACATTGCATTTCTGATCGATTGAAAAAAAACGATAATTGCGAAGTGAAGGCGAGTAGTAGCTAAAAACTTCATTCTTACATCAAATATAATCTTTAAAAATTACTAAGATGCGTGCTTACTCACAATATGCATGCTGAGCCATTTTCAGTTACATAAATTATCTCGATGCCGAAATTTGCGTTTCCAAAATCGCGAGGTGGAAAGACACTAACGATAGAAGAAATAACATGGTGTGCGTACCTGCCCCATCCATATCAAACGTTTCACATTTTCTTTGACGATGGTACGGTAAAGCACGGGATGCATTTTTATTTCTGGAAGAGTAAGAGTGCCGTCACAAGCGACAACTAGTGTAGTATTTTATTTTTTACTTACGTGTATAATCACGGGGATGGCAAGCTACGCTATCTTTGTCACATCTTTTCTGAGTCACCAATGCAACATAAACAATTCCGATGGTGAAAATGATATAAAACGAACAAAGGCATAGACAGTACCTTGTGCAAGTAGCATTATGGAGAATTGAGCAAATAAGTTGAACATTCTTAAGTTTGAAGCATGGAATAGAGTGTAAAATTGTTTTAATTGATAATAAGTTTAATTTTTCTCTATTTTCCCAAGATTGTATCATGTTGCATTATTGAGTGGTATGGGCGTTTTGCATCATATTCTCCTGTAAAAACGTAAACATTCAAAATTCACGCACATACTATTGCAAAATAAATCAGTATTGGGGTAATTTGACACTGGGGGATAAATTTATCCCCCAAAAAAGAACGAACAGGCAAACCTGTCAAAATCCATAGTGAAAAAATTGGATGTCGCTCCTCTGTGTATAATTGATCAATTCGGAATCCGGAATGTTCCGAAAACTTACATCCATGCGGTTTGTTTATTTTTATTTGGAAAACTTGAACTGTCAAATTCTCTCTTATTATGGTGATCATTAATGTTGAAAAATGACCAATCGGCATTTGTAATAGCTAATGTATATAGTACATAAGCAATTACGCATGGAAAAAAGCTTTTTTATTGTCACATTTAAACATTGTGATTTTAAAGTTGATTTCATCGAAGCAAAGCAATTTGAACAAATTGATCACGAAAAATCATCTCGGATGCCATCGCCATATTTTTTTCACTTAGCATCAGCAGACACTTTGAATTCAAATATGTATTTATACTGCATTTCATTCATCCTATTTTATAAACGAATAAGCTACGAACAATCAAAAATCAATAAATATTAATGCAATAAATAATAAATGCAGAAAAACTTTTTTTTTTGTTTATCGAACAATTAGCTTTTTAAAAAAAAGTTATTAAATTGAAGCTTACTGAGAGCGCATCAGTTATATCAATGTTTTGCGCTATATGACACAATAAATCTGAATCGGCACCAACATTTTATGCACCATGCAGCAACTCTGCTTCAATTATTTTTATCTATGGTTTAGTTCAGAATATTTCATTTACATATTTGATTATGGCATCTTATGGTTTCATACAAAATAAATTTTAATTTATTTTGTTGAGACTGAACGTATTTTATTATTTCATGTGATTGTTTGAATAAAACTAGATCTAGAGAATTCCGCAGGCATCAAGATTAAGTAGCTTAGAAAAGGTTTTAACTAATGCCAACTTTCTTTTATAGCAGTTTGCACATGGATTTCGAAAGGTTTTTGGTGCCAATTTTTTGTTCAGGTTTTGTCAGTTTCTGATCTTGAATTTCGTCTTACATTTACACTTAAAAACCATTGCAAGAGTGGGCCAACTAGGCAGATACTACTCTTCAAGAGGTTTTGGTGTAAGCGATCGAGAGGCAAATGCCTTGGCTAGGGTTTTATTGTCGTAGAATTCAAATACTCCTGTAGCAATTCATAAAACTCAAAATGTTACTTGGGAAGCCTACCTACGCTGGAAGGAAATCCTGGAAACCTCTCTCAATTTGATAAGTACGACCGATGAGCGAACGAAAATGGGGATCTTTAAGATAAAGGCCGGAGCTAGTCTGCTGGAGATCTTCCAAAGCACAATCACGGCCACGGGCATGCCGGATCAACTCACGTTTCCGTATTCGAATGCTATCGCTCGTCTGGATGGCTACTACGGGTCACGAGCATATTTGATGTCACAGCGGAGCAAACTGATGAACATGAGTCAATCATCGAAAGAGGACAACATACAGTTCGTTCGTCGTGTTGGCGTGGCTGCCAAGTTATGTGAATACAGCAGTGAAGAGGAAATGGAAGCGATTGCAAGAACAATCACAAAAGGAACCACAGACAGCGTCGTTCGCTCTCTAGCACACCGTAATTGGATCAAGCAAGGATCGATGAAAGACCTCATCGATATGGTTCGAGACAGCGAGATTGAGAAGATGAACGAGGAAGAGTTTCAGCGCAAGAACAGATCATCAAAACCGCAATGTTTTTGATATTCTTAAATGCAATCTAGCAACTATTCTGTGTGGTAAATTAACACGCTTGCTATTGGTTTACAGGGTTGTCAAGAAGCGAATAGAAGACAGTCTGAAGCTAAGCACAGTTTAAATTCGAAGCTACTGAAAATTGACACCAATAGTATAAAAACAAGTACGTTTGAGATAGATACGTTAGGACAGTCTTCCAACGTGGTACTAACTGAAAAAGATGCGCTGATTAGAGCTAAGGTTGCAAATGTGG
Organism: Armigeres subalbatus; assembly: GCF_024139115.2. Taxonomy (NCBI): domain Eukaryota; kingdom Metazoa; phylum Arthropoda; class Insecta; order Diptera; family Culicidae; genus Armigeres; species Armigeres subalbatus. The sequence continues at coordinate 68,208,135 of NC_085140.1, forward strand.
AATTTTTTTCTTTATCGACTCCGGTGCACAAGTGAATACTGTCACGAAGAATTCTTTCAATGATATTCTGTCAAGCTCTAAGGAAATATATGATCTACGATATTCGGCCGACAAACCTCTGCGAGCATACGCTTCAAGCGACGAAATAAAAGTTATTGCAACCTTCAGTGCCAATCTGTATATTTCAGAGGACCGGCCGTCAATGTTTGAGAAGTTTTACGTTGTTGATGAAGTCAGATCGCTACTAGGTTTCAATACCGCTTCGAGGTACAGTGTGCTAGCTGTTGGACTTAACGTTCCAATTATGGATGCGGAAGAGGTCTCATGGCCATGTGAACTAGCTAACCCTCGTATTCTTTTGTTGTCAACCAAAAAGTTCCCTACGTTCAATATAGCTCCTGTCAGTCTAAGCTATAACAAAGATATCGCTCCAGCTCGGAATGTATTCACATACATTTCTCCGGCGTACAAAGATAAAATGAAGCAAATGCTGCAAGAGCTTCTATCTGCCGGAATCATCGAGAAGGTGACAGATTCAATGGATAGATCCTTCTGTTCATCTTTACTGGTTGTTCCAAAGGGAAAGGACGATATTCGTAAGTCAATCATTACGAGGCCCTAACAAGTGTATATTCAGAACGCCATTTCAAATGCCAACTTTTGAATCAATCCTAATGGACCTTCATGGTGCCAAATATTTCTCGACAATCGACCTCTCAAGCGCTTTTCATCATGTACCACTAGATGAAGGTTCTCGTCATTTGACAAACTTTTTCTCTGGAGATACAATGTACCGGTATTGTCGCCTTCCTTTCGGGTTATGTAACGCTCCGGATATCTTCCAGGAGATAATGCAAACAGGTATCCTAGCTGGCTGTGAAGGAACTGTTAATTATTTAGACGATGTGCTTGTGTTCGGCGCTACTCAAGAAGAACATGATGCGAATCTAAAAGAAGGTAATTTATGCATTATTTTTTAATTTGAGGCCTATTTTGTTCATAGTAGTTAATTTATTATAGTGATGCGTCGATTTGAGAACCATAACGTCGAGATTAATCAGAAGAAATGTAGGATTTCAAAATCTTCGGTGGATTTTTTGGGTTTCACGTTGTCTGAAGATGGGTGGAGCATAGAGTCCGAAAAAGTGAGTGCAATTAAGAACTTTCGAAGACCACATTCTTTGGCGGAAGTCAAGAGTTTCTTAGGTCTGATCACATTTGTCGAGAAATTCTTGCTTAACTTTTCAAAAGGACCTAAGTAACATTTTTATCATGAACTAATTTGAGTACTGCAATCAAAAGCTTGCATGTTGTTCTGTTGATTGCGCTAGTCAAATTAATTCGTGAAAAAAATGTTACTTAGGACCTTTTGAAAACTTAAGCGAGAATTCATATATCACCGAGCAGATAAAACTAAAAATCTAAGGGATTTAGCAAAATCCAACCAGTTTCATTGGAATGCCGATTTGGAAATCGAGTTCAACTATCTTAAAGATCAAGCGTTAAAAGCAGTGGAAGTTTTGGGTTACTTCTCCCGAGACGATGTCACTGAATTGTTCGTCGACGCATCGCCATATGCTCTGGGCGCTGTCCTAGTGCAGTACGATAACTCTTCCAAAGCAAGGATCATTGCATGTTCATCAAAAGCCCTTACTGAGACAGAGCAAAGATACCCCCATACGCATAAAGAGGCCTTGGCTATTGTATGGGGAATCGAAAAATTCTCAGTATGCTGACAAGAGACGAGGAGCAAAGCCATCAGATATTGCAGTCGGCGATATGGTCGTGATAACGAAAATAAAGCGTTGCAAGAGCGATCCTATCTTCGGAGCGGAGAAATATACGGTGATTGCACGTGATGGAGCTAAAATCGTAGTGCGTAGAGATCGTGGGGTCCAGTTTTCGCGCAATGTACAAGATGCAAAGAGGATATCTGATGCTCATGAGCCGATTACACCAGAATCACTTGTAGGGGAAGATCAAATGATGGATGTATGCGATGACGACACACAAAGAAAATCAAAACGTGAAATGAAGAAACCGGCAAAATTCAAGGACATGCTGCTGTACACTATATATGAATAATTACACGGGAACTTACAACTTGATTGTTAAATCTGTCTTAACATTATTGAATTATAACAACATTTATAAGAATAAATAATCGCATTATTTTAAAAAATAATAAATAGGAGTAGACATGTAGGGTAATCTGAGGAATAAGAGAAGACCCATTCATTAGCTTAAAAAATCTCTATAACAACGATATCCCGATAATAATAATAAAAGAAATTATGCACCTCTATAAATAAAAGCAATTATAAATAATCAGGCGTGTAGAAAAGGTTTGTTTGAAAGCTCTAGATTGAAATCAGTTATTGGTCTAATCTTGGTTCGAAAAGACATCAATTGTCAATTCTCTACAATCACCTTTGCTCCAAATTCCGTTATAGATGGTTAGGATCAAGAGGAAGATTCTTGAAGCTTCGTCGGGGTCAGCTAACGAATCTTGGACTTTATTTAGGGCCCATTCGGCATTACTGTCGCTTTGAAAACTATGGGTAGATGCTTCGAGCTCGGCTTTGTGGGATAAAAAGGGTTCAGAATAGTTGTAGGAAGAAGAAAAGGTGGAGAAATAATCTGCAAGGTGTTCTGTGGTAATGGAGGGATCATCAGTAGTTTGATGGGTTTTCGGCTTTTAGTTCCGTTCAGTCGGTGGGTTTTGTCCCACAGTTCTTTCCTATTGGGGTTTATCGAGTCGATGAATTTATCCCAGCTGTTCTGTTTTGCCTGCTTGGTAGCAACCTTGGCTGCATTTCGAGCAGCTTCAAACTTATTATAGGCTGCAGAACATTTCCGTTCACCTCTTGCCACTCTTTGAAGAGCACGTATTTTTTTACGACGGAGTTTAATGACTGAACGAACTTCCGGATTCCACCATGGAACCGATTTTCTCCCGGAGAGCCTTTTGTTCTCGGAATGTGACGATTAGCAATAGTAAATAGTTGTTCAACAATTCGTCCAAAGAGGAAGGGGGATTTTTGGTGAAGCATTCGAAGACATCGTTCTGGTAGTTCGTCCAGTCGGCCAACTCATATAGGTAGCCATCTTGGACGGCAGGAAGTAACTGGTGGGGCTCTGTTCAAGGAGATGATAAGAAGGATGTGGTCACTACCACAGCAGTCGTCGTGAACACGCCAGGACAACTGGGATACTGGGTACATAGGGATAGATCAAGTGCGGATGACTTCCCAGGAGAGGGGCAAAGTCTGGCGTGACTACCATCGTTCAGAAGAGTCAGACCACATTCGTCGATGAACTGTTCGAGTAGCCGTCCTCGGATATTGTTGGAGGTGTGTCCCCAAAGAGTAGAATGCCCGGTAAAATCGCCGATCAAAAGAGCCGGGGAAGATATTTTATCCATAATTTTTGAAAGACTTGGTTAGAGGGATGATTGGGAGGAATATGAATTGTGGGGAATTCTATTTCGATGGCTATTGCTAGATCAATTCGGCGATGGGGGATATCAGATTGAATGGCTATAGCTGTTCCATTTCTATTAGAGTGAACAAGGTTTTCGCAAAGGTATAACTTATAGTTTTTAATGTAATCGGGTAAAATTGTAGATTCCTGTAGCGCTAATGCAATAGGATCATATTGAGAGATGAGCATTTGTAATTCTGGGAGCCTTCCTCTTAGTCCAAATAAATTCTACTGTAAAGCTAGGCAGGTTAAAGCTGGCGATTGGTTGGAGGAAAATTGATTATTTGTTTGGTTTCTTGGGTTGAACATTGTTCGATTGGGAGGCTAGATGATTGGGGTTCAGAGTGCTTTGCTTATTGTCGGCAATCGTGTGGAGGTGTGTAAAGTTGTGGTTGGTACCAGTGGAGGAATGATAGTCATCGGAGTTTTGTATTTTATCGGGGAATTCAGAGCTGTTTGCAGAGGGCTCCTTATTGAAAGGGGAGTGGATTTAGGTTGTGGGGCGTCTTTTATGTTTTGAAACGCTAGACCATCGGGAAAATTAGGTACTTTTGCTAACCGTGCAATGCTGTTATTTATCAAAACAATAAAAAGAGTGTTTTGGTTTAAAACCTTCTAAGTCATACGATTAGTAGAGCCAATTCGCTTTCTATTGGATTTCTTCTTCTACATCGTGGATCTATGCCTTAACTTTGCAGTGTATTTTATTCTAATTGGCTACAACTATGTAGGGCAGCGGTTCCCAACCTGGGGTACATGTACCCCTGGGGTTACCTTTGCCGAGCCCAAGTGGTACCTCGAACAAAATGCTTAATGGCGGATGAATTACAATTTTAATCAAAACTTATTGATAATGTTTTGACAATTTATATTTTTTTTTTATTTCTAAACTTTGTCTTGTACATAATATGCATGGCGATCAGTGAATCATGGCCTATTGAATCCTGACCTCCACAACCAGTACAATGGATGAAGGGCTGTGAGACAAAATATCAAAAGGGCAAAACCTCGAATAAACAAATATTGAAAAATTTCTATGCAATCTATCAGGCCAAAACAGAATGAACTCTAGAGTCTACAGATTTGAAAGCCTCCATTTGAGAGTCATAAAGATTTTTTCCCGAAAAGCTCAGTTGCTTCGTTGCACGAGAATTGGAAGCATCCTTCTACGCTTCTCGGAAGCCTCCTTACAAGTGACCCGGAAGCCTCATTTTAAGAGGTTCGAAAACTATCTTTTAAGAGGCCCGGAAGCCAAGCTCTTTTTCTATAAACTTTTTTTTCTGCTTTTTCTTTCAAAAGGCTCGATACCTTCTATCAAAAGGCTCGAAGCCTTCCTTTGATATGCTCGGAATTCTTTTCTCAAGAGGCTTGGAAGCGCCTATTCAAGCCTTTTCCGCCTTTTTAAGGCCTGGAAGACTACCTAGTTGCACAAATCTTACTGCTTTGGTTGCCACAGCACTTATGTGACTCGATTTGGTACTGTATGAGTTACAGAAACTCGTGTATGACAAGTGTGCTACTCGGGACTTTTTAAAAGCTCGAAAGTCTCCTTTCAAGAGGCTTGAAAGCCTTCCTTTAAAAGGCTCGGACGACTCTTTTAAGGCTCAGAAGCCTCCTTTTGAGTGTTTCGCTCTGGGAGGCTCGGATTTTTTCCTTCAAGAAGCTTGGAAGCGTCCACTCAAGATACTCCAATGCCTCATTTTAAGTGGCTAAAAAGCCACCATTCAAGAGGCTCGGGAGGCTCAAAAGTGTTTATTCAAAATACTCCGAAGCCCCCTTCAGGGGTCTCAAACGCCGCCATTCAATAGGCTCGGAAGACTCTTTTTAAGAGGCTTGGAAGCCTCCTTTCAAGAACTCGAAAACGTCCCATCAAGATGCACGGAATTATTTTTTCAAGAGATTTGAATGCGTATTCTTAAGAGGCTCAGATGCGTCCTTTCAAGAGACTCGGAAGCCTTCCATAAAATGGCTCGTAAGGTCTTTCAAGAAGCTCGGAAGCCTCCTTTCAAGAAGCTCGGAAGCCTTCTTTTAAGAGGCTCGGAATCCTTTTTCAAGAGGCTCGGAAGCCTTCTTTCAAGAGACGCGGAGGCTACCTTTCAAGAGACTCGGAAGCTTTTTTCAAAAGGCTCGGAATCCTCCTTTCAAGAGGCTAGGAAGCCTCCTTTCAAGAGGCTAGGAAGCCTTCTTTCAAGTGGCTCGGAAGCCTCCTTTCAAGAGGCTCGGAAGCCTCCTTTCAAGAGGCTCGGAAGCCTCCTTTCAAGAGGCTCGGAAGCCTCCATTCATCAGGCTCTGAAGCCTTCTTTCAAGAGGCGCGGAAGCCTCCTTTTAAGAGGCGCGGAAGCCACCTTTCAAGAGGCTCGGAAGCCTTTTTTCAAGAGGCTCGGAAGCCTCCTTTCAAGAGGCTCGAAAGCCTCCTTTCAAGAGGTTCGGAAGCCTCCTTTCAAAAGGCTCGAAAGCCTCCTTTCAAGAGGCTCGAAAGCCTACTTTCAAGACGCTCGGAAGCCTCCCTTGATGGAGCCTTCTTTCGAGAGGCTCGGAACCCTCTCTTCAAAAGGCTCGTAATTCTTTTTTCAAGCAGCTCAGAGGCTTCCTTTCAAGATGCTCGGACGCCTCCTTTTAAGTGGCTCGAAAGCCGCCTTTCAAGAGACTCGGAAGCCTATCTTCAAGAGGCTTGGAAGGTTCTCTCGGAAGAGGCGCGGAATCCTACTTCCAAAAGGCTCGAAAGCCTCCTTTCAACATGCTTGGAAGCCTTCAATAGTAAAAACAGTCCCTACAGTCAGTCCCTCGATGTAAGAACTTAATTTTAATTGGGAAGTTTAAAAAAAATGAAAATCGGAAAAGTTTATGGAGAGCCATATATTCCGTTAGTTTTCAGGTTCATTTCTCATATACTTGAAGAGTTACGATTATTTTCATTTACAGCAGAAAAAACATAGGGGGTATCTCAATTAATGCAAAAGTTCAAAGGGCTACCTCTCAAGAAACAGTTTGAGAACCGCTGATGTAGTGGAATGGTTCGGCACTTCATCCCATAGCTCTTATTTCCATCCCATCAAAAACAAAGCAATGAAAAGGAATTTGATTTGTTACTTATTTTTGGGATTTTTTTCACCAGTAATAAAAGCTTTTTAGCAAAAAGAAGCGACGAGATTGGTGCTGAATTTCTTTGGAGGACGATTTGGAGATTCTTCAACATCTCATATGTGTGACGTGTGATGTGTGATTTGAGACGCAAGTGAAGGAAAAATACTCAGAGGACATAATTGGGTTGATACCGCGGCTGGGGACAACATGAAAGACTTGGTTGATTCAGCAGACCATTTGATACAAACTCCAGGATGATTTGGAGATCTTAGATCAACTCATATGCCCAGATTTTAGACGCAAAACAAGGATAGATAGTCGGGCATAATTGAGTTGTTACCGCGTTTGGGAACATCATGGAAGCCTTGGTTGATCCGGTAGACCATTTGATTCAAACTCCAGGAAAAGTTGGAGACCTTAAAACATTTCATATGCTCAGAATTAAGACGCAAAAGAATGATAGATAGTCGAAGAACATAATTGGTTTGTTACCTCGGCTGGGGACATCATGGAAGCCTTGGGTGATTCAGCAGACCATTTGATTCAAACTCCAGGACGATTTGGAGATCTTACAACATTTAATATGTCTGGATTTGACACAGGTGAACAAAAAATACTCGGAGGACATAATTGAGTTGATACTGCAGCTGGTGACATCATGAAGGCCTTGTTTGATTCGGTACTCTTGGACAATTTGGAGATCTTAGAACAACTCATATGCTTACATTTAAGCCGCAAGTGAAAGACAAATATTCGTAGGACATATTTGGGATGAAACCGCGTCAATAATGTTTCACATTCTTTTTACGTCACGTGCCGTAAAAAGGAGGCCGTAAAACGAAGTAACGTATAAAAAACTTCCGTAAAAAGAGAGTTTATTGTAGTAAGATACCTTTAGTCCGGTAAGTTAACCTGCCCTCGAACCTGCCCGTTGCCTGCGGCCACTCCAGCTGCCTTGGTAGAGGAGTTGATGTCGGAATGCTTTTGCGCACATGGGAAGTCCAACGGCGAGACGAGCCAGCCTTGGGCTGAAAGTCTCGACAATAAAGACAAAAAAAAAGAACAACAGACGTCGATGCGTACAGTCACTCTTGAATTATTACCGGAGGGAATCAGAAAGTGTAAAAAAAACTTTGTTTCGAGGAATTTCAGTGCGTCGAGCGTAATGAACCCAACCGTACACTATCTGGTATCTGGGTATCCCCGCATCCAGGTGCCTGGTTGCAGATTTCTTTTACCATTAAAAACGCAATGCATTATAGATTTGTCCTTATTTTGTGGCTTTTATATTCCTAGAAAATAAAATACATAATTATTGAAAATGCTTGTGAAAACTACCAAACTCTTGCAACACGCAACGGAAAATATTTTGACATTTTGTTTGTTTATAGATACCGGATGAGTGCCAATGTTTTTCAATGATTCAAGGCCTACATTGATTAAAAAGGGTAAATATTTTCTACCTCTTGTCTAAATGTCTAGAATGTCAAAAAGGAACTCGCCATTGTCGAGCGCAAAATACTGGATATATGTTCAGTGAGATGGAAAACGGAACAGTTCCCCTACTACAATTCTTCCATTCTTCCCAAATTGATTTTTTATTTCAAGGCTGACAAAAGCTGGCAATGAGAAGGGAAAAAACCTTCATTGTTACCAATAATGCCTGGAATTTAGTCTAAAATACATCCTCAAAATATTAAGACATTGTACCAAAGTTTGTAATGTTCTTCTTATTCTTCTTAATGGCATTACATCCCCACACTGGGACAGAGCCGCCTCGCAGCTTAGTGTTCATTAAGCACTTCTAAAGTTATTAACTGCGAGGTTTCTAAGAAAGATTACCATTTTTGCATTCGTATATCATGAGGCTAGCACGATGATACTTTTATGTCCAGGGAAGTCGAGACAATTTCCAGTCCGAAAATTGCCTAGACCGGCACCGGGAATCGAACCCAGCCACCCTCAGCATGGTCTTGCTTTGTAGCCGCGCGTTTTACCGCACGGCTAAGGAGGGCCAAAGTTTGTAATGTGTTTTATTTGAAATTTGTGTTCCAATAGTTGCATTACCATTGTTTTCATAAGGGTCACTAAAACGTGAGAACACTACCACAAGTTTGTGTAGAAAAGGCATTCGAATATCAAGGAACTACAATTATATTTACCAAACTAATGACGATTAATTTATATTACGATTGGCAATGTAATGATCGATTCGTTGTTTTTATATAAATTGTAGTGCCGCCATTAAAGGTGCACTCTCAATTATCGGACAGTTTTCCCTACATTATAACGAACCTGCCAGAAAAGCACCCAAAGATCTATATGCAAGATAAATCTAGGCTACTAGATCACCGCATTTCCGTTCGCTGTTCCAAGCGACCACGTGACAACGCCCGATTGCCGAAGGGGTCCTGTCAACTGGCGCACCAACAGTTCCAGGTCAGTGGAGTGACATTGGCCTTCTGCAAAAGAATGGAACGCGGACGAAACAAAACATGGCTTTACCCGTACAAAGTTCCTTCGGGCTGCTCGAGCACGAAGAGAGCTGCTGATGTGACAGCTTTTGTGTAGGCTGACTTGTCTCGCCGGTCGTCGTGGGCACAGCACAGCGCACTGCATTCGGTACACAATGATGAACAATCAGAATCCGATCCGACCTGAGAAATGGGATTGGAGATCGTGGGTGGGTGTACGATTGGTACGATCATTGCACGGCATTTCACTGAATAGTTTGTTGTCCTAAGCGATGGCTTTAATCGGGTCGTTTGCAATTCAATGGTCCTAATGTGGTGACGCGGTGCAAGATCAAAGCGACATTGGGTCGAAAGAGTGGTTCAATAAACTCAGCGAAACTGCTCACCATTAATCAGGTCACGTCGGTCTCTTTAGCGACTATGGGATCGGAAAGCTAATCGAGGTTGATATTTGTACTGAGCGAAAGCTGTTTGAATTTCAATTACCAAAGGTGATTTACTGATTTACTTTATTTTCGTTCGATTCATTTTCAGAGGCCATACCCGCTCTGGTGGATACAGAAGCCTCCGCCCGACAAAGTAAAGCCGTATCGACGCATTGTCCCCGGTCATGTCCCCCGGCAGCAACACCAGCAGATCCGGTCTGTGGATCGGATGGGCTTATCTACGCCAACATATGCGAAATGAAGAAGAAAACCTGTACCAAAAACGCACCGAACAGTGTTACCGAGGATAAGGTGGGCTGCGAAAGGGCCCAGGGGTCTCAGTGCAGTCATCGCTGTCCAACGGAGAAGGATCTGGTGTGCGGAACCGATGGCCGAACATATCTGAATCGCTGTATGCTGCGAGTGCAAGCCTGTCGAGTGGGAACTGCTGCGGTGTCGTTGGCTCACGTTGGACCTTGCGCAAACGGAAGCATCATTCGGGAATCATGTCCAGTCGATTGCAATAGGCATATTTCGGAGTTGAATTTAGGGGCTTAACAATATGACTAATTATGGGTTTTAATTTTTAGTGCCCCTCAAGATGGACCAGTTTGCGCATCAGATGGTAATGTATACAACTCCACGTGCCAGATGAAGTTGATCACATGTGGACAGGGTGTCGTAAGTTCATGAATTACTGTATGCAAAAAGATCACTGTACTCGATATTCCGTTTTTTAGGTACGAACTAGCCGCAAGCATTGCCAGAGCACTCGCAACTGTCGAGAATCGTGCTGGCGAGTTGCCCGACCAACTTGTGGATCCGATGGCCGTTTGTATGCCAGCGCTTGTAAAATGCGATCATCCAACTGCGGCAAGCACGTCTTCGAAGTTCCAATCTCGTTCTGTATGGCCCAGGAACGTACCGGCGGAAGCTCAGCAGCTGCTACCAATAAGATCGAAGATTGCCCAACGGATTGCGCTCGGGAAGCTCAGCAAATGATCTGCGGAAGTGATGGAAACGTGTACACCTCGATGTGCGAACTAAAGATGTTGAACTGCGGGTGAGAATTCTAATGTTGGGCTATTGTAACAGAAACAGTTATTAATAATCCATAATTTCAGACAACGGAAAAAGATCCAGGTCGTCGGTATCGAACGGTGCAAGCAGAAGTTGAGCCGCTGCAAGTCCATCCCAGCCTGCAAGCACCACAATAAGAACAGTGCCTCGATTTTTGGCGATCAGAAGGATCTGCTGTGCGGTACTGATTCACGGACTTACAACAACGAATGCGAACTGGCGAGAGCTACTTGCCTGTAAGTTTAAGTTTCTTTTTTAAATGAATCCATGGTAAACACTTTAATTTCTTTCAGACGTGGAGTCCAACTCGCTCACATTGGAGCCTGCACACAGTTGAAGACTAAGACAGATCTGGTCGATTGCTCGAGCTGCACCTACGAAGAGGATCAGATTGGTCCCATTTGCGGCTCCGACGGAAACACCTACCGATCAAGCTGCGAACTGAAACAGAAGACCTGCGGTCTCCGAGTTGTGCCAGTTTCCCTCAAGAATTGTGCCACCACTGCTCACTGTGAAGCAAACTGTGAAACCGAAGCCACCAGCTACATCTGCGGCTCTGATAATAAGCTCTATCCGAACGAATGCTACATGCGAAAGGAGAATTGCGGCAAGCACATGTTCGTCGTACCAATTAAGCGCTGTTTGGCGGCCTTCACATTCAAGGGCTGTTCGCGAATGTGTCCGCAGGAGTTCGAACCAGTGTGCGGCACTGACGGCAAAACCTACTCCAACGATTGCTTCCTCAGCATTGAAAGCTGTCGATCGCGATCTCTGGTTCACAAGAAACACGATGGGCCATGCGGAAGGCCCGAAGAGCCGTCGCATAACTACTTGTACTAAATACCGAAACAAATGCCAACAAATCAGTTTCTAAGCCCACTTTTCCCAATCCCGCCTTTTCTTCTCTTGTTCATTGCCACGAGCTGTCCTTATCTTATGTCTGTAGAGTTAAGGCTGTTTAGAAAGTAGTTATTAATCGAAACTTACCGTATTGTACTAAAGTTTTAGGACAGGCGGTCAATTGGTTTGACCTACGAAGAAGAATATGACTGCCAGAATATTTCAAATTGAAAAGTACTGAGAAAAACAAGACTTGAACCACCAATTTTCGACGCACATTTTCTGGTAAAATTTAAACTTTTCCTATCAAAAGTCTAATTTTTTACTTTCTTCTTCTAGTAGACTATTTTTAACGAACAAATTTTAGACAAGCAAATGAGCAAAATCACCGAAAGAGCGGAAGTTACACCGCCCTTTTAGTTAGTAATTAGTTCAAATGAGTAAGATTTAGTTTAGGTTATTCATGTATAGAAGAGGTTCTAAAAACAAAAACAAATCGAATCATTTATTGTTTTTAACTTATTCAGCATGTAGTCAAACGAAACGTCCCCCGAGGACGACTAAATTATTGAACTGTAATTTATTATCGGCGAGAAAAAAACGAAAGAAGAAATCACGCACAGCTTCGAAAGTCAGAAGATCCACAACTTCGGTGGGATACTCGCTCGAACGAACGGCATAACTTATTGAGAAATAAAATCATTTTACAAAGAATAACTATAGGATAGCACACATATCCTATCTTTAATGTTTAAAAGAATATAATTAGTACTGAAAGTGTTACGAAGATGCGAAGTGATGCTACAAATGCTGACAAACCATTGCGCCAGGATTCGATGGTAAAGATCGTAGGAGACGACTGCGAGAGGAGAGCGAGTTTGCTTTTTCTGACGTAGTGTTATTAAATTTTCTGAAATAACAAATAAACAAAAACTAAAATCTGAAATTGAGCTTTTCTATTTGTGAAACTTATTCCATTCCACACTATAAAAATGAAGTTGGTATTCATATAAAAAGGTATTCATATGATTGCATTTCTTGTTATACGTATTCCATTAAACTACACAACTTTGTAACTTTACATATACAAATAAGATAATTGTACCAGTGCACAGTGGCTAAAATCGTGTTTTAGCGCGTTTAATTAATAGTACCTTTATTATGTGATTTAACGTAATGGCGTCTTCGAGGCATTTTATCAGTAAGTCGACGCTCTTTTTTGGAGGTATTCAGCCTTATGATCAATCCCCCTAAAAGTGAGATGAAAAATTATTTTTTCCACTTTACAACATGGAAGGTATATGTCTTCGCGAGAGTTGTAGCAAAAGTTCTCCTTGAAAACTTTGTCGAAGACACCAAGTTCGTAATTTCCTATCCTAATGTAAAAAATGCTGTTTATTATCAATCGGCAAAAATATTTAACATCTCTTATTTCTCATCACCTCAATTTGTACTTTTATACTTGATAGGGTGAAATGACCAATATTAGACCCTCTAGAAGAAGAATTTTTTATTCGTTGAAATCAACATTTGAAGGTCTGACTGAATTTGCCCTATGATTGCCCCCCTGGGAGACTTGATTTATAAATTTCTTTTTACATTATATGGCATTTCCAAACCATGTAGGGTGGGTGTAGCAATCGTTACATAGAACTATTTTTTTAAATATAAATATAAGATATAGGGTAAAGTGCCCAATAGTGGACCCTCCAGCCATTTTTGCATTATTACAGCACAATGTAAACATTTTGCTATAAAATTCCATCGGGAGAACCTACCTTACAGTCCTATGATTTGATTACATGCATTGGAAATGCTATGGAAAGTAAAATTAAATGATTTTTTACAATTCTATAAAAAATAAACACGAGAGTGTCCATTATAGGAATATTTTGGGGGGTCCATAATAGGGAAGAAGAACGTCCCGAAACGGAACATAAAAATCAAATGAAGTGTCGACTATAGGGAAGCAAATTCCTATTATGGACCCCCAGGGGGTCTACTATAGGGCGAATTCAATCAGAATTTAAAATGTTGATTTCAACGATTAACGTCGTGTATTTGAGTGTTTTATGTATGTATCGTGAAGAGATGTAGAATTTGGTATTAGATGTCAAGCAGAATTAATATGTTGAAAATTTCTACTCCTTATGACTAAAAAAGCAAAATTCTGCTACTAGGGGGTCCACTATTGGGCATTTTACCCTATGAATGGTGTTGATATGTCAAGCGGAAGGTTTCCCTTCCTGCCCCTAAGAAGAAATGTGAAACCCACATTAAAATTCGTGAAAGTACCCAAAGTTGCTTAATCCATAATAGGAACGTATGTACCAGTTATGACACTATTCTTAATTTCGGTTCCTATTATAGCTAATCCCATTGCTTTCTTATGATCATAATAATATCGAATTGAAGTTAAGTTCTTCCGATGGAATTCATACGGAAATACTGTGCTGCAATGATATATTCATGCCCAAAGGGTCCACTATTGGCCATTATACCCTACTATGATTTAGTTGAAGCTCGATGTTCCTTTAGATAGGAACAAGTTTCGCATTTAGCTCTAAAGCTACACCAGCACTAGCTTTGAAGCTTTAAGCTCATCGCTCGTTAATTGCAACCTAACGGCCAGTACCAGAAGCTAGTGGGTTCATACTCGAGTTCACGGTGAATGAAAAAAAAAACAGAAATATAACGGAACGGCCATCTAGTGGTGACGGACGTGTGCGTGGAATCATTGTTTTTCAACATGGTTAAAATGGGTTTAAAATGTTATTAACAGTGATATGTTGAAAACTTTTAAATACATAGAGTTAGAATTTTGAATCATAGTGATTAAAAAGTTGGACATTCAATAGATTGAACAATTAAATTGAGCGTGTTGATTTTAGCCCGTGAACAAACAATCTGAGACAACACCGTTTGAACTTCAGTGTTCTCTTTGATGATCGTTTATGATCAACCCTATTCTTTCATTCCGTTTGTAAGGTACAAAAGCCTCTTCCACTGCTTTGCGATCTACGCCAATGATGTCGATGTCATCCGGAAACCAAAGAGCATGTAAGACTTGTTGATGATTGTTCCGATTCTTTGCCCTCCAGATCATCGAATTTCTTTCCAGAACCTTCCAGAAATATGCTGAACAACAGATAAGAGAGTGTATCGCCCTGCTTCAATCCATCTAACGTCACGAATGAATCGGATCACCAGGTGTTCTGACGCTCGATTTGGATCCATCCAGCGTCACCTGAATCAGCCTAATAAGCTTCGCTGGAAAGCCATGTTCCAGCATTATATTCCACAATGCGCTCGTTTAAAGTCCACAAATAGATGATGAGTCTGCAATTGCCATGATAACTCAGGGGAACAATATTTTACCTTTTGCGTGTCCCTAGAACTAAATTATGTTTATGCAATAGATTTCGGCCCGCTGAATCCGAATATGCCCTCAGATATGCTCTAACACGTCCAGATTCTTAGATATGGCTAGATAAACAACACTTATTTAGAGAAATAGACATTTTTCCGAGGGCTGCCATTTTGTATATAAATGAAATTTTAAATCAATCAATACCCGAAACGGTATAAGCACACTTGATCAAATGATTTATCATCAGATATGCGTATTGTAATTGTGTTTTGTTTGTTTCTTTTTATTTGAAGTTAAGTAAATTAAACTTTAAAAATGTTGCATACAAGCCTGTTTCAAAAATTTGCATGCAAGCGTTATCACCAGCAGACTGGAACTAATAAGAAATCAACAGCGTGCCGTCAGAGGAATTGTGATATGTCATATAAAAGTAAATATATGCTAATCGTTTTATACATGTTTAATTGAACTTTCAATACAATATTCTTTTTCATTCTATTTTCTACTTTTTTCCACCATACGACTCACATTTCTCAAAATGTTTTCCTGTTCGATTCCCTGTTGTATGCTTCCGATGAATCCACTTTCAAAGACCACACGTAATCTGCCAGCATGTTAGAATTGTGTTGTCCTTGGTAGTTTCTCAAATATTTTTAGATCCTGGTGGAACCTTTATCCATGTTGTTCATCACTGATATCTCCAAGATTATCGGGGAAAAAGTCAGGCGAGAATGAAGGAAGTGGGTCTTTAGCGACATATTGCAGCGCATCGAAGCTTTCAGAAGCTCGTTTATAATCAGACGGTAGTTCTCAGATTTCCCAAGAATCCGGAGCATACTCCTTTGAAAGCAATTGAATTGGTCGTCCTTCAACAGTTTTGTGATTTGAAGACCTTCCCAACAAACAACGACAAGCTACAAACAAGCATCTAGGTTGAATTATTGTTTATTTGTGATCTTTGTAGCTGAATAAAATGGATGCTGAATAATTTGCTAGACAGATTTCATTTCAGTATTTAATCTAACTAATATTCGACATGGCCTATTTATTTGTTTACTACCTTTATTTGAAGTCGAACTTACGTTTTCGTTTAATCACATTTCAGCACATTGGGGAAGTTTAACAATGTACTGAACTAATGATTTTTAAAGTTCTCTGTTCGACTATGATTATTTTATTTAATCAGACTAAGGCCGAAGTGGCCTGTGCGGTGTATAAGAGTCTTCTCCATTCGGCTCGGTCCATGGCTACACGTCGCCAACCACGCAGTCTACGGAGGGTCCGCAAGTCATCTTCCACCTGATCGATCCACCTTGCCCGCTGCGCACCTCGCCTTCTTGTGCCCGTCGGATCGTTGTCGAGAACCATTTTCACCGGGTTACTGTCCGACATTCTGGCTACGTGCCCGGCCCATCGCAGTCGTCCGATTTTCGCGGTGTGAACGATGGATGGTTCTCCCAACCGCTGATGCAATTCGTGGTTCATTCGCCTCCTCCACGTACCGTCCGCCATCTGCACCCCACCATAGATGGTACGCAGCACTTTCCTTTCGAAAACTCCAAGTGCGCGTTGGTCCTCCACGAGCATCGTCCAGGTCTCGTGTCCGTAGAGGACTACCGGTCTAATTAGCGTTTTGTAGATTGTCAGTTTGGTACGTCGGCGAACTCTATTCGATCGGAGCGTCTTGCGGAGTCCAAAGTACGTACGATTTCCAGCCACTATGCGTCTCCGAATTTCTCTGCTGGTGTCATTTTCGGCAGTCACCAGTGAGCCCAAGTACACAAATTCTTCTACCACCTCGATTTCGTCACCACCGATGCAAACTCGCGGTGGGTGGCTCACATTGTCTTCTCTTGAACCTCTTCCTATCATGTACTTCGTCTTCGACGTGTTGATGGCTAGTCCGATCCGCTTAGCTTCCCTCTTCAGTCTGATGTAGGCTTCCTCCATCTTCTCAAAGTTACGTGCCATAATATCTATGTCGTCGGCGAAACCAAATAGCTGGACGGACTTATTGAAAATTGTACCACTCGTGTTAATCCCTGCTCTTCGTATTATCCCTTCCAAAGCGATGTTGAATAACAAACACGAAAGACCATCACCTTGCCGTAACCCTCTGCGGGTTTCGAAGGGACTCGAGAATGCTGAACTCGAAACTCGAAACTCGAACTACGCACATCACCCGATCCATCGTCGCTTTGATCAACCGTGTCAGTTTATCCGGAAAACCGTGTTCGTGCATTAGCTGCCATAGCTGGTCCCGATCGATTGTATCATATGCGGCTTTGAAGTCGATGAATAGATGATGTGTGGGCACGTTGTATTCGCGGCATTTCTGCAGTACTTGGCGAATGGCGAACACCTGGTCCGTGGTGGAGCGTTCGCCCATAAAACCCGCCTGGTACTGCCCCACGAACTCCCTTGCAGTTGGTGCTAGTCGACGGCATAAAATTTGGGAGAGTACCTTGTAGGCGGCGTTCAGCAATGTGATTGCGCGGTAGTTGCTACAATCCAGCTTATCGCCCTTTTGTAGATGGGACACGACACCTTCCATCCACTCCTGCGGCAAAACTTCCTCCTCCCAAATCTTGGTAATGACCCAGTGCAGCGCTCTAGCCAGTGCCTCACCACCGTGTTTAAATAGCTCTCCTGGTAGTTGGTCAACCCCAGGGGCTTTGTTGTTCTTCAGCCGGCCAATCTCCTCCTGGATTTCCTGGAGATCCGGAGCCGGTAGAATTATGTCCTGCGCGCGTTCTCCCAGGTCCATCACCATACCGCCATCTTCGTCTGCCACATCGCCATTCAGGTGTTCTTCGTAGTGCTGCCGCCACCTTTGGATCACCTCACGCTCGTTCGTAAGAAGGTTCCCGTTTATGTCCTTACACATATCAGGCTGTGGCACGTGGCCTTTATGTGAACGGATTACCTTTTCATAGAACTTCCATGTGGTATTGAAGCGGTACAGTTGCTCCGTCTCTTCATGGTTTCGATCTTCCTACTGGCGCGTTTTCCTCCGGAAAATCGAGTTTTGTCTGTTCCGCGCCTGTTTATATCGTGCCTCGTTCGCCCTCGTGCGGTGTTGCAGCAATCTCGCCCATGCTGCATTCTTCTCTTCCACTAACTGCTCACATTCGCCGTCATACCAGTCGTTTCTCTGATCCGGGGGCACCGTGCCAAGTGCAGCGGTTGCGGTGCTACCAATGGCGGATCGAATATCTCTCCAGCCATCTTCAAGAGACGCTGCGCCTAGCTGCTCTTCCGTTGGGAGTGCCACTTTCAGCTGCTGCGCGTTTTCTTGGGCTAGTCTACCGTCTTGAAGCCGCCTAATGTTAAGCCGCGGCGTCCGACTTCGACGATACTGCAACGAGGTAGTGATCGAATTCAATATTCGCACTGCGGTAAGTGCGGACGTTCGTGTTGTCGGAGAAGAATTTACCGTCGATTAGGACGTGGTCGATTTGGTTTTCCGTTTCTTGGTTAGGTGATCTCCATGTGGCCTTGTGGATATTTTTGCGGGGAAAGAAGGTGCTTCGGACTACCATTCCGCGGGAGGCTGCGAAGTTTATGCATCGTTGGCCGTTGTCATTCGATACGGTGTGCAGACTATCCGGTCCGATGACCGGTCTATACATTCCTCCTTCCTACCTGTGCGTTCATGTCACCGATGACGATTTTAACGTCCCGCAGTGGGCATCCATCGTATGTCTGCTCCAGCTGTGCGTAGAACGCTTCTTTCTCGTCGTCAGGTCTCCCTTCGTGTGGGCAGTGCACGTTGATGATGCTATAGTTGAAGAAACGGCCTTTAATCCTCAGCTTGCACATCCTTGCGTTGATTGGCTGCCACCCAATCACGCGTTGGCGCATCTTACCCAGCACTATGAAGCCGGTTCCCAGCTCGTTGGTGGTGCCACAGCTTTGGTAGAAGGTAGCCGCTCGATGCCCGCTTTTCCACACTTTCTGTCCTGTCCAGCAAATCTCCTGCAGCGCCACGACGTCGAAGTTGCGGGGATGTAATTCATCGTAGATCATCCTGTCGCAACCTGCGAAACCTAGCGACTTGCAATTCCATGTTCCAAGCGTCCAATCGTGATCCTGTATTCGTCGCCTAGGTCTTTGCCGATTATATCGAGTCGCATTATCTCTTATATTGTTCGTAATGATTGGTTTTCTAGGCGGCTTATTGGGCCTGCGCAAACCTCCTGTCTCGTCGGAGGGCCGTCGTGTCAGGGCTGTTTAGCGTCCCACCTAACACCAGGACTTGGGCTTGTGCGCTTTGAGCGGCACACGGTCGCTTTGGTGGGGCCTACTTGCGGATACATGCAGCTTTTTATAGAGGTTTAACAGGGCCCACTGTCAAACCCCACCACATCCTAGGCAAGCCCCACAACTCGCAGATGGCCTGGGGAGGGATCGTCAAGCCCTTGGACATAGTCCCTGCTGCCCGGAAATTCGACTATGATGTGATGCTCTGAAAGGGTGGTCGAATTGAGTTTGAATAGTAAGTTAATAAGCAGGCATTAGACATCCTTCTTTACCTTTGTCCTTCTTAACCATTGGATTTCACATTTATCTGATCTATCGCACAGTGAGAAAAAACATGCTTTTTCAGTTTGAGAGAAAATCTGGATTCTAGATCTTTTAATTTATAGAAAATAATGATTTATTTTCAAGACATGCTTTTATTATCGTGATTTATTAAACTGTCGGAGATTATAACGATCGAAACTGCTGGAGCAATAAAAAAAATCATGAATTCATGCGAAACTAAATTTACTAAAAGCCGGACACGCCGTTGAATAACATCGGAAAATTATTGAATCTTTGATGTGTGGAATCCCAATATTATCGCATGGATGTTGATCTTTATTGCTGCGAAATTGGAATAATTTTAGTATTTGACAATCATATCGCAACCGATTATCAAGAGATTCTGAGGAAGGCCGAATATACATTGACTTTATTTTCATAAATCCATAAATAGCATTAGGGACGGACTTTATTTTATCGTTTATCGACATTATCTTTACGTATTTTTCCTAGTGTGCGATGGTTATGACTGGCTGAACAATGGTTGAAATAAAAATCTTGTACAGTTATTAACAAACTGTAGTTTGACAGATCGACTTATTGAATAAGAGTCCAATTATGATTCATATTCAGCAATAAGATTATTTATGTTATGCACTGAGTGAGCCATATCTAACAAATCAAGGATGGCGCGGATGACAACGTTACCGGCGGATGATCAAATCACAGCAGTTCGAGACCCGATTTAGGAAAATTTTAAAATGATTACATATATGAAAATAGCAATTGCTTCAAAATACGTTCATTGGAGATCTTACTGATGTTACCTTCTATGCGTTATTATTTTCGAAAAATTCACATGTAGCTGAATTGAGGCTTAGTAAAATTCTTATTAAAGGTTTAACGAATCAGTTAATAAAGTTGTTTTTCAAAATGACATGTTGTAGTTGTATAACTTCGCCAAAATTGTGTGAACAAAGCTTGAACAGAAGTTGTGATAAGAAATAGTACAGACATTATTCAACACAGCGCTGAATTAAATCATCACACTGATGTTAGTTCAACTAGTGAATGTTTGTTGGGTATCGCTTTCACTTAGGGTAAGACGGTATAATATGCCCCCCCTAAGGAAACTCCTTGATAACTTTTTACATTTCAACGCAATTTATGCAAATTGTGTTATTTGGTAGTCCAAGAAGTCGCAAATGCATTGCCCGTGAGTAGTCATATTAAAATATTACAGATAACACGTAATAAAGCTTTTTTGAAAAGTCGTGAAAAAATGAATTTTAAAAAGTGCCTGGGCAATACGCCCCATCTCAACCAAAGACGTTTCATAGCCCTTCTTTAGTATTTTATCAATCCCATAATAAAAAGGCTACAAATCCTTATGCGCTTGACATTAAAAAACCAACATAGGTCCATTCAAGCAGTTATGAATTACATTTCAATATTTTCCATACAATTTGGAAGCAACTGCTGCAGGCTCGCTGCGCTTGTGTCCAGTTGGTAAGGGCATATCGTCCTGCCTACACTGGGGCGTTTTGGCCAGTGAAACATGTCTTCGAAAATCGTTACATTTTTGAAGATGGAAGCAATTTTATATCTTATTAACCACTGAGAAAAGTTATTTTGTTGCCCAACTGAGTGTTTCAGTGCAAGTTTTGAGGACAGTATGCCAGAGTCGCTCCAAATGTTGAGCAAACAAACATGAAAAGTTACATCAAAACTGTAACTTTTTGTATTTTGCTATTATTTTCATTGTGTAATACAAAAATACTTCCACATTCACATAGTATGATGGGTTTATAAATACTTATAGGTACCAACTGATTTTGGCCCTTAATTAGTTATAGTTTTCTAGAAATCAAAGGGGGGCGTTTTGGCCAAGTGGGGCGCATTATACCGTCTTACCCTACATGTATCCTTAAAATCAAACAGTACCGAAGTCAGCCGCTTCTGATTGGAAAGAAACATGGCGTCACATCAAGCTTCACGCTTGTTGGCCGAAAACAGAGAGCTCGGTAAAAAGCTTACCGAGCACTCAGTAGCTCGAATATTTTTTACTGACCGATCGGTATATTCGATCGGTAAGTCTGTAAGATTTTCATAATAAGGAGTAGATCGGTAAATTATTCTACCGAATTACTGTATTTCATTTTATGATGCTGAGAGGTCGGCAAAAATGTTTACGGACAGCGGTTAATTCTTCATACTTTACTGATCTGTCGGTTTAAATTTACTTTTACAGGATGAAATCAGTAAAAAATATTACCGAGCTGTAATTCTGGATTTAAGTGTGTAGACAGTAGAAGACAGTGTAAGATTCAATAGCTGGCGACTTCTATTTACTTCATCGGTTTTCAGAATTTCTTCATTCATCCTTCTCCTGAAAAGAATAGAAAAAAAAAGGTATTATTTATAATAACACACATAGCACCCGAACTAATCTTGGATTGGAATGGATGGAACTAATTTTGGATTTGTTTCTAATTGGAAATGATTGAACCCGCCTGGACTAAATGCAATTGTAATTGTCAAACAGCTGAGATCCCTCGTTCTTCACAAATCAGCTGCCAACCTAAAAACACTGAAAGTCTACACTATTCTACATTCAATCTCATATAATAAGGTAACAAAGAAATCAAGATTGCGATGTATGAGCGAGAAAAAAATTAAAATATAAACATAACGTCATATTATATCTGCGTCTCTTATTGGAAATCGTTCGTGTATTCGTGTAGAGCTCTCACAAGACTATGATAGATGTCACTCACATAATCTTCCGTTTTACTTACCTTTATCACGATTCCCTTGCAAATATGAAACTCACACGAGTCTACCTCGCTGCAAACAACCCAACTGAGCGAGCCATCACGCAAAAGGCACACTCTTCTCCAGTCTGTTTCGAGCTTTCACGATGGATCGTCGCAGTTGGATAACAGCATCATATCGGTTCTCGCGGCTGCTATCTACATCTTCATCTGCACTAAATCAATCCGGGCCGCTGGTGTAGTCGATTTCGTCGTTCGAACCGTACCGTACCGTGTCCGATTGGTTGTGAAATCATACGCTCGGTGTCGAGAACAGCACGCGTAACTCTTGCGTGCGGTGGCAATCGTCTTAAGGGAATTGGGACACTGCACAAGTGCAGTCGCAACAGTGGCTCAGGCGAACGCAAAGTGGTGTTACCAGTCGGTTGCAATATTTCCCAATCAGAAAGTGCACTGTCCTAAAAAAAACGATAGCATCCAGAGCAGTGCCGTCAGGTAAGTGCAAGCAGTGCACAAAACAGTTATTTTGTCGCTTTCGCTTGCACCTTCGCACTTGGGAGGACGTCCAAGGGAGAAGGATCAGGCAGAAAGGCAGTCAGTGCTGGAAGTGACACAAGAAGGCTCGACGAAGACGACTTCTGTCAACTACTGGGAGATTGTTGTGAACATCATATGCAGCTATGAGCGAAGCTGGAGCATGTGTTGGTGGGTGGAGTGATTGTGTTGGTCAAAATAATTGTCAAACGAGGAAGTGAGTAGGTGAAGAGCGGAGGCGGCAGCAGAAGCAGTGGTAGACGTCAAACAAGAGAGTGAGAGTACAGGCAGGAGAAGGAAACGTGAAGATAGCGCGGAGTACAGTGACAAGAGAGGAAGAATATCAGCAGAAGCAGCGGCTGTCGGTACGATAGAATACAGTGAAGCGTGTCTGACGGATCGGTGCGCTGGTGTTTGTAGCCTCCGAAGTTTGTTCTCTGTATATATCCTCTGACAAGTGAGAGGAAGAAGTTGTGTCGCGTATTTTGTTCAGTTTCTCGCCATGAAATATTTTGTTTGCGTTGGGAAGATCTGTCGCAAAATGTTTGATGATTGGTGAAGACGCGACGGCAAGTGTTCGCCGGAAGTGAAAGCCGTGGGATCGAAGAATCCCTATCCTAGCCGAGTGGGGGTTTCAAGTGGTCCACCTCGCAGGAGGACGAAGAAGAGTGATCCGAGAGTGATATTTTATATTTTCGGGGAGTGAAGTGCGATTCAGTGCGGCCAGAGCCCCCGAACATCAGGGAGAAGGGCCATATATGTGTTGTTGTGGTTGATAAATGTCAAGATGGCGGCGACTAACAGAGCTCGTCCACAGCCGAGAACTAACATCTCGTTCTTCTCGAAGATCCAGGGCAAAATCTCAGATGCCTGCGCCCAGCAGAAGTTCCTAACGGACAAAAAGACCCTGGAGAAGACCTGGAAACTGATGGACAAAGTCGTCAAGCTTTGCCAGCAGTCCAAGATGAATCTAAAAAACTCGCCCCCCTTCATACTGGACATCCTGCCGGATACGTATCAGCGGTTGCATCTGATC
This sequence comes from Armigeres subalbatus, assembly GCF_024139115.2. Classification (NCBI taxonomy): domain Eukaryota; kingdom Metazoa; phylum Arthropoda; class Insecta; order Diptera; family Culicidae; genus Armigeres; species Armigeres subalbatus. The sequence continues at coordinate 68,231,762 of NC_085140.1, forward strand.
TACTCAAAATACGAAGACCAGATGCACCTCCTGCACGGGAACGAGCACTTTAACATCTTCATTAACAATCTGATGAGAAAGTGCAAACAAGCCATCAAACTGTTCAAGGAGGGCAAAGAGAAGATGTTCGACGAGAACTCCCACTACCGAAGGAATCTCACCAAGCTGAGCTTAGTGTTTTCGCACATGCTGAGCGAGCTGAAGGCGATATTCCCGAATGGGCTGTTCGCCGGGGACCAGTTCCGTATCACGAAAGCGGATGCGGCGGATTTTTGGAAGTCTCGCTTCGGAAACAGGCAAGTGAATGATTATGCATGATGATGGGAGACGGGGTGACTGCGGACAATTGACACGACTGGAACCAGCAATTTGCTGATTGACGAAATAAGAGATAAGGAAATATAGTTTTGCCCACCAACGTCTCTGGCACACTCTCGTGGATTCTTACAGCTGCCTTGAAGGGCAAATCATGGTCTTCAAGATCGTTATAAAACCAGAACCAGAAACTAATGCACTAAATATTAATGCTTCTTTTCTCGTAATCAGCCAACGCAATAGCCAATCGTGATAAAATTCAATAATGTACCCAGCGAATGCAACTCGTTGCAAAAATATCGATTGAGAATTACTATATGAAAAGTTAGCCAATGTTTTTCTTATCTTTTGTGGACACATGTGCACATGGACGGACAGATATTTGCTCAGTTAGTCAAACTGAGGCAGTTAATATATTACACTGTCTAGGTCTCCGAATCACATATGAGAAGTCCGCTTTTGAAGTGGAATGATAGCCTTTTGGTACAACTTTGTTGTAAGAGAAATTCAAAAATGTCGCTTGGTAAGATAACTCGTCAGCTATCAGGAATTCTATGACGAAAACCCGTAGAAATTTTCGAAAAAGTTTCAGCGGAATTTTTCAAAGATTTCCGTTTTTCATGAATTCTTTGAGGAATTACTGCAAGAATTTTCGTAGGTGTTAATGTTCCTGGAAGTTCCTGAAAGAATTTCCAATAGAACTATCAGACAAAACTATGCATCAATTTCCGGAGAAATTTCCACAGAAATTCTGGAACATTTTTTGCAGAGCAATTCCCATACTAGTTTTCGCAGGAATTACCGGAGGAAATAACGCATGGAATTCTTAGATGAATCACCGCAGTAAATTGCGAGGAAAATGTTGTACAAATTCTCGAAAGTATTACGGTTGAATTTCCCAGAGTAGTTCTCGCGGTAATTCCCGAAAGACTATCCGCAGGGATTTCCGGATAATTTTCTGGAGATCTTCCTAGATAAATGAAGCAGAACACCGCAGAATTACAGGAGGAACTACCTTAGGAATTCTTGTAGAAGTTTTCCCAGGAAGTCTCGAAAGAACTGTCGCAAGAATTCTCGGAGAAATATTTGTGGATATTTCCTTAATAAACTCAGAATACAGGAATTAGACAAAAGGTTAAGATAGACAAAATTTCCATAGAAATTTGCGTGAAAATTCCAAGATTATTTTATCAAAACTTCAAGAGAAAGTTTAGAACTTCGCGGAGGAATTCTCGAAGGATATACTTGAGGAGATTTTATGAAATTTTCTGGTCTAGTCTATGCAGGAGATCTAGGAGAAACTTTCCCAGGCTTTAGGAAAAAAATGTATAAATTCTAGGAGAAACTTTTCTACTTCTCCCAAATAATTAACTAAGGAAACCTCAGAATACTCCTATAAAAAAATAAAAAGATTTTTCGGAAAAAGGAATTTTGTACTGACATGATGAGTAAAAGATGTTTTCCTTTTTGTCTGGATTCGCGGAATTAGCTATTCTCAATCCTATAAAATGTGCAACTAGAGGTGTGCGCCGGTCCGATATTCGTCGGCGGCGGCGTTTGTCAAAATTTTGGCCGGCGGCGGCGGCGTTTTCGGCGTCACGCCGGAAGCCGTTTTAGCCAGCGGCGGCGGCGGCGTGAATCGGCGTGGCGATTTTTTCATTAAGATTTTCTAAGATTTTTTTTTTGCATTTTTCGGGATATTTTCAAGAAATTGAGAAAAATCTTTTGAATTTCGCATAGAAATCTAATGAATCTAATGAAAAATCTATAAGTGTTTCCATAATTTGGAAAATATTTTCGAGCAATCTTTGGAATACCAAGAGAAGGTCTTTGTAATTCCCAAATAAAAATTGCATGAGAAACTTCAGAATTTTCAAAAATATGTTCTTAACTTCTACAGGAAAAACTTCAGAAATTTACGAAAAGTTCCTGTTGAATTTCTGTTGAGTATTCTTCGAAATTTTCACGGAAAATTCTTGATAATTGTAGGAGAGTGCGGTTGGTAGAATGGGTGTTTAACCATTGGCTTTCTCAGTCTAGAATAATGAAGACGGGTAGCTTGGCATGGCTACAACAGTGTGCTACAACAGCAACAAACAGTGAATTTAAAAGAATTTCCGCGGGAGACTAAAGAGTTTTCAAGAAAAAATCTCTGGAAGGTTCACAAGAAATTGTCCGTAAGTTTAACGGAAACTTCTTTACTATTTCCGCGGAGGATTGTTCAACGTTTGCCCTAACAGGTCGTTTGGCCGAAAAGGTCATCAGTCCAAAAATGCTGTTTGGCCGAAATGGTCGTTTGGCAGAATGGAATATTTGTCCGAAAATATAGTTTAGGCTAACAGGTTATACGGTCAAATGTCAATAACTGAACGGGTAATTTAATCCAAAATATCCATCCATTTGGCTTAATAACATTTACGTTGAAGAGGCTAATTGTCGAACGACCCTTGGACGAAATTTCGTAACCTCTCTACTTTTTAAGTTGATACTGGCCTTTAAGCCAAAAGCCATCTAACCAAATCCCATTAAGCCGAATTGATATTCGGATAAACGTCTTTTTGGCAAAATGATCAATTCAGCCGAACAACACTTTAGAAATTTGGAACAACTTCTCGTGAAAAATCTGAATTCATGTTCCCAAACAACTTTCCTCGGTAAAACCAAATAGCTCTTCTTGGTAATTCCAGAGAGTTTTCGATACTTGAAAGTAGTTTCCGTGGAAAATCTGAAAATAATTTTCGAATAACTATTCTGGAAAAACTGTAAATCTTTCGTTAAAATTTTGATGCGAAAATCAAAAGATTCTCCCGTTTATGTCTTGAAAATATCCAAAATGACCAATTCAGCCGAACGACACTTTCGACCGAAAGTCCTTTCGATCAAACGACTATTTCGGTCGAAGAACATATTCACGATTTTTTTAGCCAAAGGAACTGTTCGACCAAATGACAAATAACTTTAGGCTAGATATCTTACCGAAGTCGAACATAATGAGATCATATAGAAAACATATTTTGGTTTTTACATCAAATTGAGTCATAATTCGTTTTTAAATATGTATAAAACATTTTAATTGATTATATATTTTGATCTTATTTTGCCGTAGATTACTGAATTGTATGATCAAACTGTGTTTTATTTTGTTATCGGAAACCAATATCAAAATTAGTTTTCGATTTGCTCTCATCGACAGCAGGAATAGTTTATGATTGAATGTCACAGTAAGATATTTCTGCTATTACGTTTTGTTATATTAACCGTTAAAACGACCATTATAGAGCATGAGAGCATGAGATGACCGTACAATTCGTAGTTGCTACTCCGTGATTGACCAGAACTAGCGGAATTGCACAGAGAACCAACAGATGGGACTTGGGATTAGCACTCCATCCTCAATGTGCAAGTTCTGAAAGCTCAACTTTCAATGGGTCAATAACGGCGCCGGCCACGTCCTTACGATCATCTAGGGAAGGGAAGGAATGTTAGTGTAACAACCGTTGTTTTAGAGACCGACGAATCGTCTGCATCTCTACGGTTGTTACGGGAAGGAGTATTGTAAGTAGGGAGAGGAAGTGTCATTACTTAGATCAGGATTCACCTTGGTAAGTGATGTAATCCAAGTAACTAGCATGTTAATGTTGACGCGAGAACAAAGTTACGACGTATTTTGTTGTGTTCTTGTTCACCCAACGAAAGGGCAGACAATCAATCGCTCCGGTAGAGCTAATGTAAATTTATCTTTTAACTGTCCGCGATAATCTGCTACCTATAAACTACAACCTATAAATGAGCAATTAGTTGCAAAGTTGTTTTGCAGTTGCAAAACCTACATTTATTTTCAAAGAAACTCATTTCTTCGACGCGGGGGGATTCAAGAGACAAAAATGTAAACTCTCTCTAAAAAATTATATTGGGCTTTTCTGTGGAATGTATTCACGAGCGGAAGCCACCAGACGTGTTTTGTATGTTTTATCTCACAATCCTGTACAATAACCCATAAAAATCATTACAACTGGGCATATGAGAAATTGCTAGATTCCTCTACACTCTATCTGACATCTGGCTGAAAAAAATGTGACACCTATTTTTAATACATAATTGAGAAATATCCACCCTACAAATTGAACACCCCACAACATTTTCACAATATATAAATATACAGTATATTGAAGAAAATGTACTCAACCTTCTTATTATGTATGGGCAAGAATCTCATTGATACATGAAATGAGAAACTAACAAATTTCGTATATTAGTAATCACAAACACATACGCTCACAACACCAGTTCCGTTTTCCAAATAAAACCACAGACCAACTAACTCATCGTGCGTTGATTCTGATAGTAAATCAGTTGACGCTAACTGCACCAAATTCTCTATTTATCTCATATAAGCAATGCCAATTACATCGCTAAATCCGATCGCGCGGTCGGCCGAATTATTGTGTTCTGCATTGCGCGGCCGGTAATAAAATTAATCAGTTCAGTGCGTGATCTCTCATGTTTCGGACAGCAGAACGATCGCGCGGTCGGCCGAATTATTGTGTTCTGCATTGCGCGGCCGGTAATAAAATTAATCAGTTCAGTGCGTGATCTCTCTTGTTTCGAAGCGGTTTTGGTAGTCATATGGCTACTGCTTCTGCCTCATACGCAGGAGGTCATGGGTTCAATCCCAGGTCCGTTCCATTCTCCTACTTTTTATCTTTCTCTTTATTTATTATGTTCTAGCAATCGCTAGAACTGGAAATGGACTTCCATACCGTTTCCATTACTATTCCTATACCTTCGACTTGAGTATTCTAACAGTAATCTGCTAGAATTGGAAATGAACAATAGAGCTCGTTTCCTACATCCAATTAGAAATTCCATCAGTTACCTTCTCCTATCTATCACATTGGCAGCTCGTTAACCAAGACGGATCCCTGCCTCTCCAACCTAACCTAGAAATTCCAACAAATTCCGCATGAACTCGTGGCAAGTGCAGAGGTATATTCGGCTTGCAGTGGGCGAGTGATTGCATCATCATTTCCTCCCCATTCCCTACATTGACTTGCATTCTGACGTGGCAGGCGCCAGTATGACCTAACAAATGAGATCACCAGTACTTGTACATTGAAGATGTGTGCTAGTCCCAAGCAAACATCTGTTGGTTCCCTGTGCAAGAACAGCTGATCTGGTCATAATGGAGTAGCAACTACGAGCAGTCAATCAAGCTCAAGCTATAAGCAATGCCAATTACATCGCTAAATCAACTCAACAGTAATGGTAATGAGTCATCCGCATGCTCCGCCCATAGACACGGTAGCCAGGATTGCGTGCACAACCGAATCTAACACGATCCGGCAATCGTATGGAGATTTAAGGTCAACATAAATCCTAAATCCCTCCCACACAAACCACCATACAAACACAATTCTTCACCAATTTGGTCGAAATACTGCCAAAAAAAATTCAACGGAAGACATACGGTAGCTAGAACCCTCAAATCTTCTATAAAATTGAACGATCGAAATGTTATTAAATTATCTTAATCAAACTGGCTGCCACACATTATCACAACAGCTCATGTAAATATGGGTCTTCATGTGAGGAATAATAAAATAACTTACCGAACGGGTCCTTCGCAAATGGTTACCTTTAAAGCTTCCTTCAACCCACCGAAGCTGCCCGATGGATTCGCTGGACAACACGAATGGGACATGAATTAAGACGTTTTTGAGTCGCTCATTTTCTTAAATTGTGGTGACATTTCCGGGAGAGACTCTTTCCGGTTTAAGCGTCTATTCCAAAAAACTTGAAAACATCTTAATTTTCTTTTTTTTTTAGTTTGAAAATTTTCACCCTGAAAATAGAGAGAAAATCTGTCAAGCGTTGAAAAAAACGTCTTTCCTGCACGAGGCCTACTCTTCTTCTCATTAACCGTTAAAACGACCATTATATCAAATTACGTAAACATAATCGATGATAACATTAAAAAAAGTTATCGATTTGCTCGGGAAGGCTTCTAACAAATAGTCTTTTCGGTTGAACGACATATTCGGCCCAACATCTTTCAGCCTTGTGGCTTTCTGCCAAACGACTCTTTTCTGTTCAAAAATTCAATTTCAATTAGATTTTTATGAATTTCAACGGGAACTCCTTCGCAATTTCCACGTTTAGTTTTTACGGAGAGTAGAGATGGTCGGGTTTCACATTTTGTAAACCCGAACCCGACCCGAACCCGATTTAGAAATCCTTTTCAAACCCGGACCCGACCCGAACCCGGAATGAAAACTCTTATCAAACCCGAACCCGACCCGTACCCGACAATTTTTGCAGTCTTAAACCCGAGCTGGACCCGAACTAATTTTTTGGCGGAAAACTCAAACTAGATATTCTATATTTCTCTTTACACCCAAAAGGGAATAGGCCCAAACAACGAACAAGCCTTAAAATTACCAGAAACGAATAAAAAAATATTCAATACTTTATTTTTCAAACTCGTACCCGACCCAGACCCGACAATTTATCATCTCACAAACCCGTACCCGACCCGAACCCGACATTGTTCTAATTTTCCAAACCCGAACCCGACCCGAACCCGTCGGGTTCGGGTTCGGGTCGGGTTTCGGGTTTGAAAACCCGAAACCCGACCATCTCTAACGGAGAGCTTTTCCAAATTTCAACAAGATATTGTACGGAATATTCATGGAAATAATTGGTATCTTCACGAAAAATTCTCTGGAGTTTCAACGTGATGTTTTAGAGATCTATCAGGAAATTATATGGAAAATGCACTGAATCTTTGGAGTTTCCACTGAAAATTTGAATCGGCGTGGAAAATTATAGATCAGCGGCGTGTTAAATTTGAAACAGCGGCGGGCCAATGCAAAAATGTCGGCGGCGGCGGCGTGCCAAAAACTGTCGGCGGCGGCGGCGTGGCGTGGCGGTGCACACCTCTATGTGCAACTGCAATGTCACCGCATTTTGATTTTCATCAGCATTCCGAATAATTATAAAAAATGTTAATTTTCACTTTAACTTGAAAAAACTGATCTCTCGCTGTTTGAATTGAACTTTTCTTTTAGGCACTTATCCTGATCCGTTGCAACAAGTTGCAATGCAATAAGTTGCATTCGACGGGGAATTCTGTCCCATTGTTCCCTATTGAAAATCTCACTCAAGAATCTAAGAAAATCTCACTCAAGTCTTTTTTGTATATATAATGCACGAGAAAGGCACAACGAGCTCGGTGGTCTAGTTGCTACCGCTTCTGCCTTATAAGCAGGAGGTCGTGGGTTCAATTCCAGGCTCATTCCCTTTCCTACTTTGTATTTCTATCTTTGTTCTTTCTGTGTTTCACGTTCTGTCAAAACGATTCCTACTGTTATAATCTTCCACACAATCCCAAAACCTCCTGTGACACCTATGAGAGGTCGTAGAGTTCTCTGCATTTTTCTTAAGTAGGTATCCAACTAACCATCCTTCCCCTCCTTCCCCAGCATTCGCAAGGACGTGGTCAGGACAGATCTCGACTATTGGAGAGTGCATTGCATCCATCTAAGAGATAGTGATTAGTCCCAAATCAATATCTGTGGTAACGGATAAAGTGATGCTACTCTCATAAAATAGTCTTGGCTTGTACCACCTACGAATTTGTGCGAAATCAATGCTAATGCTAATATAATGCACGAGAAAGGCACAAACACCGCTAGATGGATGAATCAGGGTTTTCAAAAAAATATCATTGAGTATAGGAACTCAAGTGATTATGTAATCACTCGCCCACTGCAAGCCGAATATACCTCTGCTCTTGCCACGAAGTTCATTTGAATTTTTTGGTTCAAGGAATTCGAGAATTTCGAGGTTCGAGAGGCAGAGGTTCGTGGACATGTAGGAACCGAGCTTTTTTTAGTTAATTTCAAATTCTAGCAGCTGCTACTAGAATAGTCAAGTTGAAGGTATAGGATATAAATGGAAACGATATGGAAGTCCATTTCCTGTTCTAGAACATGGGGAATATAGAGAAAGATTCAAAGTAGGAGAATGGAACGGGCCTGGGATTGAACCCACGACCTCCTGCGTATGAGGCAGAAGCAGTAGCCATATGACTACCAATCCCGTCTCACCATGTTGCACTATTTCCATTATGACAAAACTCAACATTTCTTTACTCTTTTGCATTTTCATTTTTGTAAATTATGACATTTGAAACACCGGATGAAACATTTTCGCGTCCAATTCCCATCGCGACCTACTTCAATCCTCTTCTTCTTCTTCTTCTTCTTCTTCTTCAATGGCTCTACATTCCAACTGGAACTTGGCCTGCTTTTCAACTTAGTATTCTATTAGCATTTCCTCAGTTAGTAATTGAAAGCTTTTCTATGCCCACCATTGCATGAGTATGTATCTTGTGTGGCAAGTGCGACGGATACACTATGCCCAGGGTGTCGAGAAAGTTTCCAACCCGAAAACATCCTAGACCGGACCGAGAATCGAACTCGTCATCTTCGGATTGGCAATCCTACGCCTTTGCTCGCAAGGCTACTGGAGACCCCCTTCGACCCTACTTCGATCCTCACAATAGATAAAATAATAAATTTGCTAACAAAATAGTTTCTGGCTATTTAACATCAAATACTATCAAAAAATGCTTGTATCACTAATGGGTACACTGTTCCTTTAGTATTGGTGGTAAAAACATAACTTTCTGTATTACACCCACTTTACTTTAAACATATTTTTGCTTCTTCTTATAAATTCCGAATTCGTTTTTGTACAGAAATCTGTTTTCATTGCGTTTGGCATTTCGGAATCTCACTCTTACACAGATTACACCAAATTCTAGCCGCTTCTTTCCTAATTAATCCGCGCTCTTAAGCATGGAGATTCATGTCGTCGGTTTCGAAACCAGCCAGAGATTGAGTTACGTTTTTATAATTTACTCCATTGACTACATCATAAAGGTGCAAAACGTGGGTAATCTAAAAGCAAATTGTAGTCACTGCATACTTTTCCGACCATCACTTATAAGTATTAACCAGCATAATAAAAACTAGAGGGGGTTAGTACTTTTGTCTTTCTCGTACAACAAAATTGTACCAGAAAGCTATAATTTCACTCCAAAAGACAAAATTTGAAGTGAGGCACAAATTAGGCAGAGACACATAGTAATATATTATAACAATCGACTCAGCTCGAAAAACTGAGCACATGTCTATCTGTCTGTGTGTGTGTATGTGTGTAACCCCATGATTTTTTTGTTAAACACGTTTCATATAGAAGGACTTGATCGATTCGATTTCAATCAACAAAAACACTGTTTACATCCACACATTGAATCATTATTCATTTAAGCCGTAGCGGTTTTGTTCTTAACATCTGCAATAAAATAAGGGGCGCCCAATGAAGGTTTCGCCAAGGGCGCAAGGAGACCACGCTACGGCTCTGAATGGCGGCATATGGAAATGCTTTCAATTAATAAAAGAGGAAATGCGCCTAGAATGTTGAAAAGTAGGCCAAGTTCCAGTTGGAATGTAGGGCTATTAAAGAAGAAGAAGAAAAAGAAGGAATAGAAGAAGAAGTTGTAAAATTGAAGCCAGTTAGTCGCTTATTTTTAGAAGGGGCGCTGATATATAGGGCGTTTGTGATGTCGTTTATTTGGCAATTGAAACAAATATAGTAAAATTGGTGCTTAAAGATACTACAATAATTTACATATGAAAGAGGCGCCAGCTCAAATGGTTGTTCGATATTTTTAAAGAACTTGTTTAAATATCGAATAAACCTTTTTATTGTATGACAAAGCGTCATAGACGTTACTGTGGTAGAAATTAGAAACTCACTATTTAGAGACAGTGTTTACCTCTGCGTATCCAAAAACAGGAAATAACATTTGCTAATGGGTAGGTATCGTTGGGTCTGGATTCACAATTATGAGTAATGTGACCTTCTGAGCTTATCAAACACTAATATGAACACTCATAAATACGATAAACAGCGTATTCACAATCAACCGCGCAGTAATTAATTGGGCGGGCGCGAGGGCGCGATAAGGTTTTGTATTCATGCGCCGAAAACTCAACAATAATTATTGTTGACAGAGGACCAATAATATTACCCATTGAGTTAAACATATCATTGATTGAACTGACAATAAATAATGTTGATCCAAAAATACGTTTGAACGATTCAACAGCTCTACGATTGATTTAATAATATTTATTGATGATTCAATACTATTTTTACGTTCAAAAGAAGTTTCTAAAGAAATTTCCAAAGGAAATGCTGAAGATTTCATAGAATTTTATCGGGAATTCTATAAAAAATCTATAGAAAATTCTACCAGATTTTTTTTTCCAGCAATCCTTTGAGGCTCTCCTTCGGAAATTTCTTCAAGAGTTCATTCAAAAATTTCTCCTGAAATTCATTCCAGGTATTTTTTCGAAAATTTCTAAACAAAGTCCTTCAGATTTTTTTGGGACCTCCTTCAGGAATAATTCGATAAATTTCGCCAGGATTTTATGAATGTGATTTTTCAGAATCTTTCAGAAATTTCCCAGTGTTTTCCTAAAAAAATGTTCGAAACAACAAATGAAAGAAGTTCCGGAGAATATCCCGAAAGAAATCCAAAAAAAATCCTGGAGGAATTTTACGAAGGAATTTCAAGATTAATTTACGGAGGATTTTTTGAAGAAATTTCTGGAGGATTTTTAGAATGAATCATCGATGGAATTCCTCAAGGAATGTCTGAAGAAATTTCTGGATGGCCTAACGAATCAATTTAGGTATTGACAAAAAGATTATTCAAGGTATTTACGAATAAATATCTGGAAAATTTTCCGAAAATATGATGATGGATCGACTACAAGTTTTTGATGGCAATTAAGACTGATTTCAGAGTCAAAAAGGGTTTTGTTCGATACTGTCCCGAACAGTAGTAAAATCCTGGTTTGAATATGAATTTAGGGCTGCATGGCTAGAAAAGTATATTACTAAACATCTTCCAGACCAGTGGTTCTCAACCTGGGGTACATGTACCCCCGGGGGTACCTTCGCTGACTCCAGGAGGTACCTCGGACGAAAATGCGTAATGGTGGACATATTACAATTCCTATAAAAAAAACTATTGGATAAGTTTTAATAATTGTATAAATTTATATTGCAAGACTTTGTTTCTTAGATAATATGCATAGCAATTAGTAAATCAAAACATATCGAAGCATGTCCACCACAGCCAAAAACAAAAAAAAATCTTCAAAATCAATCTATTTATTCGAAACAAAATTGTGAAATATGTTAGGGGCCGTAAACATATTACGTAAGCGCTTTTGGGGGAAGGGGGGTCGGTCAATATCTTACGCTCCATATAAATGAAAAATCTGAAAAAAATCTTACAAGGGGGGAGGGGGGTTCGAAAAAAACAGAAGAATTGCTTACGTAATATGTGCACGACCCCTTAAGAGTATAATTCTTACCTAAAATATTAAATTTGAAGGTTCAGAAGCCTTGAAGCATAAAGGCTTTTTTCCCAAAAAAGGAAAACTCTTGGAAGCCTTCTTCGACGTGGTTCAAAAGCCTCCTTCCAAGACCCCTTCAAGAGACTTGGAAACCTCCTTTCGAGGGGCTCAGAAATCTTCTTTCAACCAGCCTCCTTTCAAGTGGTTCGGAAGCCTTTTTTCGAAAGGGACGGAAACACCCTTTCAGGAGACTCGGAAGCTCCCCTTTCAAAATACTCGAAAGCCCCCCATTCAAAAGACGCGGAAGCCCCTTTTCAAAAGGCTCAGAAGCCTCCTTTTCAAGTGGCTCGGAAACTTCCTTTAAAGGGGTCCGAGTTCTACCTTCGAGAAGCTTGGAAGCCTATTTTTATAAGGCTTAGCAGCGTCATTTCAAGAGGCTCGAAAATCCCATTTCATGAAAGCTTTCTTCTAAGAAGCTCGGAAACCTCCTTTCGAGGGGATCTGAATTTTGTGGTTCGGAAGCCAATTTTCAAAAGGGTAGGAAACCCAGTGTTGAGAGGAGTTTAATAAGTTGAGTGAAACTGGCAACACTGGTGGTTCAATAATATCAGATTAGTGATTTAGAGTGGCGATGGAGCCTGGGATTAGTGAATTGAAGTGAAACTAGATTGTAAATCATGCACATGTATATTGAGATTATAATTTATTAATAGATAAAACTCCCTTTCAAGTGTCTCGGAAGAACCTTTTTAAGAGGCCTGGAAACCTCCTTTCGAGGGGTTCGGAATTTTTCTTTCAGTCAGCCCCCTTTGAAGTGGTTCGCAAGCCTCTTTTCGGAAGCCCTCATTCAAGAGGCTCAGATGCCCCTTTTTAAGAGGGTCACAAGCCCCCTTTTCCAGAGGGTTTGAAGCCCTCTTTCAAAAGACCCGGAAGCCCACTTTCAAGTGGCTCGGAAACCCAATCGAGGGGCTCGGAATTCTTCATTCAAGAAGCTTGGAAGCCTATTTCCAAAGTCTCAACAAAGTCATTTTAAGAGGGTTAATGTCTCCTTTCAAGAGCCTCGAAAGACCCCTTTAATCAGGCTCGGAAGCCACATTTCGAAGGGGCTTGGAATTCTTCTTTCAGCCAATTAGTTTGGAAGCCTCTTTTTGAAAAGGTCGGAAGCCTCCTTTCAAGAGGCTCAGAAGCTCACTTTCAAGAGACTCGGAAGCCCCATTTCAAGTGGCTCGAAAACTTCTTTTGGAGGGCTCGGAATTTTTCCTTCGAGAAGTCTAGGAGTCTACTTTCAAAAGGCTCAGAAACGCCATTTCAAGATGCTCAAAAGTCTCTTTTAAATAGGTTCGAAGGCGCTCTTTCAAGATAATTTTATAAGTTACGCATATTAAAATAGGAGGTACCTCAATAAATACAAAAACACGAAGGGGTCCTCTCAAGAAAAAGGTTGAGAACCGCTGTTCTAGACGATAAAATACAATAAAAATTTCAACAGTGTTTGAGAATTAAAAGAACATGGTTGATGTTTCTTGAACTGGAGGAATCGACTCCAGCTTGGCAATCTCACTTATTGTCAATATTTTTGTGTTCAAATCCATGCTCAAAAGAAAATGTGCGTGTGCTTATGTGTGTAGAAACTTATAAACTCTTTAAATTTTGATACGTATTTCGACCTCAACAGTAAGGTCGTCTTCAGTGCCTCATTCTTGACACGATTAGCGGAAAGATGAGTTAAGTACGAGACAATGATGACGGCCGTACTGTTGAGGTCGAAAAAGTTACAATAAAGTGGTGGAATTATAAGGTATAGTCCTAACTCGTTTTATGACATGAAAAGACATTCTTCTAAGGAGCTCTAAATAATTTTCTAATCTAATTATTATTTTGAAAATAAAAATGTATTTATTTTAGAGAACCAATAAGATGAGATCGAATCCACGGCATCCTGTGTATGAAGCAGAAGTCCCGTTACGCTGGGATATGGATACTCTGAAGTAGTGCGTAACGGTTTAAATCCGGTCATATCGCCAGGCTCGGTACAACACTGAAGCTGACAATATGACGTCCCTAACCCCGAAGCCCAAGGTGTCAGGCGACCCGTGCTGAGGGGATGAATGGCCTGGGGGGTGAAACAATTAGCCAGGCAGTTAACGGAGCCTGTAATGCTGGGTAGACACTCTTCGTGTTGCATTACGGAGTAAGATCTACCACACTGTGCTCTAGTTCTTACTATTCTTGTTAATACTTATGAGTGATGATCGGAAGAGTATGGAACGACTATAATTTGCTTTTAGATGACCCATCTTTTGCACCTTTTGGATGGAGTCAATGGAGTAAATTATAAAAACGTAACTCAATCTTAGGCTGGTTTCGAAGCCGACGACATGAATCTCCAAGCTCCAGAGCGCTGATTAATTAGGAAAGAAGCGGATACGAATTTGGTGGATTGCTGAACCCTCTGACTGATTAGACCCATCGAAAAATGGCTTACACCAACTCTCAAAGGCGCGCCCCTCAATCAGTTTCGGCTCAACAATAAGTGGGATAGTACTGATTTTGACCATGCATCGATACTGAAGTTTAAACATATTTTTGCTTCTTTAGAGATCAGATGTGAAATCAGATCTCTGCACAAAAACGAATTCGGAATTCCGAATGCATGGTCAAAATCAGTATTATCCCACTTATTGTTGAGCCGAAACTGATTGAGGGGCGCGCCTTTGAGAGTTGGTGTAAGCCATTTTTCGAAGGGTACAAATAGCGGTACCTTAATCTAAAGAGGCCTTACATTAAGCTTGAGAAATATATGAATAAAAAACGACTACTTCATTTCTTCTCAATAGAAATGGAGCAGAAAGACATGCACTAAACAAATGACACGGGTATACAAAAGTTCAATGAAATGGACACAGTGGTTCATCCCGAACAAAAAAAAATGAAGCAGAAACACCAAGCACACTTTCCTGAACACATTGGTTTTCAAATCCCAATAACTGTAAATGATGGCACTTTTAAATCCCACATATCCTAAGATATTTAACAAAATTAGTTGTCCCACGTATCAACACCCAGCGAATGTAATAAAAACTAAACAGTTTTTAAGTATATTGGTTTCCATCCTCGAACAGCTGTGTAGAAGACGGCCACTATCTAATATCACAGATCCGGGGATATATAACCAAACTGGTGGTCTCACATGCACTAGTACTACTCTACGGATGAATTTTGAACTTAACAATTACTCAACATATTGGTTTCCAATCCCTGAACAACTTAGTAGAAGACGGTATTTTTTTTAAATCCAATGATATCTAACAAAATTGATCTCTCATAGACAGTAGCACTGCCTTGCGGATAAATTCTAAATTAAACGGTTTCTCAACATATTGGTTTCCAATCCCTGAACAACTTAGTAGAAGACGGAACTTTCGTAAGTCCCATAGATCCCGAGATATCAAACTAAACTGATCTCTCATATATAGTAGCGCCACCTTGCGGATGAATTCTAAACTAAACAGTTTCTCGACATATTGGTTTCCAATCCTCGAACAACTTTATAGAAAACGGGAACTTTCTAAATTCCACAGATCCCGAGATATCGAACCAAACTAATAACTCATATACACTAGCGCCGCCTTACGGCTGAATTCTGAAACTGAATTCTGAAACTTATTTTCAACATATTGGCTTCCAATCCTCAAACAACTTTGTAGAAGACGGAAACTTCCTAAATCCCATAGATCTCGAGATATCGAACCAAACTGGTAGGTTCATCTCGATATTTAAGAAACCATCGAGATAGGGAGAGATCGAGGAATGGAAAGAAAAATGGAAATGGGTGCTAGATCCAAAAAAGCTCGTTGCTATGAAAAACGAAAACAAAACAAATGTCGTTTCCTGTTGTTGATGTGTTTGTTATTGTCCAAAGATGGTCTAGTAACCTAAAAATTTGAACATATCGATCACTTTAGCTTCAGAAAAAATATTCATGCTACTGTTTTCTCAAATATCCAAAAGGAGGACATTTTAGCGCAAAAGGAGGACATCTGATTTTTAATGAAAAAGGAGGACATGTCCTCCTTTAGGATACCATATGGTCACCCTAGGTAACGTGTGCTAAATATGACATGATAAACCACCATGCATATACTTAGGGGAGACTGGGGAGACTTGATCCCCTTTTCTGATGTCCGATGTATCACAGCCAAAAATAAATAAACATACGCGATTTCCACACAGAGTCTCTAAGAAATATAGTATTTTACTTTACATATGTATGACAGTCCTTAAATTATTAATGCTGTCCAATGAGCAGCTCGAAGTAGCTCGAAATTGTTCCCGTCCTGCTCGTTCTTTTTTGTCAACAAATGGGCATGAGCAGGACAGGGAGAAACTTCGAGCTACTTCAAGCTCTCATTGGACAGCACTATTGTTGTTATTGTTACACAATTGATTTTTTTTGGAGTGCTGTCAAAAATCGAAATATTCGGGGAAATTTGATCCTTCTCCAAGAACTTGCTTATACAAAATTAGAAAGGTGCCCTCAGATTTTTTAAAAATATTTTTCCTTCAAAATACGCGGAATTTTCGAATTTCTGGGCGTGTACATGAACAATTTTTGTTTTGCAATTGCAATTTTAAAATTTGGGGAGACTTGATCCCCTTTCTTTGATATCTACGTAATAAATATTTGTTACTGTCAACCCTTCATCAAATCTGTCAAATCTAGAAAAATTAGAAATCTGAGAACAAATTTATATTTTTTGGAATTTTTTCACCAAATTTTTGTATGAGTGACTAATGGGGAATCAAGTGTCCCCATATTGAGGCAATAACTTCAAATCCAAATATCCTAAAACTTTTATGGAATGTTGACATTTTTATCAGTACGGATCATTAAGCATATTTATGGCTTTGTGCTGTGAAAAAACGAAAGCTTTTGGTCATTGTTATGAAAAGTTGTTCAAATTTTGCGTGGCCAATAAAAAAATCTTTAGAAAGGTCAAAACACACAAAGCGCCCTATAGAAAAAACAAGGTTGTCAATGCAAAAAATAACTCACCACATAAATGTCATTTGTCTAGAGGATCTATACTAAAAAATACCCTAGAACAAAACCACTTTAGTTCTCGATAAAACAGGGGGTAATCAAGTCTCCCCGGGGATCATGTCTCCTCACCTTCCCCTACCTTTAGACTTTTCGTAATCATCCAAGTAGCCACGATGCTACCTTACCTCAATCAGTTTCTGACTGCCAGACTGGACGAGCAGGAACAGTGGCCAGTATTTAAGTCTTGTCATAGAGATATCGGGATAAGGAGGTTATCGAGATGTAGAAAGCCCAAATTTATGTAGATTGAAGGGACTGAGGAAACCATCGACATAGGGAGAGATATCGAGATATGGAACATCGATATGCAGAGAGTCGACTGTATTTTCGCGGAAAAATCACGTTGATATAATTTCAATTGGCTCCAATATCGGATTTTCAGACTGTTGTACTTTTTACAACAGTTCTCGTGTTATGAAAGTTGAAGCGTGTTGCGGAAGGTCAAGCAAGCGGATGAGACCTTGAACGGCTAATCATTGTTGACTAAATACTGCGGCTAATCCGATCGTTGAAGCCGAAACAACGACCACACCTGATCGGTATGAAGAAAATGCTTCTATGGATGATTTTTCTGGTTTATTGGTTAAAGAATAACTCGTAAAGAGACTGCAGCAGAGTAAAACACTTGTGTTGCCGGTGGCAACTACATTGACGCCAGGTTCCTCGCAAGCAATCCACAGAGAATTCTTTTACTAAATAAAGGATTAAGAGCAAGTACTTGGCACTGTTTTTCGATGCTCTTAGAACCATTTGCCCAACCGCAGTGCGTGATCTCTCATGTTTCGGACAGCAGAACGATCGCGCGGTCGGACGAATTATTGTGTTCTGCATTGCGCGGCCGGTAATAAAATAATCAGTTCAGTGCGTGATCTCTCTTGTTTAGAAGCGGGCTTGGTAGTCATATGGCTACTGCTTCTGCCTCATACGCAGGAGGTCGTGGGTTCAATCCCAGGTCCGTTCCATTTTCCTGCTTTGTATCTTTCTCTTTATTTCGCAAGTCCAATTCCAAGTCCATTTCCAGTTCTAGCAATCGCTAGAACTGGAAATGGACTTCCATACCGTTTCCATTACTATTCCTATACCTTCAACTTGAGTATTCTAATAATAATCTGCTAGAATTGGAAATGAACAATAGAGCTCGTTTCCTACATCCAATTAGAAATTCCATCAGTTACCTTCTCCTATCTATCACATTGGCAGCTCGTTAACCAAGACGGACCTCTGCCTCTCCAACCTAACCCAGAAATTCCAACAAATTCCGAATGAACTCGTGGCAAGTGCAGAGGTATATTCGGCTTGCAGTGGGCGAGTGATTGCATCATCATTTCCTTCCCCTTCCCTACATTGACTTGCATTCTGACGTGGCAGGCGCCAGTATGACCTAACAAATGAGATCACCAGTACTTGTACATTGAAGATGTGTGCTAGACCCAAGCAAACATTTGTTGGTTCCCTGTGCAAGAACAGCTGATCTGGTCATAATGGAGTAGCAACTACGAGCAGTCAATCAAGCTCAAGCTCAAGCTCAAGCTCTTAGAACCATTTGTCCAACCTCGATTGAACCAGAGAGGGCATTCTCAGCAGCTGGCAACATTTCCAACAAAATCCGGAGCGAATTGAGAGTTATGTTATGTCCAAGTGTTTTCAAATTTGAATATTGTTTTTTACCCAAAAGTCCAAATTAAAAGTATAAGCCAGGGCACTAGACTTAAAACAGTGTCCCACCCCAAGACTTCGAGGACTCAAGGAGTGTACATTAATCTTCTTAGCAAAGTCACTCCCAACGATTCGTCAATCATCTTTCTCCTGAATGTGAAACGGTTGATACGGCTCTCTCCGTTTCTTCCTTTCGTAGATTCAAAACTCTTCGTTGATCATGTTATTTATTACTAAATAATCTGATTGCCGGGGAGTTATGGATTGTCTCCCAAATTCAAGCCTACACGGTGTACCTGGCCGGAAATACAACCGACATTTCCAGGATGCTTTCAATATTGGCTGTGCATGTGCTAAGACAAAAGTCCAAATTAAAAGCTTTTTTGCCTTTCTCGTATGCAAAGTATACGTAAAGGCTATAAGATTGCTCGAAAAATGAACTCGACGAATTGAGGCAACAAGTTGCATTCGACGCAAAATCCTGTCTCATTATTTCCTATTGAAAATTCGGACTATGGGCTCAAAAGTTAAGTCCAAAATATTATTTTTATAACACACGAGAAAGGCTGCAACACCGCTAGGTGGATTAATCTGGGTTTTTATTTCTGAAATGACCAGAACCGACCACTTGGAAGCCTTTTTCATAGTTTCTGGAATCAAACTCTGATTACACCTGATAACAGGCCGGAATATATTTTCGCTTAGTGGACACTCCCGTCTCCTTTTTCGCATCAGATCCTTTGGTCGAGAAACCGTCTCGATTCTAATACGATCGACGACCGGGAGGAGCAGTGACTATTGACTTTTGACACGTGTGACACAGAAATAATGCCGCAGCGTACCACCACCATCACGCGGCTCGACTTGCCATCCGGTCAACCAGAAAGCCTGGAGACTGCAGCCAGAGTGTGGAGCGCCCGGGCGGTGAATGATAATAACGGGAAGCGATTTAGTTGCCGTGGAGAACGTGGCTTCCACACAATTCCGCAGCTCAAAGCCAACCGCGGCGACCGGCAACATCGCGTCATCATCGTTGCTGGATCGAAATAATAATCCATGTTAGCGCGCACTTTTATTCTGCCCCTGCGAGCATGAACGCGAGAGATGGGATTGTCATGAGCACGTACCTTTTGCCGAGGAAGTGGGGTGAGATGGAGACTTAAATGCGAAATTTTGTTGACCCGATTTCAATTAAAAATTGACGTTTCAGCTTTCAATAATTTGTTCTCTTGATTTGATTGTCTACTATATACGTAAAATAATTATATATGAGATGGGTTGAAACAATTTGACAACTTATAGGACTTTGTTTATTCCACCCATAGTTCCCCTACCTATGAGTAAGTCGGGAGTCGGGATGTGTTGGAATGGAATAATGTTACTCCTCTGACGGTTGGTTGCTATTTTACATAAAACGTTATGATTAGATAATCCCGGATGCTTTTTTTGCGTCTGGTAAGTGCCCCCTTTCCGTGTCACGACTCGTTCGGTGTTTTGAGGCTTATGCGATCGTACATATGTAGGACGCACATTCACACCACACGAGCAACACATGTGCGACGAAAAATGTTGAAAATCTGACAATTGTCATTCGTACATGGAATCGCAATCAAACACTCCGCCAAATCGCACATGTAAGTATATATGCGAAACCGGCGATATGTGATGATGCTATGCTAATGCCAATACTAAGCCAACCGCACCAGCACCGGCTGAGGGTCACGTTACTGAATGGCGGTCGGGATCTTTTTGATATGAATGTCAACACAATTTGGTATGAAATTGTAATGAAGCAAAATTCATTGGAATGTTTCGAGGGGTTTTCTCAGAATGGCAGAACTTCGATTGATGAGGTAAATCGTTCAACAAATCACTGTCATGGTTTATAACATTTCAAAATAGCGTAGGTCTCATTCAACGCAAATTCCTGCTGCTTGAGATACTTGGTTATGTATCACAGGACAAATTACATTCCGATGCATCGGGTGGTATTTTCAAAATATGTATTCCAAAGTGTTGGCCGGAATAATATGAAGCACCTCCCCGACTCATTTTGTAGCGAAACCTAAATAATTAAAAGCGGATTCAATGAATGAAAAAAGGTTTGCAGCAAAATTGCATTCATTTACATATTTCTTGGGAACACTGTTTCATTTCCCTCTCTCATTCATAATTTAAATAATTCATTAAAAAGGCCAAATGTATTTCTTTTCAATATGATCAATATTATTCTATAGCATGAAGAACTGGGACAGTAACCCTATATTACGTGCTTTCTTGAAGCGTACATATAATTCTCATTGATTAATCCGCACACCCATTGAAGGCTCAACCTTCGACTGACTCATGCCGAATGCCGCAGTAGCGACATTCAACGTCCGGCCCGGCGTGACGCGTTGCCTCGTGTCGTCAGTTGATTCGCCCAAGTTGACGAAAGCCCCTTTTTTGGTCATTCGCCCCTTAGTGGGTCAGTGTCACCCCGCGAGTTCCTATTGCCGGCTCAGGTAGGCAGATGGTGCTGACTACGCCATCCATAAAAAAAATACTGCATTACCCTTGCAAATTGCGTCGTCGTCGTCGTCGGCAACAGTCGCGCCTTGTGGAGAATGCATTTGCAATTACATTTTCAGCTTTTATTCGCGGATCAGAGAAGGTGCATTCGAAAGTGACGAGTTAATTGCGGTTGCATAAAAAAAGCTTCTGGATTTCCGTTGGCAGCGCGGCGGATACCGCTGGGAGCCGCAGCACCAACAGAGTTATGTTTTGACAAATTATTTCTCGGACAGCGGTTTTCGGTACAAAGGGTTCCGGCATGCTGCTTTCTGGCAGGTGTGGATTCTGACCCTTGTCAGATGTTGAATTATGAGTTCGGTAAGGGTTGTTTCGGTGTGATGTTGCCAGCCGCCAAAGGTATGATAAACATTTTCAAGCTTGAGCCGTGCAGCTGAACATTCGATGTAGAATAGTCCTAAATGCACCTCTTGAGGTTTTTTGATGTTTTCCTAAATATAAACCCAAATACCAAACCATAAAATGAATAAACAAAATTTACTAGATTAACACATAACAAACATGTTACGATGATTGCTTAACGCATTTAAAATGTGTTTTAAGAATAAGACTGTAGCAGAACGGCACATCAAGGGGAGCAGAATCACATTTATTTGTGAAAAGATAGCAGCAGTTGCCATGCTGGTTGTTAAATTATACAAATTGTATGAAAATATAATAAGTAGGATATGACAACGAATTAAGTGTTATCTGTCTAGATGTAAGCTAAATAAATGGTGCTTCAATGATTTGCCCAAATTTGTGGCATATACGTTCGACCACGAGACTGCGTTTAGATCATATTCTTCTACAATGAGACGACATATATTTGTTCGAGGCCATTCCATTACTCAAAGTATAAATGTAGTAGACAGGGTTAAGATAGGAATTCCCGCCAGGGATCCTATTTCTGACAGAGGTTAGAAAGAGGATAAAGATCCCTAGCTCTCCTCCCTGCGAGCGTTCTGTTTCCAGTACGATCTTTAAAACCAATGAAGGAAGTATGAGATATATTAATTTCCTTCTTTTAACATCCACTTTTCAGTATGGGCTCGTATCAACTTATACGTATTACATCTTCTACTTTAACCCGGCCTTAAATAATTTGTTATTGACAAACGAAAACTACCGTTTTGCTTAGAAATGCCTGACACTTAAATTGTTAATCGACTTTATTCATAATATGAACTTAGTGTTTCTAGAGTTATCCCTGCTGGGGACGATTCTTAGACTTGAAACCCTTTAATCAAATGTTAATAATGATCTGTTCTTTTTTTTATGTTTATTAAAGACTCTTTAAATATTATTCGAGTCTTGGTTGTTCAATTCACAGAGTTTGAGTAACTTAGGATCTAGATAATGTATATTTCATTCACTGGTCTCATCCGGTCCGCTGGCAGAACATCCATCCTATTTTGGTGAGATTTGACGCCTTGGGGACTGGTGCCTAGTTCTCGATTACGGTGGCCAGCCGATCGTCAATGTGCTTAACGCTGTCTTCCTTTGATTAGAAGTATCCTATTTTCAGTGAGGTGGTTACTGGTAAAACTGGTGGAAGCGCGATTTCTTTGAGGAACGATAGCACTTTTTTTTGCTTGGCGGCTGTCATCGACCAATACCTCTCTCATGTTTGGTTGGAGCCCAATTTTTCCCCGAGCATCATCATATCCTGGACAGTTGACTATAATGTGTTTGACAGTAAGAATTTGGTTACATTTTGTGCAATTGGGTGGATCTGTTTTTTCTAGTAGATAGGCATGCGTTAATTGCGTATGGCCAATTCGTAATCTTGTAAGTGTAACGTCCTCTCTACGATTTCCTGTTGTCTCTCTAAATGGTGTAGTGGTATTTTTGCATTCTCTTAATTTGTTATTTCTGGTTGATTCCCATTCCAATTGCCATTTGTTAATCATATTTCTTTAAATGATGGTTTTAATTTCCTTGTGATCAACTATTTTTTGCATAATGGTGTTAAGCTCGAGGGATCGTTTGGCTTCAGTATCGGCCTTTTCATTCCCAGGAATGCCGATGTGGCTTGGGATCCAACAGAAGGTAATGTATGTTCCTTATCGGATATGTCATTGTACAGTGTGGTTATTTCATCTTTGAGGAAGATTTTATCTTTCTCTTTTCGATAGTTGCTATCACACTCAGAGAGTCAGTTCATATGATAAAGACACCTACTCTATTTTGGTTTGATATCCACTTCAGAGCTTCAATTACTGCCATGCTTTCGACGCTGTAGATGCTTAGTGAGTTATGGGTTCTTTTACGTATTGTTTCCTTTTACAATTACACTGAAGCCAGTTCTAGAGTCTGTTTTTGACCCGCAAGTGTTTAAAAATGTATGGAATCTGTATTCAGAATGCTTTCGTTGAGCAAATTCAAATTGTTGTCTTAAATCTAGATGATTCTTTCCGGTCTTGCTCACGTGTAGGACTGTATTATCGACAAGTATTTATTTTCTTTTTCATGGTGGGGTTAGATGGTATTTAGAAAGGCTTGCTTGCTGGGATGTTCGTTTCTAGTTCTTCGATGATTCGTCTACTTCTAATTTGTATGGTGTTTGGTTCAGTAGTTGGTCCTTGATTCCAAAGTTCCCCTGAACTGTTGATACTGTGTTCTTCTGTTTCGCTGTTTGATGGTTGACGAGCATTGTTGTCTACCTTTGCTGCAAATATCGCTAGTTTTTGGTTCAAAAGAAATCTGATGCTTGGGATGCCTGCTTCGGCCTGAATGCTTATTATTGGGCTGGTATGGAATGCTGTATGAAATGCTCCTATGATAATTCGTACAGCGCTGTTGTGTAAACTTTCGAATCGTTTGATTACCGTGTCGCTAATTGAAGATATGATCGGGGCTGCATATAGTATTTTTTCAAGTACGGTTGCTTTATAGATTTTTATCAGGGATTGGCGGTCTCCACCCCATGATCTGGATGCGATGGATCTTATAAACTGGACTCTCTGGGAGCATACTGCTCTTGTTTCCTCGATGTGTGTTTTGTAGGTGAGGTGTTGATCTAATGTTACTCCTAGGCATTTGTGGCATGATTTTTCTGGTATAGGGACATTGTTCAATATAAGTCTTTGACTTGTTTGTTTTCTAGATCTCGGGTGTTTGAACGCTATAGTTACACATTTTCGGTAGAGATTTTGAAGCCGGTGCGTTGTTCCCATGATTCAACCGATTTAAGCGCTGATTGTAATTTTTTGTGAGATTTTCCTGTTACCATCGGAGGCGAAAAGAACTACATCGTCGGCAAAGAGGAGTGCATTAACTTCGGCAGGAAGCTCTGCGCATATGGTGTCGATTGCAATTAGGAATAGCGTAACACTTATCACTGATCCTTGACATAGGCCATTTTCCATTATTGTTTCCTGTGACAGAGTATTGTTGGCTTTAACTTTGAAGGTCCTTCGTTCCAGGATTTTTTGGATGTATTTAACAAGATTGCCTCCTATTTTCCACTCACAGATTTTGTTTAGTACCAGCCTACGCCAAGTGGTGTCGTAAGCCTTTCTAATGTCGAGAAAGATTGCTTGTGTAAAGATCTTTTTATGCATAGCTGCGGTGTCAAAGTGTGCTAGATAGTCCGATGTAGATTTCCCTTTACGGAATGCAAATTGGTGGTCGTTAAGTAGCCTACGTTCTTCAATTAGGTGCATTAGACGGTTATTCACCATTCTCTCGAGGATCTTACCAAGGCAACTATTTAGGTAGATTGGTCTGTAGTTTCCTGAACAACTCTCGCTTAACTTTTCAAAAGGACCTAAGTAACATTTTTTTCATGAATTAATTTGAATAGCGCAATCAACAGAACAACATGAAAGCTATTGATTGCTGTATTCAAATTAATTCATGAAAAAAATGTTACTTAGGACCTTTTGAAAAGTTAAGCGAGAACTTATTTCTCCTTTTGCCTTGTATATAGGAACCACTATGGATTTGGCCCAGCTTTCTGGGTATACGGAGCCTTCCCACAATCGGTTATATGTGTTAAGGAGCAGATGTTTGTACTCTATTGGCAGTTTGGTGATCATGGCATAGTGGATGCCATCTGGGCCTGGAGAAGATCCTTTAAGTCCTTCCATTGCTTCTTCAAGCTCGTTTCGGGAAAATACTGAGTTATATCCGGCTTCTTCTTCCTGGTTTATAAGTATCGGGGATTGTTCGATGTTATTTTTATATGCCAGAAATGCTGGAGAGTATTCCCTATCACTGGATATTTGTCCGAAGTGTGCAGCAAGACTATCAGCAATTCCTTTGTTGTTAGTTGTTTTTTCATTATTGAATTTGATTTCTCGGATACGTGGGCTTTTAAATTTTCCTTGAATTTTGCTGAAGTTTTTCCACATCTCCTTGGCAGGCGTGTGAACGTTGAATGTTTGGGCAGTCTTCCCAAGATTTCTTCTTGGCTTTTACGATGGTCTCTTGTGCTTTGATATTTGCATCTCGGAATTCTTGGGTATGTTGTGGATGTAGAGTTCCCTTTTTGTTTCTTTGCAAGCTTCTAAGAGCCTTTCTTCTTGCTTTAATGGCTGCTGCAACTTCTTTATTCCACCATGGCACCTGTTTACCTGTGATGGTTCCTTTTGTTTTTGGGATCGATTGGTCAGCAGCTCTGTTTATCTGCCTTGTTATTTCTTCGACTTGGTCAACAACGTTATCTATGTAAGTGATTTCAATCGTATTTTGGTATTTTTCCCAATCTGCTTCATCAATTTTCCACTTAGAGAGACGTTGTGTTTCCTGTAGTATTTGCGGCATCAATATAATTAGAGGTATGTGGTCACTTCCATAGGAGTCATCTGAGACGGTAAGTTCCAGAGTACCAGCTAGTACATCTGAACAACAACATATATTGATGCAGGATCCAATTCCTGTAGCACTATTTACATATGTGTTTTCACCATTGTTGAGCACTACAAGGTTTTCTTCGTCAATGATTGACTCTATAATTTTTCCTCGGCAACTGATTTCGTCTGAACCCCATAGTGGGTGATGTGCATTAAAATCACCCATCACTATCATAGGTTTAGGAATTTGAGCGAGTAATTCAGAAATATCATCCTTTTGGATTTGGGTTCCGGGAGGGAGGTATACGTTTAGTATGTTAGCATTTATTGGTGCACCTACTTTTACGGCTACTGCTTCCAAATTTGTATTTAGGTCAATACTCTTGCTGTCTATGTCCTCTTTTACTGCCGTTATCACTCCACCAGCTGATCTGGCTCCACCAGGTCTTTGACGGTGGTATATTTTATACTTACTGATGTTAGCTTGCTGTTCTTTTTGGCACATTGTTTCCTGTAGACATACTACCAATGGGTTGATGGAAGCCATTAATAGTTTTAAGTCGGTTCTTCTTTTCCTTAATCCTCTGACATTCCATGAGACCGCAAAATTTTCGTTGTTTGCTGGACTGTTATTATTTTGTGCTATTTTTATATTATTTGGGATTGTTTTGACTACTTGTTAATCTTGGGTATGGTGTTGTGGTCTCGTTTAAGCTGTTAAATATTCTTACTACATATTATCGTCGTGGTGGGTAGATCCTATGGATTGTTCTGAATCCGATTCAACAAACTCCATCTGTTCACATGGTTGCATTGATGTGTTTCCTTTTTTCTTCCTAGGTGGTGAGAGCAAGGTGTTATCCAGACTCCTTGTGTGTTTGGGGGCTGTTTTTTGTTGGTATGATTTCAATAGGTTTTCGAGCTTGTTGCAATCTTCTTTGAGTTTTTCCGCCTCTTTTTCTGCAATTTTTCTTCTATGTTTTTCTTCCTTGTATGCTTTGTGAACTGAGTCTAACGTCTCCTGCATTTCCTCAATTTTTGTTTGCATTTCCGTCACTTTTTTTTTCATTTTCCTGGCAACATTTGATCAATTCTTCTTTGTATTGCATGAGCTTTGTCTCGAATTGTACTTCCATTTTAGCTTTCAAGGTGTCAGCATACATTTTCTTCTCTTCATTTAGCTCGTTGATTTTAGCTACGTAGGCTTTGTTTTCATTAGTAAGTTTTTTAACATCTTCTTCAACTGATGATATCACTGTATCTGAGTAAGCTGTTTTGCTCTCTGATTCAACAATGTTTCTGGCTTCCCAAAACGAAATGGTTCTGTCCACTTTCACTTTCGTAATAGATTTTTCTTTTTGCAGAACTGGGCACTCTTTGGAAAATGCACCATGCCCACCACCACAATTAATACATTTTGCTACGTTGCCACATTCTTCATGGTAGACTTCACTGCACCTACTGCACTTCTTATCCTTGACCGGGCAGCTAATAGTAGTATGACCAAACTTGAGACACTTGAAACACCTTAGCGGGTTAGGGTACCATGGTCTTGTCTGCAAGAGGAGGTAACCCAATTTAAATTCTTTAGGTGGCCTGGTTCCTTTCACGCTTATCACGAAAATGCCGGTAGGAATTTTATTGTCCTCCGTGCCCTTCGTAATTTGCTTTACATTTAACACGCCTTGATCTGACAACATGTCTCGAATTGCGTAGACCGTATCGTTTTTCACATCTCGGCAGAACACTACCACTTTGCAGGAGTTCAATGATTTACGTTCATAAACCTTCACCGTAATTCCGTCCACTAGTTTTTCAATTTTAGCCAGGTTTTTGGCCTGACTTTCATTCCTTACTGTTACAAATATTTTTTCCCCGGCTACACCGCCGGGGTTTTCCCCCATACGGGGGAAATTAGAACTGTTCATCAAATAAGCTCTGCTCGTTGGTTGGTTTTTAATTTGCACTCTTGGTAGACACTTGCGTTGCTTATTCGCGTTACCGATTTAGTGAGTAATCACTTTTACCCGAAAGACCGGGGGCGTAATTGGACACCTCTCAATGAATTAACTGCGATCGACCGATTGCGCCGATGCGACTTAACTCGATCGTAGTCAAACACGGAATGTGATCTGTTCTAAAAACTTGAAAATTAGGGGTAAAAATTGAAGGCATGTCATAATCAACGGCAAATTTCGTTTTCCTTAGGATGCATCACTTAGCATGCATATTTCGCTCGTATTGCCTATAGTCTATGAGTATTTTATTAATTTAATAATGATAGCAAACTTCGTGATGAATAAGGGAAATTGCTTTGAAATTATTGACCTTATAATTTTTATTTTTTTTTCTGTATATCCGGCCCTCGAGGCAAGTTTCTACAATTGATTTGATTGCCGGACATGGCTTAAACGATGTTACATATCAGCTTATCATTTGAGCTAATTTAGTTCAAATGAATCAGAATGAGCAAGCATATTAACCATTTTATTAAATTCCAGTTGTAACATCCCAAATGAAATCTTGCCTGTTCTTAGTTTACACTCATACCCATATGGTAAATGGTATCACTTCAGAAATTTCGAATATCACACGGGATTTAAACATTTTATCGCAAATACAGTATTGTGGTATTGTAAGTAGAGGTGTGCGCCGGTCCGATATTCAGCGGCGGCGGCGTTGGTCCGAATTTTGGTCGGCGGCGTTTTCGGCGTCACGCCAAAAGCCATTTTAGCCGGTGGCGGCGGCGGCGGCGTGAATCGGCGTGACGATTTTTTTTATTTTTTTAGGATTATTTTTTACGATTTTGAGTTTTTTTTTTTTTTTTTGCTTTTTTTCGGGAACATATTTTCAAGACATTAACGGAACAATCTTTCGAATTTCGCCTGAAAAATCTGATGAACTTCTTCAAAAAATTCTTTAAGTTTTTCCAAAATATTCATTTGGAAATTAATTTCGGATTGTTCACGGAAAATACTTTGAAGTTTAGAGATTTTTTCGGAATTACCAACAGAAGCTCTTTGGTAATCTAAATTGTTTTGAATTTCATTTCATGAAATTTTTTTTGAATTTCAGCAGGAGATTCTTTGGAGTTAACATAAGAAATTGTTCCAAATTACTACAGGAAAATGTTCGGATTATCTGCGGAAAGTTCCTGTTGAGTTTCTGTTGAATATTTTTCGAAATTCACTCGGAAAATTCTTCATAATTGTAGAAGAGTGCGGCTAGTAGAATGTGTGTTTTAACGTTAGGACGCACAGTCTAGAAAAATGAGGCGGCGAATTTGGCATTGCCATCGTTAAAACAGAAAATTCTTCAGAATATCCGCGGGGGACTCTGGAGTTTTCATAGGAAATTCTCTGAAATTTCACGAGAAATTCTCCGGAATTTGAATGGAAAATTCTTTAAAATTTCCGCGCAAAGTTGTTCAAAATGTAGATTTCAATACAGGCCGGACTCGATTATCCGGAGTGTTGAAAAAAATTTCACTCTGGATAGTCGAACCCTCCGGAAAATCGAGCCATTTTTTGTTGTCGCTGAAAATTTAACTTTTGCTCAAATAATCTTTTCTCTAGTTATATAAAATCTAATAAAATATCCCGTTGGTCCTTTCATGGGTTCTGACTACCGTTAGAGGTCAGCGCCGATCCGAAAATCGTCGGCGGCGGCGTTTGTGGTCGACGAAGGATTCGCGATTTATTTATTACGTTCGTAACGTAAAATTATTTTTAAGACATTAACGGGAGAATCTTTTTATTTCGCCGAAAAAAATCTAATGAAGTGTCCTAGGAGATTTTTTAAAGTTTTTCGAATTTTCAACAGGAAATGCTCTAAAGTTTCACCGGAATTTCTTTGAGATTTTCACGGGAAATTGTTTAGAAGTTTGCCTATGCCACCGGGCATGTACCACTTGGACGAATAATACGTTAAGCCGAAAGCTATCTAGCTGAATTCCATTTGTTCGATACGGTTATTATGTGGAAAACGGTTTGACGGTACGACCAAACTGGTCATTTGGCTGAAAAAGCCATATGCTCTAACAGGTCGTTTTGACGAATAGGCCTTGTCGTCGAAATAGAGTGTGAGTTTGATTCCCGCCCTAGTAAGGAGAAAACATTTCGTGAAGCGGAAAACGCTTTGCTGGCTCACTGGGTACTGTGTGAATGTCCTGTCCGTTGTCTAATGCTAAGTGTTAAGTATTCAGTCTGTGCGACCTCTGGTCAAAGACGGTGATCTTGTCTTACTTTCTTTTGAATTCTACAAAAAGATTTCCAAATTTTTAAGGAAAATTACTTAGATTTTAGTATTTTCGAGATATCGAAGGAAATTCTTCAACGAAAAATAGCTTTTTTTCACGAGAAATCCTCTGGAGTTTCTACGGGATTGCCATAAACTGTTGGCGGGGACGGCGCACACCTCTAGCCACCGTGTGGAGGATCCCAAAAAAGAAAGCTTCTAAATTTTATCGTTAAGCACCAAGATTTTTCAGATGCACTTGATGTTGTGGCTTATACATGTCGTGGCCTTCCGAAAATTCCGGAACATTCATGAAATAAAACAAAAAATAATGAATTTCATCGCATAGCACCATTTGACATTTTATTTCCTTATTTCCCCTGAAGCGTTACGTAAATTGTGAACAGTCCAGATCCATTAATTACGTAACGCAAAAATTGGTCATTTTCAACCCCCCTCCCCATATGTCACACTTTTTGTATTAATCATTGCAAATTTTTGTATGGATCGTCACACTTCGGGCAAACCTCCTCCCCCTCTTAGCGTTACGTAATTTATGGATGATCCCTCAGGAAAGCGAGAAAGTCACTATCATGTCTTGCACATATTGGATACGTTATAGATACACAAAGATAATATTTCTATTTTTGTAAGATGGGTAAAAATATTACTCCGGATAATCGAGCCATTTTCTCCGGTTAATCGAGCCCCGGATAATCGAGCCTCCGGATAATCAAGTCCGGCCTGTAATAAAATATCTGGATTTCAACGGAAAATTGCTCAGAGTTTTTAAGGAATTTCGTTGGATTTCCAAGGAAACTTCATTGCACAGCAGACGTTCGATAATTCCAAGTCTTTTCGACTGCAATTCGATAGTTGCAACAGTTTTGCAGTTATCGGACCTCTGAACTTCAAAACGATTTCAAACAAAATCGATGATAGCTGCATTGTGCTGCACAATCAGGTGCACTTCTATTGCATCTGACGGCGACTGACAACCGTTTGATGTCTAGAATGCGTTGCAGTTATCGAACGACATTCGCTAACTGAAACGTAAACATGTTGCAGTTATTTAACGACTAGTGTATTATCCATAAGAAATTCTTGGGAAATTCCATAGGGTGAAAGCAAAATACGACCGAACTGGTAATTTGACCAAAAAAGTCGTTTTCCCTAACAGATCGTTTGGTCGAAATGGTCATTTGGCCGAATAGGCCATCAGCCCGAAATGCCGTTTCGACGAAATGGTCCTTTGACAGAATAGGGAGTTTAGCCGAAAATGTTGTTTGGCCCAACTAGTCACATGGCCAAATGTCAATTACTGAACGGATAATATGGTCAAAAATGTCCACCCATTTGGCCAAATGATATTTACGGCGAAATGGCCTTATTGTCAAAAGATCATTGACCGAAATTTCGCAACCTCTCTACTTTGTAAGCTGATTTAAGCCAAAAAAAATCTAACCAAATCGCATTGAACGTATATCCGTACTGCAATTAGGTCAAAAATGGTTTGTCCGTAAATGTTGTTTGGTCGAAAACGACATATGACTGAAAGGGAAATTCAGAGTAGTTTGACCGAAAAAATCGTTACACCTAATAATACATTTCTAGGAACTTTTTCAAATAGGCCTAATTAATTCTGTCCATGATTTTTGAAATGGCGATTGTGCTCTGAATTCAAACTATTTTGCACAACTAATACACCGAACAGAAAGAATAGATTGCGATCTATCAGGTAGTAATGTCAATTGAACGAAATATGGAGAATAGAGAGAGTATGCGTCCTTTCAAATTTTATGGTCAAATGCAGTTAAGCCCCAAACGCAATTCAGCGGAACGTCGACGGAAGCGTAAAATTTGACAGAAAATATATGGGCTAACTGTCAAATCTGCCGTTTCCGTCGCTGTTCCGCTGTATTGCGTGGGGGCCTTTTACGCTTACACCCGATTCATTTTTTACACGGGGGATTTGAAAAAAATTTGTATGGGATTTTTTTACACGGCCGTGTAAAAACAGAATCGGGTGTATTTGAAAAAAGTTCCTAGAATTGACCAAAAATATGCCTTTTGGTAGGAATGGTCATTTGGCAGAAAGAGCCATTTGGCCCGAAAATGTCCTTTCTGCAAAACAACCCTTTTGGCCAAACGGAATTTTCCGTCAATTGACCTAATCGGCCAAACGACTTCTTATAAAATTTAATTCTTACCAAATTTGACTAATGACTTCTGTGGCCAAACGATCAGACGACTTGCTAGGGCAAACGGCTTTTTCAGGAAAATTACCAGTTCGGCCGTCTGGCTAGGGTGGTCGGTATTTGCAATTTTTGACCGGTAGAATACCGGTTTTTGTGAAAATTTCAGGTATTAAAAGAAAAACTTTTGATTGTGACTATTGGTTGACAAACTTCAAATGTTAAAATCATTGCTTGTTGAGTTGGGCAAAACGAAACTTAAGTAGACATAACATCTCCCAATCTGCATTAGATTTTCTTGGTAATGTTGCAAATTGCTGAGAATGTCGTTGACGAATGGTTCCTAGAAAATCAGGGTCAAGTACTTGGCCTTAATACCTACAGATTCGTATTACGAGAATTCCATACGGATTGCATGCAGGGATCCTGGCGTCAACGTATTTCCCACCAGTAGCGCAAGTGTTTTGTTCTGCTACAGTCTCTTCACAAGTTGTTCTTCAACCAATAAACCAGAAAAAATGATATGGAATGATATGGAAATGCTAATATCATCTTCCAAACTTGGACGTACATGTTCATGATAGCATTAGAGGCGAAAGTATAGAATTGATAGTTCCGTTAGGATACGGCAAAAATATTTATAAAGGCATCTTCCTCGTACCGATCGTCAGGTATGGTCTTTTTCTCAGTTTCAACGATCGCATCAGGAATGATTAGATGCTTCAAGATTCCGTCCGCTTGCTTAATCAAAGTAGCTCTGGATGTCCTGAATAAAATGCCAAAATCATTTCTGATCAATTGCTTCATGGCAGAATTATACAAAAAAGCAAAAAGATCGGCGTATTCTGATCGTGTTTCTTGGATTCATTCCTTAAAAGCATCGAATAAGTGGCGGAAGTTTCTGTGGCTTGATTTGATAATAAATTATTCCAACATAAATAGGAACCCCACGTCGGCTTCATATAGACTACAGAACTCACAGCAGAGTAGTTCCACAGCAGATTGAACAGGTTCAAGGACTTGAATTATTTCACCAACAATCATCACTGAAGTTGAATTTGGATTAAAGTTTCAACTTATAAATCCGTATGAGCATAAATAACATGCTATTCCAGCGTGCCTTGGCATCAGCCACCAATTCAAATTCTTTTCCGAATTCATAATGGACATATTTTTGCAGAAAATAGTTTGTTACAAGTGATCTCCGGGAAAGAACTACTACGTCACGTACCTTTTTCACAATTTCGTGTATTGCGGGAAAATTCTCGACGATGTCAACAATGTTCATTTGCAATTTAGCAGAGTCTAAGAGAATGAAGCAACACGGATGATAAATGACGATGATGATCGATTTTTTTTTGTAACGTGAACGTCGTCAATGATGCTTACTTGGGCAAAGTGGATTTTTGTACGATAAATATTTACTGCTTGTAACCGAATATTTGTCCCATCTATGTTGGATTTCCTATTTATATGGACAGATATGCGATTACAGGCAGTTTAGCCGATATATGTAGGTGAAAACTATTCAAGATTTTTTATACTGTCAGCAAAATTTGAAATACCGAAAATACCGGTATTTCCCGTCTCTGATACCGGTATTTTCGGTACGCCAAATTGGACGGTAATACCAGTATTACCGGTTTCGGTACTACCGGTTAGACCACCCTACGTCTGGCGCTTTCGGCCAATCGAATTTCCCAAGATTTTCTTATGGACAATGCAAAGAATTTTTTGTAGAAATCCAAAGAAAATCCTTAAAAAAGTTCGAGCAATTTTCCGTTGAGTTTTCCATTTTTTTTATTTACATTTTGAATAATTTTCCGCGGAAGATTTGAAGATTTTTTGAAAATTCCAGGGAATCTTCCGCGGATATTCCGAAGAATTTTCTGTTTTAATGTTGGCTATGCCAAACCAAACTGGTCATCTTCATTAATCTAGATTGAGAAAATCAACGTTAAAGCATCTTCCAATCACAAGAAACATATTTTGTGTAAATTTTGAAGAGTACTCAAAAGAAACTCAACAAAAACTTTCCGCGGATATTCATAATATTTTTCTGTAGAAATTCGGAACAATTTCTGACTTCAACAACAATATCCTGATGAGATTCTCATGTAAAATCTGAAGAACTTTATGCTGAAATTCCAAACAATTTCCGTTGGGAAATCCAAAGAGCTCCACTTGGTAATTCCAAAGAATTCTCGAAACTTCAAATTAAAAAAAAATCTCGGAACTTAACGCGAGTTTTTTCTTAGTTTTCACAGAGAATTTTTAGAAATTTCAATAAGAAATTGTACCAAACTTTCAATATAATCATTGGTATTCTCTTCGAAAAATTATCTGGTGTTTCAACGGGATGTTGAAGAGATCAAACAGGATATTTAACGGACTTCTTCAATATTGAATCGGCGTGGAAAATTGTAGATTAGCGGCTTGACAAATTTTAAACGGCGGCGCGCCGGTGCAAAATTTTCGGTGGCGGCGCATACCTCTAATTGTAAGGCATCTTCCCCTATCTAAAGTTATTAGATTGCCAATGTTATATATTGCAGTTGAAAGTTTCCACTAGGCTTAAATTACCGTTTTTTGTAGTGCTGATCAATCACGGAGCCGCGGTATGCCAGATTTTCCTTAAAATCCTTAAAAAGAAATTTACAACATCTTATAAAAACAGACACAATAACAAACAATAACAAAACCTGTAATGTGAAGTTGTCTCGCTCATGTAGTTCATAAATTCTACAATGTAATATACGATAAGCAGACACCCGTCTCTCCACCGAACACGTCCACTCCGGTCAAATACCCAACCATGGTGGAATACTGAACTGCGACACACATGTAATGTCCTTCGTAAAGGCGCGCCGCCGCTTTCTGAGTCATCGTTCCGAATGAAACAGGGTGTCCCTTCGCGAACTTGAAGCGGAATATAACAGCTACGTCTCTGCTTCCTTCCGTGAGTATATTGTCCGAATCCAAGAGGAAGTTATAGCTCCAGAAAACCACGGTATAGATTAAATTCGATTATACTAATGTTTGGAACGATTACACAGCTCAACAAGATTTTGTCCCTAACACCACACCCTAATAGATAGTTCGCTGAATCCTGAATCCTGAAAGATTTGCTCTAACACGTCGAGATTTTGAGATATTCCTCAATAAATGCCGTAAATGATTTAATCATGATTTTGAGCAGTTTGGAATGGTCATTGTTAGCCCTACAAAAAGAATTACTAGTTAATCAAGGTCCAAAATAGACCACATATGTACATCTAATCTTTCGAAATATGGTGAATTTTGACCAAATTAAACATAATAAGAGTGATTTATCTTCAATTTAAGTAAGTGAAAGTTATTTAAAAATATGTTTTATGCAAGCCACCTTCGAAGACTTGTATACAAGCCTGATTATTTTATGTGAACGGTTTTGAGTGGAAAGAAACAAGAATTCAATATAAAAGTGTGTCCAAGCAAATAAATAATATGTTTTCATTGAAGTAAAATATGGTGTTGTACTCTGGCACGACAAATTGTCAATAATGTGATATGGTGTATTTACTGCCAATTGAAGCTCCTTTATTATTTTTATATTCGAATAAAGCAATCACGAGAACTGTACGCAGTTCTATATATTTTGATTTTTCCTGCTATTTATGATCATTACAATATTCCAATACAATATTTGGGTGGAAAAACTATCCCTCAGCAAAATCAATCAATGAATCGATAAGTTGCATTCGATCGTCCTTGTGTATGATTGCATACAAGCTGAAGCGACGGCTACGTTGCGGAAAACCTGAACTACTTGCGCGTGGGGGACTTTTTATTTGTTTCGCGTGAAAAATGTAAGGGTATGCGATAACACACTTTTTCCTGACGGAACGAAACGAAACGAAATTCAAAATGTCAATGTTGATTCGAAACGAATTGAAACGAAACATAGATTTACTTTCGAGACTTCGGAACGATACGAAATCAAGGTCTATTTAATTCTAAATTTTACGAAACGAAACGAAATTTTATTTTTTTCCGCAGATTTTTTATTGAACTGGTTTTACATTATGTACGCAATTTAATTTAATTTTTTCGAAGTCAAATAACTTCTTTGCGACCAATAGAGTTATAGAAACAGAAGAAGCAGTCCATGATAAAATGCAGCATTCCTGTTAATATACCATTGGTGATAAGGTAATACCCCATTCATCGTGGAGTGTGTGCCCCCTAATCTAATCAATTTTATATCAGTTCAGTTTTACATCAGTTTCAAATCAGTTTATAAATATAGAAATTGTGAGATTTTTTTATGTTTGGATTCAAACTCTGTAAAAAAAACTTATTTTACTTAAGAGTTATGTAATTATGCTGAAGCGTACTTCATATTGTCTTACCAAACTACTATGTAAATGATTGCAAAGATTTTGTTTTTTATCTAGTGGGATACTTATTTATATATCCACATCTGCCAGGCGTAAACACGCAGATAGAGAATTGTAAATAGCATACATTTGCTCTCTATAATAATACTCTGTATCTCATGCACAAAGATATGTATTTCAGATTGTTTTTCAGAAATGTGATCGCAAAATT
Source organism: Armigeres subalbatus (assembly GCF_024139115.2). NCBI lineage: Eukaryota > Metazoa > Arthropoda > Insecta > Diptera > Culicidae > Armigeres > Armigeres subalbatus. The sequence continues at coordinate 68,268,645 of NC_085140.1, forward strand.
TTTATGGCAGCAGTTTGCCATGTATGAAGAAATATCTTTTCCTTTCTCATACAAAACATTGCACCAAAAGGCTATCATTTCCTTCCAAATTCAACATTTTTATATTAGGCTTGAAGACCCACAGTCTTTTATACGATTAGCTCGACGAACTGCTATTAGAAGAGAAAAATTAGTTTGACACTCATAGTTATAAGAGACCGAGGGATGCTCTGCATCTCCATGATCACCACGGGAAAGGAATCGTTGGTTAGCTGAACAGATAACACTGAAGCCACCTTGATAAGCGACTAAATGTTTATTGTTAGCAAAGTTATTTTGAAAACTCGAAAACGAAAACCGTGTTTCAAATAAATCCAACGCAAAATCAATGAGAAAAAGGGCGCTCTAAAAAAACCTCACAAGAGCCGTAGGAGTCCGCGCCATGGCTTCGCCTTTTTGACTTTCTCGTATACTAAGTATACGTAAAGGCTATATGATCGCTCCAAAAACGAACTTTTTATAGAAGACCCGGAGACCCATAGTGTTATTATACCGATAGACTCAGTTCGACGAATTGAGGTGATGTCTGTGTATATGTGTGTGTGAATAGGTGTGTGTCTGTGCGCACCCACGTACCAAAATGTAGCAAAAGTGTCACTCATTTTTCGGGTACTTACCCTCAACCCATCGCAGCAAGTTGCATTCGACGCAGAATCCTGTCCCATTGTTTCCTAATGAAAATTGTTCAGATCGGACTATGGGCTCGGAAGCTATGGTCAATATACCATTATTTACAAGTTCGGAGACAAGCCAGCCTAGGGCTGAAAGTCTCCTTAATAAAGACACAAAAAAAATTATTCACAAAAAAAATAAATCAAAAAAATTGTCACTCATTTTTCAGGCACTTATCTTTAACCGATTTGCTTGCAACAAGTTGCATTCAACGCAGAACTTTGTCCCATTGTTTCCCATTCAAAATTGGCTAGATCGGACTATGGGCTCGGAAGCTATGGACAAAATACATGTTTTTATTTGCACGTGAAGGGCACCATCACCGTTAGGTGGATTGATCAGGGTTTTAACAAAGTCATAATGATCTGAGTCATATCTCATTACATTTAGACTTTGAGCCTGCCGTCTTAAATATTGAGTCGGATCACTTTTGAAAAAATAGGATAGAATGCTTAGAGATGCTTTTCGTTTTCTGTTAGACATTTCTAACAAAACACTGGAGACGTTTTATAGAAGAAAATTAATTACGTATTTGTCGACTAAGAATAAGATTATATAGTAAGTTTTGAAAACAGCTTTATTATTTTGTTCAGCGGCGCAGCCAAAATTTTTGATAATACACGACCGTACGAGGCAGTATGGTTTAAGTTTAAATTTGTTTCGAAATTCCGCGGAATTCCGTTAAATTTCGTTTAGGGGTAGTTTTTTCTAGCGAAATTTTTGTAATTTTTAAGAAACGAAACGAAGTCAAGAAATCAGTTTTCGCCATGCTAAAATTCCGCGAAATTCCGCGGAATTTCGTTTCGAACCACCTGAAACGAAATTTTTCGAAATACCGCATATGCTTAGAAAAATGCTGCATGTATGATGCAATAATCCTAATGCATTTTCGTTTATCTGTGGTCAGCTTATGACAGTGAAACGGAAAAAAGTTCACTAGTTTTGTTGATTAAAAGAAAGGAACTTTCTGGATCATGATGTTCGCACTATATTCTACCAGGGCATCAAAATTTAGAAAGCTTCTTCTATTTTTTCGTGTAGAATAAAGACAACCAATCAGCTATACAATCTGCGCATTTAAGATGGTGTTCAAATCGCTAAAGATCCACTTCCTCCACAACGGTACAAAGCACAACATAATTGCAACATGATAACAGATTACGTGTGGTCATTGGAAGTAGATTGATCTAAAAAAAACCGGAAATCGAGCAGAATAACATTTTAATCTGGGGAGAAATGTTAAGCATAAAATGAAAAATAATGTTAAGAAAATTATTTTGAGCTTTTTAGTGGAATGTCTTCACTTGTCATAAGACGAGTTTGTACAATCCCATTGAATTCCACCACTTAATTGTATCTTGACAGATACGTATTTCGACCTCAACAGTAAGGCCGTCATCAGTGTCTCGTACTTGACTCGACTTTACTCGACTCGACTTGAATATATAATGAAAAAATTAAGTTCCCCATACTAATTTACATGCAAACTTGAACCAGCTTGTGCTAAATCAGTTTTAATCCAAATGAGCTTAAATTTTCGGAGGACACTCAAAACGTGATACAGAATGAAATGAGCGTTGGGGAGCAAAATTGATATTTTGAACCACCCTATACTATGCATAGATCAAGAGGGGTACCATTGGAGGAAAAGGTTGAGAACCGCTATCTTACGGTACCATATTTTGTTCAGCATTAACTTATGTCGATATGTTCAAATTTCTAGGCTACTAGACCATGTGAAAAAGTGACGTATACGCCAAAGTGACGTATATGTCGCCAAATTACATATATTTTCTCCATTTTTCTGTTAAAGAGCTCGATTAGTACGTTAATACCATTTTTGGAAAATGGCGTATACGTCACTTTGTCAGATTACGGCAGAACAGGAAACAACATTTGTTTTGCTGTCGTTTTTCATAGCAACGAGCTTTTTTGGATCTACTACCCATTTCAATTTTCTTTCTATTCCGCAATATATCCCTATCTCGATGGTCCCTTCAATATCGAGATGTGGCGAGGCGACTGACTGATATTCAATCGGAAATTGACAGTGTTCAGCCAAATATGGATATGTTACGAAGTGAGGGTGACAAAGCAGGCCGATGGGCTTCACCAAAAGTATTATTTAAGTATTATATAAACAACCGCTAACCGCAAGTCGAGCACATCTGTTTATGGCATCCATATACATATGTGCTCGACTTGCGGTTAGCGGGAGTAAAGCTTAGAATTACTCGTTTGCTTTAAACTCGCCAACCGATAATGCAGCACTAGCAATATTTGCATAAAACAGTACAGTTGAGTTCTACGAAAAAGATGAAAATACTTTACCTGGGTACCTGTTTGGCTACAGCGTCGTTACACCTATGCCTGGCGTATTGTAGAGCTCCATAATCGTCGGTATTGGGCGATGTTCTTCCAGTTTCTCTGAACGTTTACAGTCCACAGGTCCTCAGGACGATTCCGGCGCGTGCAGCCAGCGTGTTCGTGGCTGAAGTCACCGGCCTCTATCCGGTTCGCTGTTGAATATCATTTTCGCTATTATTTCTTCCGGAATTCGCATTAAATGACCAACCCACTAAAGTGTGCCATATTTTGTTATGATTCACAACATTTTCTTCCTTTTACACTTGATTCAACAGCGTGATTAAAGCATCGGCGCAGCTGTGCGAATACATATGGAACCCAACACAGAATGAGCGAGAACAATGCGTTTTATCATCCTTTCTCGGTGTGTTTTGTTTTTTTCTCACTTGTATACAGGTTCGATCGACTTGTTTGCATGGTTTATAATGATCCCAAAAAGTTTTTGCTTATCTTTTAACATTGTTCATTATTCATTGAGAGGAGAGTTCACTCAATCTCAGGAGCACAGGATGCTCCCTCCCTGAAGAGTTAAAACCATTTTTTACTCACTTCGACTGCCGCCGTGCTGTAGATAGTTTTCGAAAAGCACCGAAGCCCATCTTATAACATATCAATTGCATGGTTTTTACAGACAAGCCCTATAAATGAAATTCCAAAATAGTTTGTACAAGTCTGATAACTTTCGATTTTTGCGACATATCAAAATTCATGAATTTCTGGGAGAATGCTTTATGCTGCAGATTTTATTTTTTCGTTGTTTTTAAAGTTCATTATTGACATGTTTGGCCAAGCCGAAATCTAGCTGTTGTACAATGTCGTAATCCAGGACAAAACCCAAAAAAAAATCTTTCTTTTCGCGAAGCTCGCACTGATTCCAAAACTTGATGATTGTAGCTTGTAAATTCATTTTTTGGTGCTTGTTGAAGTTAATGCTGTGAAGGATCTCCCGAACAAATTTGTATGGCAAAAGAAAATTTGTCTAAACTTTTTTCAGGAAAGATTCGGAACGATCTGGTATCATGTATTAAAACCTATTTTTTGTTTACTTTCCGGAGGTTAGTGCGGTGATTTCTCGTTTAACTTTTCAAAAGGACCTAAGTAACATTTTTTTCATGAATTAATTTGAATAGCGCAATCAACAGAACAACATGAAAGCTTTTGATTGCAGTACTCAAATTAATTCATGAAAAAATGTTACTTAGGTCCTTTTGAAAAGTTAAGCGAGATTTGAAAAGTTAAAAAGTTAACCGAGAACTGCTCCAAAGCTGAAAATTGGTTGTTTCTATGCTAGAATGAGGACGCTGTTAATGTAATATGTTGGTTAACAATTGCGTGGAGACGCATAGTACATTGTGGGTTAGTCACAGTAGGGCGTTTTGCCTCGTCGAAATGTTACATGTTTCAACAAAATGTAGAAAATCTTGATTATTCCTACCTTCCTATCTATTATTTTGACACTTTTTTCGCCTAAAATACATAATTTTAAGTGTAGTTTTGTTACGGCCATATCAAACACGGTAAATATGGGAGGCGTTTTGTGGCCTCTTCCGCTAAGTAAAATTCACCTAGCTTCTGTTCAACTTCTGATAAAAATTGAGTATATTTTACTCAATATTGGCTAATTTTTACCTAATCCTGGGAAAAAAATACTTTTTAACGGTTGGGTAAATAAAAACCCTTGGTTTGAGTGATGAATACCTAATATTAGGTACTTTTTTTCAAACATGTATAGTAGTGACAGGTTTGACCAACCCCCAACCCCGTGGCAAGAGATGCTTCCAGTGTAGTGAACATCCTTAACATTGCATTACAATGGTTTACGGAAACGTCAGCTGACTTATGGCAATATTTAATTCATTCTTGGAAATTTAAGAGCATGTAAATTTACATCTCCTAATTGTTCGAAGTCTTTGATTGGTAGATATATGATAATAAAAGGATATAAAACTACTGCTTTCCCGACTAGAAGAGCATAACAGAAACTGAACACAATATTAACATATTGTGATATTTATAACTTATTTTGATACAATTTTGTTCTTAGTAGCCATCATCTTTCAAATGTTGTAACAGAATTTTATCATAATATGATTTAAAAATGCTCAACACCGAATTGTCCAACAGTAGGCAATTAAAATAGATATAGCAAAGTTACCCAGCCATATAGACATCATAACGCTGGTATAATTTGAAAAGATTCCCTTATTTGTAATCTTGTTAGTTTCAATTTCTCGGAAAATATTCTTGTTCAGACAAAAACAAAAATTTCTGATTGTTGATCACAATCTGGAGACCTATCACGAACTGTAAAAATTTGCAACTGCACAGAAACAATATACTTTGTATTTAATTCTGCTATAAATTTTAACAAAATATGTTATTTTTATGATAAAATTGTAACAAAATTTGATATTTTTTTTGTTTCCAGTTGTGTAATTTTTGATAGAAATTTAGATAATTTAACAAAATCCTGCACCTTGTTTCTAACAAATTTTGTTATAAAAAATTAGTATAACATGATAACATAGGTTGATATAATTTTGATATGACCTTCTAGTCGGGTTATTTCTAGGAACCAATCCTTTCAACACGTTAATAGTTAGCACGTTTAATATGAGTACAATTATATTCATTATTCGCATTTTTGAAATTGTGGTAAAACCATAATTTCAAAAATGCGAACATAGAAAATAATTGTAAACATATTGAACATTTATTGTACACATAGTTAAATTTGTTAAAAGGATTGGATTCCATAAATAAGGCAGTACTACATTGTGCATACAAAACCCTAAAATACATGGTCATTTGTCATAGAAACTTCACTTTTCAAAGTATTTAAATGTCGACGAATTTGCAGATCTAAAATCCATGGAACATTACTTCAAGTCCCAAATACAAACACCTGTCCTGTATTGTTTTTGAAATTGATGTGCATGCCATCAGAAAATTGTTATAATTTAATAACAATTATTGAGTTAAAGTAATTTTTTTTGCGACACCGAAATATTTTTTCGCATGAACATAATTACAAAGTCATCCTCGGATGCCGGTGTTCCTCCATTCCGACTGGCACTGATGATTTTATCTGAAAATTACTCAAACAATCATTTCCGCAAATTTTCAAAGCCGGCGAGTCGATGTTTCGCTCCGTCGAAATTGCCGGGCTTCTTCCACTCCCGAATCATGATTTCGGTCAAAATTGTTCAATTTTCGTTCGTTAGCTCTTCGTTAACCTTGTGCGATATAGCACCAGCAGTGTCTGTACTGCTGCTGGTTGGAGCTCCCCAACCCCAAATAACCAAAACCGAAAATGATGCACAGATGAAGGTCTTCCGAAAGCCGCGGGTGCGAGAGAGAGAAAGTAAAAATCACACCATATTAGAATTTGATACGCTTGAAGGCAGTTTCCACCGGTGCTGATCCCATCACCATCGCCGGCTCATATATCAACGATTGCTCATTAGCTTCGTGGTGGCGTGGTTGCGTGCGTAGGACCCCCATCAAAGTCATTCCTCCCCGAGATGGGACCGTGCAGAGATAAATCATATTTCTTGATTTACGCTCTTGAGTCTTGACGCTGACTTTCAGATCCTTTGACTTTGACACACACACACACTGGAGTCGGTTATCAATCGATTTGATGTTTGGGTTGATTGGAGTTTATGTACTTGATTTGTGTGTGATGATTTTTCGCCCAGGTTAGGCAAACATTACAAATCTAATATTGGTCCGAACATTTCGTCGAAGCAGCTTTCCATGTGTTCAGTATAAGTTTGAATGAATAGCCACTATGAAATATGGATCGTTTTTTTTTTCACTCTGGGGATAAACAAACTTCATTGAGCAGAATCTAACTTACCAGAGAATGCCATTAGAGAACTTTTCCGGTGTTTTGGCCCCATTCGTTACTTACTCCAACTTATGATTGAAAATCTATTTTGCAAAAAAATTATTATTATGTTTGAGTATTGAGAAACAATTATTATCAAACAAAAGAGAAAGTCCTCACAGTAAATTCGAAATGATAAGCGACACTAATTATTAATTCCGTGGAATAAATCCATCGCTAAAGCTCCATTCGTGGCCCATTGTGGCAGGGCACCGGGGAAGGTGATCCCCGCAACGCATCGCAAGAAACGTATCAACTTTCGCTGACGTTGCCGTCGTCATCGTTGGCCGCGCTCGCTCGGTCAGTCAGTTTGCTGCCGTGCTGCGGTGGTTTGCAGAAGTTGCTATTTTTAAAAATGAATGAATTTTACGCGCTTCAAGTTGTTTTTCTGCTCAACTGACCGAAATTTTTATACACGGGAGGAGGGAGAAAAAAAACTACTTTCGCCACCCAACCCTTCGTCCGGTCCGGTCCGTGTGGACGTCTCCACCTCCTCCTGCTCGTTGTATGCACGATGCGGATGCTGTGTTGTAGTGGGGGTGGACGAGCGAGACGTGGCTCCACGACGAAGGCAAGAGCGCGCACAACAGGGAAGGTCGTTGATTGTCGTCGAAGCCGTCGTCGTCGTCGGTCGACGACGGATGGCGAGGGGGCGATTCCTACTGCGATGGGCCTCTGGTCGGTAGGCTGAAAGGTCGTTGGCAGTCGGTCGGTTCGGATTGATTCGGCGTTGGTGAGCGAGCAGTTTGGGTGGGTTTGAATTTGGGACAGAGGAAATTAATAAATTGAATGAAACCGGAATATCTTTTTGAGTCGCGTTCGGTGTGAAACGTGGTTTATTCTACGGTCATCATCATAGAGTGTGAGCAGTGGGTGGGCCAATTTGATGAGTTAATTGAAAATTATGAGTAGAGAGCTCGGTCCGCTGAAATGGGAAAACATGGTTTAAAAACAAAACATTTATACATGTGGAAAAAGAATCAACTTTGAAGCAACCATCAGAATGTTTTGCTACGTTTTGACAGGACAAGTGAATTGAACAACTCAGTTGAATTCAATTGACTTGCCAAAAGTTGAACATGTTCAACTTTCTTTTCGTTCAAGTGAATTGAATTAAGGTGTTTACACGTTCAATTCGCGTTCGATTCAAGCGAATTGCTCAATTGAGTTGTTTAGGGGTATCGATGTTTTTACATATTCTGAATCTACAGGAAAAACTTAGCCTAACCCCAATTTTTCAGAATTTTTGGTGCCCCGGAACTATTTTTAATTTACATTTTAACCTGTCATAAGACGAGTTTATACAATCCCATTGCATTGCACCACTTAATTGTATCTTGACAGATACGTATTTCGACCTCAACGGTAAGGCCGTCTTCAGTGTCTCGTACTTGACTCGACTCGAAGTACGAGACACTGAAGATGGCCTTACCGTTGAGGTCGAAATACGTATCTGTCAAGATACAATTAAGTGGTGGAATTCAATGGGATTGTATAAACTCGTCTTATGACAGGTGAAAACATTCCACTAAAAAGCTCAAAATAATTTTCTTACATTTTAAAGCTCGGTCCGCTGAAACGGGAAAACATGAGCATGAGCATGAGCATGATTGACCGCCCACGGTTGCTACTCCGTTATTGCCAGGTCAGCTGTGATTACACAGAGAACCAAAAGATGAAGTTTGGGATTAACATCATCTTCAATGTGTAAGAACTGGTGACCCAAAAATAAGCAATACCAGCGCCGGCCATGTCCGAATGCAGGTCAATTAAGGAATGGGTAGGACAATGTTGACATGATACTCGCTTGGATAGAAGCCGACGAGTCATCTGCACTTCCACGAGAAATCACTGGGATGTTGGATATATGGGTTAGGAAGTGTGGCAGGGTTCGTTTTGGTAAACGGTTTGCCGTGTATAGCGTGTAGTTTAATCGATGAAAACGAAACTAATAATTTTATATTAAAGGCCGCACAAAGCAGAACAAAATTTCGCTAACCGGCCGATCGTTCTGCTCACCGCACAAAGCAGAACAAAGTTGTGATGACCGGCCGATCGTTCTGCTCACAGAAGAAAACATGCCTGGACGCGATCTAAACTTTTACTTCTAATTAATTTACTCACCCGCACATAGCAGAACAAAACTTCGATGACCAGCTGATCGTTTTGCTCACCGCACAAAGCAAAACAAAATTTCGAATACCAGCCGATCGTTCTGCTTACTGACGAAATATGTCTCCGATCGTTCTACGTCCAATACAAAACACGAACAAACATGCACTGATGTTTCACTTTTATATTAATATACTCGCCCGCACAGCAGAACCGGGCATTTCGATTACCGCGCGATCGTTCTGCGTCCAACACAAAATACGAACAAACTTGCACTCGGATTTTTAACTTTTTAGATGTAGGTATTTATTTAGTATAAAGTTAAATCCTGCGTGTTGTAGGAAGGCTACTTCAATCATTTTATTCGTGAACGAGATGTAATGATTCTTCTTTTTTGTACCCGTCTAACTGATTGTATTCGTGATTGTATTATTACTACCCGAGGCTACTGGAGACCCCCTGCATATGCATTACTGCTTTGGAAACTTGATTGGAAATATTTTCACTTGCATATTATTCTTTTGTAGAATGTGTACACTGCAAAACACCAACACATTTTTTGCAATAGATTTATATATGATTCTCGTCCGATTTTTTTCATAATCTGCACGCGAAGTAGGGTGTTCGTTCCGTCGATAATGATATGCTCCTATATTAATAATATTTGCAAAAATGACGATATCGTTCTAATTTGTGCTATTTTTAATTCAGGGGGTCAAATGCAAAGGGGAGTAAGTGACAAAACCTTGGTTTTGAGAAAAATGGGTGTGAAGTTTTTCAATATTTTTTCGTTCCATGCAAATGGTATGGAAGTTCAAAAAATTACAATTTTTGGTAAATTTTCACATTTTTATACAAATAACGTACAAACCATATCAATATGTTGCCATAATTAGTGCTTTAGCATTTTTTGCTGTAATCAACTCAATTTTGAAAAAAAAAGTCACTTACACTCTTCTAACCCCCTCAATTACTATCTTGCGAATTCTTTATGAAAATTCAAAAATCACGAAATGTGTAACAAAGCAATTTACACTCAACAGCTTTGTGTTTTATCATTATTGATATATTCATATTAATATGATTTTTTATTACTATTTTATATTTGTTCAGAAACAAAAACAAAAAGAAACAAACATTCTGATGATTTTTTGTTTATTTGGAATTCTTAAATCACTGTACACTTGATATGAGCTCAATCGAGCAATCAGAATCAATTTCCAGATCGAATGAGTATCGGAGGTGCATTTTCCTATATATTTTGACTGAAATTCCCATACAAACTTCAAATCAAATGCGCCAGCTTATGGAACAAGCGATTGAGCTGAAATTTTGAAAGATTGATTTTCTCACCAAAAGACACAATCCTGGGGGGTGCCCCGTGGAATTCGACAACTTTTTGTTTCCTGGGCCAGTCTAATATCCCTTATACTTCTTCGCTGTTGAAACTGATCGACAGTTTTTAAGAAATATGCATTTTCAGGGTTGACCTTAGGTACCAAGGTGGCCAGAACCGGTACTCTTACCCTAACAGAACTATCTAGATATTCATAATATTGTTCCATTGTAATTACTCCGTCATTTCTCATTCTTCAATTTTGATTGTTGAGATGATTGTATTACTTCTGCTTGAAGTTGAATGCATTTAACCAATTTTTTTAAATAAACGCAACTTGTTGTTGATCGACGTTTTGTCCTTTTCGACCTTTTCCCCATTCGACCTTTTGTCCCTTTCGACATTTTGGCCTTTCGACTCACTGTTACTTTCGACGTTTTGTCTTTTCAACGTTTTGTCTTTTGACCTTTTGTACTAACGACCTCTTGTTACAGATTCGTAAAAATAACTGGATCAAAAGGTCGAAAGGATAGAAGATCGAAAAAACAGAGGGTCGACAGAAGAAATAGTCGGTTTCATTCTATTAATTTGACTGTTCTTACAAGTTATTCCATATATTTTAAACAAACGCTATTCTTTAGAGTTTACTTAACCCTCAAACACCCAAATTTTTGTTTTCGCTCAAAATCAGTATTTCGAGTTTCGCATATTTAGATTAATTTGTGTTTCACCTGATAATATTTCATTCTAGAATTTTCACTTTGTTCAAACAAAAGGTATTCTTCCGAGGTATATTATCAAATCAACATTTTCATCAAAGTGTTGCTAGGCTTTATTCACTTAAATTTAAAATCCTGAAACTAGTTTACTCATTTTCAATGATCATTCTATCTTAAGTTTAGGTTAGTTCTTTCGATTTTTTGTCCTTCGACATTTTGACTCAGATTTTTAGTTTCGACCTTTTGTCCCTTCGACCTTTTGACGCTTCGACCTTTTGACTCAGATTTTTCATTTCAACCTTTTGTCATTTCGACATTTTGGCTATTTTGTTTTGTTTTGACCTTCTGTCCCTTCGACCTTTTGACAGTTCGACCTTTTGTCCTTTCGATCTTTTGACCTTCGACGTTTTGTCCTTCGACCTTTAGATCTTTGGCATTTTGTCCTACAACCGCTTAAAAATAGAACGATGAAATAATACCGTTGGACAATTGTTAAGAAATTGTTGGAAAACTTTGCTTATTCAGACGAAAATATAGGAATATTCTAATAAATCTTGTAAACTAAAAAACTCAAAATTAACGGTCGAAATGTTGATAAAAGATTTCAACAAATCCAAATATTATGCAAACTTTGCAGAAATTTTCCTAAACCACACATGCTTCTTCTTCTTCTTCTTTTTATTGGCATTACATCCCCACACTGGAACTGAGCCGCCTCGCAGCTTAGTGTTCATCAAGCACTTCCACAGTTATTAACTGCGAGGTTTCTAAGCCAGGTTACCATTTTTGCATTCGTATATCATGAGGCTAGCACGATGATACTTTTATGCCCAGGGAAGTCGAGACAATTTCCAATCCGAAAATTGCCTAGACCGGCACCGGGAATCGAACCCAGCCACCCTCAGCATGGTCTTGCTTTGTTGCCACATATCTTACCGCACGGCTAAGGAGGGCCCCACCATACATGCATGCAAGCGAAAAACGCATGTGACCGGCAAATCGATTATAGCAATTTAAAATTCTATTAGAAAATATACGACATTCATGACATTCCAATTTGTTATAACCCCATGTCTATATTGAAAACAAATACGTAGTCCTTCGTCAATCTATGTTAAATGTTTATTATAAATGAAAAATTTGCAAGAAATCAATCGTCTGTCAAATCCTGGTAGGTACTTATCTCGAACATTGAAAATGCAATCACGCAGTGGGTGTAGGGTTTCCGCCGACGAAATTATTCTACCCGATTTGCTTTCCCACTGAGCCGACGTTTCCATGCCAATTCGAGATCGGAAATGGATTCTCTTGACGTGGAGGCCGTTGTCGTTATAGACATCATCATCCACGCACTTCAAAGGGTTCCTCCTTTCACTGTCACTGTCGCTGGGACATACAAAACAATACACACAGTCTTTACCTTTAAACCTGTGATAAATGGATTCATTCCGAAAGAATGCCGGCGGGAGTTTCCGAGTAAAATAATTTCCACGAAATTGTCAGTCTTCTACTTGGTGATTTGTTTCTGTGGAAATTGAATCTCGCATTTTGGCGAATCAAAAGCACAAAATCAAAAGTGAACTCTTCAAACAGCAAACAATTGTGTAATAAATTTTTTGGACACAATTATTATTTTTTAAACAGTTTCTGATCTATTCACTATTGTCTTTTGATTAATTTAAACCGGACGCTAACTCAACAATAACTTTGCACCCTCAGTGGAATTTCTCATTACTTCGGAACTGCCTCTTGTTGCCCAGTCGGTCTAATAAGTTAATGACCTTATGACACGGTACGGTCGGCGGTGCGTCACTCAATCGCTTGACACGTAACATTGTGTTATTTTTGTGACACGAACAAACCTGCATTCTCATTCCAACAATACCTTTTCGGCGAAGAAAACTATTAGTTCGTGACTGTAGAAACCGGTTTGCTCTAATAAAGAGTCATCACGAATTCAAGCTAAAAGTATCACGTGGGGAACCCTCGTCTGTTGTGGTTGTTGTGTCAAGCAAGCCTAGCGTTGGGTTTTAGGTGTCAAAGGAAGGAGTAACTTTAGTGCTATCTAATGGGACTAATGTCGATGTTTTTGCAACCCCTTCCCAGTTAAAAGCGGTATGCCTATAAAATTACTTTCTGGATACTCGTATAATGGCTGTGACGGCCCGGTAGTAAACTTCTTAATGGAGATGAGCAGTTGATTTTAGCGACTTGGAAATGTTTCAACCTAATTAGTTTAATCACGGAAGGTTGGACAGTTGATTTGGCTTATAATTCCCTTGAGGACGATGACATTGCTTCATTTGTATCGAAAACTACGCTGGATTTTGTGGCATCCTGTTGCCGGAAAACTCATAAAAGGAAAATGGTTGTTACTCGGAATTAACAACACACCACGCGTCCGCTTTTCTAGGTAGTCGTGAATGTGCTTTGCTTCACACACAATACACTAACTCAATTGGTGCTTTCCATCCAACCGTCCTCCTATATAGTAAGCCTTTTACCACTTTTTATATGGAGCGTAAGACAATGCGTCTCCATCTAAGCCCTCGCGTAATTAATGCTTGGAATAATGAAAAAGCGATTTGCCTCCAGGAAGCGCTATGATGCTATCATCCTCCAATACGGGAGGATTGATTACCATTTTCCTTCAAGGCTATTGCCGCCATCTCGAATCTACATAACTATTAATATTTTTCTTGACTTTCTGAGATATGAGATATGCTGATTGTGTGATATTTAGTCCAATTAATCATTTACGAGGTCTCATGTATCATAAAGATTTACAGTTACAGAGGAAGTTCTTAGAGAGTTCAAATTACAATTGAACGATAATTAGCCTTTAAATAGCTCACATATTAAATCAAAACGGATTTTAAATTGATATTATGACCTGTCATAAGAGTAATCAGCTCTCTCCTGATTTATTTGATCCTCTGACTTACGGTATTTTGAATGTTGAACTGACAATCAAAAGCATTTTCCCAAGAAAACGTCATCTTGAATTTTCTTTCATCTTTGACCTACTTCACAACAACGAACAAAAAGGTCAAACCGTTTTCTTTGAAGCACCTCGCCTCTTTTCACAATACTTCAATTCTGAGAAGATGAAAGCCTTGCTCCGAAATCATAACTCAATAAGCGAATAAATCAATTTAAAACTAGATGGAACGATGATATGCCCCCTGTTTCAGATGGAATGCTGTTTACTGTCACGATGTTATAGGCTTTCTAAGCTTGCTTTTTATTCCCGAACTCGGTACAGACAAATCGCTTGCCAAGAGATTGCATGAAACTATGAGTGAGAGTGTTAAATGAGGAGGAAGCGTGAGCATTGAGCATCAAACGGAAGCTGTTTAGTAGTGCTGCACGACCATAAGGTGCGGCTGAAGCTTAAGAAAAAAATCAAGATGTGCCCACATCATTTTGCGCGATGAGTCGGGAGGTCGGAGTTCTCGGCCAAAGAGAACTCGGACAACTCCCAGAAAAAGCGGCTAAAATTTTGGAGAAAAATATAGAAGATTCCTGTTTGTTATTTTTGGAAGAATTATTTCAGGAAATAGTAACTCGTAATCAATTTCAATACTACTACTTGACTACACACTTAGATTTTATTTCTGCAGCGCAGCCGTGCACCACCAAAATAAAAATAAAAACTGATATTCCACAAAAATGACGTTTGTTAGCTGATTTTCGGCAAATTATTTGCTGATTTTCAGCAACTTTAACAAAAATCTCGGCAAAAACATGTTTGCTGGGGCACGGCTGTGCGAATATCGGTAAAAGTTTAACATTTTGCTGAATTCCTGGAAAAAATGTGTATGAATCAGCGTCAAATGCAACTAATTACAAAAAATTGAGCCACCTATCAAAAGATCCGTTTTGAAGCGAAATGGTACAGCCGTTTTATAGAACATTATTGCTCGAGAAAAAAAATGCACAAATATCAGCATCAACAATATCAACCAAAGTCTAATTTGTCATCGCCTCAACTGCTGAAATCTCGGCAAATTTGTTTTTAAGTGTGTTTTGCGTTCCATCGTGGCGTCCATTTGCCTCCCACACATTATTACTTTTGTCTAGCAAAATACGAACAAACTTCGTTGTTAAAACCCAATCAATCATTTTCAACTTCCCCACCACCACCGCTTGTATCCTCGTTGTTCGGGATGCGAATGGAAATTTGATGAGCAAAGTTCCTCCATAAGGCTGCCTGCGTCCATGATATTCTAATTTAATGAGCTTGGAAAAACCTTTTTTGGGACCCCTCCCTGCCTCACCGGCACGCTTCACCCGAGTCGTGCGAATGGGAACCATTTCCATTAATGGAAAATTTTCGTACCGTAGTGGCCGGGAAACCGCACACCACTGGTGACTGGCAAGATCGTGTTAAAATTCTCCTAAATTAACGATCAACAAATAGTGCGTTATTTGACTCGTCCGTTTGCATCGTTCCATGATGTTTGCTTTTGGAAACTATTTTGTCGCTTTGTTGAATAGGATTCGATATCTGTAGGTATTTGAACCAATCGATATATCTACTTCTATATTCTTCTTCTATATACAGAAAAATAGATTTCTATCTGTCTGACCCTTATAGCAATTGAGGGGGTTAGAAGCAGAGGGGTGCAAGTGCATTTTTTTGTCAAAACTGAGTTGACTTTAGCAAAAATTCTTTGGTTCTAGAGCTTTGCGACAATATGCTGATACAGTTTGTACGATATTTGTAATAAATGTGAAAATTCACAGAAAATTTGTAATTTTTTGAACCTGTATGAAAAGAAAAAATATTGAAGTTGCACCCATTTTTCTCAAAACTAATTTTTTATCACTTACACCCTTTTGCGTTTGATCCCCTCAATTATAGGAGAAAATGTTCAATTGTGGGTACCATTCGGTTATGAGCTGGGCACCCCATTTTTTGACTAATAACAGAGGCTGTCATTTGATAACCATCATTTATTTGCTATAGTGAAATCATGTTTTGTGCTCAGTATCAAACCAAATAGACATCTCTACTTTGAACTAAGAACAAATCATTTTTTAACAAGAAAAACAACACGAAAGATTCTTAATCGTTTTCAAAGTGTCGTAAATTAAAGTAATTTATGAATAAATGCAGTAAATATATAGTAAATATAATCAGTAAATATATAGTAAATATTGCAGTAAATATAATCTATTTTAAGGTTCAAAAATAATTATCATAAAAATTAAAGGGTCATTTTTTTAAATTTTAATTAAGATGTTTTTTCAATCTTAAAATTAAGTGTGACACCATAAGGAAGGGAATCGCAAGTATTCACTTTGCGGGTCAACCTTGGGTCCCGCCAGGAGCAAAGTAATTACAACTTATGAAGAAAGGTTATGCGGAGGGGCCGCCTTGCGAGCCAACCAAGGGCTTCTCGATTAATTTAAACTTAAGATTTAATTAACACAAATTTGCTTGGTGGTTGTTGTAATAAAATGAACTTAAAAGCAGAATTACACAAAACACTAAAAACGTTCAAAGTGGTATGATGACGGGGAAGGGCCGTTTGGGCGAATACCGTTCGGTTAAATGCCATTTGGCCGAAAGTTGTTTAGCCAAATATACCATTTGACTGACCATTAGGCAGAAAGTCATTTGGCCGAAAATGTCATAGAGCCGAATAGGTCATTTGGCCGAATAGACCATTTGGAAGAATGAGTCATTTGGCCTAATAGGTCATTTGGCGGAATAGGCCATTTGGCTGAAAAAAACATTTAGCCGAAAAGATCATTTGGCCGAAAAGCTATTCGCCGAATAGGTTCTTTGGCCGAATAGGTCATTTGGTCGAATATGTCATTTGGCCGAATAGATCATTTGGCCGAATAGGTCATTTGGCCAAATTGGTCATTTGTCCAAATAAGTCATTTGGCCGAAAAGGTCATTTGAGGAAAAGGTCATTTGGCCGAACAGGTCATTTGGCTGAATGGGTCGTTCGGCCGAATGTGTCATTTGATGTCTCAAATCTCACTTCTCACTGCTAAAAGTGAGAAATAAAATGTTAAAAGTGATGAGTGAGAAGAGAGGCGTCTCCCTTCTCACTTTGCTTTTCTCACTTTACGCAGTGCGAAGTGATAAGTGAGAAATGAGGAGTGAGAAGTGAGACGTCCAACTTCGTACTTCGCACTACTCACTTTTCACAGTAAGAAGTGAGGAGTGAGTCGTCTCACTTCACCTTATTACTCAATTTTCGAATGACCTATTCGGACAAATGACATGTTCGGTCAAATGTCCTATTCGGCCAAATGTTCTATTTGGCCAAATGTCCTATTTGACAAAATGTTCTATTCGGCCAAATGACCTTTTCGGCCATATGACCTATTCAACCAAATCACCTATGCGGCTGGATGACCCGTTCGGTCAAATGACTTTCGGCCAGATGGGTTTCGGCCTAGTGGCATTCGTCCGAATGTGTTTAGGCCAAACAGCCCTTCCCCGCTCCCGCAACATGACTCTCACACGGAGCAGTGAGTGCTGTGCTGCTCTTGATATCTGCTGTTTTTTTCTGGCTCCTAGGTGCGTTGTTCTCCGGTGGTAAAAAAATCTGCGTCTGAAGGTTTAGATCAAACAAGCCAATAATTAAGGTTCACTAGCCATAATTTGGCTGCTGACAGAAAATCCTTTTGGATCATTCGACCTTCCTTTTATGAAAGGATCAGATCGCTAATTAGGGTAAGATAAGCAGAATTCCAGAATTCTGAAAGTCGGAAGGAGCCTGGTTTGCTCGAGAGGAATTTTTTAGTCATCCTTATTCTAAAATCTAAAGGATTCGAAAACACGTCTACGACATGGCAGCATATTTTATGGCGTGTATGGCTGGTGTTTGAGGGCTGAAACCCCCGCCCAGCTGAACGCAGGCAAGCAATCACTGTGGGTGGGGGTACATATATTCTTAGGGCCTTCTAGCAATAGGCCTCATCCCCAAAACAAGGTGTTCGGGGTGGCCGAGGAGGGAACTAAATTTCGAAATATAATCCTGCGTCATTCAGGAAGCAGATGAGGGCTGCGGTCGCATCTTCGTCGTCAGCAAGTGCGCCCCTAATACTGACCGGGATGCCGTATAATTCCCTGGGATGGGACGTAATTGGGACAACGCAAAACGAAGTGTTCAACACTATTGACTACGTCACAGATATCGCAATGGGACTGGAATGGGCCTCCGACGAAATTGAGGGAGACCCTGGTGTATTTGGATTGGGGCCTGTAAATAACGATTTGTTCCTTTCAGTATGCCAAGTCACTCCAAGGACCTGGGGAGCCCTTGAATTTTCGTCGGAAGATTGAGTTCCTGGAGCTCAGTCGCGAAGCCCAGTCCTGACCGACGACGACATTCTTTGTCCAGTTTTGCACGTCGGCCAGCGGGACGGAGTTAGTGTAACGTAGCCCTGGGTGTCCAGTACCAGCAAGAAAATCAGCAGTGTTGTTTCTCCTGACACCACAATGGCCAGGGATCCAAGCGAACGTAGTACCGAGGATCATCCCGGAAAGGATTCCTTGGATCCACGGGTGCTTGGGATGGTCACCCTGGAGGGCGGCGACAATACTTGCTTTGTTAGTGAATACGACGATCGGCTTATCGGCTGGGTGTGTGGAAGCAACATGGACGTGAGCGGCTTCGACTGAAAAGGCATCGCATTGGCAGGCTAAGCTCTCGGATTTTATTAGGTTGGGTCCGGAAAATCCAAAGCCGAACCATCCGTATATTGGACCTCATGGTTGAGGAACCGTGTTGCTATTAGTTCTAGAACTGATCTCCTTAGCTCTTCCGTGTTGTCTTTTCTTTTGAATCGGGTGACGATGGTGTGGTCGATACTAGCGGGAGGTATTGGTCAGCTACTTGCTTCATGCCAGTGGATCCGCGCCATCTGGGGGAGACCGGCACCGGCCACGTTCCTTAGGATCCGGTCGAGGTGAGGGATCCTGGTGCTTTCTTGCGGTCACAGCGGCAAAGGAAGCAGCCTTACGACCAATTGCTGTGATGACGGGAGGAGTCCAGAAGCCATTCGAACGTAATTGTTAAAGACGGTGGATAAAACGTTTATTAAGTTTGTCCGTTTGGAGCAGGTTAGTGTGTCTGTTGTTCGTACGGTGTTTTTTTATGGGCCAAGGTCTTCATCAAGCTAATCCACTGATCGGAGAACACGGACAATTTTTCAGTTTGGAATGGGATCACGAGCGAACTTGATGGATGGGCCTACGAGTTGGTGACGGCCATAGCAGACGTGGCCCCGAATGCACTTTCCGGCGTTCATGCCCGTTGGTAGGACGCCGAAGATCGCATTCATTGCAATCAAAAATTGAGTTACTGCATGAACCAACCCTTTGAGGACGCCAGTTTCCTCGACGAATTTTCCGGATGCAGTTCCGCCAATTAAAACCGTAAAGTTCCGTCCGGTGAGAATGTTTTTGATAAGGGCAAGCATGTTGATCACCGCCCCCATTCATGAAGTTTGTTGAGGACCAGGGGTGCCCAGCTCCTGCTAAAAGCTTTGGCGATGTCTAAAGAGACCAGGTCAACATGCTTGCCTTCGTTGTATGCGCTCTGAAGCACGCTGCCCAGGTTGGTGAAGTAGATACTAGTGTCATTCGCTGGGCAAGAAGCGTGTTGTTGATAGCCAAACTGACCTTCTGCCTCCAGCTTCTCACGGAACCGGCGATTTATCCTTCATTCCATGGTCTTGTAGGCACAAGAGGAGATGGAAACTGGCCTGTTTTTGGTGGGATGCCGACCCGCTACGTTGCTTTAGGAATGGGGACTACGAGACTCACCTGCTGAGAAAGGTAGGTTCAACAGGAAGTTCGGGAGGGGGCGGGGTGTCCGCGGGAATAAAGGTGGTTCCGAACCTCTTGAAAGAAAGGTTTCAAGCCTCTTGAAAAAAAAGTTTCAAGCCTCTTGAAAGGAGACTTCCGAGCCTCTTGAAAGGAGGCTTCCGAGCCTCTTGAAAGGAGGCTTCCGAGCCTCTTGAAAGGAGGCTTCCGGGCCTCTTGAAAGGAGGCTTCCAGGCCTCTTGAAAGGAGGCTTCCGGGCCTCTTGAAAGGAGGCTTCCAGGCCTCTTGAAAGGAGGCTTCCGAGCCTCTTGAAAGGAGGCTTCCGGGCCTCTTGAAAGGAGGCTTCCGAGCCTCTTGAAAGGAGGCTTCCGGGCCTCTTGAAAGGAGGCTTCCAGGCCTCTTGAAAGCAGGCTTCCGAGCCTCTTGAAAGGAGACTTTCAGGCCTCTTGAAACAGGACTTCCGAGCCTCTTGAGCAGAGACTTCCAGGCCTCTTGAAAGCAGGACTTCCAGGCCTCTTGAAAGGAGGCTTCCAGGCCTCTTGAAAGGAGGCTTCTGGGCCTCTTTGAAGGAGGCTTCCCGGCCTCTTGAAAGGAGGCATCCGATCCTTTTGAAAGGAGGTTTCCGGGCCACTTGAAGGGAGGCTTCCAGAGCCTCTTGAAGGAGGCTTCCAGGCCCTCTTGAAGGAGGCTTCTGAGCCTCTTGAAAGGAGGCTTCCAGAGCCTCTTGAAAGGAGGCTTCCTGAGCCTCTTGAAAGGAGGCTTGAGCCTCTTGAAAGGAGGCTTCCAGGCCTCTTGAAGGAGGCTTCCGGGCCTCTTGAAGGAGGCTTCCGGGCCTCTTGAAAGGAGGCTTCCAGGCCTCTTGAAAGGAGGCTTCCGGGCCTCTTGAAGGAGGCTTCCAGGCCTCTTGAAGGGAGGCTGGGGCCTCTTGAAGGAGGCTGAGCCTCTTGAAAGGAGGCTTCCGGGCCTCTTGAAAGGAGGCTTCCAGGCCTCTTGAAAGGAGGCTTCCGAGCCTCTTGAAAGGAGGCTGGGCCTCTTGAAAGGAGGCTTCCGGGCCTCTTGAAGGAGGCTTCCAGGCCTCTTGAAAGGAGGCTTCTGAGCTCTTGAAAGGAGGCCTGAGCCTCCTTGAAAGGAGGCTTCTGAGCTCTTGAAAGGAGGCTTCCGGGCCTCTTGAAAGGAGGCTTCCAGCCTCTTGAAGGAGGCCCGAGCCTCTTGAAAGGAGGCTTCCGAGCCTCTTGAAAGGAGGCTTCCGAGCCTCTTGAAAGGAGGCTTCCGAGCCTCTTGAAAGGAGACTTCCGGGCCTCTTGAAAGGAGGCTTCCGGACCTTTCGAAAGGAGGCTTCCAGGCCGCTTGAAAGGAGGCTTCCGAGCCTCTTGAAAGGAGGCTTCCGAGCCTCTTGAAAGGAGGCTTCCGAGCCTCTTGAAAGGAGGCTTCCAGGCCGGCTTGAAAGGAGGCTTCCAGGCCTCTTGAAGGAGGCTTCCAGGCCTCTTGAAGGGAGGCTTCCAGGCCTCTTGAAAGGAGGCTTCCGAGGCCTCTTGAAAGGAGGCTTCCAGGCCTCTTGAAGGAGGCTTCCGGGCCTCTTGAAAGGAGGCTTCCAGGCCTCTTGAAAGGAGGCTTCTGAGCCTCTTGAAGGAGGCTTCCGAGGCCTCTTGAAAGGAGGCTTCCAGGCCTCTTGAAAGGAGGCTTCTGAGCCTCTTGAAGGGCTTCCAGGCCTCTTGAAGGAGGCTTCCGGGCCTCTTGAAAGGAGGCTTCCAGGCCTCTTGAAGGAGGCTTCCAGGCCTCTTGAAAGTAGGCTTTGTTGAAGGAGGCTTCCGAGCCTCTTGAAAGGAGGCTTCCGAGCCTCTTGAAAGGAGGCTTCCGAGCCTCTTGAAAGGAGGCTTCCGAGCCTCTTGAAAGGAGGCTTCCGAGCGTCTTGAAAGGAGGCTTCCGAGCCTCTTGAAAGGAGGCTTCCGAGCCTCTTGAAGGAGGCTTCTGAGCCTCTTGAAAGGAGGCTTCCAGGCCTCTTGAAGGAGGCTTCCAGGCCTCTTGAAAGGAGGCTTCCAGGCCTCTTGAAAGGAGGCTCTGAGCCTCTTGAAAGGAGGCTTCTGAGCCTCTTGAAAGGAGGCTTCTGAGCCTCTTGAAGGAGGCTTCCAGGCCTCTTGAAGGAGGCTTCCAGGCCTCTTGAAAGGAGGCTTGAGCCTCTTGAAAGGAGGCTTCCGAGCCTCTTGAAAGGAGGCTTCCAGGCCTCTTGAAAGGAGGCTTCCGAGCCTCTTGAAAGGAGGCTTCTGAGCCTCTTGAAAGGAGGCTTCCAGGCCTCTTGAAAGGAGGCTTCCGGGCCTCTTGAAAGGAGGCTTCCGAGGCCTCTTGAAGGAGGCTCTGAGCCTCTTGAAAGGAGGCTTCCAGGCCTCTTGAAAGGAGGCTGGGCCTCTTGAAAGGAGGCTTCCGGGCCTCTTGAAGGAGGCTTCCGGGCCTCTTGAAAGGAGGCTTCCAGGCCTCTTGAAGGGCTTCCGGGCCTCTTGAAGGAGGCTTCTGAGCCTCTTGAAGGAGGCTTCCGAGCCTCTTGAAAGGAGGCTCTGAGCCTCTTGAAAGGAGGCTTCCGAGGCCTCTTGAAGGAGGCTTCCTGGCCTCTTGAAAGGAGGCTTCCGGAGCCTCTTGAAAGGAGGCTTCCTGAGCCTCTTGAAAGGAGGCTTCCGAGCCTCTTGAAAGGAGGCTTCCGGGCCTCTTGAAGGAGGCTTCCAGAGCCTCTTGAAGGAGGCTTGAGCCTCTTGAAAGGAGGCTTCCAGGCCTCTTGAAAGGAGGCTCTGAGCCTCTTGAAAGGAGGCTTCCTGAGCCTCTTGAAGGAGGCTTCCGAGGCCTCTTGAAAGGAGGCGTCCGGCCCTCTTGAAAGGAGGCTTCCGGAGCTCTTGAAAGGAGGCTTCTGAGCCTCTTGAAAGGAGGCTTCCAGGCCTCTTGAAAGGAGGCTTCCGAGCCTCTTGAAGGAGGCTTCCGGGCCTTTTGAAAGGAGGCTTCCGGACCTCTTAAAAGGAGGCTGAGCCTCTTGAAGGAGGCTTCCAGGCCTCTTGAAAGGAGGCTTGAGCCTCTTGAAAGGAGGCTTCCAGGCCTCTTGAAGGAGGCTTCCAGGCCTCTTGAAGGAGGCTTGAGCCTCTTGAAAGGAGGCTTCCAGGCCTCTTGAAAGGAGGCTTCGAGCCTCTTGAAGGAGGCTTCCTGAGCCTCTTGAAGGAGGCTGAGCCTCTTGAAAGGAGGCTTCTGAGCCTCTTGAAAGGAGGCTTGAGCCGGGCCTCTTGAAAGGAGGCTTCCGGGCCTCTTGAAAGGAGGCTGGGCCTCTTGAAAGGAGGCTTCCGGGCCTCTTGAAAGGAGGCTTCCAGGCCTCTTGAAGGAGGCCTGAGCCTCTTGAAAGTGAGGCCTGAGCTCTCTTGAAAGGAGGCCTGAGCCTCTTGAAAGGAGGCTTCCGGGCCTCTTGAAAGGAGGCTTCCGGGCCTCTTGAAAGGAGGCTTCCGGGCCTCTTGAAAGGAGGCTTCCAGGCCTCTTGAAAGGGAGGCTTCTGAGCTCTTGAAAGGAGGCTTCTGAGCCTCTTGAAAGGAGGCTTCTGGGCCTCTTGAAAGGAGGCTTCCAGGCCTCTTGAAGGAGGCTTCCAGGCCTCTTGAAAGGAGGCTTCCTGAGCCTCTTGAAAGGAGGCTTCCAGGCCTCTTGAAAGGAGGCTTCGAGCCTCTTGAAAGGAGGCTTCCAGGCCTCTTGAAAGGAGGCTTCCGGGCCTCTTGAAAGGAGGCTTCCAGGCCTCTTGAAAGGAGGCTTCCGGGCCTCTTGAAAGGAGGCTTGAGGCCTCTTGAAGGAGGCTTCCTGAGCCTCTTGAAAGGAGGCTTCCAGGCCTCTTGAAAGGAGGCTTCTGAGCCTCTTGAAGGAGGCTTCCGAGCCTCTTGAAGGAGGCTTCCGGGCCTCTTGAAGAGGCTTCCAGAGCCTCTTGAAGGAGGCTTCCAGGCCTCTTGAAAGGAGGCTTCCAGGCCCTCTTGAAAGGAGGCTTCCGAGCCTCTTGAAGGAGGCTTCCGGGCCTCTTGAAAGGAGGCTTCCGGGCCTCTTGAAGGGAGGCTGGGCCTCTTGAAAGGAGGCTTCTGAGCCTCTTGAAGGAGGCTTCCAGGCCTCTTGAAGGAGGCTTCCAGGCCTCTTGAAGGGAGGCTTGAGCCTCTTGAAGGAGGCTTCCAGGCCTCTTGAAAGGAGGCTTCCAGGCCTCTTGAAAGGAGGCTCTGAGCCTCTTGAAGGAGGCTTCCAGGCCTCTTGAAGGAGGCTTCCAGGCCTCTTGAAGGGAGGCCTGAGCCTCTTGAGAGGAGGCTTCCAGGCCTCTTGAAAGGAGGCTTCCAGGCCTCTTGAAAGGAGGCCTGAGCCTCTTGAAAGGAGGCTTCCAGGCCTCTTGAAGGGAGGCTTCCGAGGCCTCTTGAAAGGAGGCTTCCGGGCCTCTTGAAAGGAGGCTGGGCCTCTTGAAGGAGGCTTCCGAGCCTCTTGAAAGGAGGCTTCCAGGCCTCTTGAAAGGAGGCTTGAGCCTCTTGAAAGGAGGCCTGAGCCTCTTGAAGGAGGCTTCCAGGCCTCTTGAAAGGAGGCTTCTGAGCCTCTTGAAAGGAGGCTTCCGAGCCTCTTGAAAGGAGGCTTCCGAGGCCTCTTGAAAGGAGGCTTCCAGGCCTCTTGAAAGGAGGCTCTGGGCCTCTTGAAAGGAGGCTTCTGAGCCTCTTGAAAGGAGGCTTCCTGAGCCTCTTGAAAGGAGGCTTCCAGGCCTCTTGAAAGGAGGCTTCCAAGGCCTCTTGAAGGAGGCTTCCAGCCTCTTGAAAGGAGGCTGAGCCTCTTGAAAGGAGGCTTCTGAGGCCTCTTGAAATGAGGCTTCCGAGCCTCTTGGAAGGAGGCTTCCGGAGCCTCTTGGAAGGAGGCTTCCAGGCCTCTGGGAGGAGGCTTCCGAGCCTCTTGGAAGGAGGCTTCCGAGCCTCTTGGAAGGAGGCTTCCGAGCCTCTTGGAAGGAGGCTTCCGAGCCTCTTGGAAGGAGGCTTCCGAGCCTCTTGGAAGGAGGCTTCCGAGCCTCTTGAAAGGAGGCTTCCGAGCCTCTTGGAAGGAGGCTTCCGAGCCTCTTGGAAGGAGCCCAATAAAAATAGTGCAGTCCCTTACAATTTGCCAAAAACTATTGATCTGTATCGAAGAAATCGAAAGATTTTGTGCAAATTTGTTCAAAAACAGTTTTTTGTTGTTTTCTCGAAATAGTGTAAAATGGACTTATGCAGTTTCTCAAACAAATGATTCAAATAGTTCCATGGCATTAAAAATTCAGGAAAAATAGGTTTCAGACCAGTTTTTCCTGCAGATTTGGAATATGTGAAAACGGATACTCCTTAACCCTGACCTTAACCCACTTATTTTAAATTAAAGACCCTATTCCCACGCAGCGTTTTTTTAACGTCACGTGCACGCAGCGGAAAGTATCGAAGGTATGCATCATTACGGCGACGTTGCGCTACTGCTATTTCGCGATGCCCACCTAACTTATTTTAACGCCGTATGGACGCAGCGTTGAAAAGACTCCACGTGAGCATCGAGCCCAAGAAATCAAGCTTATTTTTCACCACTAGGTGGAACTCGGTCCCACACGGTAATCGGAAAATTTCTCCAGCAAAAAGTTTTCAGCACTTCAGCTTTGCACCCCGCACAGCTGATCGATGACACGTTTGAGCGATTGGGTTGCTGTGATTGTTGCGAGGCCCGGCAAAGTTAATCTCTTTGTTGTCGTGATTAATTAAAAAGTTACCTACAGGGCTGCTGCTGCTGCTGGCAGGACGGTTTTCAACGAATCGTCAATCGAATTTGGATTTAACTTTGAACACAACGTTGTCAACGCAAACAAATTTCGCTTAATGTTTCGCTTCGGCGAGGCACAACAAAATATAACGCGGTGTCAAGCAACTTTGTGGTAAACAACACAACACTTGTTTACATCGAGTATATAAATAAGCTTTTAGAGGCCGCTGCGGGCGCCTTTCGTCTTGTCGAGCTGTCTCCTCCCTGCCACACTATGAGATAGGTTTTTGCTTGAAAGGCCACTAATGAATGGCTAGCGACTTTGGTTGAGTGAATGAAAAAAAGTATTATAGAGTACAAATCATTCACCACAACCCACCGCATCAGTCGCCTATCGCCTCCCGTTCATCGTTTGTGCGGTTCTGTGAAGTAGTTTTGTAAGTGTGGGGCATGAGTTCAAGCTCGTCTAGCGTTCACATCTTCCCTTTCAAAACAAGTAGCATGGGCGTGACTCAGGAAAGAATTCGCCTACTGTGAGGATTGACAGTGCTTTCCTGTTTGCTTCTGGTTTGCTTTTGAACCTACCACAAAAATATGGATTAACCACATTTCTTACCAAAAAAACGCCAAAGCGACATGCATAGGAAGCATGCCCAGTTTATTTGTGTAAAAGACAGAATTCGTGATAACCCCTTAGAAATCTTTAGCTACGTCAATGGGAAGTCGAGATGGGCGTTTTAAATACTCTTGTTTGTAGTAATACACAGACTACAGAGTAACGTCGAAGACGATGGGTAGAGGAGAGAGTGGGAATGATTGGAATATGTTTAGCAACCCATAGACTTGTGACGAAGGTGCCGTAGTAACAACTTCGAGTAGTCTCACATGTTGCGCACTTTGTGAATGAAAAATCTCAAGCCGAATGAATGGTTGTGTTGGCTCAGCTATGATTGCGTAATATGTAGTAAATAAATGATTAAATTGCTAATACTTTTTTCTGGGGGCAAACTGATAACAAAGGTTGCGCGCTAAGCAGGATCTACCTCAGCCGATAGGTGAATAACATTTTTTTTAAATGCAATAATAATTGACCCAGTACAAAATGACAACTATACTTTTTGCTCATAAAGTAGTCGACCTCAATCGACGGCGATTGAAGTGTCGGGCAGACTCCAAAGTAGTTCAACACCTAAGGAAACTAGTGATGAGTAGATTACAATTAGCTGAATAGACCGTCCAAAAATATATTGTGCTACAACCTATAAGATGCCAATAACGTAACTACAATTTGAACTGCTTTTCTCATCGATCTATTGTCGCCTCCACCAAACGATTACCTCGATCTAGATCGATTCTGTTTTTGCGAACGCCTCGTCCATGGTAAAATAAAATGTTCGCCCATGAAACGCAAACAAGCTTTTTTGCAATAGTTTGTCAACGGTATGGTTATTGGGATAGCACCCCTTGTGGGCGGTTTACGACAGTGTGAATAGAATGACAGTTTGTGGTACAGTTTAGGATGTTGCAACGGGTGCCATCCACACTAGACTTAATTTTGATGAAAAAGCGTGTAATACCTACACCTGCTGCTACCAATATGTTTGTTGGCAGCAATTTCCGGTAAAACAGAATCGTCACCTTCACAAGAAACCTATTTTCCCCCCAAACGACCGTGGTGGGCCCCTAATTGGATTTTCGTTCAACAAAGAAGAAAGCTCTAACAAATCAAAATAATCATCGGCATCGTCAAAGCTCACAAAACAGCATTTCATAGCTTTACTATGCTACTCGGCTAGGACGTAAACAGGCGATGCGATGGACGCATGTGATAACCCAAAACGGGAAACGAGCAGTTTGTTGGTTGATTTTTTTTTATCACTCTCCGCACTGTAACGTCGATGGTCGCTCGGTCGCCCGGTTGGTTGGTTGGTTGGTCTCTGCTCCGTGATCAGCCCTGCCTGATGGGAAGCAAATATTTACCCATCAAATTATCGTTAAAACGTGTGAAGGAAGAAGATATTGCTCGCTTCAGCCCATTTGAGTCGACGTCCGTCGGATACCTACTTTCTTCTCGATGATTGGACTATCCTATCGAATTGGAGGCATCATTGTCTGGGGGTGACCTTTACCAGCCGGCAGTCAGCGGTTCAATCGGAAACGAAAGTAAAAAATGCGCGCGGTGTCGACATCGATACAGAGGCCGAGGTTATGTGGACGATGGGGTCCGTGTGTTTATCTTTGA
Organism: Armigeres subalbatus; assembly: GCF_024139115.2. Classification (NCBI taxonomy): domain Eukaryota; kingdom Metazoa; phylum Arthropoda; class Insecta; order Diptera; family Culicidae; genus Armigeres; species Armigeres subalbatus. The sequence continues at coordinate 68,296,563 of NC_085140.1, forward strand.
GCTGACTCAGTGTGCCTACTTAGCCGGTTTAGTGTGTACAAAGTTCAAACATTGAACTATCCTCTTAGTCATGGCTAAAGTCCGTCTTTGTTAGCCCCGACAAGGACAAGTTTGGACGAAGTTATTTTAAATTCAAACTGTTGAATGAAATGGTTATTCCGCTGGGTAAACTCAGCGCAACCGCTTGAGGGTTGACAAAGCCTATCGGTTGATAGCTTTCTAGATATTTATTTTATTTTATCTGTTTCCGATGTGACATTCATTGCCCGGCGTGATTGTGATGGATGACGATGATAAAGGCAAACCGATTGGCAGAGTTGGAATCATGAACCAATCAATGGGCATATCCACTGCGAAGGCTACAACTCGCAAAACGGAACAGACTGCGAAACTTTGGTAGCTAATACGGGGGACTCCTAGTGTTGTGGAGCTTCTGATTTTTTCCCGTTAAAGATTGAGAAAATTGTCTTCACATGTGGGTGGGATAGAGTGGATACAGAAGATTGATTTTTGTTGTGTGAGTTTCAGACGGGGTTGAGCCGATAAATTGGATTTAAATTGAATTGACATGACGAGGGGAAGGTTCTGTCATGGTCAATGGAAAATCTGCCTTCAAATATGAAAGAGATACATGGGTAGATATAGATATGATCACGTTATTACAGATTGAAGTTATGAAGTAATGATAATATTAGTCATTTAAGTATTAGTCTTATTTTTGTATGTCTGACGAAAATTGTGCTAAGAATAATAGACAAATGTACGAAATAGTACACTATTCTAAAAAAATACTTTTTCACAGTTGTGTAAGACATTATGCATTAATGCGTTGCAAATTCGAAAGACGTTTAAAGGGTTTACTTAAAAGAAACCGTTAGATATTAAATAGCGACCAATTATATATTTGAAAAAGAGAAAGATTTTTCCGTGGTAAATTGAACGAATATCCCGTGGAAAATAGAATGAATTTTCCATGGCAATTCGAATGTATTTTCCTTGGAAATTCAAAATAATTTCCCGTTGGAATTTGGATGATTTTTCCATAGAAAATTGAATGAATTTTAAATGGAAATTCGAATGAATTTTCCGTTGCAGTTCACTTGGAAATTTGGAATAATCTCTCGTAGAAATTTTGATTATTTTTCCGGCAAAATCAGATGAATTTCTTGAACGAAAAGGGATGAATTTCCGAGGATATATCTTCAGTGAAAATTTGGATGAATCTCTCGTGAAGATGTGAAGAATTTGCTTTAGGGAATAGAAAGAATTTCCCATGAAAATCAGAATAAACTCTCTTGAAAATTCGAATGCACTCTCCGAGGAATTTCGAATTAATTTCCCGTTGTATATGGATGAACTTCCCTTGGGAATCAAGATCAATTACCCGACGAAAACAGATGATTTTCTCGTGGGAAATCGAATTAAATTCTCGATGGAATCCGGAAGAGTTTGCTTTAGAAAATACAAAGCATTTTACGCTGCAACTCGAATGTTTTCCCCTTGAAATCTTTTATTATTTTTCGTCGAAATTCGGATGAATTTCCCATGGAAAAATATAATTAATTTCCCATTTAAATTTGAATGAATTTTCTGTGGAAGTTCGTATGAATGAGTCTCCCATGCGGATGAATTACCGTGAAAATTCGAATGAGTGTTTTTGAGTAAACTTGTATAAATTTCCGTAGAAACACGGATGAACTTCCCGTGAAAATTCGCATAAATTCATCGTGGAAATTTGGATTTATTATTTTGAAAATTCGGATGAATTCGAAAGCATTGCTTCTGAAAATTCAAATTGATTTTCGTGAAAATTCAAATGAAAAAAATCACATCCATCCTTATTCTGCGCAAATATCATCTGAAGAAGGAACTACATCCACCATCCAGAAGGAAACACAATAATCATTGCTTTTCACTGAGCAAACCGTGATTCCAATGGAGGGAGAACAGTCATCACTGCTTTATACCCAGCTAATGCATGATTTCTACTAAAGCAGCATGCGTAATGGCGGTTGTATCACAATTCCAATTAAACTTATTATGAAGTGTTTACAATTATATGATTTTTGATTCATAAACTTTGTATTGCACATAATATGTATGATGGTCAGTATATTTAAGCCTATTGAATCCTGCACACTACAACCAGCACAGTGTCTGTAGGACTGTGGGACAAAATATCAAAAGGGCAAAGCGTCGAGCGACTCAAATGTACGGGTTCGGAAGCCTCCATTTAAGAGGCATGAAGGCTTTTTCCGATAACCCCAGTAGATCATAAAATTCCTTCCAAGAAGACGGAAGCCTCTTTTCAAGAGGCTCGGAAGCCTCCTTTCAAGAGGCTCGGAAGTCTCCTTTCAAGAGGCTCGGAAGCCTCCTTTCAAGAGGCTCGGAAGCCTCCTTTCAAGAGGCTCGGAAGCCTTCTTTCAAGAGGCTCGGAAGCCTCCTTTCAAGAGGCTCGGAAGCCTCCTTTCAAGAGGCTCGGGCCTCCTTTCAAGAGGCTCAGGCCTCCTTTCAAGAGGCTCAGAACCTCCTTTCAAGAGGCTCCAGAAACCTCCTTTCAAGAGGCCTCAGGCCTCCTTTCAAGAGGCTCAGAAGCCTCCTTTCAAGAGGCTCAGAAGCCTCCTTTCAAGAGGCTCAGAAGCCTCCTTTCAAGAGGCTCAGAAGCCTCCTTTCAAGCAGCTCCAGAAGCCTCCTTTCAAGAGGCTCAGACGCCTCCTTTCAAGAGGCTCAGACGCCTCCTTTCAAGAGGCTCAGAAGCCTCCTTTCAAGAGGCTCAGGCCTCCTTTCAAGAGTCTCAGAAGCCTCCTTTCAAGAGTCTCAGAAGCCTCCTTTCAAGAGTCTCAGAGCCTCCTTCCAAGAGTCTCAGAGCCTCCTTCCAAGAGGCTCAGGCCTCCTTTCAAGAGGCTCAGAGCCTCCCTTCAAGAGGCTCAGAAGCCTCCTTTCAAGAGCTCAGAAGCCTCCTTTCAAGAGGCTCAGAAGCCTCCTTTCCAAGAGGCTCAGAGCCTCCTTTCAAGAGGCTCAGGAAGCCTCTTTTCAAGAGGCTCAGAGCCTCCTTTCAAGAGGCTCAGAAGCCTCCTTTCAAGAGGCTCAGAGGCTCCTTTCAAGAGGCTCAGAGCCTCCTTTCAAGAGGCTCAGAGCCTCCTTTCAAGAGGCTCAGAGCCTCCTTTCAAGAGGCTCAGAAGCCTCCTTTCAAGAGGCTCAGGCCTCCTTTCAAGAGGCTCAGAGCCTCCTTTCAAGAGGCTCAGAAGCCTCCTTTCAAGAGGCTCAGAGCCTCCTTTCAAGAGGCTCAGAAGCCTCCTTTCAAGAGGCTCAAGCCTCCTTTCAAGAGGCTCAGGAAGCCTCCTTTCAAGAGGCTCAGAAGCCTCCTTTCAAGAGGCTCAGAGCCTCCTTTCAAGAGGCTCAGAAGCCTCCTTTCAAGAGGCTCAGAAGCCTCCTTTCAAAGGCTAGGAAGCCTCCCTTTCAAGAGGCTCCAGGCCTCCTTTCAAGAGGCTCAGAAGCCTCCTTTCAAGAGGCTCAGGCCTCCTTTCAAGAGGCTCAGAAGCCTCCTTTCAAGAGGCTCAAAAGCCTTCTTTCAAGAGGTTCAGGCACCTCCTTTCAAGAGGCTCAGGAAGCCTACTTTCAAGAGGCTCAGGAAGCCTACTTTCAAGAGGTTCAGAAGCCTTTTTTCAAGAGGCTCAGGCCTCCTTTCAAGAGGCTCAGAAGCCTCCTTTCAAGTGGCTTGAAGCCTCCTTTCCAAGAGGTTCAGAACCTTCCTTTCAAGAGGCTCAGAGCCTCCTTTTAAGAGAGCTCAGAAGCCTCCTTTCAAGAAGCTCAGAAGCCTCCTTTCAAGAGGCTCAGGCCTCCTTTCAGGAGGCTCAGGAAGCCTTTCAAGAGGCCTCAAGCCTCCTTTCAAGAGGCTCGGAAGCCTCCTTTCATCAAGCTCGGAAGCCTCCTTTCAAGAGGCTCGGAAGCCTCCTTTCAACAAGCTCGGAAGCCTCCTTTCAAGAGGCTCGGAAGCCTCCTTTCAAGAGCCTTCTTTTAAGAGGCTCGGAAGCCTCCTTTCAAGAGGCTCGAAAGCCTCCTTTCAAGAGGCTCGAAAGCCTCCTTTCAAGAGGCTCGGGAGCCTCCTTTCAAGAGGCTCTGAAGCCTCCTTTCAAGTGGCTTGGAAGCCTCCTTTCAAGAGGTTCGGAACCTTCCTTTCAAGAGACTCAAGCCTCCTTTTAAGAGGCTCAGGCCTCCTTTCAAGAAGCTCAGAGCCTCCTTTCAAGAGGCTCAGGCCTCCTTTCAAGAGGCTCAGGAAGCACCCTATCAGGAGGCTCAGAAGCCTTTTTCAAGAGGCTCAGGCCTCCCTTTCAAGAGGCTCAGAGCCTCCTTTCAAGAGGCTCAGGAAGCCTCCTTTCAACAAGTTCAAGCCTCCTTTCAAGAGGCTCAGAAACCTCCTTTCAAGAGCCTTCTTTTAAGAGGCTCAGAGCCTCCTTTCAAGAGGCTCAGGAAGCCTCCTTTCAAGAGGCTCAGGCCTCCTTTCACGAGGCTCGAAAGCCTCCTTTCAAGAGGCTCGGAAGCCTCCTCTCAAGAGGCACAGAAGCCTCCTTTCAAGAGGCTCGAAAGCCTTCTTTCAAGAGGCTCGGAAGCCGCCTTTCAAGAAGCTCGGAAGCCTTCTTTCAAGAGGCTCGGAAGCCTCCTTTCAAGAGGCTCGGAAGCCTCCTTTCAAGAGGCTCGGAAGCCTCCTTTCAAGAGGCTCGGAAGCCTCCTTTCAAGAGGCTCGGAAGCCTCCTTTCAAGAAGCTCGGAAGCCTCATTTTAAAATGCTCAGAAGCGTTTTTTCAAGATGCTGAGAAACCTGATTTTACGAGAACCGGAAGAAGTTAAAGAAGCTCGGAAACCTGCTTTCAAAAGGCTACCAGGCTTCCTTTGTAGAGGCCCAAAAGCCATCCTCCAAGAAGCTCGGAAGCTTTTTTCTAAAGGCTCGGAAACTTTCTTCGGGAATTTTCTACAAAGGGGCTTGGAAGCCTACTTAGAAGAGACTCAGAAACGTCCTTTCTAAATGCTCATGCCTCTTTTCAAGAAGCTCGGAAGCCTTCTTTCAAAAGGCTCGGAAGCCTCCTCTCCAGAAGCTCAGTACCCTTCATTCAATAGGCTCGGGAGCCTCTTTTCAAGAAGCTCGGAAGCCTTCTTTTATAAGGCTCGGAAGCCTCCTCTCAAGAGTCTCGGAAGCCTCCTTTCAAGAGGCTCGGAAGCCTCTTTTCAAGAAGTTCTGAAGCCTCCTTTCAAGAGGCTCGGAAGCCTCCTTTCAAAAGGCTCGGAAGCCTCATCTTAAGAGTTTGGGAGGCCTCCTTTGAAGAGGCTGGGAGGCCTTTTTCCAAGAGGCTGAGAGGCCTCCTTTCAAGAGGCTGGGAAGCCTCCTTTCAAGAGGCTCGGAAGCCTCCTTTCAAGAGGCTGGGAAGCCTCCTTTCAAGAGGCTGGGAAGCCTCCTTTCAAGAGGCTGGGAAGCCTCCTTTCAAGAGGTTCGGAAGCCTCCTTCTCCAGAGGCTCGGAAGCCTCCTTTCAAGAGAGCTCAGAGCCTCCTTTCTAGAGCTCAGAAGCCTCCATTCAAAAAGGCTAGGAAGCTTCCTTTCAAGAGGCTCAGAGCCTCCTTTCAAGAGCCCAGAAGCCTCCTTTCAGGAGGCACAGAAGCCTTCTTTCAAGGCTCATAAGCCTCCTTTCAAGAGGCTCAGAAGCCTCCTTTCAAGAGGCTCAGAAGCCTCCCTTTCAAGAGACTCAAGCCTCCTTTCAAGAGGCCTCAGGCCTCCTTTCAAGAGGCTTGGAAGCCTCCTTTCAAGAGGCTCGGAAGCCTCCTTTCAAGAGGCTCGGAAGCCTCCTTTCAAGAGGCTCGGAAGCCTCCTTTCAAGAGGCTCGGAAGCCTCCTTTCAAGAGGCTCGGAAGCCTTTTTTCAAGAGGCTCGGAAGCCTTCTTTCAAGAAGCTCGGAAGCCTCCTTTCAAGAAGCTCGGAAGCCTTCTTTCAAAAGGCTCCCAGGCTTACTTTGTAGAGGCCCAAAGCTCATCTACTAACACGAGAGCTTTGAAAGGAGTTTGAAATTATTAAAAGTACACCCAATGCAAAATTTCAAATAAAAAAAAACACTTTATTGTATTTATTAGGTCAAAATAAAACAATTAAAAAAACAAAATCTAGCCTCAGCTCCTAACCGCAAGAGAAATTTTCTAAAAGAGAAATCCGCCAAAGATGTGCTCGATTTACGGTAAGTGCCACTTTTGAGATCATTCTACAAGTACAGTGGTGTTGGACCACTCTAATGAGATGAAAGTGTGCTCAATTGAAATAGTTACATGACGATTTACGCGAGAAAAGTTGGAATTGACCATTATGTCCACTCCGGTGTACGCTTACTATCCACGCAAGTTGACCGTTAAGCTCTTAGTTGTTACTTATTTCTCTCGGTAGTAATCTGTAATTAAATGAAAATTAGACATCAATGAAGTTCATCAGTTGTTAAGAATTCCAAATTTCTGTACAAGCTTATTTGTTGATGAAAATCAAACAAAAAATTGGCTGTTTTTGGTAACGGTGGAATCAATGTTTGGTTTGATGAAAATTCCAGTTCAGTGTCGGGAAGCAGATAATGTCATTTTTTTATATCATTCGCCATTATGGCCAACGTGGAAAGCTGGATAGGTAAACTTGAATTCGAAAGTGAAATTTGAAATTCAGACAACTTTTTGAAGAGCCATACATCTCGTTAGTTTTCAAATCCCTATCTCATGAGTTATGCTCATTTGCATTCACAGCGAAAAAATAGGGGGCACCTTAATGAATATGAAAATTTGAAGGGGTACCTCTCAACAAAAAGGTTGAGAACCGCTGTACTAAAGGATTATGTCTTTTTAGTATTATTACCGACCGGAGCTATTTTCACTATCGCAGCTTTATGCCAGCATCGCTAAGAGAAATAACTGGTTTCGCTAACACAACGATTCCCTAGTAACATTTTGGTTTTATGATGGTTTTATGGAAGTCATGAAGAACACATTATGGTTTTGAAGACCGTTATAAAACCAAAAATGTTATTTGGGTTATCACTTTTGACATTGTTCACAATTATGGCAAATGCCCTCATGCCAAATTTTTGATGAGAAAGATCCATTGGTTTACGGGTATTGGGCTTCTTTTTTATAATGTTGAAAAACATGTTGATTTGCATTATTCATTCGATAAAACACCTTTTTCTGAGCTACACAACATTTTTTTCCCACGATTTGGTGTTTAAACTCCATTTAAAAAGTTTTAGGAAATTCGACTGCTAGTTAGTTAGCTCACAGGTTTACAGCTCGGCCCATAATAAAATCAAATTAGGGGTGTTTAATGCGTGAAATTGTTAGATTTTTCGAAATTGATTTTAAATAGTTCCCGTGCACCAAACTGAAAAAATCGACCCATGCATAAAAAAAGGAAAGGCCATTTGGCCGAAGGCCACTAAGCCGAAAGTTGTCTGGCCAAATATACCATTTGGCCGAACAGGCCATCAGGGCGAACAGACCATTATGCCGAAAGTCATTTGGTCGGAAGGGTCATTTGGCCGAAAGGGTTTTTTGACCAAAAGGGTCATTTGGCTGAAAGGGTCATTTCGTTGAAAGGATCATTTGGTCGAAAAGGTCATTTAGATGAATAAGACATTTGGCCAAATAGGACATTTGGCCGAATAGGTCATTTGAAAAGTAAGAAATAGGGTATGAAAAGTGAGACGTCTCACTTCTCACTCTTCATTTCTCTCTACTCAATGTAAATATAGAGAGAAGCGTGAAGTGAGACGTCTCACTACCCACTTCGCACAACTCATTTTTTACAGTGAGCAGTGAGAAACCAGAGGTGATTAGTGAGACGCCTTACTTCTCACTCCTCATTTCTCATTTCTCACTGTGAAAAGTGAGTTGTACGAAATGGGTAGTGACTCACTCCTCTTTTCTAACTTCTTACTGCAAAAAGTGAGATACGCGAAGTGAGTAGTGAGACGTCTCACTACTCACTCCTCATTTTTCGCTTTTCAAATTACATGTTCGGTCAAATGTCCTATTCCGCTAAATGACTTTCGACCAGATGGGTTTCGGCCTAATGGTTTGTTCGGCCTAGTAGTACGAATGGGTTTCGGCCAAACCCTCCTTCTCTTCCAATGATCCTCTCACCATCAAAATGAATGTCTCCTTAGGACAGAGAATATATGTTCAAAAGATGTAAATCGATCAAAGGGTTCAAAAGGACGAAAAAAATAAAATTATTGTTTAAATTTAATTCTAAAAGTTTGAGCCAACCCTTATTAATCTGAAAATTCAATTGCGCGTCTTACCTGAGTTGTGCATTCTTTACCGACTCCTCCTAACTGCAATTCTTTGGTTTTGTATTTTTCTCTGCTCCTCTCTGCCTAGGAGGCTACGAGAATGCCATTCAGTCACAAAGTCAAAGCAGGAATAGGCTATTAATCATTCGCAACAATTTTCCTATTTTTTTTTTTTCTTTCAAGTGATAGTATTCACCATGCATTTATATAGAGCTCTCACTTTCATGCACCAACGAGAGAATTGAATGGAATGTTACTGTGGACTGCGTGTGCGAAAAGAGGTCTTTTGTTTACTTGATCTTTGATCGTTTCTGCTAGGCATTTTCAGTTCTCATTGCTAGGAAGTGAGTGTATACGCAATTTAAAATAGTCGTTGAGTATTGTTTAGTGGGCAGTGTTTTTTTCGTTTTGTTAATTAATTCATTATTTTTAATGTCCAAAATTGTGGTGCATACAAGAAGCTCAAAATCATGAAACAGATATATCTTTTAAAACAAAAACGGTTGATTGATAATTTTTCCTTGATAAAGGCAGAAACGTCAGGCTATTCAAAATATGGCCGTTCTGATCAACCCAGAGATTGGGAAAGCCAGATCCTTGATGCGAAAATTTTTCTAGTAGTTAATTAATAACAGTTATAAAAAGCAATAAATCTCCAAAAGTAATGATATGACGAGCTTGGTGTCTTTGACAAAGTTTTTTAGGAGAACTTTTGCTACAATTCTTGCGAAGACATATACCTTGCATGTCCTAAAGTAGAAAAAATATTGTTTCATCTCACTTTTAGGGGAATTGATCATAAGGCTGTATACCTCCAAATAAGCGCATCGACTTTTTGATAAAATGTCTCGAAGACGCCATTACGCTAAATCACATAATAAAGGTACTATTAAATAAACGCGCTAAAACACGATTTTAGCCACTGCTTCTAACTAAAACGCAGCTCAGTGCTTAGAAAGATGACGCTTGCTGAAAGTTTTGTTCTTGTTACCGATATGCCCAGAGAGGCTCATGACACACATTTAAATTTAAGTTGCTTAACCGTTTGAAAGCATGGGTATAAAATATCATGAAGCATATGCTGCGATATTTTTTAGAGGCGGTAAGTCCAAGCCTGTTTCACCTCTTCGAATCGATCAATCTGTCTATTTTAATACAGTTGTTCCATTTAATACTATTAAATACTAAATCGTTTAGGTTTGTCCCATTTGTATAACATGTCTGTTTTGCCCATTTCGATTATTTCGTCAATTAATCCATCAATTTGCTCTACTTTGCTATAATTAGTCTGTCTTTAGGGTTACGGTATGCAATCTCGACAGGGGTCAGTTCCCATCACAAGCTCAAAACCAAAGATAGAAAGATTATTTTTCCAAAACGTAACTTTAGAGGAGCGCGCAATAGCCTGCCGAAAATACCTCCCGATACCTTAAAAAAGTTTTCTAAAAACATATTTTCACAGGCGGCTCTGTACGCTTGATTAATCTTCGTTAATAAACCGATATAATCTGATTATTTCAACAAAAAATATGAATTTTGAAATCGTAACTATTACAAATTGAACTTCAGGAATAAGAACACATAAACACTAAAGCTAGCCAAAAAAGTTGCTAATGCAAAACTGACTTTCAGATTGTTTGATGATTTGTCCAATATCGCACGAAAAATCATTGGGTATTAAGTCAAAGCTACTTAAATGGTGTGATTATAATCAGTTCTCACAGAATGAATCTGATGCTACCAAATATTCATGAGAGTTATCTATAAACATGCCATAACAGAATCTTCACCACGCTGTTGTTTTTTTTTTTCTCAATTGTGAGGGAAATCAATGTTCTCTTCAATTGGAAACAACAGCTTACACTGTAACAATATTTGTTAAACACCCCCTATCGGAGAAGGTTGAACCCGAAATCAGTTGCAGCAAGGCACCCAAACCCCAAACGAATCGTAAATCCGTCAAAACCGGATGCGGACGCTTGATGGGATGACGAAAGAGCAACAATTTACCTACACACGACTCTCTATGCGATTCGAAACACTCCACCATGGTGCACGGGAAATAGGCGAGCGTGCGTGGGCAGCGAACAACGTGTTCTACCTTTAGTCACTTCACTGTAGTTATACATGCCTGCCTCCGAACGAATGTGTGCCGGACGATATCTGGCTCTGTGAAGGTTCAATGCCACCTATTTCCGAGCACGTTCGTGTGAATTTTCCCCAATGAAGGTTAATTATGACGAGTTTCATTGCCGCCAAACAGGCACGATCTGGCGAGTGGGCGGATTTGCCGATGTGGAAAAAAGGGTAAACAAGTGTCGTCACATCCTACGTTGCGACGCTTCTTCGGTAGCGCAGAAGGAGAAGGGTGGACTTTTCACTCTGTTGAGATTTGTGGAACATATTATGTTGATTTGATTCCCACATGGGAGATTCTCCTCCCTTGTTTCTCGGAACAAAATTGAAATCCCATACACCCGCACTACCCCTGAGGAGGGAAGGCTTTACTGCCGCCAACTGAAAACTAAAACAATATTTCTCCATCAAAATACTAATTTGGATTCATGATTATGATGGTAAGCGGAGCTGGAGAACTTGTATCATCAGTACCCACCTGTAGGATGCCACGCCAACGCAAGGTCGTCTGAGTAAAACACATCCTACGCCGTAGAACCAACGCCGCAAATCCGATTCCCATGGTTGCAGTTACAAGCTCATGCTCGAAATAAGCAAGTTACAAGGAAATGTAGGAATGGCTGCCTCATATCATATCGTTTTAGTTAACAGTTTACGAATAAAATCTAATCCACATAATTGATGGATTTGTTTTGGAATGAAATGGATGTAAATTTAGATTCAGCTTGGATTTTAATTCGATCCAGGACCAGATCCATATTGGATTGCATTAGAGCCATTATGATAGGAGCAGACAGATAATTATCCAAAGTTGTTATTTCTCTTCGAAAATTTTCCACCTGTAACATAGCATCATGCAATAACAAGTACCTGGAATCCGATAGAAAATTTTCCAACATCTTCGGACACCGTGTCGTGTCGTATTTATTTCCAAAATCCTCCCGGGCCCGGCGCACTCAATTAATATTCTAAGCATAACAAACTCGATGGCTCTTAGACCGTAACCGAGGAAGGTCATGCCCAAAACGGGGACAATAATCACAACAATGAAGGTCGGCACCACTGACTGCTGCGTTGAATCCCCCAAGCAACGATTAGGCGGAGTGGGTTGCATAAAAGAAGCTGCGTGTTGAATACCGAACGAAGCAGCTGCTGCTGCTGCTGTTCTTCTGCCATCAACCGATAAACCGGCTAACACAACCAGGCTCAATGCCGCTCAATGCTGTGCAATGTACCGTACCCTGCACGCACAAGGTTCTGATAGACATACTGGAGACGACCGCAGACGCTGACGACCACGATGCCCATTTATTGAGAGTTGCGGTGTTTAGGCTGTGGGCGGGGTGTTAAGAACGAATCAGTATAAGTATTTCTGGGGATGGAACATTACTGCCAATGGAGGCAGTAAATGGACGCCTAACATTTGATTTACAGTGACGGGCATAGGCATGAGACTTGAAGAATCTCTTATTTTAAACTTATTTATGTATTTTTTAGGAATGTTCATATAATTAACACTTTTCTTTCTTTCATCTCTTTTCAGGTTGGTATTTGGAATCAAAATTTATTTCACGTGGTCAAAGTTTCATGACAAAAAACGCACAATTCTAAGGTAATAATTATATTGCGATATAATTCCATAGATTCCAATTCTTCCTTTAATTTACATCCATTTGCATACGTTTTCTGGAAAAATAACGATTTTGATTTTTTTTTTCCAAAGCAAAATAAATATTTTATTAATAACTTTGATAGGCGAAGGCCGATCAACCCAATTTTCAATAGCGAATAACTATGCCGCATTCCACGTCAAATGCAACCTGTTGCAAGATCGTAATGGGATCAGTAGGATCAAATAGGACGGAGAAGTACTGTTAAAATTAAAATAGTTTTGGCTATATTAAAACTTCAGTCATGCGAAAATAGAAGCGCCCAGTACAAGAGTACAATTCGGTCTAAAGTGAAACGTTTCATTTAACACTGCTTATTCGCTCCCCTTTTTTTCTTACTTTTTACTTCGATCTTCTCACTTTTCATAGTCAGAAGAGAGAAATGATAAATGAGAAGTGAGACGTCTCACTTCTCACTCCTCAATCCTCATGTCTCACTTGTTGCTTCGTACTTATCCTTTCTCACTGTGAAAAGTGAGAACAGGGAGGTAACAAATGAGAAGCGAGAAATGAGCAGTGAGAAGTGACAAGGGAGACGTCTTACTTCTTATCTCCACACTGTGAAAGTAAGAGGTGTGAAGTGAGCAGTGAGAAATGAGCAGTGATAAATGATAAATGAGACGACCCACTTCTCACTTATTTTGTCATTCCTCACTTCTTACTCCGTTCTTATCACTTCGTACATCTCATTTCTCACTTGGAACCTCTCAATTATTATTCTTCACTTCACACTTTTGAAACTATTTGGCCAAGCATCTTTAACGGTGATATTTTGAACCAAATGCATTTGGCCCTATTCGGCCAAACAACTGTTTCGGCCAAAGGACTGTTTCGGAATTATGACCTTGAAACTTGCCTGCTCAGGGATTGTGAATCTCGGGGTCGTTTTATGCGGACTGTCTCTCAAATTCTTAACTGAGGACTGTCATATCCAGCAGGAGCACAATACTAAATACCTTACCCAATGGTGTTTCATTAAGTGATGCTCATAGTTGTAGCTAACACGAACAACATTGAAATCTAAAGGGATGGGGTGGTTCCTAGAAAGGCGAGGCCTGATGGTAACTGGGAGAATGGAACTCCCAGACAACCAGAATGCATGCATAATAGAATTGTTTTTCTGTTATGCGATGCCTATGCGCACTATTTTCATCGCACACCAGTCGCGAAAACGCTTTTTACGTACAAAAGTGGAGGCGATATATGTGTATTTCTTATCCGACGTTGCACGGTAGTGTATGCGAAGTGCACGAATTTTATGCGAGTTTGTTCGTTATACATTGCGATGTAGTTTGTGATAACAAACTCCGTTTGACAGATAATCCGATTTCATTTGAGTTTGCTTGCAGGCATATGCGATGTCAACAAATGAAGCTGGAATAAACTCGTAAAATAGCCTACTGTGCGGGAAAATTTATAAACAAACGGATGAGCTTCGCACCACAATGTGATTTTGATGAAATTTGGATCGGTAAACGATTTTAATCGTGCATTCTTATGCGATGTGTGGTTGGCTGGGCTACGATGAGTCAGTTCAGCAGATGCCGATAAAGATGGCGGATAGTGGCATCAGAAGCATAGTTTTCCTCTTGCGGCAGGCGTTAGTGACCAGTGGCGAAATGTCGTTTCCATTTTGGTGACGGAATCTGACGGCGGGACTTCAGACTCTTAAGCTTTTTCGATGTGTTCACCAATGTAAACATCGATACCGAACCATTTCAACGTGTAGATGCAAAATTAACCAGCTGCATTTCACAGTGATCTCCTATTCAAAACAATAAGGTTTTCATGACTTTCTAACGCATTTAAAAAATGGTTTAAAATAGGCCTGAGGCAAAACTCCCGAATGGTGGTGCAAAATTACTCAATTACATGTAAAATAATGGTGAACGCATGGTTGTTTGTTTTTTCTTACTGGATGGATTGAACTACAATCTAACGGGTGAGGTGGAATAATCGCAAATCGTTAAATTTCCCCCCTCTTACTAACCGTATAATAAAATGATATTGATTGTATATATCACAAAGAACAATGGCTCCGTAAAGTGTTATACACGCCTGAGCCTGCCAAATAAACAAAATTGGAAAAAAAATCGTTAAATTTGAGTGAATAAGAAGGAATTTTGCTCATTTTGTCCAACTTATTAATTGTTATGGTAATTCCTTCATAAATGTCCTAACACAGATTATATGAGTGAGGCCATTTTGCTGTGGGGTGCGTTATGCACTGTTCTCCCGTATATAACGGTGCGCTGCTAAGGCCGACGCTTTGTTGCCATTCTCGACACCGAGGCTGCTGGAGAGTAATTTAAAACACAGGAAAAGACCCGAAATCGATTTTTTTATGCTAGATGTCTTAAAATGCATGAAGCGTCCAAATCTAGTGCTATCTCAAAAAAAATAAAAAAAAATAAAAAAATCCTTGATAAAAATTTTTTTGAAAAAAATTACTTTTTGGAACTTGAAAATTGTTTGAAATTAAAAATACCAAATGTCTCAAAAATGCATGAAACGTCGAGATCTGATGTTATCTCGGAAAAAAGTTTTTTGAAAAACTGACTTTTTGGGACTTTGATAATTTTCGCGATTTTTTTTATGCCAAGTGTTTTAGAAATGCTGGAAACATCGAGATTTGGTGTTGACTCGACGTTACATGCATTTGTTAGACATTTGGTATAAAAAAAGTCGATTTAAAAAAAAATTGCCATAAAGTTTTTTTTTTCGAGATAACACCACATCTTGACGTTTCATGCATTTTTGAGACATTTGGCATCAAAAATATTGTTTTTAATTTCTAAAAGTTTTATAAGTTCCAAAAATTTTTGAAGTCACACTTGGAATAAAAAAAATCGGTTTCGGATTTTTCGGATTTTCCTAAATGGCCGGAACTGCTAATAACTCCAAACTAATCTTACGCATAATAAATTCGAACTTCCGAATAGGTTTGTAAAACCTGGCAGCCTTTTTAATTTTCCAAATTCCATGATATCTGCTCCTAATCCTACTCCCGCTATGGCTACTAAGTCAGTTAATTCAAAGATAAATTTCAAGATAATATATTTGTCTTTCCGAACAGTTTCGTACAGTACAGCATTGAATATTTCTCCATTTCTCTCAAATATCGTTATATCATAGCTACACTGCTAGTCTCATGTACATCGCCAAGTGTCGTCATGAAATCTAAATCTAAATCTCGCAGGACTTTAAAATTTTCTAGATCGTAAACCATTTTCCGTTGGTCTTCCATACGCACCTTGTAGATTCACAAACTACAATACCACCTTTCAGACACCCCTTATAGTTTTCTAAACTACAAACCATTTCCACCGATCTTCCAGAGGCGCATTGTAATTTTGCAAACCATATCCAATTTCTTACGGTCTTCTAGGCGATGTTCTTCAAACCACAAACCATTTTTCGACGGTCTTCGAGACGCATCTTGTGATTTAGTAAACCACAAACCATTTTCCGACAAACCAAATCAGCGACAGGATCCCAAAAATAGATTGGCAGGATCGCCAAAATGTGTGACCCTAAATGGCCGAAACGCAGCTATGACAGTGACTCTCCGAGGATGCGTGTGCACGCCGCGGAGGACTGACTAGAAGAGGAAAAGTCATGGCTTGCTGCTCGCCGATTGACACGCTGATGTGTGAATCTATTAACACACTCTGAAGGCATTTTCTTAAACCCCACAAAACTTTGACCGCTTTGGTCAAACACTTAACGAAGTCCGATTGAGCTGAAATTTTGCATAGGGACTTTTTTCGATGAGAGAGAACTTTTGAGCACCGAAAGAATCGGAGGAGATGCTGAAGGAACTTCTGGAGGAATTCGTAAAGGAACTTCAGGAGGAATTCCTTGAGGATCTTCCGGAGGAATTACTTGAAAAAAAATCGAAGGAATTCTCGGAGGAATTGCCGCAGACATGTCCCGGGGAAATCTCTTAAAGAATTCACAAAGGTATTCCCGAAGTAACCCCCTGGAGGAATTCCCAGAGGATTCTTCTGGAGAAATTCTTTGAGGAACTTCCGAAGGAATTACTGGAGGAACTTTCGGAGGAATTTCTGGAGAAACTTCCGAAGGAATTCCTGGAGGAACTTCTGGAGGAATTCCTGGATGAGTTTCTGGAGGAATTCCTGGAGGAACTTCCGGAGGAATTCCTGGAGCAACTTCTGGAGGAACTTCTGGAGGAATTCCTGGAGGATCTTCTGGAGGAATTCCTGAAGGAACTTCAGGAGGAAATCCTGGAGGAACTTCCGGAGGACATCCTAGAGGAATTTCTGTAAGATTTCATTGATGAACTTTTTTTTGAAGTCACACTTGGAATAAAAAAAAAATCGGTTTCGGATTTTTCAGATTTTCCTAAATGGCCGGAACTGCTAATAACTCCAAACTAATCTTACGCATAATAAATTCGAACTTCCGAATAGCTTTGTAAAACCTGGCAGTCTTATTAATTTTCCAAATTCCATGATATCTGCTCCTCATCCTACTCCCGCTATGGCTACTAAGTCAGTTAATTCAAAGGTAAATTTCAAGATATTATATTTGTCTTTCCGAACAGTTTCGAACAGTACAGCATTGAATATTTCTCCATTTCTCTCAAATATCGTTATATCATAGCTGAACTGGTAGTCTCATGTACATCGCCAAGTGGCTTCATGAAATCTAAATCTAAATCTCGCAGGACTTTGAAATTTTCTAAATCGTAAACCATTTTCCGTTGGTCTTCCATACGCACCTTGTAGATTCACAAACTACAATACCACCTTTCAGACACGCCTTATAGTTTTCTAATCCATAAACCATTTCCACCGATCTTCAAGACGCGCATTGTAATTTTGCAAACCACAAACCAATTTCTTACGGTCTTCCAGGTGAGGTTTTGATGTTCTTCGAACCACAAACCATTTTCCGACGGTCTTCGAGACGCGTTTTGTGTTTTTGCAAACCACAAATAATTTTCCGACGGTCTTCGAGACACGTCTTGTGATTTAGCAAATCACAAACCAATTTCCGACGGTCTTCGAGACGCGTCTTGTGATTTAGCAAACCACAAACCATTTTCCGACGGTCTTCGAGACGCGTCTTGTGATTTTGCAAATCACAAATCATTTCCCGACAAACCAAATCAGCCGCAGGATCCAAAAAATAGATTGGCAGGATCGCTAAAATGTGTGGCCCTAAATGGCCGAAACGCAGCTATGACAGCGACTCTCCGTGGATGCGTGTGACTAGGGTGCGGCTTATTTTTCGAATGTTTTCGAAACCTGGAATTCGTGTGCCCAAACGCTTTTTTATGGCAAAAAAAGAGTAGCCTCAGAATTTCAGGCCAACATATTGAAGTTTAGAGGTCGCGCAAAGGCCTTTAAAGTGATTTTTGACCATCAAGTTTAGACATTCATAAAAATAATCATAACTTTGGCAATTTTCATCCGATTTACAATCTATTGTAATTAATTTCTTCAGTATTATATTTATGAAAAATTCGTGGATCATCATATTCCTTGAAATCAGCTTCAAATGTTGGTAATATGCAGATTTTGATAAATAAATTCTTCTTTTTTTAAAGAAAATCAGTTTTACAGACGCTCTAACTTTGTAAAATATCAGCTGAATCCGGATATTTTTATATAAAATCAAAAAGAAATTTGTATTCTAATTTTTCTTAGAACAAATTGAGTTTCTAAAACCATTATTTGTCAATGTTTTAGACCAAATACTGCAAAACAATTTTTATATTGAACAAGGACGTCACATAGTAGGCCATAATTTTATTATTTTTATAGTACATTTTGAATATAATAATTCCATTTCATATGGAATTATACCGTAGTCGTATAGAACTGATTAAGTACAGTGAATTAGCAGAAAACTGTAAGAATTTCATTATGCTTTACTGTTGTGAAGTTTTTACAATGTTATATGATATAATGATATGTTGTTTACAATCATGATTATAGCAAGAGTGAAATTTTGAATTCTAGATTGCTTTGAGAATAGGTCGTATGTGCAAAAGAGAGATTCTCTTTGTTCACGCTCTCTTTCGCTAATAGATCGGTAAGTTTAGCATTTTCTGCTACATTTTCAGTTTAGCACGCTAGACAAAGTTATTGTCTTTAGATATCTGCCAAAAAATCCAACACAAATTTGTGTATAGCTTTGTAATAATCGAAAGAGAATGTAACCGAAGAGAGGCTCTCTTTTGCACATACGACCTATTCTCAAAGCACTCTACAATTGTAATTATATAAACACTTATTAAATTGGTGACGAACTATTTTTCTATAAATCTTTTGAAGTACCTAAATCTACTTATCATTTGAATTAAAATCAACAAATAGCCTTTATTGGAAGACTTTATTTCATAAAGGTCGTAAGCTCGCAATTCAAATCGATAGCCGAACTATGATAGAAATGGTTTACATTCCACATTATACCATAATCATAATGGTATTGAATTATAATCACGCTGTAGTCTGATTTTCTTTATACATTTTTGGAAGAAGGATTTTTATATTATATTGATTATGTTGCGAAGACCGTAAACCTCATTGGTTTAGATTAATGCAAGAGTTTTCCTTAAATTTGTATTGTTTGAAGAACTTAGTGTTAATAGGTAACAGTATCAATCATATTCACATTATATTTGTAGCTGTACGAAGAACGGTAAATAATTATGCTGGAAAGCTCGATTTACTCATGGTAAATCCGGGACAGTAGATTCTGATAGTTGTACCTTAATCAAAAATGTTTACTCAACTGCAATGTAGTTCGGCAATGTTTTGACCATAGTAACTATGGTTTTAATAGACCGGACTGTATGATCAACGGTTTGTTAAGAATGTTCTCCGTTTGAAAAAGTAATTTTGACATATATTTTATAGGAAGAATTCTATAATTATAAGACCGTTAATAATGAGTTATCCTCATTTAATAATGTAAATGTAATCGACGAAACATGTAGGTGTTCGAAGAACTTGAAAGTCTAAAAAACCACAAATCTCATTTAATGCACCTTTAAATCTTCATGGAATTGGCTAAAAATTGTTCGCGAGATTTCTTTCAAGCTGCCCATTAAAATGGAGGGGTGACACTTTGAATCTGGAATACTTGAAAATAGTAAACAGTTCTACTAATTTTTAACTGATTGAAGAACGGTAAATTATACTGCTGATAAGCTCTCATTCTAAACAGCTTTTCATTATGGCATAACATTGTTAATACGTCAAAACAATAATACATAATGAAATTCTTACAGGTAATGCAGTTTCTATTAAATTTACTATACGACAACGGTATAATTTCATATGAAATGAAACTATAAAGTTCAAAATGTGCTATAAAAATAATAAAATTATGGCCTATTATGGAGCATCTTTGTTCAATAGAAAAATTGGTTTGCCGAATTTGGTCTAAAACATTGCCAAATAATACTTTTAGAAGCTCAGTATATTCTAAGAAAAATTAGAATATAGATTTCTCTTTGATTTCTCTGATGATGTTCCACAAAGTTTTCATAAATTTAATACTGAAGAGATTAATTACAATAGATTGTAAATCGGATGAAAATTGCCAAAGTTTTGATTATTTTTATGAAAGTCTAAGCTTGATAGTCAAAAAATCACCTCTAAACTTCAATATTTTGGCCTGAAATTCTGAGGCTACTCTTTTTTTGCCATAAAAAAGCATTTAAGCACACGAATTCCAGGTTTCGGAAACATTCGAAAAATAAGCCGCAGCCTAGTGTGCACGCCGCGGAGGTCTGACTAGAAGAGGAAAAGTCATGGCTTGCTGCTCGTCGATTGACACGCTGATATGGGAATCTATTAACACATGCTGAAGGCATTTTACTTAAACCCCACATCACTTTGACCACTTTGGTCAAACACTTAACGAAGTCCGATTGAGCTGAAATTTTGCATAGAGACTTTTTTCGATGAGATGAAACTTTTGAGCACCGAAAGAATCGGAGGAGATGCTGAAGGAACTTCTGGAGGAATTCCTTGAGGATCTTCCGGAGGAATTACTTGAGAAACTTTCGAAGGAATTTCCGAAGGAATTCTCGGAGGAACTTCCGAAGGAATTCTCGGAGGAACTTCCGGAGGACATCCTAGAGGAGTTTCCGTAAGATTTCATTGATGAACTTTCGGAAGAATTTCCACAGGAATTCCCGGGGGTATTCCTAATGGCAGGCCTGGTAGCGGGTCACTTTTTAGTCACTAGAAAGTCTCTTTTTTCGACCCCAAGTCACTAAATTCGCTTTTTCTCGGAAAAAATCACTATTTTCAACTATTTTGAAACTGTTGACTCGGTTTCGTTAAGAGCATCGTCGCGGAATGAAAAAAAAAAATGTTGAAATATTTGAAGTTTTATCCATTGAAAGATGCTTTATTCATGACTGACATAAAATGACGGATTTAGAAAAAAAATACCACTAAGTCATTTTTGGCCCGAAAGGTGTTCGCAAATTCTGTTCGATCTGATTCTCGGTGTTGTTATTACCCATGTAACCACCAAGCATTAATTAGTACATGTAATCAATCACAGATCAGCATATTCAATGCTTATTGCATTAGATCAGATTTAACGATGTAAAGATGCATTCATTAATCAACTGACAAGCATACAGTAATTCGGCATTACGAATGCAGCGATGCATTACTTATGTGTTATTTCAACCTGTCAAAGTAATGAAGCATTATTTCGGTCATAAAGCGGCCTTTTTCAACTTTAAGTCAACTTTAATGGCTGTAAACTTTGAGAGTGGAACATTTATTACGTAGGCCGTAGGGAATCTCTCATAGAAAGATTTTTTCATAAAAAGCAAAAAAAATGATCTCACGACATCTGCTCCGATAACTACTTAAGAACTTTCCAAAATATATTCTGATGACAATTTAGACATTCGAAACTCCATAAACTTTGGATATTCCATAAAGAAAAATCGTGATTTTAAGATTTTTATTATCCTGAGTTTGACTCACCGGTTGGTAGCTCGAACTTCTTGTTTAGGCTTTTCGAAATTCTGAACAAAATCCTTTAGGTTTCGAAAAGATTCTTGGATTTCATTTGTAAACTTTGTGAGTCAAATTAAATCTATGTCGAAAAATTATTTAACTCAATTTTTATCATAAAAAAAGCCATTTTCACACAAAGGGAAGATTTTCCGAAAAAGTTCGAACCCATATTAAACATTATTTCACCTTAAATGACTTGCCGCAAATTGTGTTTTTTTCCAGTGGTGAAAGGGGCGGAAAATACAAAACATAACATTAAAAAGAATAAAATAAAACAAACTCATCAGATTTCATTTGTCATAAGACGAACTATTCCATTTAATACCATTAGTGTCTCATACTTGACTCGACTTGATTGACTACCGTCATTACTGTTGAGGTCGAAATACTTATAGGTGTAAAGAATGCAACGTAATGGAATTAAATAATTCATAACAAGTGAAGACATTTCACCAAATAAGCATAAAATTTTCTTTTCATCGGATTTGTTGAATAATATTTTGGCAATTCATAATTTTGGCGGAATTTGTTGCTCCTTCAAATTAGAATTTTCTGCCAAAAGATATTAGAGGGAGACATAATTTTTGAATATTATTAGTCTCGGCCCTATTAACTTTATATAAAATTAAATTTTGTCACTGCAAATGAAATTAAAAGTCACTATTTGGTCACTTTTTCTGCAGCTGAAAGTCACTATTTGGTCCTTTTTTCGCCAGTTACTAAAGTCACTATTTTTAGCGGCATTGACCGCTACCAGCCCTGAATGGTAAATCCAGAGGAAATCTTAAAGGGATTCCAAAAGGTATACGCAGTGGAGTTCAAAAAGGAATTTGCGGACGGATTCCAAAGAAAATCGCGACCCCTTCCATAATATTTAAACAGGCTGGGGGGTCGCGACCCACCACTTTGGGAAACTATGCTCCAGGGTATTCACGTTACAAAGCGTATTCTTGAAGATATTTTTGGAGAATTTTCCGGAGGAATTCACAAAGGAACCAACAAAGAAATTCTCAAAGGAAGTCGCAGAGGAATTCTCAAAGGATTTCACGGAGGAATTCACTAAGGAAGACCCGAAGGACTTCTATGAAGAAGTCTTGAATTAATATCCGGAAAATTGTCGAAGGAATTCACGAATCCTGATGGAATTTCCCGAAGAAAAACCCAACTTAATTCCCTTAGCAATTCCTGAACGACTTCTCAGCAGAAATCCCAAAGGAATTCACGAAAGAGTCCCTGGATGAGCTTCCAAAGGAATTCCCAAAATAATATTCCCGAAGTACTTTCTGGAAGAATGTCCGGATGGATTCCTTGGAGAATTTCCAGAAGGAATTCCCGGAAAAAATTCAGGAGAAATTTCCGAAGAACAAAGTGTTTTCTGGAGGTATTTCGAGCGAATTTTCGGAATTCCTAAAAAGTTTTTGAAAGGAATTGCCGAAAGAAATTCCCGAAAATTTCGGAATTAGTTCCTGGAGGATTTCCCGGAGGAGATCTCAAAAGATCTGGAAGAGTTCCCGAAGAAATTTACGGAAGAGTTTGTGAAAGAATTCCCAGAGGAATTGACGTTGGAATTCCCGGTAAAACTACTCAAGAAATTCCCGAATGAATTTTTGATGGAATTCCTGACGGAATTTCCGAAGGACTTCCCTGAAGAGTTCCCGGAGAAATGGCTGAAGGAATTCTTACATGAGTTTCTTCGAGAAATCATCCTAAAAATCCTTCAAAATTATCTACAGGAATTCCTCTGTAATTTTATTCGATATTTCCCTGTGAACTCTTTTGGGAGTTATACAAGTAGTTTTTATGGAAAATCATCCTGAGAGTTTTCGAATTTCTTCGGAAATTCCTTCGGAAAATTCTTCTAGGAAATTCATTGGGAATCTATCCGGAAAATCTTTTGAAAATTTCTCCGGGAATTCATTTTCTGATTTTTTTTCCGGAAATTCCTCTAGATATTCTCTTCCTTCGCCAACTCATTTGAAAATTTTTCCGGTTATTCCCGCTGGAATTCTTCAGGAATTCTTTCGTGAATTCGTTTGAGAACTCCTCCGAGAGTTTCTTTAGGAATTTCTACGTGAATTTTTTTTAAGAATTCATTCGAAAAGTGACGAAACAAAAAATGACAGATTTGATCGTGATTTTTTTTTATTCATTGATTATCTAACTCTTGTACCTTGTCTACAATGATTCGCATTACGTGTATTAATCGTCCGGCACTGCTTCAAATGATTGAATGTTCTACTATTGGAACATGGTTCCAACAAAAACTACGCTTCCGAGGGAGCTCGAGTGAGCAACACAAATCGATTGCGTTCCAAGATTCCAATCAACAGTAAATCCATTCAAGGTCTTCAGCACCTCATCTCGGGTGAAAGGAAAAACGCATTTCCAACACCTCAGACAATCGATCGCCTGTTAGATGAGGACTAGGAGGAGGCTCGTCGTGGCCGATTACTGTGCGCACACAGAAATGTGTGAATGGCCCATAAATTACTTTGTGTGAGCGATACGATGGAAAGCTTTAGCCCTGCGGCTTGCCGATAGATTGCTTCGAATGGAATATCGTTGTCGTCGCTGTCGTTAGAAGGCTGACGATGATGGTGGGTGATGGTTTTGCTTGGCTTCTGTCTGTCCAACCGACCTATTGCGCGTCATCGCCGTGTAATGTCAAGTGCAACTATGTTGTGTTCGGATGGCCGGTTTATGGTCATCACACCGCATCGTGGAGATAGATGTGGCAACCGATGAAACAGACAGCTCTCTGACGGTCCAAGTCGTTGCAAAAAGTTGTCACTTCCAGTGCAACTAATACACTTTATCTGTATGTAGAAGCCACCTCCGCGTGGAGCACACTTCTCGGATGTGTAACATCCAACCTCTGGGATTTGCTCGTAAATTGCGTTGCTTCCCGTGCAGAGAGTATCACATTTTATGGGCGCTATCAAGTTAATAATGCAGCATTGGGGACGTGTGATTGAACCCCGGATTCAGTTCAGATTTCCTGAAATACAAATTGAACTATTTGAACAAATGACTGTGTTTACGTAAGCTTATTAAGGAATTTTAATGACCCACATCCCTAAACCTTAAACCATTATTGAGTAAAAAATAGTGTCTCCCATCCATTGTCTCCTCAATTTAGCCCGTGTTGCGGCTCGAGTGGATCGATTTCACACCATGCTAAAGACGATGATAATCTGATCTGATCCAGCACCGAGCAGCTGCTAATGCTGTTCCATCTAATTGAAACCCACAAATCCCTCAGCTCCTTCCCACACCAACTTCAACGCTATTGCAGCGATAAAATGATTACACTTCCGAAGCCCACAGTAAACACGTTACGACCAGGACTTACAAAATGGTATGAAAGCGAAGAGATTCGCATCCAATCTGCCACCACCACTTTGCGAAGTGCACCATCATATCATGCTCGGCTGACCTTGAGCCACCTATCCTGATGTACGATACTCTTGGTGATTGCTTTCCCCCTATTTGTTGTACCGCACGTATCAGAATTGATGTATGGTGGGGGTATCCTTGACTCACGCTCGCTCTCATCCTTGCAATTTAAAATTGCACATTGATTGGATGGTCGCACTCACAGCCGATATGGTGCCTGATAGGATGGTAGTGGATGATCCCATTACAATGGAAAGAATACACTCGTAGTCATGCGAAAACCTGATTTGATTAGTGGATTAGTGGCGTATAGGTTGCTGAATTTAGAAACTGACTAGAGTAGAAATTAAAAAAACTCACATCGAGGAAAGGATAGGATTGTTAGTGTGACATCCGTTTAAGTATTCAAATATTGTAAAATCAATCTCTGGAAAGCTCTATGTTACATTATAGTGAAAAAATCATTTCATAAAAAGTAATTGACGTGAAGCAATTTTTGAAATTCACTTTTCGAATTTACTGAACCTTGGAAAAAAAATTGGAAAATGTGTTTCCGTGTGTAAGGAACTAACAAGCACTACTCATAAAAGCATGTCTGTCCCATAGAATTAGAAATTCAAGCAAACGTGGAACAGTTATGTTTTTATGAGCACTACAGCAATTCAATTGTTCATTTCATATCGGAAGATTTCGCTACCTACATTAAAATATATTCTGTAGCCGCAATATGCAGGCTACACTCGTGGAAACAAAACGCCTGTTCGTTGGCAGCTCTTGCTTGACAACGAATCACGTTTTGCTTTTTTTCTCGTTAACATGAATGGAAGCGTGTGGGTGGAGGCGCATGGTTCGTCGTAGTTCAGAAACGCGAAGGTGGATTGCCACGCAAAATGGTTCCCCTATGCAATAAAACAAAACATATATCAGTTTTAAGGTTTTTTCCTGACCAAACAAAATGATTTTTAACCCAATAGACAAAATGGAAGCAGATAAGCCTTCTCGATGCTTAATGATGAACTCTTATAGGGTAAATCGCTACTTGGCCACATGGACCCAAATACTTTGTATCTGTTGCCGAGTTTTCTGGTTTTAGGAATGAGATTTTGAGTAACCTTCAGGGGATCTTGGTTTTATTCCAGATTGCCAGGAAGGGTGACTGCCGCGCAAACGTCTTCTTCAGTATTTAAATGAGAAGCGCAATAAATGCCTTCACGTACGACGAATCACTGGATGAAATTAAAATTGAAATTTCTCAATGACTTGGATTCTCACCAGTCCAAGTAATTAAGATGAAAAGAAATCTCGCTCTGGTACTTCCCAGAGGGGCATTTCTCAAGAATTTTATTTAGTTCACTTCAACAAAAGTGAACTAAATAATATGAAAAAATTACAAAAGACCTGTATTATGTCTCATGTCCGTGTTACATGGGAACATTTCCGCAGGCCTGGGGGAAATTTTCAAAACCCCACTCAGTGCCGTAAGTGCAAAAAGTGGGGTCACGGAACTAAACATTGCTACATGCTGTGAGAGAAGATTCCAATAAATTTAAATGTGCCAATTGTGGGGGCAATCATAAATCCAATTTCTGAGAATGCCCTTCACGCAAAAAAGTTTTGAATTCCCGTGAAAAATTGATGACGGGATCCCAGATTCGCCGGGTAAACATATTTCAAACGCTCAAAATCCGAAATAATTTGCCGATCGAGTAATTCATACCCACCACAATCAACGAACAAATTTTGCCCCTACCTCTCAACGGGTAACAAGCAGTTCGTCGAATTCTAATTTTTCAAACACGCCCAGCTATGCAAGCCTCGCTGCGCTGCAGGCAGGCAAAATTTCATTCCTGAAAATTTGCCGACGATGAATGATTATATGAAAATGAAATATGATGAAATATAAAATATTATATGAAAATTTTTCATACCCTTTCTTCAACGGAAAATAACGTTCGTTCTGACGACTCAGGTAGTATGTCTGCTTCCGACTTTGATTTTCTAAATGAACAATTCCATCACATGATTGATGCAATGTTCAAAGCAAATACCAAAACTGAAGCTGTTCAGGTTGGTATCTAATTTACGCAAACAAGTGTTATTGGACATCGTTTTAATGGATCCAAATAATTCCTTGAAAGTTTTAAATTTGAATGCCCGCTCCTTAAAGGGCAAGGAAGATGAATTATTCAACTTCCTATCAGTTCATAATGTGCACATTGCAATAATAACTGAACCATATTCAAAACCTAGTCATTTCATGAAAAGAGATCCAAATTATTTTATTTACCGAAATGATCGTCTTGTCAGCGCCTGGGGTGGGGTCACCATTGTCATTAATAGACGTATCAAACATAAATTATATTCTTCGTTTGAAACCAAAGTTTTCGAAACCTTGGGAGTTTCTGTTGGAACAAATTTTGGACAATTCTCTTTTATTGCTGCCTACTTGCCTTTTCAGTGCAATGGGCAGCGAAGGAATTTGTAGAGAGCTGATCTTCAAATTCTAACTCGCGACAAATCCAAATTTTTCATAATTGGTGACTTCAATGCCAAACACCGTTCATGGAATAATGCTCAAAGCAATTCAAATAGTAAAATTTTATTTGAAGATTGTTCTGCGGGATATTATACTATTCAATATCCCAATGGACACAACTTGTTTTTCTTCCAGTCGAAATCCTTCTACAATTTATTAAGTTTTAACGGATTTAAGTCAGCTGTGTGGCCAATTGATAACTCATGCTGACTTTGACTCTGATCACCTTCCTGTGACGTTTGAAATCTCACAGGAAGCCATTAATAATCCAATCAGCTCTACTTTTAATTATCATAGAGCTGATTGGGATTTATATAAAACGTATATCGATAGGAATTTTGACGTTGATATTCCTCTCGATACCAAAAGTGATATTGACAATGCTTCCGTATCTTTGACAAATTTAATTGTCGAAGCCAGAGGCATTGCAATTCTTAAATGTGAAATAAAATTCAACTCCATTATTATTGACGACGATCTTCAGATCCGTCTTAAAAATGTGAGGCGAAGGCAATACCAAAGAACTCGCGATCCCGCGTTGAAAGTTATTTGGCGAGATTTGCAAAATGAAATTAAAAACCCCAGATTAATCCACCTAGCGGTGATGATGCCTTTCTCGTGCCGTAAAAAATAGTATTTTGGGCATCTGAGCAAATCGTCCGATCGGGCAAATTTTCAATAGGAAATAATGAGACAAGATTCTGCGTCGAATGCAACCTGTTGCGAGGAAATCGGTTCAGGGTAAGTGCATTAAAAGTGAGCTAGATTTTTTACGCGCTTTTGTATGAGAAAAAGTATTTTGGCCATAACTTCCAAGCCCTTAGTCCGATCCGGCCAATTTTCAATAGGAAACAATGGGGCAGTATACTGCGTCGAATGCAACCTGTGCAAATTGGTTGAGGGTAAGTGCAAAAAAAGTGAGCTAAACTTTTTGCTCTTTTGGTGCGCACACACACACACACACATACACACACACACGCACACACACAGACATCACCTCAATTCGTCGAGCTGAGTTGATTGGTATATAACACTATGGGTCTCCGGGCCTCCTATAAAAAGTTCATTTTTGGAGCGAACATATAGCCTTTACGTATAGGGGAAATGTTCCGATCTCCATCTTACTGTACATATATCCATCCCATCGCTGAACAAAGAAATACGGCACCAAATTCGTCGCTTCTTTTTGTCAACATGCGTGCTCACTGCTGAAAAAAAATCACAAAAATAATAAACAAACCAAATTGCTTTCCATTCCTTTGTTTTTGATGGGATGGAAATAGGAGCTATAAGATTAAGTGGCGAACCGTTCCCCTACTTAGTATACGAGAAAGGCAAAACGTTTCGCTATTCTGAGAAATACCAAATTTGAGAATAATGTCTCGACAGCGCCGTAGCGTGTGGTTGGCCAGGTTGGCCCCCGCCAAGGGCGCCATTCTTCAGGGGGGGCGCCGAAAACCAGAATGATGACAAATCGCATCAACGTTTTTTACGCGGTTGGATACCACTTGAATTTTATTTGATTTTTTGGGGTGATAACTCTTTGTTTATTAATGCTGAAGATCTCAACCGGCTAACATCAAACCATGCAAAAAAACTATTTACTCAAAACTATTCTCAAATTCACCGGTTCAAAGATTTTCAGATTCTTTTCCGTTATTAACTGATATAGATATCAGAACGTTGGATCAGGAAGCATCCTCACTGATGGAAAAGGAAGTGAAAAAAAAAGGAACAGGAAATAGAGAAAAGAAGAATGGAACAAGCTTCTGGGGAAGAAGCCCTAGATGAGGACTTCAATACGCCAAAAGCGAAACACAGAGCAGACTGTAAAAAACGCGTATATTTTTTGTTCTTGACTAAGAAATCTAAGCCGTTTTCAATACTAGATACTACGAAGTAGTGATACGGAGTTTGTATAAATTTGAGATACATTATCTCATTGTATGCAGGCAAACTATTTGAGGTTCAAACACGGACCTTAACGATGGCATGTGATCCAGTGACATATTCGATACCTTCAAACTATACACTTATGAACAAACAAGAAAAGTCGCTGAAAATTCGATGAAATTTTGAATTCATTTTTTAGGTCTTTAAAATCTGGTAAAGCTTCAAACGAGGCACTTATCTGAAGACAAACTGTATACGAGAATCTGCATCAAGGTATTTCTGTAATGATAGCAACTGATCAACTTCAAAGTTGAAATTTATTGACCTTACCACGTCAACCAATGCACCAAGTTACCGATAGCGCAGGAATTAATATATCTTGATCCGAAAATGTAAGGCGTTTTCTTGATACGACTTGGTCCAATCACTATTCCTACCTTCTACCAATTCTACCTTCTACCAAAGTTGAATTTCATTCAAAGGCCTTTCAAACCACCACCGACCAAGTCACTATAGATTTGGTTTTTTCTTCATTAATAATGACGATTCATGGTCTAATGGTGATTCCGAAGGTTATTCAATGCACTCCAAAGTAGGGTTCTTCTTGATGCGACTACATCCGATAGTGACCCATCCACTGACCGGCAACTTAAGCGATGGAGGTTAATTGGCCTAGCTTGATCCACTAATGCATGAATTCACAATAAGTATAAGTCTAATTTTTTTGTCGGCGACACACGCACTATTGGATCTATTTTTTTTTATTTGCGTAGGTTTATTTAATCTTCCACAAAATCGTCAAAATTTTTAGATTTTTTTTTAATAATCTTTACTACCTTTTTATTGGAATATATGCGGCTTAAGGAATTCATAAAGCAAACATTTAGCAAATGCACCACGCAAAAAAGCTAAAAAATTTCAAAAATATTCCATGCATAAAAGTAAGGGGTGCTCAATAACAGATTCGCCAAGGGCGCAGGGAGTCCACGCTACGGCTCTGTGTCTAAAAGTTGGATCCCAGTTCGACACCCTTTTGAATATTAACGACAATTCTTTAAAAAAAACCTTAAAAGCCAATTCCAGCGCTTAAAGAGGGAAATAAAATTTTATTAACAAAAGGCGAGAAGGCTCAAAAACTCAGCTCAGCAGTTCGAGAGTGCCCATAATTTTAGTCTAGGTCTCATTAGCCAATAGAGGATCAGGTTAAACGGAGCTTCGAAGAAATTCTCAATCTAGAGAATATTTTTGACCCTTCGTTGGGAACTAATTTGGATGAAGTGTGATCTATTACTAGAAAACATGGGCGTAGCCAGGATTTCGAGAAGGGGGGGGCAACTTTTTTGGTCTTCTAAATCGTAGTTAACACATGAAACCAAATCCAAACCAAATCGAAACAATAATGATTAAAACAATAATGGATTTAAAATGCTTGATTTATTGCTCATCAGATATTTTTAAATAAAGTGAGAAAAATATTAACGAACTTTGTATTCAGAAAGAATATAAAATCGGCTACAACAATTATTATAAAAATCCTGCATTCTTCCATAAGTTTTAAGAAAACTAGAACCATACATCTGAATTTCTAAACAAATCCTCTCTGAAATAATATTTATTATAAAATAGAAAAATCAATATGCAAGCTTCCAGGAATTCCTTCGACAATTGCTCGAAATTCTATCAGGGATTCTTTAGGAATGCCTCCAGCAACTTCTTCGGCAGTTTCTTTAGGAATTCCACCATAAATTTTGCCGGGAATTGATCCGAAAATTCCACCATTATTTACTCCAAGAAAATCTTCACGAACTTCTTTATAAGTTCTGCGGAATTCCCTGCAATAATTCAAATAATTTCGTGCTGTTTCCCATAATTTTAAAGAATAAGAATATTCCGTGGAAATTCCGCAGAATTGCCAGTAAACATTCCTGAGAATTTCACGAAAAATCTTCGAATTTCTTGTGTAAATTCCATAAAATTTTCCGTGAATTGTTTCGAATAATTTCTTGTGAAAATTTCAAAGAATTTCTCCAGGAATTCCTCCGGAAATTTATACAGAAATTATACCGAAAATGAAATCAACAATGGAATTTTCGGAGGAGTTCCTAGATTAATTCGCAATGAAAAACTTCAAGATTTCCACTGGGAGATCCTCCAGGAGTTTCTCCGAAAATTCCTCCTGGAATTCTTCCAGGAGTTCCACCGGCATTTCCACCAAGAATTTCTCTAGGATTTCCTTTGAGAATTATTCCGGTAGTTCTATCGGCAGTTCCTCTGAAAATTCTTCCGGGAATTTCGGCAGAATTGGAATTTATTTAGGCTTCTTCAGGAATTTATATAGATTTTTCACCAGAAGCTCCTCCGAGAATTTCTCTGCGAGCTCCTCAGGGAATTCTCCGGGAGGTCCTCTGATGATGACGATGGTCCAGCTACAAACCCCAACAAAGGTTTCAGCTAGACGAGATTTGTCTATAAGATGAATTCTCTTGTTTCCGAGAATGCTTCTGGTAGTTTCCCCGGGGTTCCTTTGAAAATTCTACCGGGAGTTTCTTCAGAAATTCTTCCAGAAAATTCCTTCGAGAGTTCCTCTGGGAATTCCACCAGCAATTCATCCGGGAGTTTCTCCGGAAATTCCTCCGGGAGTTCCACCAGAAGCTATTCCAGGAAATTATTCAGGCTTTTTTCAGGAAATCATTTAGGTTTTCTTCAGAAATTAAGCTGGAAATTCAATCCCTAAGTTCTTCCGATAGTTTCTCTGGGAGCTCTTCCGGGAGGTCCTCTAGGAATTCTTCCAGGAGGATCTCCTGGAAGAATTCTTAAAAGAACCTCCCGGAGGAATTCCCGTAAGAACTCCCAGAGAAATTCTCCGAGGAACTTCTGGTGGAATTTGTAGATAAATACCTAAAGAAATGCTAAATGAATTCCTGGAAGAAAGCCTGATTGAATTCCCGAAGGAACTACTGGTGGAACTACGGTGGAATACCCTAGAGGAAGAGAAAAAATATTTCTGAAGGAACTTTCGAAATCCCATTTCCCGTGAAATTCCTGCCAAATATCGTCCAGGAATTCCCTGTGAAGTTCCTAGAGGTATTACCGGAGAATTTCTTGGAAAAACTCCTAGAAGAACTCCCGGAGGAACTCCCACAAGCACTTCCGGAGGAATTCCCACATGGAAGTCCTGAAATAATTCTTAGAGAAGTTCCTAAAGGAATTTCCGAAAAAATATCTGAAGGAATTCCCAGAAAAAAAACCAGGAGGAATTAATGCAGAAATTCCCAGATGAAATCCTGAAAGTATTCCCAGATGAATTGCTGAAGAAAATCCCTGCGGATTGTTCCGAAGAAATTTCTTCTCTTGGCAGATATCCGAGTAAATTCCGAGTGAAGTCCGGAAGGAATTCTAGTACACTTCCGCAGAAAATTCCTGAAGGGATTCCTGGAGAAGTACCTGAAGAAACTCCCGAAAAAATACCTGTAAGAATTTCTGAGGAAATACTTGGACGAATTCATGAAGATATTTCTAGAGGATTTCTGGAAGGATATTCTGAAGTAATTGAGAAAAGAATTCCAGATTGGAATGCTAGATGATTTCGCTATTGTATGTTTGGAGGTATTCCCGGAAAATTTCCTGGAAGTAATCCCGGAGGAATTAAAGGAAGAGTTCCGAGAGGAATGCCCGGAGAAGTTCCTAGAAGGATTTTCGAAGGAATTTCTTATAGATTTACAAGCGAAATTATGGAGCTAAATCGGAGGATTTCCGTCATAATTTTTTTAAGAAACTTCTGGTAGAATTTTGGGAAGAAATTCCGTATGTATTCTTGACGGAACTCTCGGATGCATGCCTGAAGGAAATGCCGGATTCTTCCTGAAGAGAGAATAGTCGAAGAAATATCTAGAACTAGTTGACCCGGCAGACGTTGTCCTGCATAGTAGGCGAGAATGTGCGTTCCGAACTGCCCATGCAAAGTTCGCATAGGAATCCCAATTTTAGTTTTTCACGATTTGCTCAACTTTACTCGTAGTTTGCGCATTAGAAAATATCATATAAACCCGTCGGAAACTATAACGAATGTTTCTGCTGAAGAAATGAAAAAAATCCATCCAGCCGTTTTCGAGTTATGCGGATACGAACACAGACCATTTCATTTTTATATATAAGAATTAAATCTTGGAGAGAAGAAAAGAAATCTCCAAGGAATTTCCTCGTGAATTTCCTAAAAAAAATTTATTGGGGAGTTTCTAGATAAGAAGGAATTACAATTACATGAGAAGGATTTTCGAACGATTTTCAGAGGAATTTGTGGATAACTTTCCGGAGGAATTCAGAAGTTCCCAGGGGAGCTTCTAGAAGGATTTCAAGGAGAATTTTGAGCCCGAAATGTTTCGAGTTGTTTTGAACTTTCATATATTATGGATCCTGGATGCCCTAATAAGTTTTGGGAATCTTTTGAATTTCAACCACCTATTTCTGTATATGATTGGATCGTAAAGTGCACATGTTTGAGGGAATTCATTTCAGTACCCGTTTAATCTTTCCACAATTTGAGGGGGGGGGCGACGGCCACCCCTGCCTCCCTCTGGCTACGCCCTTGCTAGAAAATTTAATAAGCCCCGGGTGATTATGGTATTTTCTACATGCTTATCAAAAAACTTCCTGAGCGCTTATTATCCTTTTTGGTTAATTAATTCAACAAATGTTTTCAATTGGCATACTTCCCAGAAAATGGAAAAACGCCAAAGTTGTTCCAATTTTGAAGCCGGACAAAAATCCAGCTGAGACTTCTAGTTATCGCCCAATCAGATTGCTTTCTTCAATAAGCAAACTGTTTGAAAAGATTATTTTAAATAGAATGATGGTTCATATTATTGACAATTCTATCTTTGCTGATGAGCAATTTGGTTTTCGCCATGGGCATTCAACCACCCATCAGTTATTAAGATTAATTTAATTCGTGAATCAACTGAGATCTAGATCTCCAAAGTTGATCGTTTTGTATTAAAAACGGCAAATGGCTTTTTTATTGTACCGGTCACTGTATATGTTTCTCAGAAAGTTTGTGCTCAAATCGCGTGAATTCATTTATTTTTGACTGTAATACATCGGAAATGAGAAAGGGGATCAAGTCTACCCAGCCTCTCCTTCTGTCAAGTCCATGAACAGGATAAGATAATTTATTAATTAAATAATTACCGCCATCATCGGGGGTGACAATGGGTCTGGGGGTGAGAATGGGTCATCGCTCTCACCGGCAGCCTGGAGGTCGTAAACCAAAATCGTTCAAAAGGTCTCTTATATTTTAGTCTTCTTGCCCTCAGATGCATTCAATCCATTCTACAAGCATTCTAAGTAGTTGAAACAGTGACCCATTGTCACCCCCGACGACGGTACCTTCAATTCAATAGATATTTCATTAGGTGGACGGATTTCGGTGCTGTACAGCACTTATCCTATTCCTTTCTTCCCACTTTTTGGGGTTGATGCAGAACCTTAATAGTTAAAATTCCAGAGAAAAAAAAGCATTGGAGGACCAAAAATTTCAAAAATTAAAAAAAAATCCGGACACCTACAATTTTAAACGCTCTATTGAAATAAAGAAATTCTTAAAGCTTCATCGGAAGCCTGAGATTAAATAAGAATTAAAAAATTTCTTAAAGTAATTAACAGTTCGATAGCATCCAAGTGAAAACGGGTTTCATTGTAGTGGGGTTAGCAGCGTCAATTGCGTGGGTGCATTTACGTGTTGTGAAGTGTGTATTCGGTTCCCGTCCTAGTAAGGATTAAAATTTCGAAAAGCGGAAAACTCTCCACCGGCCCAATGAGTGTTGTGTAACTGTGCTGTCCGTTGCCTAATTCTTTGTAATAAGTTTTCAGTCCCTCGTCGAAGACGGTGATTTTGGAAAGCTTACAACCACTTTGCTCTGTGACCTCCCAGGTACATTTCCACTTATCTTAAGTAAAGAGCCTAAATTTGTATCGAAAATACTGGAGGAGAGAACAACAGGGAATGTCAATTACTAAAGCAGTATCACTTAACGAAAGGTTGAGAAAAGCTGACCCAAGGGAATCACTTCGGATTATAATCGAAACTGGAAAGTTATTGTCTTTGATCGATTATAGTTTCCATTTTGAAAAACAAAATTTTCCAAATCAGTTTCAACAACGGCAATAGAAACAACAATTTTCCACCTATTTCCGTCAAATGGTGATTTAATGAAGAAGCGTTCTTCGTTTTCTTTTTCCTCAATCACTCTCCCAAGAACATCATAATTAAATTAATATAATAAGCAAAATGTCTCCCTTTTATTGCTTCTCCCGGTTCCAAAATAAGCGAGTTATGCGTTGACAAATGAGCAACGCCCAAAGTGTTTTCTTCTTAGCCGGAGGGACGCGCCATCGATGTCGAAACGAAAGCGATAAAACTCTGTCCAATTACCATCCTTCGTTTATCTGTGAGGCAACGTCCTTAACACGTACGTCCCCAACCCCCATTTTACGACAAAACTCAAAATTCAAAACCACGCAGCTCAGCCAATTTCTAACGGATTTTCGAGCAATCTTCTGGAATCTATCACAAAATTCCTATAGTTTTAGGAACCGAAGTCAATGTTTGTCCAATGGCCATGGTTCCGGATATATTCCGGGGAGTACTGGGGTTACCTCCCGGAAAAAATGGTCACTGGCAGATCGGCTTCGAAATCCATCGTGCGACATGTCAAACTTCATGATTTTGCAAAACAAGTACACTGGAGTACATTTCGGCGATTTTCGATCGAATTGGCCACCCTCCGGGTACTTCCAGGGCCTGGTTCCCTTGGGGAAGTGGCCAATTTTCATTCGCTCTTGGAACCCATCTTGCGACATATCAAACTTCATGATTTTGCAAAACAAGTACACTTGAGTATATTTAGGCGATTTTCGATCGAATTGGCCACCCTGCGGGTACTTCCAGGGCTTGGCCCTTGGGAAAGTGGCCAATTTTCGTTCAATCTTGGAACCCATCTTGCGACATGTCAAACTTCATGATTTTTCAAAACAAATACACTGGAGTACATTTCGGCGATTTTCGATCGAATTGGTCACCCTCCGGGTACATCCAGGGCCTGGTTCCCTTGGGGAAGTGGCCAATTTTCGTTTAATCTTGGAACCCATCTTGCGACATGTCAAACTTCATGATTTTGCAAAACAAGTGCACTGGAGTAAGTTTCGGCGATTTTCGATCGATTTGACCACCCTCCGGGAAGTACCTGAAGGAAGCAGGGCTGGTTCCCTTGGGGAAGTGGCCAATTTTCGTTTACTCTTGGAATCCACCTTGCGGCATGTCAAACTTCATAATTTTGCAAAACAAGTACACTGGAGTCCATTTCGTTGATTTTCGATCGAATTGGCCACCCTCCGGGTACTTCCAGGGCCTGGTTCCCTTGGGAAAGTGGCCAATTTTCATTCAATCTTGGAACTCATCTTGCGACATGTCAAACTTCATGATTTTGCAAAACAAGTACACTGGAGTACATTTCGGCGATTTTCGATCGAATTGACCACCCTCCAGGTACTTCCAGGGCCTGGTTCCCTTGGGAAAGTGGCCAATTTTCGTTCAATCTTGGAACTCATCTTGCGACATATCAAACTTCATGATTTTGCAAAACAAGTACACTGGAGTACATTTCGGCGATTTTCGATCGAATTGGCCACCCTCCGGGTACATCCAGGGCCTGGTTCCCTTGGGGAAGTGGCCAATTTTCGTTCAATCTTGGAACCCATCTTGCGACATGTCAAACTTCATGATTTTTCAAAACAAGTACACTGGAGTACATTTCGGTGATTTTCGATCGGCCACCCTCCGGGTACATCCAGGGCCTGGTTCCCTTGGGGAGTGGCCAATTTCGAAGTTCCTCCAGGAATTCCCCCGGAAGTTCCTCCAGGAATTCCTCCGGAAGTTCCTCCAGGAATTCCTCCGGAAGTTCCTCCAGGAATTCCTCCTCCGAAGTTTCCTCCAGAAATTCCTCCGGAAATTCCTCCAGGAATTCCTCCGAAGTTCCTCCAGGAATTCCTCCGGAAGTTCCTCCAGGAATTCCTCCGGAAGTTCCTCCAGGAATTCCTCCGGAAGTTCCTCCAGGAATTCCTCCGGAAGTTCCTCCAGGAATTCCTCCGAAGTTCCTCCAGGAATTCCTCGGAAGTTCCTCCAGGAATTCCTCCGGAAGTTCCTCCAGGAATTCCTCCGGAAGTTCCTCCAGGAATTCCTCCGGAAGTTCCTCCAGGAATTCCTCCGGAAGTTCCTCCAGGAATTCCTCCGAAGTTCCTCCAGGAATTCCTCGGAAGTTCCTCCAGGAATTCCTCCGGAAGTTCCTCCAGGAATTCCTCCGGAAGTTCCTCCAGGAATTCCTCCGGAAGTTCCTCCAGGAATTCCTCCGGAAGTTCCTCCAGGAATTCCTCCGAAGTTCCTCCAGGAATTCCTCCGGAAGTTCCTCCAGGAATTCCTCCGGAAGTTCCTCCAGGAATTCCTCCGGAAGTTCCTCCAGGAATTCCTCCGAAGTTCCTCCAGGAATTCCTCCGGAAGTTCCTCCAGGAATTCCTCCGGAAGTTCCTCCAGGAATTCCTCCGGAAGTTCCTCCAGGAATTCCTCCGAAGTTCCTCCAGGAATTCCTCCGGAAGTTCCTCCAGGAATTCCTCCGGAAGTTCCTCCAGGAATTCCTCCGGAAGTTCCTCCAGGAATTCCTCCGGAAGTTCCTCCAGGAATTCCTCCGGAAGTTCCTCCAGGAATTCCTCCGGAAGCTCCTCCAGGAATTCCTCCGGAAGTTCCTCCAGGAAGTTCCGACCGAGGGAATTCCTGGAGGAACTTCCGGAGGAATTCCCGGAGGAGCCTCCGGAGGAATTCCTGGAGGAACTTCCAGATAAATTCCTGGAGGAATTCTTGAAGGAACCTCCAGGCGAAATCCGGGAGCAATTTCTGGAGGAACTTCCCAGAGGCACTTACGGAGGAATGTCCAAAGGAATTTCTTGACGATCTTTCAAAAATCTAGTGGAGGAACTTCTGGAAGAATTCCTTGACGAACTTTTGAAGAAATTTTGGCGCTTGAAACTGGTTCACGCCGATCCACGCCACCGCTGATCACCAACGGCGTGACGCCGCCGCCGCTGCCTGAAAATGATCTATCACGCCACTGCCGGTAAAATTTCAATCAGCGCACAGGCCTACCTGGAAGTACCCGGAGGGTGGCCAATTCGATCGAAAATCACCGAAATGGACTCCAGTGTACTTGTTTTGCAAAATCATGAAGTTTGACATGTCGCAAGATGGGTTCCAAGATTGAACGAAAATTGGCCACTTCCCCAAGGGAACCAGGCCCTGGAAGTACCCGGAGGGTGGCCAATTCGATCGAAAATCGCCGAAATGCACTCCAGTGTACTTGTTTTGCAAAATCATGAAGTTTGATATGTCGCAAGATGGGTTCCAAGAGCGAATGAAAATTGGCCACTTCCCCAAGGGAACCAGGCCCTGGAAGTACCCGGAGGGTGGCCAATTCGATCGAAAATCGTCGAAATGTCCTCCAGTGTACTTGTTTTGCAAAATCATGAAGTTTGACATGTCGCACGATGGATATCGAAGCCGATCTGCCAGTGACCATTTTTTCCGGGAGGGAGGTAACCCCAGTACTCCCCGGAATATATCCGGAACCATGGCCATTGCACAAAAATTGACCTCAGTTCCTAAAACTATAGGAATTTTGTGATCGATTCCAGAAGATTGCTTGAAAATCCGTTAGAAATTGACTGAGCTGCATGGTTTTGAATTTTGAGTTTTGGCGTAAAATGGGGGTTGGGGACGTACGTGTTAAATGAGCGTGGGCGGAGCGGAGCTCTGATGGAGGGAGCAAATTCGACGAAGGAACAAACCGAGGCGGCAGTAACGACCTAGTCAACTTGGATGTCATTCAAGGCAACATGGGCGGCTAAGGACGACTTTAACCGTGTATCTGATATCGCTTTACCAGATTGTAAACGTGAACCGAAAAGTTATGTTTTCGTACTAAAAAGATCTCCTTTCATTTTTATGCTTATGGCAAAGATGTGATTAGTGTAGAAGAGCTTTCATATATTTGTTAGGAACGACATATAAAAATCTAGAAATCTTCCAGAAAAGTCTCCTAATTGGTAAGTGGATTATTCAGATTTTTTTACACTAGCTGTTGGCATGTTTTAGCCGGCGATGTTATTGCTGATGGTGCTTTCTACTGCAAATGATAATGATGTTTTTCCACCGTTAACATTAACGATGTTACTTTACTCGCTATTCAGTAAGATTACATAAACGCCGGAAGTTGCTATAACTGGCATCCTAGGGCTATTTCAAATCAATTAGTTATAACTTCAGCATCAGACAAACGCT
This sequence comes from Armigeres subalbatus, assembly GCF_024139115.2. NCBI lineage: Eukaryota > Metazoa > Arthropoda > Insecta > Diptera > Culicidae > Armigeres > Armigeres subalbatus. Next base: position 68,335,906 of record NC_085140.1, read on the forward strand.
TAATTTTAATACCACTGCTTCAGTAGCTCTAGTTCTATTACACATTTCGGTTCTACAATGGTAAACAATCCTTTCCTTCCTCGAAATAGAAAATAGAACATGCAATACAAATATGACTAAGGTAGATAAATAAACATAGGAACGTAACATGGAATACACAGAGTTGTTTTAAGCGACATTTTCCCGGTAGTTTTTGTGATTCTTGGTAAAAATATCTTTCTTATGAGACATTCATCTTATTCCTGTGTCATGAAATGATTCCTCTATGGGCTTTTTTAAAATTGTGCTGATGTTGGAGGAAAACTGATGCAAATTCGGGACCTTTATAAATCGCATACTATACTATAAATGCTGTTTTAGAGTAATTTCCAAAAAATGAGTTGACAATTTTGTCTGATTATAACATGGTTAGAATTATGATACATTTTTGCCCTAGCAAATGATTAGAAACCTCACCGTCAGAAATCTGAAGGTTCTGCTATAATACTTGGGAACTAAAATTCCTCCGGTTCAGCGCTTCGTTAACCAATATAGGCCCAAGTGAAGAGGGTCAAATTAAAAGTGCCACTCCTTATCAAATGCTCTGCGGATTTGCTTCATTTTTTCAGTATTAGACTCGTACAGGTTTTTAGTGTTCGGAAGCATTTTGTTAGAATCGGAGATCTCCATGCGACCGGAGTTGTCCCGGACTGTCACAGGGACGAATGCTGTCGAATTGCCCATTTTTAGGAGAGATTTGTTGGTTGAAACGAAAAAAACCTCAACTTCACACTGGGGGCTTGACGCTACATCCATGTATCAGAGCAGAAGAGTGCTTCTGGATTGTATTGTGCACGATCGGTTGATTACGGATGTATCTCCCGAGGGAAGCTGCCAAAAATGGAAGCATTCTGGTTCCAAAAGACTTCGCGAATATGGCGTTTTGGTTTATTTGACGATTCAACTGGCCACTTAGCAACCGGTCCCGGTGGATCCTGGGAGAGTTCGAGATAGTAGCCAAAGATGGATTCAGTCCAACCCCAGGTGTGGGTATCAGACTTCATGCATTTGAAAATACTTTACGAATATGACATTTCTTATTTCCTATTTCATATTCTTATATGTATGTTTGGGGTTCTGCCAAAACGCACCAAGCGGCTTTTTGACTGACTTGTGATATTTTGTTCATAAACTCGATATGCTATGTACAATATGTGAAAGATTCAATACGGAAATTACATTTGATGTAACCACTTTCCTTCGATGAGATATGAACCCACGACCTACGCACGACAGTACGTTAGACAGGTGCTCTAACCAACGAACCAAAGAAGAACTTATTACGTCGTAAGATTGAAAGTCATTCTGCTGAAGGCCATTTAGCCGAAGATCGGTAGTAAGAAAATCATTTGACACAAAATGTCACCTGGCAAAAATAGACATACGGCCGAAAATGTATTTCTTCCGAATTGGAACGCCATTTGGCCGAAATGACCATCTCACAAAAAGGGCCATTTGTTCGAAAATGTCATTTAGCCGAACGAGCCATCTGCACGTACATGTCGTTCACCTAACGGACCAACTGGGCGAACAAAGGTGTTTAATGAAACACGAGAAATGAAATGAGAAGTGAAAATTGATAAATAAGTGACGGGTGAGAAGTGGGAAGTGAGAGGTAAGAAATGGTAATGAAATACCCTAGCAGCACAGAAGTTTCACATACGTTGCTGTAACTCATATGTGACCGGATTCAGTCACAATAAAGTTGCTGCAACCATTTTTGTCTGACTTGGGCTGCTCGGGTATGGAGTGTGAAGTGAGACATTTACAGTCGTTTAACCCCGTTTGATCTGTTCGATCGACCGATAACTCAGACTACATAAAAAGTACGACCTTTTCTGCCAAACGACTATTTCGGTCAAATGACATTTTCAGCCAAACCGTTTTTGGCCTAATAACCGTTTAGACCAAAAGTTCAATACGGCCAAATAAAATAGCCGAGTGGTATCGGCCAAATGGCCTTTATCCATCTTTTGCCGAATAACTTTCGGCCAAACGACCCGTTCCCATATGTGGGGAAGCATTTTTTCGGGAAATAGATTGTGAATGCTTCGATCATCCATCCGGTTCGGGAGTTTTGGGCTCATTCAGTAGCCGCTAAGTTGCGAAACTGGCGGAAGATATCTGTATTCTGTAGCTTGGGTGGTAGTCTAGCATAATGAGGGTCGTCGGTTCGTAGGAAAGTATCTCCGATATGATTTGGAATTAAATCTTTTACATACTTTACACTTTACACTTTACTTTCAAACATTGTAATAAAATTTAAAGCTTTAAAGCCAATAACCATCGAAAAAAAAATATGTTTGAAAAAATACGATTTATTAGCGATTTCTCTTAAGGTCTGAGGGAAGGGTTTTCCGTTAAAAAAGCACGTGGTAGCACTCTCTGAGAGAGAAAATTGCCCAATTCAGCCCGCCAGAATGACGCTGTCAGTGTCGCCAAAATTATTTCATCATTATGCAGTTTACAGTTGCTTCAGAATTTGCCGTAAACGGAGAACAAAAGGAATTGGCAACAATGGGGAAGAAATTTATCACTCATGCAGTGGTTCGGCGAGAGAACAGCAACAGTGCCGACCAATCACGCAATGAGGAAATCAAAATAAACAAACTCCAGCTGGTTTTGGAAAATGAAAACATGAGCTGTTTCTGGAACAATATTAGAAAATATCGGAGAGGATTTTTGTACAAGGTTTCCACACAAGCTATGAAAAGTATTTGGGTGATAACAGTGGTGCTGGTGTAAGTAAGACAAATAAGACAAAGAATACAAATAAGATAGATAAGACTAAGAAGAAAAATGAAGTAAGTTCCTAAAAGAATTCCTTCGGAAGTTCGTCCAGGAATTCCTTCGGAAGTTCCTCCAGGAATTCCTTCGGAAGTTCCTCCAGGAATTCGTTCGGAAGTTCCTCCAGCAATTCCTTCGGAAGTTCCTCCAGGAATTCCTTCGGAAGTTCCTCCAGGAATTCCTTCGAAAGTTCCTCCAGGAATTCCTTCGGAAGTTCCTCCAGGAATTCCTTCGGTAGTTCCTCCAGGAATTCCTTCGGAAGTTCCTCCAGGAATTCCTTCGAAAGTTCCTCCAGGAATTCCTTCGGAAGTTCCTCCAGGAATTCCTTCGGAAGTTCCTCCAGGAATTTCTTCGGAAGTTCATCCAGGAATTCCTTCGGAAGTTCCTCCAGGTATTCCTCCAGGAATTGCTTCGGAAGATCCTCCAGGAATTCCTTCGGAAGTTACTCCAGGAATTCCTTCGGAAGTTCCTCCAGGTATTCCTTCGGAAGTTACTCCAGCAATTCCTTCGAAAGTTACTCCAGGAATTCCTTCGGAAGTTCCTTCAGGAATTCCTCCGAAAAATCCTGCGGGAATTCCTCCGGAAGTTCCTCCGGGAATTCCTCCGGAAGTTCCTCCGGGAATTCCTCCGGAAGTTCCTCCGGGAATTCCTCCGGAAGTTCCTCTGGGTGTTCCTCCGGAAGTTCCTGCGGGAATTCCTCTGGAAGTTTCTGGAGGAACTTCCGGAAGAATTTCTGAATAAACTTCCGAAGGAATTTCTTGATAAACTTTCGAAGGAATTCCGGGAGGAACTTCCGAAGGAGTTCCTGGAGGAACTTTCGAAGGAATTCCTGGAGGAACTTCCCAAGGAATTCCTGAAGGAACTTCCGAAGGAATTCCTGGAGAAACTTCCGAAGCAATTCCTGGAGGAGCTTTCGAAGGAATTCCTGGAGAAACTTCCGAAGGAATTCCTAGAAGAACTTCCGAAGGAATTCCTGGAGGAACTTCCGATTCCGATTCCTGGAGAAACTTCCGAAGGAATTCCTGGAAGAACTTCCGAAGGAATTCCTGGAGGAACTTCCGATTCCGATTGCTGGAGGAACTTCCGATTCCGATTCCTGGAGGAACTTCCGAAGGAATTCCTGGAGGAACTTCCGAAGGAATTCCTGGAGGAACTTCCGCAGGAATTTCTGGAGGAACTTCCGAAGGAATTCCTGGAGGAACTTCCGAAGGAATTCCTGGAGGAACTTCCGAAGGAATTCCTGGAGGAACTTCCGAAGGAATTCCTGGAGGAACTTCCGAAGGAATTCCTGGAGGAACTTCCGAAGGAATTCCTGGAGGAACTTCCGAAGGAATTCCTGGAGGAACTTCCGAAGGAATTTCTGGAGGAACTTCCGAAGGAATTCCTGGAGGAACTACCGAAGGAATTCCTGGAGGAACTTCCGAAGGAATTCCTGGAGGAACTTCCGAAGGAATTCCTGGAGGAACTTCCGAAGGAACTCCTGGAGGAACTTCCGAAGGAACTCCTGGAGGAACTTCAGAAGGAACTGCTGGAGGAACTTCAGAAGGAATTGCTGGAGGAACTTCAGAAGGAACTTCCGAAAGAATTCCTGGAGGAACTTCCGGAGGAATTCCTGGAGGAACTTCCGGAGGAATTCCTGGAGGAACTTCCGGAGGAATTCCTGGAGGAACTTCCGAAGGAATTCCTGGAGGAACTTCCGAAGGAACTCCTGGAAGAACATTCCGAAGGGATTCCTGGAGGAACTTTCGAAGGAATTTCTGGAGGAACTTCCGAAGGAATTCCTGGAGGAACTTCCGAAGGAATTCTTGGAGGAACTTCCGAAGGAATTCTTGGAGGAACTTCCGAAGAAATTCCTGGAGAAACTTCCGAACAATTTTCTCGATAAACTTCCGGAGAAATTCCTGGAGGATCTTCCTTAGGAATTCCAGGAGGAGCTTTCGAAGGAATTCCTGGAGGAACTTCCGAAGGAGTTTGTCTTATTTGTCTTATTTGCTTTATTTGTCTTATTTGTTTTATTTGTTTTATTTGGATTATTTGTTTTATTTGTCTTATTGATTTTCAATTGTTTATCTCATCTCATTCCTATATTTTATTTCAATTTATATATTTGGTATCCTCGTGTTCACAAATAGGAATACGCTTTTTTCTAGTGTCACGCTAGATACCAGTGTTGTGCTTAATCATTATCAGACGATCATGATTGCAATTTTCATGTGAAAACTTCTCACGTGAAAACAGTAGGCGAGTTGTCACCGGCGACAACTTCTCAAATTTTGTACTCAAACGATAATAAACACAGAATTTTCATTCAATCATTAATCTGCACTAATAATAGCTAATTGTTAACAGTCCCGTTATATCTTTTATTTGGCGTTCTAGCTTCATGCTATTGAGGAAAAAGAGTTCAAAATGTAACGGTAAATGCTTCAAATCAAGATACGATTTTCGAACGATTCTTAATCGCTGGCGAGTTTTAATCACTTGATAATTTAAAAGTAAAATCGCGGGTAAGTTTGATCATTCTCGATTTTTCGAAAATTTGATTTTTTCCAACCCTGCTAGATACAAAGTTGACGGACTTTCTATCGCTCTCATCGCTCCTTTCCTGTCGTGCCCCACAAGAAAATATGCTGTTGACTGCTCTCCCGAAATGGTAACTTCTGTATGGAATTTAAAAAACTTGGTTGAAGTAAAAAGAGCTTCCTTCAAAATTTATTGCGGTGACATATACTTTTTATTACATCAAAATGATCATTGGAAAAATTCAAAACTTTTGTCAGTTGGGTTTTGCGAAATTCGGTTCCTTTGTGCCTCAAATCATCTGAGAGAGGTACTGAGAAGCGAAAATTTCAGTTGTACAATACTTCAGTATTTAGAGTTGAATTCAAATTTGGGAAAAAGGAGGTCCACGAGATTTTGTAGGAACATTCCTTGATAAATTTCAAAGAGATTGACAGTTGGGATAAGCGACATTCGTTCCCAATTCCGAGTTATAGACATTTTAGTACGAAAATAGCGCTCTACCACGAGAGAGCTTCCCTCAGACCTTAATATCCGTTCTGCTTGAAGCAGTTCGGTAACATTTTAACCAATTTTCGGATATTCACATAATTTATTTTGAAATCATCTGCGATTTTATTTCAATTTTAGGCCGTTACAAATATTTAATTTAAATTATGTCCCACTGGTCTTCGAAAGGTCAAGGGGGTCACAATAAAAAATAGATATTAAAATGGAAAAAATCAAAAAAACTCCCCGAATTTGAGAATGTTTTGAAAATCTTAAAAATTGCCCGATTTTTTTGTTGCCCCCTCAAAATAGTTTTTTTTTTGGGCAAAAAAATCCGAGGGGGGAGACATAATTGTTTTTAAATATTTGTATCGGCCTTATTGAATTTTCAAAAACATGTTTGGAGTTTTTCGACAAAATGGTGAAAAATATTGAAATTTTTATAAAAGTATTATATCCAATTAATTATCAAATCTAATCAAATCAAATCAAAGAAATATCCAAGTTTTCAACTTTCAAGCATATGTTTTGAATCGCTTATATTTTTTCCCTGCTTTCAGGCATTCTTGGACTCAAAAAATTAAAAAATTAAGGAAAAATCAGAAGGGTTATGTACAAGACACAACCGCCCAACGTAAACTACGTAAGGCAGTTATGTTCATTGAGGATTGTAGTGCCATCATGCATGAATATTTTTAGAAAATTCATTTAATTACTTATGTCACTGGTTTCGAACAAAACTAGCGGTTCTTAAGATATGAAAATTGTTGGATACCACAATTGTTTAAAACATTTACTATAAAAACCCAAATTTATTCCTCAGTGGTAATGACGCCTTTCTTGGATCCGAATTGCCTACATTTGGGTTTTGAAACATTTGATGAGCTATTTCAATAGAAGAAGCTCTAGGGGAGCATCCTCTTTTCCGTTTGCAACATTTATTATTCAGAAACATTCCAATCATAGGCATATCTGGTTTTTCGTGCATCACTAGAAATCATAAAATGTCAATCATGTACCAAAACCCAATTAATTTGGTTGTGATGCGCGCGAGTAGTAAACGTTGCGGACGGGAAAAGAGGGTGTGCGTGTTATTACAATCTAACTCCCACTGTCTGGCAGTGTCACCAGTGTTGGTAAAATCTCAAAATCTCCAATCTCATCGGCGATTCAAACCATGCGTGAGTCAAATCCCATCAGAATCATGGCCCAGAGGTTTGCTCATGATTCGAATCGCAACTTGCATCATTGCATCATATTTACGTGTTCTTTATTGTTGAATGCATTGAATTAACTGTTGTTCGTCTAAAACAATGGCTTATAATTGCATATATAAACAAAACATACGCCTCGATTGCGTGTTGACGCTTTTTAGAAAGAAATCATTTTTCGGTGACTGAGTGAAGCGGTTTTGGCCGAGAAACTCAAGCGCTATGCTCCCCCTACAGAATCGCAGGCGAGTTAGCTCGTGCATGAAACCTCGATGATTCAGATTCAAGTATGATTCTACCAACACTGAGTGTCACTATGGGTAAAATATTCGTGCAACCATTTTATTAATATCATTGCAAGACTTTTGAATCAGGGATCAAGAAGGTGATAACTCTATTGTAACTCATATAGCCCGTTTCAAGAACGTATGCGTTCCGAAGCTTTTGTCGTGTACAATAAGTACCGCATGATTGCACCCACGTATTATAAAAATATCTTAAGTGCATTCACACTTCCTGAATCAAAGTTAAATCCTTCAGATTCAGCAAATATATTATATTAACAATATGGTTCACTTCGAGTTTTCCCATACAACGAAATGGCGAATAATTTTCCGGTGATAACAACATCATCTAGCGAGCAAAGAGGAATCTAAACATGTTTTTTTCTAGCTTGTGCTGGAAAACCCTCCTGCCATCTTCCGGTGAGTAGTCATACAGTTATTCGATGACATTTTACAGTGTGGGGATGTCCATACATTTTTCAATAAATCGATTACCGGAATATCGACTTTGTTAAATGCAAACACTACTGTAAATATTTCGATGTAGCAGTGCAAAGCAGACAAACTACACCTTTGCTTCAATCGTTCAAACTGTGAAAGCCGTTCCGCAAACATTAAAATGATTGTTCCACTGTAAACATTTCTATCATTTTCTTCAGCAAGAAATTTGATTAATTCTTTCTGAATATTATCGATATCATTCCAATGCATCATTCTTCTTCCTCTTCGGTGTCCTAAATTCCTACTGGAACTTAACATCTGCGTTTCAACTTATAAGCCATTTTATAGAAAGCTCAAATGACAGGAGACCTAACAATAATATTTACATTTTACAAGGAACATTTGCGAAAATGGAATGAAATGATGATGATGATGACGAAATGATGATGGTTTGCATGCAAATTTACCAAAACAAAGACCGAGCCGTTCACTCAAAATTTCGATCAGCTTTTCAATTCTGTCTCATAAAATGGCTTATTATGAATTGAAAACTTTTTGCTGCCCACCATTGATTGAATGAATATGTATCTTGAGTGGAAAGCCATGAAGATGACACTCATCCGATTGCGTTTTGTTATGTTGCGCTTATCATAATAGGTATGATTATTTTGTTACATTTAGACATGGAAAGTGAATTGAACAAGTCGCTTGGATTAAACGCGTCCAAACACCTTCGCTCAACTCACTTGAACGGACAGTAAGTTGAACATGTTCAACTCTTGGCAAATAAATTGCATTAAACTAAGCGGTTCAATTCACTTACCCTTTCAAAACGTAGCATTACGGTGAGATATTTCGGCTAAACTTAATTACGCCTATTTTATTGTGCTTTCTCGATTTCGTATCCAATTTAAGATATTTTTTGGGATTTAATAGATTATTTTTCGATACTTTCGCAAGAAAAACTAGTTGAACGTATCTGACCTTGCTCGGGATTATACCACCGACGAACCGACGTGTCACCTAATGGAAAATAATTCAAATTTGCTGCCTACGACGCCATGATGAAAAATCATTGAACACTACCGCCACCCTCATAATGGCTCGCGAAGTTTTCGTAGCTCAGCCACCAACCTACGTGTATTAACATTGCAGCGGAGTTGTGTCTTAGCTCATTTGACAGGAGCGATCGCCCGCAAAAGCGAATGACCGTTAAAAAGTGTGAGACAATCAGAGAGCGCCAGTGACACGTCGGTTCGTCGGTGATTATACTCCACATCTCGATATTGAAGGGACCATCGAGATAGGGAGAGATCGAGGAATGGAAGGAAAATTTAAATGGGTACTAGATCCAAAACAGCTTGTTGCTATGAAAAACGACTACAAAACAAATATCATTACTTATTGTTTATCTGTATTGTTATCGTCCAAATATGGTCTAGTAGCCTAAAAATTTGAACATATCGACATAAGGATAGTGAATCCAGAACAAAATACGATTACAACACATCGGGATAGAAAAGATTTCGAGATAGGGAAGTTATCGAGATGTAGAAAGCCAAAATGTATGTAGATTGAAGGGACCGAGGGAACCATCGACATAGGGAGAGATATCGAGATATAGAACATCGAGATTTACAGAGTCGACTATATTTTGCATTCTTACTGTCAATTGTTGAGTTCATTCAGTTTTCCCATGGGAAAACATTGTGTTTGACCCTTTAACCTTTCATTTCGTGACTATTTGAAAACAATCTACCGAGGAGTCCCAAACAACTTTTTTTCTCCCTTTAACGGAACCTTTTAGTTGTAAAACAGTCAATTATTTACCACGTCACTACTAAATGAGTTTCCTTGATTTTTTTCTTCCAATCATCATATACAGAATTAGGGAGGAATCGATTATTACCAAGTTATAGTCTAAATAACTTGTTTATTGAAGCTCAAGCGTTAAAGAGCATAACGAAGCCAAACTCGATAAATGTATGTAATCCTCTGAAAATAGCTGAGAAACGCTTGGATGAAGATTATGCACTGGTTCGATATCTTTTTTAACTATATACCCAATTCTTTCTCAACACCTGCAAAATTGAAACTTGTTATGCGAATGAATAAGTTTAACTGGTGTCATAAAATTATTCAAAACGATTGATCATGCTAAACAATAATCTACCATAGTAATATAAAAGCCTTCCTCAGCCATGCGGTGATATCCCAAGCAACATTACAAGTTTTATTCCGTTCTAGGGATGGTTTTCAAGATCAATTTATAAGATCTAATAATAAAACCCAATATTACACGACAACTTCCCGATGACCACTATAAGTGTAAAATATGGCCAAGTGGCCCTCTCTAGATAACCACTATAAACCTATTATAAGAGTATTTAGGGAAAAAAGGGAATTTGGCTGCCGTAGCTGTCAAAAAAAGCTTTGAAAAAAAAATTAACATTACGCACTCTCAAAATAATGTAATTTTGAGCATTCAATTTAAAATAATTGTAACAGCAATATCCCTGATCTCCCTTGAATATATTGATATTTCTCCCTAATATATTTATAATGCGGCACGGCAAATGCTAGGTAAAGCGTACCATTGGTACTTCGCGTACCTGAAGGAATAAAATAGACCCCATCTTGCGGTCCTTAGCCTCTTACCCAGCAACTCCTATCCCTACCTCCCCGTGGTGCTGGCCGGGATACGAGCAACCTTAGGGAAGATCGGGTAACCAACCCCGGTGGGAACTATGGTCGTATGCTGACATGGAAGGGAAGTTTGCTCCTCTCCGGAGGTGCAAATCTTACTGAGCGTCTGTTCTCCATGTCAGGATCGGCTCACAACAGCGCATGTTCTCCAGGTTAGGGGCAGCTGATCATCGTCCGAGTGCCAGCGAGGGACTCTAAGTGAAACTGTGCACCATGGTCCACCGGAAATAAGGAGGAATGGTCCTCCGGAAATTTAGGGGGTTTGGTGTCAGGCCCTGCAAGCCAGCCTTTAAAAAAACATAAGCAACGAACAATCAACAAGAGAGTACGGACCGGAACCATCGGCGAAGACCACTGCGACGAAAAGGGACTAACGATTGGAAACTCGGTTCGTGGAACTGCAAATCTCTCAACTTCATCGGGAGCACACGCATACTCGCCGATGTGCTCAAGGACCGTGGATTCGGCATCGTAGCGCTGCAGGAGGTTTGTTGGAAGGGATCAATGGTGCGAACGTTTAGAGGTAATCATACCATCTACCAGAGCTGCGGCAGCTGCACGAGCTGGGAACAGCTTTCATAGTGATGGGCGACATGCAAAGGCGCGTGATCGGGTGGTGGCCGATCAACGAGAGAATGTGCAGGTTGAGGATCAAAAGCCGGTTCTTCAACTTCAGCATAATCAACGTCCATAGCCCACACTCCGGAAGCACTGATGATGATAAGGACGCATGCTACGCGCAGCTGGAACGTGAGTACGACAGCTGCCCAAGCCACGACGTCAAAATCATCATAGGAGATTTGAACGCTCAGGTTGGCCAAGAGGAGGAGTTTAGACCGACTATTGGAAAGTTCAGCGCTCACCGGCTGACGAACGAAAACGGCCTACGACTAATTGATTTCGCCGCCTCCAAGAATATGGCCATTCGCAGCACCTACTTCCAACACAGTCTCCCGTATCGGTACACCTGGAGATCGCCACTGCAGACAGAATCACAAATCGACCACGTTCTGATTGATGGACGGCACTTCTCCGACATTATGGACGTCAGGACATATCGTGGCGCTAACATCGACTCTGACCACTATCTGGTGATGGTTAAACTGCGGCCAAAACTATCCGTCATCAACAATGTTCGGTACCGACGACCGCCGCGGTACGACCTAGAGCGACTGAAGCAACCTGATGTCGCCACTGCATACGCGCAGCATCTCGAGGCAGCGTTGCCGGAAGAGGGTGAGCTCGATGGGGCCCCTCTTGAGGACTGCTGGAATACAGTCAAAGCAGCCATTAACGACGCAGCGGAGAACAACGTCGGGTATATGGGTCGAAGTCGACGGAACGATTGGTTCGACGAAGAGTGCAGACAGATTCTGGAGGAGAAGGACGCAGCGCGGGCGGTCGCGCTGCAGCAAGGTACCCGGCAGAACGTGGAACGTTATAGACGGAAGCGGAGACAACAGACCCGCCTTTTCAGGAGAAGAAACGCCGCCTGGAAGAAGCGGAGTGCGAGGAGATGGAACAGCTGTGCCGTTCTCAAGATACACGCAAGTTCTATCAGAAGCTCAACGCATCCCGCAAAGGCTTCGTGCCGCGAGCCGAAATGTGCCGGGATAAGGATGGGGCATCTTGACGGACGAACGTGTGGTGATCGAAAGGTGGAAGCAGCACTACGAGGAACATCTGAATGGCGCTGAGAGTACAGGCAATGAAAGTCAAGGCAGCGGAGGAGATGACTACGTCAGTTCAGCGGACGATGGAAGCCAACCAGCCCCCACCTTGAGGGAAGTTAAGGATGCCATTCAACAGCTAAAGACCAATAAAGCAGCTGGTAAGGATGGTATCGGAGCTGAGCTCATCAAGATGGGCCCGGAAAAGCTGGCCACTTGCCTGCACAAACTGATAGTCAGAATCTGGGAAAACGAACAGCTACCGGAGGAGTGGAAGGAAGGGGTTATATGCCCCATCTACAAGAAAGGCGACAAACTGGAGTGTGAGAACTTTCGAGCGATCACCATCCTTAATGCCGCCTACAAAGTGATATCCCAGATCATCTTCCGTCGTCTGTCACCATTAGTGAACGAGTTCGTGGGAAGTTATCAAGCCGGCTTCGTTGACGGCCGCTCGACAACGGACCAGATCTTTACTGTACGGCAAATCCTTCAAAAATGCCGTGAATATCAGGTCCCAACGCACCATCTGTTCGTTGATTTCAAGGCGGCATACGACAGTATAGACCGCGTAGAACTATCGAAAATTATGGACGAGAACAGCTTCCCTGGGAAGCTTACCAGACTGATGAAAGCAACGGTGCATGGTGTGCAAAACTGTGTGAAGATTTCGGGCGAACACTCCAGTTCGTTCGAATCGCGCCGGGGACTAAGACAAGGTGATGGACTTTCGTGCCTGTTGTTCAACATTGCGCTAGAATGTGTCATGCGGAGAGCCGGGTGTAACAGCCGGGGTACGATTTTCAACAGATCCAGTCAATTTATTTGCTTCGCGGATGACATGGACATTGTCGGCCGAACATTTGCAAAGGTGGCAGAACTGTACACCCGCCTGAAACGTGAAGCAACAAAAGTTGGACTGGTGATAAATGCGTCAAAGACAAAGTACATGCTTGTGGGTGGAACCGAGCGCGACAGGGCCCGCCTGGGAAGCAGTGTTACGATAGACGGGGATACCTTCGAGGTGGTCGAGGAATTCGTCTACCTCGGATCCTTGCTAACGGCTGACAACAACGTTAGTCGTGAAATACGAAGGCGCATCATCTGTGGAAGTCGGGCCTACTACGGGCTCCAGAAGAAACTGCGGTCGTAAAAGATTCGCCACCGCACCAAATGTGTCATGTACAAGACGTTAATAAGACCGGTAGTCCTCTACGGACATGAAACATGGACAATGCTCGAGGAGGACTTGCAAGCACTCGGAGTATTCGAGAGACGGGTGCTTAGGACCATCTTTGGCGGTGTACAAGAAGACGGTGTGTGGCGGCGAAGAATGAACCATGAGCTCGCCCAGCTCTACGGCGAACCCAGTATCCAGAAGGTAGCTAAAGCCGGAAGGGTACGATGGGCAGGGCATGTTGCAAGAATGCCGGACAGCAACCCTGCAAAGATGGTGTTCGCTTCCGATCTGCCAGGTACGAGACAACGTGAAGCGCAGCGAGCGAGATGGGCAGACCAGGTGCAGAACGACTTGGCGAGCGTGGGGCGTATTCGAGGATGGAGAGATGCGGCCTCGAACCATGTATTGTGGCGTCAAATTGTTGATTCAGTGTTATCTGTATAGATGTAGACTAAATAAATGAAATGAATGAATATTTATAATGCAAATCAACTACCAAAAAAGTGTTTAACGTGGTGAAAACATTGTCTAATCATGAATTATTGGAACGATTAATTGAGATGCGGTTCACTGAGATCACTGAGTGAAAGCTGTTGAGTATTCCTTTTAGCTATGTAGGTTTTCTTTTAACCTGCGCTTGATGGGGAAGCGTCATTACCAGTACAACGAAAAAATAATTTTCCCCATACTAATTTGCATGCAAACTTGAAACGGCTTGTGCTAAATCAGTTTTAATCCAAATGAGCTCAAATTTTCAGAGGAGACTCAGAACATGGTAAAGAATCAGATGAGCACTGTGGAGCAAAATCAATTTTTTGAACCACCCTAATGCTCATCTCACAAGTAGGTAAAATATATTATTCTTCCATTTACTTCCACTATTAACTGGAAGAATGGAAGAATAATAGTCTTTAACCTTGTAGCATTTCCTCTAAGACGCTCTAAAATAATTAATCAGGTCAAATATTTTGATCATATCATCCTTGAAAATGTGATAAAAATCGTCACGTTTTCAAAAATCCTTATATCTTGTATGTCGGAATTCCATCGTTTTTCGAGCTCAAACAATCATTTTGTAAACTCTTATGCATCTATATATCTATAAATCATGAATCTATAAATCTCTACGAATTTTGTTAATTTACATTTAAATTCAAAAAGTGTAACAAAACATAAGTAAATTGATCAGGGTCACTTCCTTGCTTGAGCTTGAGCTTGATTGACTGCTCCATTATGACCAGATCAGCTGTTCTTGCACATGGAACCAACAGATGTTTGCTTGGGACTAGCTCACATCTTCAATGTACAAGTACTGGTGATCTCATTTGTTAGGTCATACTGGCGCCTGCCACGTCAGAATGCAAGTCAATGTAGGGAAGGGGGAGGAAATGATGATGCAATCACTCGCCCACTGCATACCTCTGCACTTGCCACGAGTTCATGCGGAATTTGTTGGAATTTTTGGGTTAGGTTCGAGAGGCAGAGGTCCGTCTTGGTTAACGAGCTGCCAATGTGATAGATAGGAGAAAGCAACTGATGGAATTTCTAATTGGATGTTTGGAAACGCGCTCTATTGTTAATTTCCAATTCTAGCAGATTACTGTTAGAATATTCAAATTTTAGGTATAGGAATTGAGATGGAAACGGTATGGAAGTCCATTTCCAGTTCTAGCGATTGCTAGAACATGAGAAATATAGAGAAAGATACAAAGTAGGAGAATGGAACGGACCTGGGATTGAACCCATGACCTCCTGCGTATGAGGCAGAAGCAGTAGCCATATGACTACCAAGCCCGCTCGATCAGGGTCACTTCTTTGCTGTTGAAAAATACCAGTGAGTTTAACCATTGCCTAGCGGTAATGTTGGCTAGCCAAATGTTGAATTCAATAAATTCGGCTCCGTAAGTGTGTGTGTATAACGATCGTCATATGTTGGGTAGTTTAATTATAACGTGTATCGAACTTTTTGGACGCGAGTTGGCGCCACATGTGGGGTCGCCAGAATTTATATATTATGCATCTCGAGATAAAATAGAATACTGCGGCTTCTTGCTGGTTGCTTCTCAGGTAATCGCAACAGTCACTAAACACAACAGTATCAATGAAAATCTCACCCACTGTATGTACTTTCCATGATAAACACTCTCCATGTACTCAGTGACTCCGGTTGCCTCTCACTAATACAATCGAACACTGCTGTCATTTCGCGAAAAGCACGTGGTTTTGTTTTGAGCGGGACAATTCTGCCTATCTTTTACCACGGCGGCTATCTTGACGTTTACCTTCGCAGTCGAGCCTGCGAGTGTAAGACCGCCGCAGCATTCTAGAAAAAGATTAGCGCGACAATAGTATATTTGATAAAAGTGTTGCAGTCAAATGAGCAAACAGCAACATGGTGTGCGAAACAGAGAGCGAGTAGGTACAATGCTAGAAGAATGTAAACTTCCACAGCAACCTCGTCTAGCTCTCCAACTGCTTCAGCGTGCGTCAATTTCGATATGGTGCACCGGCATGGTCCCGCCGGATACAGTTCAACGAGCTATATCAAATTTATTATACATTTCCACAAAAATATGCCTACCACACTTCTGCTACAACATTTGATTTTCCGTTTGCATTCGATTGAACATAATCGATTAAGTTTGCAAAAAATGTCAAGCATCCCTATTTTTTCATGATGACATTTTGAAGTGTGTAAAACGATCGTCATATTTTGGGTAGTTCGATTTACGTGTGTATCGATCCTTTTGGACGCGAGTTGGCGCCACATGTGGTGTCGCCAAAATTTCGTGAGAGTGAATCATATTGTTAATATAGTATATTTGGATTCAGGCACGCATTGGACAAAATATTATTAGGCCGATATAAATATCTTTTAAAATAAGTCTCCCCCCCCCTCCTTCGGATTGTTTTGCTCAAAAATAACAATTTGAGGGGGAACAAAAAAAAATTCAGGTAAATTTTGAGAATTTTCAAAACATCTTTAACAAACCCGAGGAGTTTAAAAAAAAAAATTAACATTTTAATATTTATTTTTACTAGCAGAACTTACGTCTTACGACTAAAATTGATTTATTCTCTGATTAGTTCTCGAGTTATGCAGAAATTTTTGGTTCATTTGTATGGGAGCCCTTCTTTCCAGAAGGGGGAGGCGTTGCAAACCATCATAGAAACAAAACCCCCACACGCCAGATTTGGTTCCATTTGCTTGATGTCGAGTTATGATGAAATTGGTGTTTCATTTGTATAGGAGCCAGGATTCACAGAGGAGAGGGGTCTCGAACCTTTCCCGGCCCCGAAAACCTCTGCATTCAAATTTCCACGCCGCTCGATTCAGTAGAAAAAGAAGAAGATTACCCCCTCCCCCTTGACTTTGCGGAGACCAGTAGACCTTGACCTTGCCTAGACCATAATTTTCAATAAATATGTGTAACGGCCTTATTAGTTTTCAGTTTGCAAAAAAACATTTTTCCATAGTCGTTTTTAAATATAAACATTAAATATAAACATGCATTACTAGCAAGAGCATTGGCATTGATAACAATTGATCGTCTCATGCCTGCACAAACATGCCCCTATCTGCATCACTTTTTATACACCATGCACTACATTACGCTACATTACGCATGTAACAATTTGTTTCGACCGAGGTCACTGGTCCGGCTCCATTGTTCTACGAAGGCCGAAACGAGACTCTTGTGGACAAGAAAAGAGTGTGCTGCCAAAATTATCCGATACCCTATTTTACCGTTCATAACCCAAAGTTTCAATATAATTGACAAATTGGTAGAGAATTTCCGAGTCGATTGATATATAAATCTCAAAAATCCATCGGAAGATAAAAACGCTATTAAAGTTCAAAATCTTACATGATTTCGTGACGGTCTCGAATTTGGAAATTTTCATTTGTCACCCTGTATCCGAGTCTTCCCCTTAGACGTAGTTTACGTCAAAATTATTGTAATCTTCAAAAAAATCCTTTGAAAATTTTTAAAAATTCTTGGAAACGTTGAAACTTTTTGGAGAAAAACTTTAAAGGTTTTACTTTTCAGATTTCTTCAATTTCCTAGAACACATCTTCCAAAGATAAAATTTTATACTGTTGAAAGTTTAAAGGAATGTTTTAATTCAATGTTTCTAATATTCCAAAGATATTTTTGAAATTTTTCGATGTTTTTGTTAAAGGAATTTACAGTGAATGTCAATTTAAGGGTTTCTGATGTTTCAATGATAAATTTTTGAGACTTCATAAAGCTTGATCTTATTTTTTCAGTAAAGTTGATAATTTTTTTTTTCAATTTTGAAATTTTGATTTTTTTTAATTAACGGTGAAACATTTTCCTGTTTTTTTTTTGTTTTCCATGCAATTTTAAAAGTTTTGAAGTATTTTTAAATGTTGTTAACACATAAGAAAATGCTATTAAATTAACAATGTAGTTTTCTGGAATGCATCACGATTTTTCTTCCGAAAATTTTCGGCAGCCTGTCAGCGGTATACCGACCCTGCGCCTCTTTATACCAGACGCCGGCCAGCCAATGATTTTCCCCTGTACACACTGCGACATAACACTTACGGTTATAGTAAAAATTATATAAAGACCGAAAATGATTAGTTTGCTCATTGATAATCCCCATCAGTAACGCATTTTTTTAATTAAAATTTTATTGAAAACAATAAACAACTTTTCTGAGTTTTCTCGAATAAATTTAAAAAAATGCTTGTTCATTGAAAATTTCACTTTCTCGTTTACCAAGTTTTTCTTACCAATTACTTATGTAACTATGATGATGCTTTGCTTTCGGTCTCTATAAAGGTTGTTTACGTTAATCAACAATAAACGACGTTGATCTTAACTTTCTATAGATTCAAAGTTACGATGAATTTTCGTAGAATCAACGCTGACGTAGAAAAGCACGTTTCACGTCAACGCCTACGTTGATCAACGGCAATGCCAACGTAGAAAAACTTTTGAAGGCGTTGTCATGGCCAACTTGTAGGTAGGCTAACGAGTGGAAATCTCACGATAAAAAATTTCATCAACATTTTGACATCACTCTCAACAGAGAGCGTTTGCGGAACGGTGGGGCATACCAACTACCGTCTGTGAACATGGTGAAAATAATTTAATTTACTGTTCCAGGTTCATGTTTTTAGAATTGCGAGGCTCTCTGAAAACTAGGTTCCTATTTATATAGGTAATGATCATGCAAAACGTCGACTTTTACTAATAAACTTCATTAACGTTAAAACTAAGCATTAGCGTTAGCGAAAGAACCAAAGATAGAAAAAAATACCGAGTTATGGATTATCAGAACTCATCAGTAGTTTACATAATATCTTATAAGTTGATAAGCATGTCAAACTTCGGTAGGAACGTAACGCCACGTTTGATTACAATCGGAGATCGATTTTCAACGATGTTCAAAACGTACTTCCACTTTCGATAACGTTAAAGTATAATCAACCGAAAGCCTATAATAATCCGATACATAAGCATTTAATGTGGAGCACAGCATCATTTAATAGCTATTTACTTCAATTCATCTGGGAAACTGCTTCCTTAAGCTTCTTCCTCCTCAAGCCCGTTATTATATTCTCCGATTAATGGGCTCATAAGTGGCTACAATTTTCTCGTCGAGGCGCGTGGAATATTAAACAGTCCGATGGATACCGACATTTCCACCGAGTGGAAGCTCGGTGGAGTATCCCATCCCAATAAATCAGTTTTTCGCATCCAATAGCAGGAAAAGCGGTTAGACAAAGGCTAGTCAACCATTGAGCTCGATTTCCTAATCCTCACGCCAGATGAATTGATTAATGAGTTTCCTCAGTCGTTAGATTTAGCGCGAACAAATAGTAAACACCATTACTCATTTTCCCCGGGAGTTTAGTGGATTTGGTAGCAGAGATTTTTCGATTTGCTACGGTTAAAAGATTGCATATCCTCACCTGACGGAATACAATCAGGCAGACGAACGACAAACGACGACAAGCTCTACAGGAGCTTAGATTTATTGATTGGGTTGACCTTTGCCTAAATCAGCGCAGGATGGATGTTCCTTCCGGCTATTCAATGTCACTGCCAGACATTTGTGGGCGGAGTTCTCGGAGCTTGACATGCGGTCCTTTTGTTGGAACATCCTGTTGATAGCGATCTGAAGAGAAGAGTGGGGTAAAATGTGTGTTTTGTGTTTTTAAAATTGAACTGAAATAAAGTGACTCGCTCGTTAGGTGGATCGATGACCATTTCATATTTACTGTATGAATTATTTTCTAACGTCCAATTTGTGCCCCACCTTGCTTTATAGAATTCTCCTGCTTATTTATAAGCAGAACCCCGACTGGCTTTCTAATAGAGATATATCTTGTAGACATTTTCCAGCTTGTGTGAGGAGCCAGCTAGACACGATTTTCCCTCTCAATTATTCATGAGAATATCCTTTTACTTTCAACGTAAGATGCCCTTGCCGATAAGTTCTGGCCGCTTCTACCCATGGAGTCCGATCCATCGCAACTGATTTCGCTAGCAGTCTGTTTGATATTGTTTGCCAGTTGCTTTCTTTCGGGGAAGTTCATTAGCAAAGATAAACACGAAAGGCTGATGAGATGAATTAACGAAACAACTTGAAGATGTTGGAAATAATGGTATTGTTCTCAACTTCAGATGCCGTCGGGTTTCATCGTCCTTCTGAAAGCACAAAGTTCAGGCAATAATATTAATTATCGTAACCCGCGGCAAAATGGAAGCAGTTCGCCGATAAAAATCGGTTGATTTATCGCAAGAAAATCAGTTGAGAAGTACGAAAAATGACTTTCCCACTGAACTTGGAGTCGAATGATGAATGCCTTACTCAACGAAATCCTCATATTAAGTAAAAATTTTCAAGGACACATAGTTAGATAGATAGATAGATAGTTTCTAATAAAAAAAATTAAATTCATTAGCAAATGTCGACATTGCAGTGAAGGTACTTCCTATAGTCCACGATTTAGAAAAAACACCATGTGATGTTTTCGTGGTTGTGTGACAGGATTCTGGAGGTCAAAGGCAAGACGTGAGTTGTTCCAGTGCAGCTGTCTCTAAGCAAAAATTAAGTTTAATCCAGCATATGTATGAGCTTGTGCAGAGAGCTTGACTTCTGCAGTGAACATTGCTGCTTTACTGGCAGATGTTTTTTTTTTGGCATGATAGTCATCATCCGAGCCTCTTGATAGGAGGCTTCCGAGCCTCTTGAAAGGAGGCTTCCGAGCCTCTTGAAAGGATTCTTCCGAGCCTCTCGAAAGGAGGCTTCCGAGCCTCTTGAAAGGAGGCTTCCGAGCCTCTTGAAAGGAGGCTTCCGAGCCTCTTGAAAGGAGGCTTCCGAGCCTCTTGAAAGGAGGCTTCCGAGCCTCTTGAAAGGAGGCTTCCGAGCCTCTTGAAAGGAGGCTTCAGAGCCTCTTGAAAGGAGGCTTCCGAGCCTCTTGAAAGGAGGCTTCCGAGCCTCTTGAAAGGAGGCTTCCGAGCCTCTTGAAAGGAGGCTTCCGAGCCTCTTGAAAGGAGGCTTCCGAGCCTCTTGAAAGGAGGCTTCCGAGCCTCTTGAAAGGATAAAATTGTATAAAAATAATAAAATAAAGGATAAAATCGATAAACTTGTTTTGGGGTTTTGAAAATCTGTGAAAATTCTGCGTCAAATTTTACGTTGGTTCTATATTTATTAAGGTACATTAAGGACAAGCATCACGGACTACAAAACAAAATTCATTCGCATGTTCAAGGGCACATCACTCAATATGAAAGTATCACATAACTGTCATTTTTGAAAATAAAACAAAAGTTGTTCACTGCCTCCGTATTAAGTGGTGTGCCTTTGAAAACGTGAGTGAATTGAGTTCTGGATTCTGTGATGCTTGTCCTTAAGGCAAGTAAGGCATGTTTTCGAAGTTGTATATGATAAAATCGAATCGGCTGACTATTGATTAACCTATTTCACGTTGCAAATTCCATTGTATTTATGTATTTCATTAATCAACAACAACCACGGCCTTGTCTTCACAAATAGGTGTGATCTGACAGTATGAGAAGCAAGTGATGAGATTTCCGAATATAGCTGTTAGAGTAAAATCAGCAGTGATTCAAATCGTTCGGGTCTGTCAGTTTGAATATGAATCTGAAACAATAATTTTTCCAGCAGCTGTTCTAGATTCATTTTTTATACCAGTCAACTGTCAAAAAAATAAAACTGGTATAACGCTCCGTTCTATTTTCTGCAGATTTGAACCACGAATGAATCACGAGATTCAAATATTTTTCAATTGTTTTGGTGTATGAACGTGTCATTTTATCTACGGATCAATTCACTTTGCAGTTACGGCGCCTTTCTTGGCAGCAACATAATGATTTCATTTAATTGAAAATTTGAAAAACATGAATAGAGCATTCCTGGGGAAACCAGTGAGTTTGTTCCATTTTGCTCCAGATTCAAACTAGAATAGTAGTCGAAAATTTAGAATGAAACTGAATCACTACTGATTTCACTCTTAGATCTTTGCTTCCTACCTTTTTCTGTATTTGGCAATTGGAATTGAGTGTAGTCCAACAAGCATTGGAAGCTGATAGAGCGCTTATTCAAAAAAAAAATAGTCTTCTTTAGCTTAAAAACTAGTCGGCTTCCTTGCATCGCTGGTCGTCTTTATGAGGAAATGGGCCGACGGAAAATAAAAGCAATAAAAAAATGCAATCCTGCTTTAACTTACGAACATAGTCCAAAATATTCGCAACAGTTAAATAAACATTGATTATTCCACGCCACAGAGGTCTGGCCAGAAGAGGCCGAGTCATGACTTGCTGCGCACTGATCGACACGCTGAGGTGTTAATGTATAATCACACGCTGATGGTAACTTACTCAAACCCCACATTTCCCTTCTTCTCTCATTAAAAATAGGCAAAAAACTCTAGCATAGAACGCAATGATTTGTTTTAAAGTTATGTACGCGAGACGAATGAACATATTGCTTTTGAGAAATCGATAATTTCCTTTGAAAACTAAACTCGAAATCCAATCCAAATCCGTTTCAAATCCATTCCAAATTCAATCCAAATTCAATTCAAATCCATTCCAATCAAGTCCAAATCCAGCCAAACTCTAATCCAAATCCTATCTAAATCCGTTCAAATTCCAAATCATTTCCAATCCGAGTAATATAATGATGGGATATGAAGCAATTCATAATAGTTTGTTCAATCTAACGCGAACTCATTTTTATCCTAAATTTAAAAGCCAATGTGGGAGGGTCGAAAGCAATATGCGATTTTGGTACAAGCAATATGCGATCGCATGTACAAGTAGTTTGGGAACATCTGGCCTAGGATATGATATTCATTTAAAATCTCACAGAGATATCATACTTAAATAAGATAGCATAAGTATATACCTAAATTTTAGACTTATGTTAACCAGTACTATTAACCAATAACTCCAAACTTATGACTTTGTGAATTATGGCAACGTTTTTGAGCTTCGTAAATGTTGGATATCTCATCCAACGGGTAATTCTACTACGACTACTAAGTCAGTAAATTTCAAAATAAACTTCAAGGTAATATATTGAGCCTTCCAAACAACTTTGTAGCATACGATAGATCTCCATATCTCTCAGATTTCGTTAGAACTTGCTTAACTGGTAGTCTCATGTACACTAAACTGCCGCTAACCGCAAGTCGAGCACATCTGTTAATGGGCCTCTATATACAGATGTGCTCGACTTGCGGTTAGCGGCAGTAAAGTCGTTAAGTTATACATTTCAAACTAAATTTATTTTAACCAAAATCAATGCTTCCATGACCCATTTTGGGATTTTTTAGGTTGTCAACCCTTTTCTCGGAAGTCTCCCAGACGCGGCTTATGGTATTCCAAACCACAAACCATTTTCCAGCGGTCTTCCGCGCATTGTGATTTTTCAATGCACAAACCATTTTCCAGCTCTTCCAGGCCTGCTTTGTGATTTTCCAAACCACAATCCGTTTTCCAGCGGCCTTCCAGACGCGCTTTGTGATTTTTCAAACCACAATCCGTTTTCCAGCGGTCTTCCAGACGCGCTTTGTGATTTTCTAAACCACAATCCATTTTCCAGCGCTTTGTGATTTTCCAAACCACAATCCATTTTGCAGCTGTCTTGAAACACCCTCTTTATGATTTTCAAACCACAATCCATTTTGCAGCGTTCTTTCAGACGCGCTTTGTAGCAATACAAACCCATTTCCTTGTGTCTTTGTTAATCATCAAATATTTTAACATATTAGCTCATTAACAAATTGAATTCAACTCACTTTTTGAAATCAGCGTCAGGATCCAACAAATAACCTGGCAGGATCGCCAAAATGTGTGGCCCCAAATGGCCGGAGCGAAATGTTATGACAGCAGCTCTCCGTGGGTGTGTGTGGTCGCCACAGAGGTCTGACCAGATGAGGCCTAGTCATGACTTGCTGCGCACTGATCGACACGCTGAGGTGTTAATGTATAATCACACACTGATGGTAACTTACTCAAACCCTACACCACCTAACAGGTATAGGTGTAATCGGCACTAGAAAAAAATACCCTGATAGATGGATAGGTCCCCTTATTTACATTCATTATAATTCGTTGTAAGAATCCATATCAAATGCAACTTATTGCAAGCAGATCGGTAAAAGGTAAGTGTTAGTAAAGAAAGACAGTTTCTACGTATTTTTTGCACAAAAAAAATTGGCCATAGCTTCTCAGTTCATAGTCCGATCCAGGCAATTTCCAATAAGAGACAATGTGACTGAATTCTCTGTTGAGTTCAATTTGCTGCCATCGAATCGTCCATTTATATAAAGTTTATTTTTGAAGCGAACATAATAGCTTTCTCGTACGCATAGTGTTTACTTTGTTACTAAAATAGGCAGGCACTGTAGTTAGTATATTATTGTATCCATATTAAGCTTGGCAAAGTCTTCATTACTAACGTAATTTTTGAACGGCGTGCAAGCTACTGAAAAAGGTTACGTTCTTAAAGAAACTTAACATCTACAAAATCATCAAAACATATAGAATAGACTGTAGGACAAAAAATAGCCATTTTTGTTTTGCTTAAGGCTCAATTTCATCGTTTACCACATATTCTGAGAAAAAAATGCTTCGATTATATGAAAATTTCGATTAAATGGACTTTTTGCATCGAAAAAATCCATACAATCGAGGTATACCTGTAAATAATCACAGATTCATAAGGCATCAGTAATTATTTTCGCTAGTTTAGTTCCCTGAGTGTATATTTGATAAAAACACTCAGTTAATAAAAGTATCTATTTCTCTGACTCGTTTAAGTTTTCGCCGTACGTGGTTGTTGCCTACACTGAGAAGATGACTTGTTTTCGGCTTCTATTCTAGCTAGTCTAGTCTACACTTACACCCAGTTCGTGAAAGAATCCTGGAAAGTGAAAGATTTGACTACACACTTAATTTTTTTCGCCGAGATCTCAGCATTTTTTGTTTATTTTCCCGAGGTGGGCACCGCCGAGTTTCAGCAAACATGATTTTTGCCGAGATTTCAGTAAAAGTGACGTTTCGGTTGCTGAGATACAGCAAATATTTGGCTGAGAATCAGTAATAAACGAAATTTTCTGCCGAAGTTCAGTTTTGAAATTTACTGAGCTACAGCGGTGCCCAATTTTGCCGAGCTCGAAATAGAAAAAGTTAGTGTGTATACCTATCACTTTTCTTGTTAATATTTATATTCGAAGCACATCACAAAGTAGTTCAAACATAAAAGCGGCCAGGCCTACTGTGCAGCGTTGTTGAAAATACCTGTGAGAATCAATTCTGAACTTGATTTCACAATTAAATCATGGGGATATGACATGACTTGTTTTCGGCTTCTAAACCTAAACCGCCAGATCGGCAATTTTAATCTTCGGCTGTAGCGCATTCCTGCTGATGGTAACTGTTTATTTAGGAACCTCGTTCAGCAGATAATAGGAATTCATCCTGAGAGTTCAGCTTTTCTGCTGAGGTGTCGTTGATGCGAGCATCGATTGTTTCTGCGAAACAATTTTTTTTTCAATATTGAGCTTATCTGGTCCAATTTGCTGAGGATTTCGTGAAGCAGGATTTCGCCGATGTTTATGATCGTGTTTGGAAATATCTGGAATTGTTGTCTCAAGAAGGATTCTGGGGCGGTGAAAACTGGCACGGCACGCTTCATAGAGTATCTGCCAGAAAGATTGCCGTGTATTACACCGGTGCGCCTTATGGCAGCGTTATGCTCTTCGCTCGCATTAATTATCAAAGGTCTGAGGGGTTAGTTGATATTCCGAGCTTGCCACATACATCATTTCTCCATCAGATGTCCTCAGATGACACAGCGGCTACTGCCTTATTTGCAGTTATTGTGAAGTTCTCCAGTTTCACCTCAGACTCACATTCTGGTACATGAGTAATCATCTTGCTAATATTACTAAGAACTTTTATTTGCTTGTAGATCCAAATGTTGTTGGCCTACCTTAATTTAAAAGCCGTTGATGCTTTTCTCTTTACTCGCCGAAGATGAACGACTTATACTACACTGCACTCCGTGTAAACGTCCATGCACTTAATAAGGCCAACTTGACAAATTTGGGTCAGCTGGGAGGCTTTTATGGAAGCTGCTCCGATAAAGAACTAGTGGTTCTTGTTGGAGACTTCAACAGTCTCGGCAAAATCACATGTCACGATGAGAGCCACGAAACCAGAATACAGTTGCGTTATTTTATGTTACGACATAATATGGTGGTTCGTACCATGAGGGCTGGCAAACCATTCATGTAGACGTGGACTAACGGTTTGAAGTGTTCACAGTTGAATTTAGAAGGCAGCTTCCTTCCTTTCATTTTTTCCTGCTGGCTGTCACTACACACCGACCACCACCAGCCTCGGTTCTGGAACGCCTACAAACGATGATTGATTGAACAACATGCAAAAAAAGTTCTTGTCAGCACTACCAGCATTTTTGACTGGAGGAGAACATAGCCCTTCTGATTTCTCATCAGGATATTTGCTTTGAGAAATAATTCTGAATTACTTCATGTAACATACCGACCGACCATAATTAAAATACGATCCGGGTAAATTGTGCTTGCAGATAGTTCAGCAGTGCTGGATTTTTTTTATTTTTTGTTCATATTATTCAATCAATTTTGATCTTGGAACCGTTATAACTACATGCCCAACTTCTAGCATCACGTATTCTTCAGCAAAGTTTTTCGGCATTCTTTAGGTTATACTTTAACGCACCGAGTGACTTGTTTTACGATAAATTGAAACCCCAAAAATATATGTTTTCCTATAATGACTACCGTTCAAACTTCTTCTTCTTCTTCTTCTTCGTCTTATTCTTATTGGCATTACATCCCCACACTGGGACAGAGCCGCCTCGCAGCTTAGTGTTCATTAAGCACTTCCACAGTTATTAACTGCGAGGTTTCTAAGCCAGGTTACCATTTTTGCATTCGTATATCATGAGGCTAACACGATGATACTTTTATGCCCAGGGAAGTTGAGACAATTTCCAATCCGAAAATTGCCTAGACCGGCACCGGGAATCGAACCCAGTCACCCTCAGCATGGTCTTGCTTTGTAGCCGCGCGTCTTACCGCACAGCTAAGGAGGGCCCACGAGTTAGTATTGAGTTCTAACTTGATTTCACTTTACTTTCACTTTTAATGGGGAGGAGTCGTTTTGAAAAAATGGTAAGTATTAATCATTTTTCGCAGTTGTCGATATCGGATCAAGAATCAGATTCGGAATGGCATTTCATACTCAGTCCAAAATGACTCCCACAACATCTGCACAATGACGGTAGTCAAGCGCTGGATAACATAATTGACTATTAAATCGAGCACTCGAACAATAACAATTATTCTAAGGTTTTCTCGGATGCTGCAGTTCGGTCCATTACCGGCACACTCGTGGGAGCCGTGGAGGAGTCTTCGTCGTCGTCGTCGTTGTCGCCGGCTCGAAAAAGCAATCTGCGATGAGAGATAAGAAACTGGATTTTACATGACACCAAATTGCTTACAACAACGACCAGCACTTATGGAGGCGCGCATTTTCATTGATGGGAATTCCTCCTTGCATGGCGTTGTCGCCGCCCGCGTGCGTCCGTTCGTGCGCGAAGGTGTCTTCCAAAATACAACAATCATCCTTGGCATCAAAGAAAAGGGAAATTGCTGGAAAGTGGGCGTGAGAGCAGTGCCTCCCTGTGCGTCGCAGAGGAAATTAAATTTGGCACAAAATTATGTTTCCTGTTCGCGTCTTTGAGAGCGAAGACACCGACGACGGTAATGGCACGAGGGCTTATGTTTCCAGTCGGAAAGAATTAGCCTAACGCAATTTATAAATTCAATGAATTATGCACTAATAGGCAGTAAATGAGCTTTTGGGTTCGCGGATGGGATGATGGAACGAAGGGTGACTGGGAAAAATAAGAGGATGTGATAGCAGTGGATCTAGATGAAACATCAAAGAAAGTCTAATTTTAGGAAAGATTTTGGTTTAACAACCCGGTAAGGGGCTCAAACATCTATATCTGAGAAGGCACGATAAGTTTATTCTGTTTGTTGTGCTTGGTCCGAGCTTTTTCAGATACAAAATTCACGTGAAAACAAAGTAAGTGAAAGTAAATAGATCACAGGATGTACGGAGCGGAAAATAAACCATTTAATTATTGTGCCCAAGATTACGCTTTCGCGTTCTCGCAAAAAATGTGAGTATTTTTTTTAATCTGATGAAGTGGTTTGGGCAAATCGAATACATTTTTTATTCTCCTTTTCTAAGCATAAATGTTTAGAAATGGTAGTATTTTCGAAACAAATTGTTAAAAAAAACGCCAAACTATAATAGTTGTGTATTCAAACAAACTAGTTAACGACATGTTTAACCAATTGGATGAATGCGACAAGTTGCAAAAAAAAGCTCTGCATTGTTTCGTAACTCAAAACGTTCATCGCTAGTTGCGTTCATATAGATACCAAAAACAGAGGTTGAGGTTCTACGTTGAATTCATAACGCACAGACATTTAATCAATGTTTAGAGCTAATGGATTGGTATACTATTCATATTTTTTTAATAAAATTTGTGTTTTGGAGGGAAACTATAGTCTTTTAACAGAACTTTGTTGTACGAGGAAGGCAGCACTTAAAAATTATAAAATAATTGTAAAAGAAGCAAACACATAAATTGGAATGTCCTCCATGCTCACTACATTTGACCTTTTTTATACACAGGATTCTGTTTTAACACGATTTACATTTTGTCAATTTTCAGTTATCCTTAATGTTCAATGATTAAAAGCAAGCAATATCTTACTCTTAATTTCTCACTTCACACTCTCAATTCTCATTTTCAACCCCTCGCAATCTGAGGGATGTTTTTCAACTATTCGGCCAAACAAATTGACACTTTAGAATTGACTGAGATTGGATTGAAATTGAAAGAAATTTGAATTAGATGTGGATTGCATTTGGGATTGGACTTGCGTTAGTTTTGGACAAATGTATTTCAATAAGAATTAGATTTGATCATGACAAAAGCTTAATTTAATTTTGGTTTAGATTTTGATGGGGATTGGAATTTAGATTGTATTTTGATTTCATTTGATTTTTAAATTTTACTACAAATTAAATAGTATTTTGGTTGAAATGTATTTGATTGGTATTTTGTTTGGATAGTCAATTTTTTTGGCTTTTTTTGATTTTTTTCTAATTATTAAAAAAATAAACATGTTGCAGAGATTTTAGTGGCTTAGATCAAAAACACGAGCGAAAAAAAAATTCGTGTAAAAACAGAATCCTGTGTACTTTGATTTGAGTTCAATAAAGTTTGATAATTTTACCATTACACCTTATTATGTACAAATATCTAATTGTTACAAAATTATTTGGCCACCAAGTTCAAGCTAAATCTACTACAATGCTAAATACAGTCCTAAAACCAATCAGAATTAAATCGAACTCCAATACAATATAGCTGGTCGCAATGACATACCTGAACAGGATTATAGAAAACCCTGATTACTCCACCTAGCGGTGTTGGTTCCTTTCCTGTCAAAAAAATACAAAAAATATATGAGTGAGTGCTTTTTAGCGTGTTTTGCTCGTAAGAAACAGTATATTGGCCATTACTACTGATCCCATAGTCCCATCTGACCAATTTTTGAAAGCAAACCAAAGGACAGGATTCCCCGTCGAGTGGAACATGTTACGAGCAGCTCGACCAATGCTAAGTTACAAAAAGTGTGTCTACAAAATTTTGTACACATACACACCGAGCCTTCTATCAAAAGTTTGGTTATGGAGTGATCATATAGCCTTTACGTATACTTAGTATACGAGAATGACAGAAATCCAACTCAAATCTAAATGAAATACAAAATCTAATTGAATTTGAAGTCCATCTAAAACAGTTTGAATCTAATCCAAAATATTTTTTTATAAAAGCTTACTGCAACTCAAATGTAACCTAAATTCTGTAGTAATCAATTGTATTACGTTTCCAAAATCCAAGATAAACGAAAACAAATATTGATCAAAATTTAATCAAACTCAAGTCTAATGTTACATCAAATTTAGGCCAAATTAAAAACAAGTTGAATGTGACTATCCAAACAAAATCCCAATCAAATACATTTCAACCAAAATACTATTTAATTTGCAGTAAAATTTAAAAATCAAATGAAATCAAAATACAATCTAAATTCCAATCCCCATCAAAATCTAAACCAAAATTCAATTAAATTTTTATCATAATCAAATCTAATTCTTATTGAAATACATTTGTCCAAAACTAACGCAAGTCCAATCCCCAATGCAATCCACATCTAATTCAAATTTCTTTCAATTTCAATCCAATCTCAATCAATTCTAAAGTGTCAATTTGTTTGGCCAAAAGGGTCGTTTGGCCGAATAGTTGAACAAAATTCCTCAGATTGCGAGGGGTTGACAATGAGAGTGTGAAGTGAGAAATTAAGAGTGAGATATTACTTGCTTTGGTCATTAGTTCGAATAGTCATTAGGCCAAATGAGCTTAGCTTAGCTTAGCTTAGACTGACTGTACATATCAATGGTTGCTACTCCGTGATTGATCGGAGCTGGTGCAAATTGCACTTCGATCCAAATG
Source organism: Armigeres subalbatus (assembly GCF_024139115.2). Classification (NCBI taxonomy): domain Eukaryota; kingdom Metazoa; phylum Arthropoda; class Insecta; order Diptera; family Culicidae; genus Armigeres; species Armigeres subalbatus. Next base: position 68,366,393 of record NC_085140.1, read on the forward strand.
AATAGTAGTTGGGGTTTACCATCTATTCTCGAAGTGCACGTTTCAGCAGCTCACACATGTTGATCAATAACGGCGCCGGCCAAGTCCTTACAGTCAGTTGGGAAAGGAAGGGAATGTAGTGTGTAGTAATTGTTGCTACTAGAGACCGAGAATACCTCTGCATCTCCACAATTACCACGGGAAGGAAGTTTTGTTGGTTGGGTAGGGTAATCAGAAACATAGATCGGGATGCACCATGGAAAGTGATGTGACCTATGCAACTTCTATTCTACTTATTAGTTCGTATATTTTGAATATTAGCATTACTATGTTTAATTGTTCATCCTTCGCGAGAATAAACAATCAATCGCTCAAAGTGATCGATTGTGTTTTGAGTTTTGAGTCGACCGCCCGCAATATTATTTCTTCAACGCGAGAAAAGTACAAAAAGAACGGGCATGAAAATAAAAACCCAGATTAATCCACCTAGCTAATCCTAGGTGATGCCTTTCTCGCATTTAGTTAAGACACCAACCTTATATGGGGTTTATATGGTTCGATATACCATTTTCTTCATAACTTTTAAACGCAATTACTGATCGTTATAAAATTCAATAGTGATCAACAAGGCTTTGTCTCCTGTCGAATGCGAGAAAATCGGTTAAGGATTACTATACGAAAAGTTGTCTAATGTTTTTTATAGCCTTCGTGCACACACATACACACACACACATACATACACACGGACAGACAGACATGTGCTCAGCTCGTCGAGCTGAGTCGATTGGTGTATAATACTATGGGTCTCAGAGGCTTCTATAAAAAGTTCGTTTTCGGAGTGAAATGATAGCCTTTCGGTACAACTAAGTTGTACGAGAAAGGCAAAAAGGGGAAAATAACGTCTGTTCAATTGTTCAGTTGTTGTTTTACATTGTTCAGTCAATCAGCAACCCTTATTGAATCTCAAGTTGAGGTTAAATAAGATGCACAGCTAGAAATATTTTGAATACTCACGTTTATTTTGATTTTTAATTTAATTGTCGTTTACATGTTTTGTGTATGGGTTATGAGCATGTTTTTATTTAGATTTTGTTTCAAACATTTATACCCTTAATGGATTCCATTAATGCATTTGTAATTAATTATACAAACCATGAGCAACATTTATTGCATTTATTGAGCAACTCCACCGCGCTGAAATCCCCAGTTACGAATCCCGATCACAACGGTAAAGTCGTCCTCCGCTTGAATTTATTTTCCGTCAAACACGAGACACCGAAGTCAGCCAAACAGCTGAGTCCGAAACACGCATGCGAAAAGATTACAACGGGGTGGAACTAAACGGAACAGCATCATAGCTCATATTATGACCGGTGCTCATAATGTTGCCCCTGAAAAAAATCTAAATTAAACTACCTATAGTTGTAATTTCAGTAAAATTTGCTTCATAGTAGACATGTATGATAAGTATGATTTTCTCATCGGTGACCAATGAATAACAAGCTCGCTAAATAGTCATTAGGCCAAATGAGGAGTAAAAAGTGTAAAATGTGTGAGAAGTGAGCAGTAAATAGTAAGAAATGATAAGTTATGAGTGAAAAGGAAGATGTGAGAACTGAGAAGTATGAAGTTAGAAGTGATAAATGAGAAATGAGGAGTGATAAGTGAGAAGCGAGAAGAGAGAAATGAGTAGTGGGCAGTGAGTATAGAGAAATGAGAAGTGAGGAGTGAAAAGTGTGAAGTGTACAGTGAGAAGTGAGGAATAAGAAGCGCGAAGTGATAAGTTAGAAATGAGAAATGAAAATCAAATGCGAAGAGAGAAGTGAGAAGGAATAAAAACGAATTACAAAGGAGGGAGGAATAAGAGGAAGGAAAAAATAAGGAAGAGAGAAAGTGGAAAAAGACAAGAGGGAGAAGAAAAAAGGGAAAAAACGTAGAAGTAAGAACGATTTTTTTATTAGTCAAGTTTTATTAGTTAGGGAAGTCAGATTTTTATTTTTTGGAAAAGCTGTTTAATTTTGATACACAAGTTTGCCATTTATGGTGTTTTTTATGAGATTTTGCGAAAAAAGATTCGGCTACCGATGGGACTTGAACCCACACTATTCCATTAAGTACACGGACGTATTACCAATTAGGCTAGATGTACTAGTCGTGGCTATGGCACCAGTTGTCGCATCACATCACCACAAAGCGTTTTCTGATCAGTGAACCATATTCATATGACGCACCTTTAATCTCCTCCAATTCAAACAAACCATAATTGTAAAAATGATTTTGCTTAATTTTTGTCGTCATTTGCACCAGTTGTCGCACTAGTGGTCCCAATTTGGCCAATCCCATGAGAAAACAATGGGAGTTACCATAATAGGAACCATAATAGGTTGGGAGTTACCATAATAGGTTCCTATTATGGGTTAAGCAATTTTGGATACTATCACGAATTTTAATGCGGTTTTCACATTTGTAGAGGAAAAAGAAAAGTTTTCACATTTATAGAGGACAAGGAAAAAGGGAGCAGTAAGACAAAAAAAGGAAGAAAGAAGAGGAAAGAATAATGAAGAAGGAAGAAATGATAAATGAGAATTAAACAGAGAAAAGGAAAGTAAGAAGTGAGAAATGAGAATTTCCTTCTTTATTCATTTATCCTTCTTCCTTCTTATGTATTTAAATAGTAATAACTTGTTAATACCGGAACAATCGGGATACCGGGAGGGTCACTCCTGCGAAACCGCTTTGAACTTGGTATTAGCTAAATGGAAAGAAAGCATAGAGCATAAAGATACGATTGTTGCTGTGTTCTTGGATCTTAAACGCGCTTTTGAGACAATTTCTAGGCCCTTGTTGTTGAAAACTTTGGAGCGCTTTGGAATTTCAGGTTCTGCATACAATTGGTTTAAAAGCTATTTGTCTGACAGAACTCAAGGGACTGCTTTTAATGATTCTGTATCTAATCCCGTGGAGAACACCCTCGGAGTGCCACAGAGAAGTGTATTGGGGCCCCTTTTGTTTATCTTCTTTCTTATATATAAAAATGAAATGGTCTGTGTTCGTATCCGCATAACTCAAAAACGGCTGGATGGATTTTTTTTCATTTCTTCAGCAGAAACATTCGTTATAGTTTCCGACGGGTTTATATGATATTTCCTAATGCGAAAATTACGAGTAAAGTTGAGCAAATCGTGAAAAACTAAAATTGTGATTCCTTAGCGAACTTTGCATGGGCAGTTCGGAACGCACATTCTCGCCTACTATGCAGGACAACGTCTGCCGGGTCAACTAGTTATGTATATAAATGACATGCGACGGGTTTTACGTTTTTGTGATATAAACTTATTCGCAGATGATACTGTGTTATTCATTGCAGCTAAAGACTTAAAAGATGCGATTGAACGCTTGAATGAAGATTTGCATTCTTTAAGTAGATGGTTGAAGTACAAACAGTTGAAATTGAACATTAGTAAAACAAAGTACATGATTATTTCGCGAAATCGTTCAATTGATAATGTCTCGGTGAAAATTGATGAAGAGACACTTGATCGCGTACGGGAAATTAAATATCTTGGCGTGATTATTGATGATAAATTGAAATTTGACCAACATATTGACAATGTCATCAAGAAAATAGCCAAGAAGTATGGAATCCTCTGTCGACTGAAAAACGAATTAAATATTGCTAGCAAAATACAGTTGTACAAATCAATCATCTCTCCTCACTTGGACTTTTGTCCTTCCATTTTGTTTTTAGCAAATCAGACACAAATCTCGAGATTACAGCGTTTGCAGAATAAGATTATGCGTTTGATTTTGAGATGTAACAGATTCACTTCCTCAACTTGTTTGTTGTATGCTTTGCTGTGGCTCTCGGCGAAGCCAAGAATTGTGTATTTGACAATGGTGTTCATTTTTAAAGTAATTAACGGATTTCTGCCTCGATATTTGTGTGATCGAATTGAAAGAGGAAGTGACATTCATAGATATAACACTAGAAACGCGGAAGATATAAGAACACCATACTTTTTGCATGGAGCTTCACAAAATTATTTGTTTTTAAAGGTATCAATTATTTCAATTCGATGCCTACACATATCAAACGTGCAACGACATTATCACAGTTTAAGAAACTTTGTGTTTCACACGTAAAAGCTGCCTTTTAAGCAGCTACTTAGTTGACTTTTTATAATTCAATAAATTTTGTATCTTGACGAAGTTTGACCTACGGATTGTTTGTTTGGACAATTGTATTTTTTATTTATTGAGGCCCTGATAAACTGTTTTGTTCGCCTCGATGATGATGATGGATTTTATATATATTGACATAATTGTAATCTGATCTTTTTGTGTAGTCTACAAAAGTTTGAGTCTCGCGCGCGCAAAGCAGATATCGATGATTTTTAAAATTTATGTACAGACTTGCGCATTTTCAACTGTTTGAATGATTTTTCGGATTAGTAATGGGCAATCTGGTAGAGTTTTGTTGCTGTGGTTGATACCGAAACTTTTTATATCGACGGAGCGGTAACACAAGTTTTAGTTTTGTTGACGACTTAGATTATTAATTTTATTGATGCTTACGAGTGATAAACGTGGTCTTGTATAAACATGAAACGCGATTCTTGGTGGAACTTTTGAAATCTGTGCGAGAGGTATCACAAGTTTTGCATTTAAGTATAAGCTCGAAGTATCACTACCGATGCTTATGAGAATCTGTAGATGAAAACAACAGTTTTTTTTTAATTTACATTTTTTGCTGGATAGTAATGAAAAGTTATGTAATTCATATCTGTGATGGTAATCAGATCGTTTTTGTTTTTTGCAAATCTGATTAAATTGTTATTATATCAAATTAATTTAAACTCAAACCTTTGTAGGGGTATGTGGCGGGACCATCATCATCATCATCATCTTCATTCTCGTTCTTCCTTTTTCTTTTATCCTTTTTTCCTTTTTCTTTTTTCCTTTTTCTTTTTTTTCTTTTTCTTTGTTCCTTCTTCCATCTTCCTTCTTCTTTCTTCCTACTTTCTTTTTCCTTCTTCCTTCATCCTTCTTCCTCCTTTCTTTTTCCTTCTATTTTTTTCCTTCTTCCTTCTTCCTTCTATATCCTTTAATTTTTCTTCTTTGTTCTTCTTTCCTTATTCTTCATTCTTTTCTTCATCTTTCTTCCTTCTTCTTTATTCCTTATTCTTTATTCCTTCTTCCATATTCTTCCTTCTCTCTTCCTTCTTGTCTTCTTTCTTATTCCTTCTTTCTTCTTCCTTCTTTCTCCTTCCTTCTTCCTTCTTCCTTCTTCCTTCTTCCTTCTTCCTTCTTCCTTCTTCCTTCTTCCTTCTTCCCTCTTCCTTTTTCAATCTTCCTTCTTTCTTCTTCAATCTTCCTTCTTTCTTCTTCCTGCTTCTTTCTTCCTTTTTCCTGCTTCTTTCTTCCTTCTTCCTTCTCCCTTCGTCCTTCTCCTTTCTTCCTTCTCCCTTCTTCCTTCTTCCTTTTTGATTCTTCCTTCTTCCTTCTTTCTTCTTCCTTCTATCTCCTTTCATGTTTCTTCTTTGTTCTTCCTTCTTTATTCTTCTTTCTTTTCTTCGTCTTTCTTTCTTCTTCTTTACTTCTTCTTCCATATTCTTTCTTCTCTATTCCTTTTTTTCTTCTTCCTTCTTCCTTCTTCCTTCTTCCTTCTTCCTTCTTCCTTCTTTCTTCTTCGTTCTTCCATCTTCCTTCTTCATGCTTCTTTCTTCCTTTTCCCTGCTTCTTTCTTCCTTGTTCCTTCCCCTTCTTCCTTCTCCCTTCTTCCTTTTTCCTTCTTCCTCCTTCCTTCTTTCTCCTTCCTTCATACTATTTTCCTCCCATCTTATTCCTTCTCCCTTTTTTATTCCCCTTTTTTCTTTTCCCATCTTCCTTCTTTCCTTTGGCTTCTTCCTTCTTCTGGGTTAATCTCTGTTTTACTTCTGACTTCTCAAATCTTGCTTCTTACTTCACAATTATCATCTTTAATTTCATATTTTCTCAGTACTCACATCTTACTTCTCATCGATTACGATTACTCTCATTTCTCACCTGTTAAATCTAACTTCTCAAAGCTCACTTCTCATTTCTAAGCATTTTTTTTAAACTTTTCATTTTCAACATCTCACTTTTTATTTCACAGTACTCACTTCTCACTACTCATTTCTAACTTCTCACTTCACTCTTTTCACTACTCACTTCTTACTTAGAACATCTCGCGTTTCACTTCACACTGCTTATTTCTCATTTTTCACCCTTCATATGAAATCAAACTTCAACCTTCCGCCCAAATGACCCTAAACCATTTTGAATGTTATCGAAATCAAATACACACCAAAATTTGATTAAAAAAAAAATCCAATTTTAGTTCCAATGGGATTTATTTTAATCAAAAATACATTTCCAATTATTTTCAAAGCACATCTAAATTCGACCTAAATTCAATTTCAATCCTAATCTAATCCAAACCAATAATTTAAGACGATCGCAATTATAATGCAATCTGGATGTAACTCGAGTTGTGGTTCCATTTGTCTTGATTTTTGGTTTCATTTGGGATTTTGGTTAAATTTAATAAAAAAAATCAAAAAATTTTACAAGTACTTGCTGATCTACTTTCCTTCTATACCCTGTCGTCCAGTAAATCCAATCTACATTCAACTCTCATTCAAAGACCAAATACAATAAAATCTTAATCCAATAAAAATTCTGGGAAAATTCATTACGGTAGCTCAATACACAAGAGAAACCCCAGCTGTTGATTGTTTAACAAGTTTTGATATCGTTTATATTCGGTTTTAGTTTTACTAATGCCTGCTTTTTCCTCTTTTTCAGGTAAGAATTCATCAATCAACATATTTCCACGAAGCTTTGAATTGAATGGGTAAGCAATATTCATTTGAGAATAACGTTGTGGATCATTTATTCTTATATATCATCCAAGAACATCTAATTCTCTTTCTCTTTTACAAAACCATTATTTCTATCGAAACAGAAGCCCGGCCTTTGCCACTCACAAGCATAAAAACAATCTGTACAAAAGAACACCCAATCTAAATACCATCAAGTGGCTTTTATTAGCAAAAAGGCTCGGCCATGTTCAGCATACATATGTAGGAAGTCGGTTTGTTCCGAAACGGTTTATAACATCAATTTGCTTTTCCTCCCAGTAGGTATCTTCCTTCCAATCACGCGCGGGAGGGTCCACAATGGGTTGGAGTGGAAGCAAACCGAGCAACTAGCGCTAGTCTTGCATACTGCTCGGGACCACCAGAAAACATCCGAAGGATATTTCCCCTCAAAACAACACTTCTGGGTGGTTGGACTATCTCTCCAATGGACATCGCTACACTACAAGCTCGTTGTTCGTTTTCATATTGCAACTACGTAGTACAGAAGAAACCTTCCATGTGAAAGGGGGGGGGCGATTTGTAGCAGACAGGCGGACGTACTCCCACAAACATTTATCCACAGCAAGAATGGGTGGTTTCTTTATGGGGGAAGAAGAGAAAGTTTTCTACCGTGTGGGATCTATTTGGCGCCTGAAGCAGTTCAGCCAATGGTTCTTAGAAGAATCCATGAAGAATGAACTTAAACAAGCATAAACGTTCAATGCTTGAAGTCGAATTTATTTATTTTTCTTTAAAGCTGCAATTTAGTCATGGTTAACTTGACTCTATTTAACTACAATAATTAATCAACCAGATTTTAATGAACAACTTGATTTTTCGATATGACTCCTTGATATTTTTATATGCTTACATGTACAGATTTCGATCCGGCACGGTAATGTAGATTCATTCTAGTGGAACTGATTCACCTACAATATGAACATTTGTTTTGCTGTTAGTTTCAAAACATGTTTAAATTAGATGAAAGTTTATCCTACAGAGCTTGTTGAATTGCTCGTAGGATTCTTCGGAGCTTCAGAATTAATTTCCGGGTCTAATCTCTGATAATCTGATCTGTTACATGTTGACCCTTCGTCATGAGTAAATGTTGACGAAACCACCATGGAAATATGGAAATATCGATATGTTGAATTTGAAATTCATGTTGATCGATTGAGAGGGACCATCCCAGTAATACAAACATTGTTTTTAGTAAGCATAGAAGTGAAAGTCCGCTTAATTGATCTTGGGAAAAGGCTATCGAATTTAATGGTTGTTTCTGGAGGGTCGGATTTCAACGGATATTGTAACTATTACAAGGAGAAGCCAATAATCCTACAAATACATGGATAATGCATGACCTCTGATGTTTTTAAAACAATTACCATCAATAATGGTGATTCACCACGCACGCACGAATGGCCAACGGAAATGGAGCAGTCGGAACCCTTCCCAACAATGACACAACAACAACGATCCCACATGTTTTCATTTACTTTTCTCAAATTAATGCGACACGCAATGCCTAGATCCCATTTCCATTATTATCACAGCCCAGTATAGACGTTATCATCATCGTTGTCGTCGTCGTCGTCGCCATCCATCGCGGGTTGTTTTCCTTTGTTTCATGTAAGATGTGGACCGATTCGACGACGATGGAAGGCGCCATCATTTATTTATGGGAAAATATTTATGCATTATTTATGTACATATATGAACGTGAGAGCGTTGCAACGACCGCCTGTTGCAAAAGTATGCCATTACAGGTATGGTAGTTCCATAAGTGCTCCGCTTCAGTAAAAGTATGGCATCTCAAACCGACACGGAGGCCTGTTTGGTAAAGAAGTGATAGCATCCCCCGATGTACGAACAGGCATCGATATGGTACGTTGCTTGTGTAACATGCCTATTCTTTTCAAAATAATACATATGAATTATGAAGCAACTTGTTTTCGGATTCTGAATTAATTTTATATGAAAGGAGATGAAATGTTCGGCCTTCGAAAATTATTCTCGCAATATTTTAAATCTTCTATTCATCTTTGTATGCGTGTTTTTAGAATTCTCTTTACAAACCCCATCTATCAAGTACTTATCTTCCTAAGTTTAACTTTGATTGTATAGACCGAAAGCTCGCGGTAGATTGCTTAATCAATCGATGTTCGAATACTAGGAGTGCTGTAAGTACTTCTCTTTATCGAGTACATTATTCTATGAGGATTAAATTGACTCGAGTTGAACGAATATTTCCCCTACAGATGCTTTGCCATTTAACCATTTGCTGTTCGACGCTTTGACACTAAGTAATTGGAGATTGTAGAAAATAGTTGGACGCAGCATAGCGAACATTTACAAGTAACAAAATTCCAAACAGCCAGCGTGACTTGATAAAATAAAATCTTTATCTAACCGGCGCATCGAATCGTAAACCTCTTGATCTGCAGGCCCTTTTTTCCCTTGAGCAAGGGTAAACGGAAATCTGCATCCAGACACCTGAGGAGGTTAACCCAGGTAGTGTGTGGATGGGTATGTCATGTAACTCTTACCCGACCCACTAAAACCAAAACCCTTTCGTCAGTCTGTACGCCCGGCCCGCAATTAAGCAATACACCAGGGGGGGGACTATTGAGAACGCTCACGCCTATGCTAACGCTCTTGACGTTAATACACACAACATCGACTTCAAGAGTGGTAACCTCACCACCCGTCGATCGCAAGCTATGATAGTAACCTAGCGATCCGTATCATAATCTCACGTTGGAGACGAGCACCCCGGCAACAACCACCGTGCATGAACCGCAATGACCTCTTTATCTACATACGGAGGCCCTCGCAGCCCACCCGCGACATGTTGGTTGTCGGGGTGAACAAAGTGTTCACTGCATCACAGATGCCCTTACTGCATTCGTTGGTTTTGTTCAAGACGCCACCTCTGCTGCAGTTTCAACATAATCTGTTGAGATGCAGTGTTCACCGCATTCCATATAACTTGCTCCCGGCACATCCTCTCGACGAGGTTGTCCGGGGTTGTATCCATACCGCTGACAAGAAGCATGGCATTGCGTTCTACGTCGAATCACGGGCATGCGAACATCACATGCTATGCCGACTCTACCTCACCTACACATTCTGAACACTCCGCAGAGTCTGCGAAGCCAAACCTGTTTTTTTTTTTTACAAGGGAGAATGCATTTACACACTAACCCAGTACACGTGCATTGTAGTTGCCAAACTACCACACGGAAGTGTACTGGAGTGTCGGACTCGACCATACCGGTAATACCGATTAAACTCCCTTGGGCTCCACCATCGTTTCCCCCAGGAACTACCTCCCAGTACTACTTCTGGGGGATGGCAGTACTAAACGTACTCGCTCATTCTCGCTCACACAGGCACCCGTCCCATGCGAGACTGACTTGGGTGCTCGCTCTATCGCACCCTCAAACACACCCTACATACTCTGTTGCACCTCTGTCATGCCGTGTGGGTCTAGCTTGTGTGCCCACCCTTCTCATGCCATGTGGGTCTAACTTGTATGCCCACCCAAACCCTTGATTCATGCTCATGCACTCCATGCTTGCACACACGCTAACGCTCCTATGGGTCTGACTTGTGTGCCCACCCTTCCCAAGCCAAACCTGTGTAGGATTTGTAAAGCAACCATGTTCAGACAACACCTGAGATATGTGGAATTTGACCTGACCATAAGAGCGTAAGAAACTTGGAATAAGGCAACCTGCATTCCCGCGTAGCTTTTGCGTAACCGAACCGCCGATTCCTGGATCTCGACATTGCACTGATCTCTCAGTGGGTCGACCAGGTCTCTGGCCTCGGTTACTTCATCCAGGCCCTTGCACTTGATGTTCGAAACTGGGCAAAAGGCTCTTACTTGAACCCCATCACCCAGGACCTCCTCCGTCAACTTTTTGTACTCAGAACTTTTCTGAGCAGCATCCCGCTTCAAGACGTGAATCATCTCGCCTTTCCGCGTCCTTCGGATACAGTTGACATCCCCTCCTAGGCCAGAGAGTTTGTCGTTAACTCTCTTGGCCTTCAAGACTTCGGCGTGTAGCTTTTATCGTCAGTACTGAGAATAATCGCCTCGCCTCTGTCTTTACGCTTACCACTGCCATTGGAAGGCGCATCCGTCTTCTCCTGGGCTCTATCCTTCTTAACAGTGGTGCGCATCGCTCCACCTCCACCACAGTTGTTTTCAGGTTCGCCTCCTGCGTAACCTTACTCAGCTTCGGAGTCACCCTTGTCACGGCCATCCTTCTGCGGAGTTCCTCGATCTGGCTCTCCACCAACCGTTTACCTTCAGACAGGAGGCGAATCTTCGATCCCGCCTTCTCTTTTTCTTTTTCCGCCTGCTTCCGCTCCTTAACAAGTTTGCGGAGTTCTCTCCGCATTCTTGCTGGCCTCTAGTAGGGACCTCCATTCCGACTTGGCCTCTACTACTAGGGCACAGAGCGCCTGCACAGCAAGTTTCAGGTCCTTGCTGTAATTAACCTCACAGATAGAAAAAGTTGTTGAAATTTACACGAAAGTAATGCACATAAAGGGAATGCCAAAAAGAGCGTAATATTAACCGTTATTTTCGCTTGAATGTATGCATTGATGGAAAAGATTCATGTATGCTCAGAATAGTGTAATTCTCCACGCCTGTATTTTTTACACGCCGATTAGTTTTCATTATTTTTTTCTGTGACGGTTGTCCAGGAACGACATGATTGCAGTTTTTGTTGGTTTCGCTGAATTCATTTCTAGTGGGTCCCCCTTGCGGCTGCTGTCGAATCCTGCTGGTGTAGTCGTCTTCGCGATCCCATGGTTATCTATACATACCTTGCGGCATGCAGGGAAGCCATGCGAGGGTTGAAACTTTCGTGTTCAGAGCCAGATCAGTGCTAATCAGGAAAGAGCTTCTGAGCCCACTCCCACTCAGCTGCCAGCTGAGCGTCAAGATTTTACCGCGTGCGACAAGGCCCGCCACGGTTTTAGGGTACGAAAGACAGCCTGGCCGTTAGCTCGTTTGGGTCGGTGCTACCAGACTACCAGCCCTCGCTTTCACAATATTTCAATACCCAGATACAAAGTCCAATAACACGCAACCAGTATACCATAATCAGGGTCTTACTGGTATCAACTCTGATGTGCCAGTGGCACTCCCTGGGCTTGTGCTTTTGAAGCGCCAAACAGTCGCTTTGATAGAGTCTACTTACGGACACTTGTGGTTTTTCGGGAGGGATTTAACTGAGCCCACTGCTAAATCCCACCACGTCCTAGGCAGTTCTCCCTGACTCGCAGACAGCTGGAGACGGGTCGTCAAACCCTTGGACATAGTCCCTGCTGCCCCGGATCTGCAGCCCATGACTTTCTTCTTTCTTCTTCTTTCTTCCTTCTTTCTTCTTCCTTCTTCCTTCTTCCTTCTTCCTTCTTCCTTCTTCCTTCTAACTTCTTCCGCCTTTTTCCTTCTTCCGTTCTACTTATTCCTCACTTCGCACTACTCACTTCTCATTCGGCCTAATGGCCATTCGGCCTAATGACCATTTGGCGTATTGACCATTCGGCCTAATGACCCAGCATCCACATTGCATAGCTCGACAAGCCATGAAGCAATAGAAGGACTTGCCTTTGGAAAATTTTGATGTCATGTCCATAAAACTCGAAAAAAAAATATAACAGGACTAAGATATTGAAGTTTTAGTAAATCCTATAAAATCATGGTTTCAACGGTTTACTAAATCTTTAATATCTCAGCACCGTTATAATATTTTCACAACACGAAAACTTTTCGAAACGAAACAAAACGAAAACTTTTTATGAAAACTTTCGAAATAAAAAATATTTCTTGAATAATAGTGGACAAAGTCCAAACAAAATTTTCGAGGTAAATTTCTGCGAAAATTGCCGAAAAATGCATTTTTATGATATTGAAATGGTTCTAGAGGCCATATAATTGCATAATACCAACTGAATTACCATGTACGATACTCATTATGGTCCACAGAAAAATCAAAAAATATTTAACGATGAAAAAGGTGATTAAAATGTGGCGAATACAGCCAATATATGGCAATAAGTGGAAAACAGATTTTTCGAAAAAACAGAATCGCTCTGTCGGAACCTCTAATCTATTTTTTAGAATTCTGGGTTGTTCTACAGAAATGCTCCAGATGCGAAAATCATTCAAATAAGATTTGAGCACCATGACTTTTCAAACATAGTGTTTTTTGGGACACCCTACTGTACCGATGTTTTAGGGTAATTATCCATTATTTTATCTTTCGATTTGGCGAATGCATTAAACTGCTAACAATAGGTATTTTCTTCTAGTTGATTCAGCTTGTTCAGCTGCACAGAAAAATCGATACCATTCATCGAAACCAATTGAAAAATTCAAGGATTCACTCAAGAATCGAACTCAGGTTACCAATCCTATATCTGTGATCAGCAGTCCAGCTGGACAAGTCAGAACGCAAAGTTTTTGAGGTGATTCAACCACGAGCTTAAAGCGGCATAAAGAAATAAAAAGTATTCATAGTCCACCTGACCACGAATCACAAAACTTTTGCAAAGTTCCATAATCTAGAGGAGGAAAATTTTCCGCCCACTTTCCTTCATACTTCATAGGTCATGCAAAAGCAAAACCGGTGACAACCGTAAATCATAATCTTTGTCTTTTCTCTTAACGAACCCGCAGGAAGTTACAAGTCCTAATCTAGCTAACTAACTGGCTTCATTCTGCAAATGAAGGACGCTAGGAAGCACGCGGAAGAACACAAACACGTGACTCACGTTGGCCGGATGCGCCGCAATGGCTCAGGGTGTTGGTTTTTGTTCAGCTCGCGTCCTAATTGCGTGCCTAATTAGGCATACAATTACTTCTTAGCATAAATCATTAGCATTAATTTGCGACTAAGCCGTTCGGGCTACGGTTTACCACCCGGCTGATGTTGATTTTCACACCTCAAATGAGAAAGTGGGTATTTGCTTAGCGCAGAAGACAATGTATTGCTGTCCTCCAGGTGGATAATTTGAGCTGTTGAATTGTGCAGATTTGAGCCAGTAAGGTGTACTACAACAAAGGTACATTATGTAAGTGTTGTAATCCATGGGGCCTAAATAAGTGATCAGATCCTAAGTTATGTTATCTGTTAATAGAGAACATTTAATTTTTAATATGGCATTACAATTTTCCTGGCGAATTTTGATGATACCTCATATTTGCCTCATTAAACTCGACTTTTTACAGTTAAACCTTCCAAGCAATAACGTCACTGGAACTGTGCTATGATTGTTAGTAGTAGCTTTCCAGAGATTAAAAACTTTCCTCCACTTCTGCTCACTTGGAACCCGCATTCGTTGTTCACAATTCAACGCTGTGTAGAAACCATCGATTGAGAATGGCCGATTTTAATAAAAGTTTCTTCTCTACTTTTTATGGCGTTCGGGAGTTTAATTATACAAACAGCTTCCGCATTTCAGTGCAGCTCCTTCCATCCAAGGGTTATAAAAACAAGTCCGAGGACTCTAGCATCCCATTGAAGAGGAAAGTATCACGAGTATTTCCTTCATCACCTTCCATCATTCTTCGGTCGTGGAAGGGTCTCCTATTGAAACTTTTCCAATCTAGCGAGCCCTTCCCACGCGTCGTCGTGTCGAATCGAATGCCTTGATAGGGCGACGGTAGCTGGTCGAGTTGAAGCATGAATGAATGGCAGGTTCTCTTATCAATGGAAACTGCGGGGAGAACGGCCGTCGCCCCCATCCCGGATGATGGTGATGGATTTGTCATCGGCATATGCCAAACGATTTCACATGACACAACCTACACGAGGCATTGCGATGCGATGTGTTAGTGCCTTCCCTATCTAGGTGTCCTTTTTGTTACCTGATGAAGTTCCATTGAACAGCAAGCATCATTCATCGTGCGGGTTTGGTTCACGCTGCCTGGCCCCACTGCGGAAGGATATATCCACCGCCCCGACGACACCTCCATCAAGACTAAGATGCGATGTCACGATCGAGTGTATTAAGTTGCATTTCTCGCACCCCATTAAGATTCAACTGTGTGGTCCGTGTGCGAACCCTTTCTCTGTAGCCCGCATGCATGATGGCGGGAAAAACATGGTAACGTTGAATGTCTTGAAAGATGTGCAGAAAATGCATTTAAACAACTTCTTCTGCCGTCGTCTTTGCCAGAAGATGTGCAATGCTGGTGGAAAGATTGGCATTGGCGTGGTTAGAAGTTTGTAGAATTGGGAGCAAAGAAACTTCTTTTATTGTCATTTTTATTTTGTATTATGTTCCTTAAAGAAATCAAATGTATATAAATCAAAGCAACAAATGAAAATTGATGAAAATAATATAACCTCTACATCTTACTAGTCCCAATTTATATTTCTCTGATGCTTTTCACACTCAACCGCTTAGCTTTAGCTTAGCTTTTGGCGTCACTTATTGGGTCGTAAATCGAGTTTTGCTTAAATTACTATTTTCCCACTTTATTCATTGATCTTTGGATAATTTTAAATACTCAATTAATCATAGCAATCCAAAGACCCATGTTATTATCGCATGTTCTAGGTCCTTCCAAAGCTCCCATGCCTTAACGCATAAACTAACATCTATAGATATTTTTGATATGGTACATGCTTCCAGCGGTTTGGATTAATATTCCTAGCGAATCTTTAATCAACATTGAACATGTCTTCAATATGTGTTTTATTCCAGGCCATCCAAGAATTCCAAGAACTGGAGTACAGGCCTCAGAAATGCAACATGCTCTAAGTGATCTTCTTCTTCTTCTTCAATGACTCTACATTCCAACTGGAAATTTTCCTGCTATTAAGGTGATTATACAATTAAGCCAGAAATCGGCCATTTTGTAAACCACGTGCTTTTCCAATGTTTTTTTCAAGAGCACGAGATAAAAGGTCCATAACGCGAATGGGGCTGAAATAATGGTAGATCGTTTGCTTAGTTATGCTGAACAATCATATTTTGAGTTTCGGCACTGTACGAAAACTATTACGCCAGATTTGGGCTTTAGGAAATGTATGTAAATAAATGTGTGGTGAATTTGAAATTCACCACTGGCTTCATTCTATAATCACCTTAAGCTTAGTATTCTATTAGCATTTCCTCAGTTAATAATTGAAAGCTTTTCTATGCCCGCCATTGCATGAGTATGTATCTGCCAAATATAATGGACACACTTATGACAGGGTGTCGAGAATGATAACAGACCTTTGAGTACGCGTCACGACATCAAGGCCTAAACTCCAGTGAATTTTTGAATGTACTGAAAAACAACAATTGTTGAACGCTCATCCAATTCAATTCCATGGATCACAATCAGTATAAACATAATAACGATCAAAATAGCAAAGCAAATAGCTCTCAAGGAGCTGAAAGTCCATATTTGATACAATGAATTATTGGTTGAACTGGGTTGCAAAATGGATCACAAGGGTATCAACCATTCTTAACTCTCTACCGCCCAAGTACATTGATTATTATTTGTAATTTTCAATTGTTCTGATTTCGAAAAGTTTTTGATGTCGATCAATAAAATAAACTTCAATGCATGTTTAAATGTGGTTTAAAATAAATTTTCAAAATTCTACGCATTAATTAAAAATTATTTGAAATTGGGTATTTTTTTGTTCCTCTGTGTTTTCGCTAGTATACCTTTGAAGAGTGAAATATTTATAATTTAGTATTTTTCCACATCTAACCTTATTGAATAGAAGCCTATAGCGGAGAAAAACACACTTGAAACGTTATGACCCCGGGATTTCTTGCTGTCCCGGAAGGGAACTAGCCTAGACCCCAAGCTGCTGGTCTGACCAACGGCAGCTTCCGGGTTGGGCGCAGAAGGCCTCTTTTATCCCGGGTCTCAGGGCGTGTGAGCGTGGGGAATTTTCGAATGGTGGGGATCCTACCTAAAACACGGTACTTTACCTTAGAGTTTTATTACGCTATCCGAGCGGGCGAGGATTTACACTGGTGGTCGGTGGTGGTCAAAATTTCTCTTCCACACCGACAGCACTGGCTGCACGTATATCGACAGAAAGCTGGACTGGGCGGTTCTGGACACTGCCAGTTCGAAGACGTCCTTGGTGTTACTCGACGAGTATGGCCGAACCGCTAGATCGGAAGGGTCAATAGTTGGAGTGACGGAGAAAGTGGCTCACACGAGGTTGCAGGATGACGATGATAAGATGGCGGTCGCACGTTCACCTCACTTGGTGGGAGCTCCATCGGATGTTTGACAAGGTGGGAAAACGAGAACCTGTAGCGGCGTCGCTCGACAGTGCGCCCGGCAGAACCGAGTTGATTTCGGTGCACTCTAGGCGGGAAGTTGGACACGGAGATGCATGAATAATATTTCGCAAGCAGTAACCTGGAGCTGGTAACGGAGCGCCGGTCACGGCGTTGCACGGTGGAGAGTCGGGTAGAAACGTGCCGGTGCACTAGAAGCGGGAGGTTGGACGCGTAGAGCTATACAGTCACTTTCATCGTCCGGAAACTGATCCGGTCGCAGGCCGCCGGCTGGCACTAGGGCTGCACACGTTCGATCGTCGGGAAAATGCCCGTAGATGCTAAAGCTTTCCGAGCTGAAGGTTAGGTGGCGAGTTGTTGCCGTAGCACAATTTCTCTCACTCGAAGTACTCGCGATGACTTTTTCGGGTCTCGGTTTCTCAACGCGACATTCGCACTTAAGTTGGGAATAACTGATTTTATCCCAAGCCAGATTATAAAAATCACGAATCTTTGCTTCAAAACTTTCGGACTAACCACTTCCAAATTGGTTGTGCGTCGTCTGCCGAATGATCGCCGTTTTCCGTCTTTTTCCTTTTCTCACTATACTCAGTAGCCTGGATCCCGCAGTGTGGGTTAACGGCGAATATTTCCGCATCGCCGGGGTAGCTTGCTTTTGGTAGCCGAATTCAGCTGTCACCCACCGTGCAGAGATACACCGTTCATGCATCGCTCGCTCGTTTGAAATGACGGTTGCTAAATTTACAATCGTTTCCCTAAATTCCCACACCAGCCGTACAGCAAGTGAATGTTACCGTTCGGTAACACACTCTAAAATATTTTTCCAACTTCTCACACAAAAAATAAAATAATAACACTGAAAATTTCAGATAGATTCAAGAAATTCTTTCATTGGATGTAAAACTCAAAAAACAAAATTCTAAAAAATCCAAATGTGAAATTGATGAAATCACGAACTAAAATTTTTTATTGCATCGTTTTTAAAAAGCAAAATAGTGATTTTGAGCGAAAACAAAATTTGGGTTGTAGAGGGTAAAAAGTTATTAGAGACTTCTGGTTTTGCGTGTAGAACTTGATTCTTGTGCTCCAGGGAATTCTTCGATGACTTTTTGAATCAAAAAGAACACAAACTATTGTCGAAAGAGAAAACTATCCTTTTGCTACGCGTGAACACCTAAGACTTTAAGGATGATGTCTAGATACGAGGGGTATATTCCAGTAATTCTTGGAGCACCTGGAGAGTAACAGTTATTGGAGGCGTATTTAATTTGGTCTAATAGATCCAATAGGGCATGAGCCATTTTCAAAAAGAGATAACAAACCTTTGGTCACGTGTGTGGGTTTCAAGGCCATTATTCCAGGGAATACTTGGATGTCCTTAAACGCAAGGTTATTGAAGGCGTTTCCAATTTAATGTCATGGATCAAATAGAGCAGTGTAGACCTTAATAGGCCTTAAAGCCAGGGAATTTTTGGATGACCTGGAAAAGAAAAGCTATTGATGGCGTATCCAATTTGGTTGACTATATCAAATAGGGCATAAACCAATTTAAAAAAAGATATCAGCCCCTTTAGTTACGCAAGTAGAACTCAAGGCCTATACTCCAGGGAAATCTTGAAAGACTTGAAACGGAACAGCTATTGAAGGCATATCCAATTTGGTTTATTGGATCAAATAAGAACTGAACCATTTTCAAAAAGAGATAACAGCCCTTTGATTGCGCGTGTAGATCTTAAGGCCTGTACTCCAGTGAATTCTTGGATGACCTCAAACGGAACACTTATTGAAAGTGAATCCAATTTGGTTTCCTGCATCAAATAGGGCATGAACTATTAAAAAAAACATATCAACCCTTTGGTTATGCGTGTAGACCTCAAGGCCTATTCTCCAGAGAATTCTTGAATGACCTGAAATGGAACAACTATTTATGGCGTATCCAATGTGGTTAACTAGATCAACTAGGACATGAACCATTTTTTAAAAGAGATAACAGCCCTTTGGTTACGCGTGTAGAACTCAAGGCCTATACTCCAGAGAAATCTTGGAAGACTTAAAATGGAACAACTTTTGAAAGCATAATTGTCCAATTTGGTTGGTTGGATCAAATAGGACATGAACCTTTTTTTTTAAGAGATAACAGCTCTTTGATTGCGCGTGTAGATCTTAAGGCCGTAACTTCAGTGAATTCTTGGATTACCTGAAACGGAACAGTTATTGAAGGCATATTCAATTAGCTTTAATGGATCATATAGGGCATGAACCATTTTGTTCGTTTATTTGGTAGGCTCAAGCGTGTATAACACTTTACGGAGCCACGGTTTATTGTAATATGTGCAATCCATTTCATTTTATTTTTAAACTAGTAAGATAGGGAGATGGTTCTTAGGGTTTCTAAGAGTACCTTCTTATATGATTACTTTTGGGCTGTCGTTATAAAAATCTGATTCGGGAGGCTATACCCCACGATACATTTATTTTAAAAAGCTACAAACGCGGGGGTTCTGATGGTTCTGATGATGCATTTCAACTTGTTCTACACAGCTGTGCAGTCCCCAACACAAAATGAGCGAGAACAAAACGAGAATCATCACTTCTCTGTGGGGGCTGCCTATCCGATTCTGTTTTTTCGCACTTGTATACAAGTTTGATAAATTTGTTATCATGGCTTGTTATGATTCGGAACAGTTTTTGCCCTTCTTTTATCGTTATTCGTTATCTTTTGAGAACGGTTTCTACATGTGAGTAATTGACTTTAAAAGTGAATTTTGTTCTCAACAATATTTGCGAACGAAAATAAAACCAATCTAGATAGACATTTTTTTCAGTAATCGTCCTCGAATCTAGCATTTAATTGCTAAATTTTCGTCTAAAACTGAATCCGCGCCAAATCCGCGTGATTTAATTAGTTAAAAAGTTAATTGGTTAAAAAAAGAAATTTAAACAACACAAATCAAAGGCAAATCGCCCCCACCAAACACATAGTTTCTGGCGCCATTTTTCTGCGTGTAGAACATAATAGCATCAAAATTAAGTGCAGAATAATTGCAAATTGCGATTAATAAAGTACGATAAGCGGAATACAAATGAAAGGCATCGCTCCTCAAGGTTCGTATTTAACTATTTACAGTAGTAGTTTAGACTTCGGTTCAAGAGGTGTTGCTTTAATTCATTATTTAATCACATTTTTGTAATTTCTAATGCGTAAATACACAACACTTTGAAAATAAAGGCCTTCTTGCTCCTGTATCAACGGTAAATAATAATAATAATTATTATTATTATTATTATAGAGTTTTGGCACTTCCTCAGCAAGCGTGCTGGGAATTTTCACCTACCCCGGGCAATCTGAATGCCAAAGGGGATTAGGCTCTGTGGATCTCATTCGCCGGTTGACTTAAAATCCTATAATAAACGTTTGCACCGGATGTATTAGTTATGGTGGTTCAGGAATCTTCTTACGATGCTGCAAGTTCCAAGAACCACTGTCTTTTGGATGCTATGGAGGTTATGAGATAGTTCCAGCTCTCCTAAGGATCTCAGAAGAGATTTCGGGACGATTCCGGTTGCTGAGATAACAACTGGAATTATACGCACGTCCTCCAGGTGCCACATCTGCTTCAACTCCTCCGCCAAGTCGTGGTACTTCGTTATCTTGTTGGAGAATGTTGTTTGGACATTATGGTCTAGCGGTACAGCAATATCGATGAGGGTTACCCGCTTCATCCTTTTGTCGTAGACCACAATATCGGGCCGATTGGCACGAATGAGGACATCCGTTATGATCTCGCGATCCCAGTACAGCTTCACGAAACTATTTTCCAGAACCGGGACAGGCACATATTTGTAGTAGGCGATAAACTGGTTAACCAAGTTGTGCTTTAAAGCAAGCTGTTGGTGCACAATCTTGGCTACTTCGTTATGACGACCGAGATAGGCTGAATCAGCTAAGGCTGAACACCCGAACACGTCTCTCCTACTGAATTGCACTTCCCGCAGCGGTCCTCCACGTTTTCGTGCAATATATAGTGCCGATAGTTCTTCGTCGCAATTACCCGGCCCTGGATGGCTACCATGAATCCTTCTGTTTCCGAGAAGAGTTCACCCCGCACCAGCCACGTATTCGACGCCGCTTTGTCGATATATTCCAGCTCCAGTTGATGGGGGTGCGTCCCATGTAACTCCTTCTGCTTCCACGATGCGATCATCTCGTCGACAGATTTGATGTCGCAATTCAGCTGATAGTCCTCCTGCGCCAGATGCAGGGCACTGAATCCGTGGTCAGCTTCACACACAGCGCGATAGATTTCGTGGCGGTTCTGGCTTTCCACGAAGTATCTTCGCAACTGCTGGATCTGGGAAACACATAGTGTTTGTATATCGGTGACGCCTCTTCCTCCTACTGTACGTGGCAGGGTGACTCTCTCAATGGACGATTTTGGATGGCGCATGCGATGCTTAGTGAACGCCACTCGTACTGCTCGTTCTAACGCCTCCAAGTCAGTCTTGGTCCACTTCACCACCCCGAAACTGTATGTCAACAATGGCACAGCAAACGTGTTTATCGCCTTCACCTTGTTGCCGGCCGACAAGAGGCTCTTCAAAATACCATTGACACGATGCAAGAACTTTTCCTGCAGCTCTTTCTTGATTGTCGTATGGCGAATTCCTTTCAGTTGCAGGAAACCTAGGAACTTGTACGTTTCGCCTTCAACCATGTTTCGAATCTCCTCCTGTTCGTTGACGCGGAAACTGTCGGCATCCACCAGGTGACCCCGGTGTAGATGTATGGATCGACATTTATCGATACCAAACTCCATCCGGATGTCGTTGCTGAATACCGTTACAAGCCGCAGAAAATGGTGCAGCTTCTCCACAGATTCCGCAAACAGCTTCAAGTCGTCCATAAAGAAGGTGTGGGTAATGTTTGTACTCCTTTCCCCACTCTTCAAATGATAGCCATAGTTGTGTTGGTTGAGTGCTCTGCTAAGAGGGTTCATGGCAAGGCAAAACCATAGAGGACTAAAGGTATCGCCTTGGAATATGCCCCTCCTGATGCTGAGAGTCCTGGACCGTAACACCTTTTCTCCGTCGGTAATGTGTAGGGATGTGCTCCACATCCCCATAGCGTGCTGCATTAGCCTGATGACGTTACCGTCTATCTTATACAACTGCAGTACCTTAAGAAGGTACGAGTGAGGTACTGAGTCGTATGCCTTTTATAGTCGATATACGCCATGCTCAGGTTTCTTTGCTTGTGGGTGGCCTGCCCAACAACGACTGCATCAATGATGACCTGATCCTTGCAGCCTCGTGTGTTACGTCGACAACCTTTTGTTCCTCGGTCATCAGGTTGTTGACGTCGCAATGGTTCTGCACCCTCCTCGCTATTACCGATGACAGCACTTTGTACAGACTCGAAAGGCACGTTATTGGTCTGTACTTGGCTGGGTTCAAAGTGTTCCGATCCTTCGGCAGAAGATAAGTGACACCCCTAGTGATGAATTCCGGTAGCTGCCCGGGGTTATCTAGTACCGTGTTGAAGCATTCCGCCATCCGCCCGTGGACCGTTTTGAGTTTTTTTAACAGAAATTATGCACAAAATCGGGTCCTGGTGCAGCCCAATTCCTGGTATACCGAGTAGCCTCACGTATGTCTTGGGCGGTCACGTTGATAGCGGTCATGTCTCCAATTCCACCACAATATTGCTCTTCTTCTGCCATCCACACCCCATCGCCGTTGTGTATGACGGGGTTCTCCCATAGATTGGACCAAAACTGCGTGACTTCTCCAATCTCCGGAAGGCCCTCGCCAAAGTCGGCTTTGTCGTTTCGGATGTGGTTGTAGAACTCCCTTTCGTTGATGTTGAACATTCGATTTTGCTCCTTCCTCTTCGAACATTCTCCATAACGTCGCAGTCGTTTAGCAAGAGCACTCAACCGCTGTACATGGGTGTCGAGGATCTCAGTTATGTTCGCCTCGGTGAGATCACGGAGTTCTGTGGGTTTCACAATTTCAGCAACATTCCGAACTAGCTTGTACTGTGTTAATCGACCAACCTTTGACCGCAGTGTGGCGATGCGGGTCTCCAGACGTCGCATCCACGCGGGTTTTCGTGCTTTGGGGCGTGCGCGTCCATCACTCTCACCTTGTGGGCGCGTTCGCAATCCCAACGTTCTTACAACAGCCACTGCAGCCGAATACACGATAAATTGCAGCTCCTCAAGGTTCTCCACGGTTTCCAAGTACTGTGGCAAAATATCCTGGTTAAGGATGCTTACTGTACTCGTCAACCGATAGGAGTACTGCAACTTGGGTATCCGGTGTCGGGACATGGGGTCTGTCCCACGGAACTGTGTAACTGCTGTGCCCATATGATTAGCTAGTTCGTCCTTCAATTGCTGTCGTTGCAATTCCACTGTTGGTCCTGGAGCGGCGGGTGCAATCGAATCGCGACGGTTACTTGCGATTGATGCATCCAACCCAACAGAACTCCTTCTCGACGTATCGCTCGATCTTGCCTCCTCCTCCTCTCCTAATTCCCTCTGCACTTCCCGCTTGATGTACTCTACGTCTTCTGGAGTCAGCATATTATGTGACATAATAGCTCTCTGGCGTGTGTACAACTTGTTCTGGTCAAGTTGGGGTGCAAACCGAGGGAACCTCTCATTGAACATCTCCAGCATCGCCGGTCTGCCGGACATATCCGTCTCCATCCTGGTGCAAACGTAGTAGCAACGGATCACGTACTGATTCATCTCCCTTGTCCACATGATCCGTTGCCGTCGGCGGCCCGCTAACGTGAGTGATTGACGTCGATCAACCACAGCAACATCAGCAGGTGCAGCATTGCCTTGGTGATTTCTTCTGCTGCCGTTTCTGTTTTGCCTTGTCGGCACGGGCTGAGCCCGATGACTAGAGGGTCGCTGTTGCACCTCTCCTTCCTCTAGCCGCTGGCCGCTCGCTCTGTCCCCCGTTCCAGGACCAGCTCCAGTAGGGGCTCCCTCCTCGGGCAATCGCATGGGTAGTATTCTTCTTGAGCGTAACTCCATATTTGGGTGTGCTTTCATTCCCGGAAGCTACGGGTTCTGTAAAGTTATTTAATTCTTTACAGTGCTAAATAGCTAGGTTCAAGTTATTATTATTATTATTATTATTATTATTATTATTATTATTATTATTATTATTATTATTAAATGAATTATTCATTTCAATTTTCCAGACCCTTTTCACATACTTAGGAGCTATGGAGGAGTATGAATTTTGATGCCCTACGGTATGTGCGGTCGTTGAATAAATAGATAAAGATTGCGTGCTTTCATGAAGGATGCAGAACGATCGCGTAATGATCCGAAATATGTTCTGCTTTGTGCGACCGGCAAATGAATTAATTAGTGTGTGTTCTATATTTCATGCTGCCATTCGAAGTAATTTCTTCTGCTATATGCGCCCGTTAACTTTATTCCCTAGTGCGCGTTTGGTCATATTTTAAATTACACGCCGGTTCAATAAGTAGAAACGTGAGTAGAATATTGTCAATACGCATATTTAAATCCCATCCCATAGATCGCATCGCTCACCGAAGTGAATCTAGATATAATATCCTTTAAAACAATTTATTTTACGGCTACGCAGTCTTTATCTGTAGAAACGAGTTTATTCGTTGCCCAACGTTTCGACGCGGGAATTGTGTCTTCCTCAGGGGGTAATTATTTGTGTCGTTTCACGTCTATCGAAACGACACAAATAATTACCCCTTGAGGAAGACACAATCCCCGTGTCGAAACGAATAAACTCGTTTCTGCAAATAAAGACTGCGTAGCCGTAAAATAAATATAAAAGTTACAGTCGATCCTGCATCAATAGTAATCCTTTATAACTAACACAATATACTATCCCAAGACAATCGTGGAGATGCAGAGGTATACTCGTGTGTGGCCCTAAATGGCCGGAACGAAGTTATGACAGCGACTCTCCGTGGATGCGTGTGCACGCCCCGGAGGTCCGATGTGTGAATCTATTAACACACGCTGAAGGCATTTTACTCAAACCCCACATTTTCCTTCTTCCCTTATTTAAAACGAAAAAAAACCGTGGGTCGCGAAAGATAAAACGTGATTCATACTTTCGTTGGGTGATTACCGAACAGCATTTACGATGCCAATGGCCTTCTTTTGTTTATTAAATACAATGACAATTTCTTTCAAAAACCATTCCAAATCTTACCGAAATGCAATCCAAAGCTAAGCGGTGTTGAACTTCATTATTACTTTTCTCATCTTCATAAGAACAACCTTATAAAGATGATAAAACCATGCTAATCCAAATTCAATTCAAATCAAATTCAATGCAAATTCAAATCCAATCTAAATCCAATTCCAATCCAAATCCAAATCAAATCCAATCCAAATCGAATCCAAATCGAATCCAAATCCAATCCAAATCCAATCCAAATCCAATCCAAATCCAATCCAAATTCAATCCAAATCCAATCAAAATCCAATCCAAATCCAATTCAAATCCAATCCAAATCCAATTCAAATCCAATCCAAATCCAATCCTATCCAAATCCAATCCAAATCCATTCCAAATCCATTCCAAATCCAATCCAAATCCAATCCAAATCCAATCCGAATCCAATCCAAATCCAATCCAAATCCAATCCAAATCCAATCCAAATCCAATCCAAATCCATTCCAAATCCAATCCAAATCCAAATTAAATCCAAATCCAATCCAAAGCCAATCCAAATCCAATCCAAATCCAATCCAGATCCCATCCAAATCAAATCCAAATCCAATCCAAATCCAATCCAAACCCAAATCCAAATCTAATTCAAATCCAATCCAAATCCGAATCCAATTCAAATCCAATCCGAATCCAATCCAAATCCATTCCAAATCCAATCCAAATCCAAATCCAATCCAAATCCGATCCAAATCCAATCCGAATCCAATCCAAATCCATTCCAAATCCAATCCAAATCTAAATGCATTCCAAATCTAATCCAATTCCATTCCAAATTCAATCCAATTCCAATCTAAATCCAATCCAAATCCAATCCAAATCCAAATCCAAATTTAATCCAAATCCCATCCAAATCCAGTCCAAATCCAATCCAAATCCAATCCAAATCCAATCCAAATCCAATCCAAATCCAATCCAAATCCAGTCCAAATCCAATCCAAATCCAATCCAAATCCAATCCAAATCCAATCCAAATCTAATCCAAATCCAATCCAAATCCAATCCAAATCCAATCCAAATCCAATCCAAATCCAATCCAAATCCAATCCAAATCCAATCCAAATCTAATCCAAATCCATTCCAAATCCAATCCAAATTCAATCCAAATCCAATCCAAATCCAAATACAATTCAAATCCAATCCAAATAAAATCCAAATCCATTCCAAATCCAATACGAATTCAATCCAAATTCAATCCAAATCCAATCCAAATCCTATTCAAATCCAATCCAAATCCAATCCAAATCCAATCCAAATCCAATCCAAATCCAATCCAAATTCAATCCAAATCCAAATCCAATTGAAATCCAATCCAAATTCAAACCAAATCCAATGCAATACAAAGCCAATCCAAATCCAATCCAAATTCTTACATTCAATCCAACTTTTAGTTTCGCATATTTTACACCATGGTGTACCATGGTGGTGGTTTGGTACGAATTTGGATTGAATTTGGATTGAATTTGGATTGAATTTGGATTGAATTTGGATTGAATTTGGATTGGATTTGGCATCAACTAGTACTGTTAGCCAATAGCTCCAAACTAATCTTTTGCATAATAAATTCGAACTTCCGAATAGCTTTGTAAAATCCGGCAACTTTATTAATTTTTCAAAGTCCAAGATATCTGATACTACAAGTAATCCCAATGGCTACTAAGTCAGTACATTCGAAGATAAATTTCAAGATAATATATTTGGCTTTCCGAACAGTTTCGAAAAGTACAGCATTGAATATTTAAAAGACTATTGTTCTTCCATTTACTTCCACTATTAACTTTTTTATGTATCAACAAGCAGATACGTATTTCGTTTCCTACTTGGAAACTTCTTCAGTGTTTGTTATCGACTAGTCGATAACAAACACTGAAGAAGTTTCCAACTAGTTTCGACTAGTCGATAACAAACACTGAAGAAGTTTCCAACTATGAAACGAAATACGTATCTGCTTGTTGATACATAAAAAAGTTAATAGTGGAAGTAAATGGAAGAATAATAGTCTTTTAACCTTGTAGCATTTCCCCTAAGACACTCTAAAAAGAAGTAATCATTGAATATTTCTCCATTTCTCTCGGCTTTCGTTATATCATAGCCCAACTGGTAGTCTCATGTACGTCGCCAAGTGGCTTCATGAAATCTAAATTTGTTTTAATCAAAATCAATGCTCGCAGGACTTACCGTAAATAGTAAACCATTTTCCGTTGGTCTTCCATACGCACCTTGTAGTTTCACAAACTCCAAAAAAAAAATTCGGGCGCCTTTCAGACACGCCTAGTAGTTTTCTAAACCACAAACCATTTGCACCGATCTTCTAGACGCGCATTGTAATTTTGCAAACCACAAACCAATTTCTTAAGGACTTCCAGGCTTGGCTTTGATGTTCTTCAAACCACAAATCATTTTTCAACGGTCTTCGAGACGCGTCTTGTGATTTTGCAAACCACAAACCATTTTCCGACGGTCTTCGAGACACGTCTTGTGATTTAGCAATCCACAAACCATTTTCCGTGGTCTTCGAGACGCCTTTTGTGATTTAGCAAACCGCACACCATTTCCGACGGTCTTCGAGATGCGTCTTGTGATTTTGCAAACTACAAACCATTTTCTGACGGTCTTCGAGACGCTTCTTGTGATTTGGCAATCCACAAACCATTTTCCGACGGTCTTCGAGGCGCGTCTTGTGATTTTGCAAACCACAAACCATTTTCCGATGGTCTTCGAGACGCGTCTTGTGATTTAGCAAACCACGAACCATTTTCCGACGGTCTTCAAGACGCGTCTTGTTATTTGGCAATCCACAAACCATTTTCCAACGGTCTTCGAGACGCGTCTTGTGATTTAGCAAACCGCAAACCATTTTCCGACGGTCTTCGAGATGCGTCTTGTGATTTTGCAAACTACAAACCATTTTCTGACGGTCTTCGAGACGCTTCTTGTGATTTGGCAATCCACAAACCATTTTCCGACGGTCTTCGAAACGCGTCTTGTGATTTAGCAAACCACAAACCATTTTCCGACGGTCTTCGAGACGCGCCTTGTGATTTTGCAAACCACACACCATTTTCCGACGGTCTTCGAGACGCGTCTTGTGATTTTGCAAACCACAAACCATTTTCCGACGGTCTTCGAGACGCGTTTTGTGATTTAGCAAACCACGAACCATTTTCCGACGGTCTTCGAGACGCGTCTTGTTCTTTGGCAATCCACAAACCACTTTCCGACGGTCTTCGAGAGGCGTCTTGTGATTTAGCAAACCACAAACTATTTTCGCGTCGCCTTGTGATTTTGCAAACTGAAATATATCACTCGTCACAATTTAACCACTTGATTTTAACTCACCACATGAAATCAGCGACAGGATCCAAAAAATAGGCTGGCAGGATCGCCGAAATGTGTGGCCCTAAATAGCCGGAACGAGGTTATGACAGCGACTCTCCGTGGATGCGTGTGCACGCCGCGGAGGTCCGATTAGACGAGGAAAAGTCATGGCTTGCTGCTCGCCGACTGAGACGCTGAAGGCATTTTACTCAAACCCCACAACTCGCGGTCTCTAGTAGCAACGAGAGCGGACATACAATCCTTCTCTTCCGGTCAGTCATATCGTAAGGACCTGGCCGGCGTCGTTATTGAGTAAAAATATCGTGTACATTGAAAATCGATAGCAAATTTATTTATTCCATTTATTTGGTTCTCTGTGCAATTTCGCAAATTCTGGCCAATCACGGAGTGTACTAGTACGGTCATAATGCTCATGCTCATGCTCTGATGACGTTGCTAGCTACACCGTGGGCCAGTATGGTGCTTCCTTCAATGATCATTGTTTTTGTTTCTATTTATTCCTAAAACCACTACTGGAATTATAGCACATAATATAGCTTCAGATGGGATATACCACATAGTAGTTTTCAGAAGGATTCATGAAAATGTACACAAATTCTAATCTTTGCAAAGGCAAAGGACTTAATTGCATTCATTTAATTAAGCTTCGCGCTTAAAGTTGTGATTCAATTGGTTTAATTATTCGAATTAAAATCATAACCACTAGGTTTAATGCAAACCTATAATGACCCCCACAACTCCAGCACCAATGCGCCCAAGAGAGTAAAAGTATAACCATATCAATTCTTTGAATTCGCAGGATGTTAGTGTTACTCTGATGATGGCAGCGCAAGCCCCGGAAAAGTTTTTGCGGCGTTCTTCCAATGGGCGAAACATGTGAGAAGTATCCTCAACCTCACTCTACCCGTATCCGTCACTATATGCACTGCTGCTGCTGCTGCTCGGCCCCAAGAGAATCAGATGCGGGTGCGGCGTTGATGCATGAAACACAAACACATCGTGTCAGTTGCCGAGATTTGCGAAACTGTGCTTCCGGTTTGCTGTACGCTGGTGCGGTGGTGGGCCTTCAATGCAATTTTTAACATTTCCTATCGAACTTGGAACGATGGGTCCACCCTGATCCTTAGGCAACGGCAGCACCGTGCTACCTTTGAAAATCTTCATCAAAAGGGAAAAAGCTGTTAAGCTCTCTCACATCGTAAGCCTCTACCTGCCGGCATTACATGGATTTTACTTGCCATGCAATATGACCGGCTTACACACCCCCAAAACACGGCGGCTGACGAGCGTCTACTCCGTCGCGTGAGCTTGAGCTATTGCTCCAATATGCTTTGAAGTATTAAGGGATGTATTACAAACCGTGGCGTGCTGGTGCGGTGTGAGCAAAACTTCGTAATTTGTCAATGTCAGATTCACTGCTCCAGCAATTCCCGTCGTACCGACGATGCCGGCTTGCTGAGCCTGGTTCAAGGGCCCGACTGGACTGCACTCGAATAAACGAGTTTTTAACCAAGTCTTGTTTTGCTTCCGGTTCAGCGATCTTTCGGCTGGAAGAGAATTTCTCCATCAATCTCCTCTCCAGTCCAGTGGAGAAATTAGTTGCGGGCTATTCGATAAAACGTTTCAATTTGTCCATATTCACCACAAATCGGTTCCACACACACATTTTCTTGCTCGGTTATTTTTGTCCCCAATCTTTGCATTATCAAGATGAAAAACAGATCATGGCCACTTTTGATGAATTGGGAATAAATTTATGATGAATTTGATATTGGGCTCTGGATTTGAGTTCACTTGATTTAATATTAACATTAATAAAAATTTTGCAGTTAATTTTGCAGTGTTGCATTTTAGCACACACATTTATTTTTTTTTTCAGATTACGGCAGTATTGACGTCAATTTTCAAGCTTTTCCTCTTGTTTAAAAACCAGAAGCCAGAACCCTCACATCCACGACCTACAGCAGAATCATATTATGAAAACTTCCGACAATCACTGGTAATCACTTTGAGTCAGTTACGTAAAATATCCCCCTAGTTCAATATTGACTCTGACCGAAAATCTGTACCCTTCTGCGAATATGAAGTCATCCCAAACCAATGTTATGCAAATGTGTACTATATTGAGCCTATTGAGCTTTGGAGCTTTCGTACTCTTCCATCGTCAGTCATAGCGCAGAACCAGTAGTGGCTTCCATCACACAGAGATTAGTCCTCATATATGCCCCGTTAGCAACGGATCACCTTTTGCTATCCGGAGTTCTCCATTTTAGTACCGTTTCGGCCTACACACTGCCCCAGTGAATTCCCGACAATTGGATATTTGTACAAACACAGACAACCTTTGAGGAATACTTGGTAATCCTCCAACATCCTACACTCAGGCATACAGAACATCAAACTTCAGTCAAACTCACTGGATGGCTACCAGAACGACACGGTTCAGCTCTCCAATGTCAAGCGCAGATAAACGATTCCAATCACACATGCTCAAACAACCTTGTGGCATCATATATCTATCTATCTGTTGTCAATGTGAAACTGCTGGCACTCATTGAAAGTGCGTGCTCCACCAGGGCTAACAGCTATGAAAATAAAAAGAAACAGGATTTCCACCCCAATCAGATCTTTTCCACTGAGATGCTTTTATCAAATCTGTGTCACATTCAATATTCAACTTCGAAATAACACTGACAGCGGATTTTTCTCTCTTCCATTACAGGTAACGTCCATCAAATATTCAGGACGTAACAAATCATCATATGGGTTATCATCTCGTGTCCAGGTAGGATTTGTCCCCCGTAAACGAGCGTGTGTCGAACAATGGTCGTTGGATTACTCGAGCGAGGATACCCTTTTCACTCTCAGAAGTCACACCAGCACGAAAACAAACAAATGCCATAAATCGCACCTGGGCTATCCAATTTGGGGAAGGTCCTCTATTTCACATCTCGGTACCTTCACCCGTAAACATTTGGATCACGTGGAAAACGTATTGAACCATGTCACGAATTTTTCGTCATTCTATTCATTATGGGGATTTTTTATTTGTTATTATAGTTAAGTTATTCTATCATATCTTAAAAATGCATTAGGATCCGTTAGTGAGTCATCCCTTTTTTACAGCACTAATGTTATTCATCCGCATGTACGGAACAGTGGGACCTAAAAAATCATAAATTCACGGGATCCCATCAAATGTACAGTCAGTGGCACGACAGTAAAACAAATCACACTGCAAAAAAATGGTTCCGCAAAGCGATGATTAATGGTAAAGTTCGCATGTCCCACAGACGTGCATGCCTACACCAAAAACTTCACTATCGTTGTCAACCAGAAGGACCCACATTTGCACATTGCTTTTTTACATTTAGTCCGGTTACGATGGCTGTCGGCCCAGCATTAGTTGCACAAAAAAAGTGAGCAGTTTTCCATCATTTCCTCTTGGGCTCTCTCTGCGAAACGGCACCGTTGCGTTGCTGTGTGGAATACGGCGGCGATGATGGATCTTCCTCATGGTGCCTAAATACACATCCACCGAACCGAGGACAGTACCCAGCATGTGTGGGAGAATGGACTAAAAAGCATCCGTAGGGCAACACATAAAGGTGCTCAGCTCATACAACATTCATATTAAAATGTTGTGCAAATTCGTCAATATCAATCCAACCTTTTAGTTGTCGAAAATCTGTGATAACATCAAGGAAATTTCTCCGTTTTTTACAGATATTTAAAAATTCGCCGTTTTGTTTTTGACACTGCTCTTCTTTCTATTCACAAGGCTTAACAACTAATATTGTGACTGTGGTCCCATAAGTTAATTTGTTTTGAGTATGATCAATTTGTAAACCATGAAATTTTAGGCCATCCTCCTCCATTGGTACGACTCTTCTATGTAATGCGTAGTGTCTTCTTTCAGGACCGTCGTCCATCCTGTGAAACAAAATACAACGTCATATGTGGGTATTACTACTGAATGCTGATTCTAGGTACCGCATACTACACGGTTTTATGATACGGTTAACTTATGCATAAAATGCGAAAATTTGCATTTTGGTTGGTTCTCGGTTGGCTACGTTTCGCTTTAAAAACAATTTTTTTGGGGTCCAGAGACCCATAGTGATTCATACCAATCAACGCTAACCAACGATTTAAGCAACTACCAGTGTGTCTGTTTGTTATAACAAAAACATTAGACAACTTCTTGTAGTAATTCTAAACCGTTTTGACGACTACAAGGTGTACTCGACAAGGAACAAAGTTCGATTGCAGCCATGATGTAAAAAGCTTGGTGAATGCATTGTTTACATCAAATCTTTATTAGATGTTTACTGCTTATTACATAGGGGAAAGTGGTCGGTTGTCGGCACCCTTTAAATCTTAACTCATAACTTTCGCCCAATTGAACAAAGTGGTGATATTTGCAAACCAATGGAAGCCTATAGGCACGTTCTTTGTGAGACGTCTGCTTCGCTGTGCTATAGGCATAAGCTAATAACTGGTGACGAAATTTGTTTTATTTTATCTATTAGATATTTTTTTTAAATAATTTTGTTAGGTGTTGATTTTATGCCATTTAGAAAAACGTGTTCGGTTGACTGCACCCCTAAAAACTATCAAAAATCGAAAAATATGATCTGATCGCGTCATGGCTAAAAATATCAAGATTTATTATGTAAATGGCAATGATATTTAAGAACATTGTGGGATACTCCCGGTTCGCACTTCAGCGAAAGCACCCGCGAATCAACTTGTCGGATCAAGCGCAAAACCACCGATGTGATACGGTCACAAATGAATAAATTACGCACTCCTAGGCAAAAACGACAACTGTTTATTTAAAGTTTTGTGGACTGTATTCACTATAACGAACACGCGGCGCACTGCCGACGATCGGTATCACCGGCGGTCGAGATAGAACTAAAAATATACTCCCTACATCTACCTACTACCGGGATGCTGCGAGCATCATCTCTGTAGGCCTTTGGTCGAGAGAGGCTATCGTGTGGCAAACGATGAGAAACAAACCACTGGCCATTGACCAATTCGCATCTAGTGCGTATTGATACAGTGGTTCGCAAAGAAAATGAATTAATTATCCAACATACCGGCCACCTTGAGTTCACTCAATTCTACTAACTAACATTTCAAAACCTTAATTCTATTAGTTTCAACACTTTCGTCGACGTCGATCTCCTTGGGATCCAAATTCTGTCCGTCCGGTTTCCTAGATGATCACCGCTTACTTCTCGATGACTTCTGGATACTCATACTCCTGCCGTGGTGTTGCAACCGTAAGGTCCTGACTCGAATACTGCCAAAGAACGAGACGACTTGAATCCGAGACATAACAACAAATGGAATGACATAACTTATCGATCGCCCCCTGGCGATAATGGACGAGATCTCCATTCTGCCAAAGTTTGCCCCGATGGGGGCATGTAACGCAGTGCTGGAGTGGCTGTGGTACGGCAAAGTAACGTTGAAGTCTTCGACGAAGTTTTCTGTTAAATAGAAAACCGATTGGGATCCGGAAAACCATGGGGTGTTGGAGAACATAACTTTAAGCGCGGCCCCTGGCGAATGCGGCATGAAATGCCGTCAGCTGCCAATTGTGCCCCTAATGGGGCCATACTTAGCCTTATTTTCTGCAGTAGATTCTTGGAGACGAACGACGATTGTTGACGGCTAGGGTTGATCTTCACTGATCATGATGACTTCATAACGGTGTGCTAGGGATGGGTCCAAATCTGTTGAAGAATAACAACGCTTTGGATCCGGAATATGCATTTTAACATGGAGAAACGTAACTCGGGTATCGGCCCCCTCGGCAGATGTGACTGGCTAGCCACGAGATTGCCAACGGTTGCCCCAAATGGGGGCAGGAAATACTTATTCTGCTTTGTTGTAGACGGATGAATGTTGGGTTGTCCAAGCATACGTGCAGCAGACAGCGACTATCGAAGGAGAGCAGATCAGTTTGTTTCTAACGACACAGAAGAGAATATACGTAACTTGGGGTTAGCCCCCTGGCGATAGCGGCGGGTAACACCGCAAGATGCCAAAGTGCCCCAACGGGGGCGATAATACTTATTTGTTCAGGACCTACTGTCCTTCTGCGGCCGGCTGGCCATCTCGAATAGGAAGAATACAAATCTTCGACACTGCTCTGCGATATGATCCATCTTTCGTACGAACCGTGACGACTCTCACGTTCCCGTCAGCACTTGGATGAACCTCCGTGACTCGTCCCAACCTCCTTTTCAGCGGTGGAACGTTGTCTTCTTTTAACAGTACCATTGTACCAACAGTGAGGTTATCCCTGCTTCTCGTCCATCTATTACGACTCTGTAGACTTGATAAGTAATCCGTCGACCACCGTCTCCAGATCACCTGGCTGTATTGCTGAACCCGCTGCCATCTGCTGAGCCTATTCTCTGGCAGCTCGCTGAGACTCAGTTCAGGCACTGCAGTGAGCGGTCGCTGGATGAGGAAGTGCCCCGGCGTTAAAACCTCCAAATCCGTGGGATCGTTGCTCATTGGAGTTAACGGCCTCGAATTAAGGCAAGCTTCAATCTGTGCGACAACCGTTTGCATTTCATCGCACTTCAGCATTCTGTTTCCGATCACTCTCCGCATATGTCCTTTCACCGACTTCACTGCGGCTTCCCACAAGCCGCCGAAATTGGGAGATCTGGCGGGAATGAACTTAAACTCAATTGAGTCTAGAGCCGCTTCCGTTGAAACTCGATCCTGGAACTGATCTTGCCGAAAAATGTTGTGTAGCTCGTACAATTGTCTTCGTGCTCCAACAAAGTTGGTAGCGTTGTCGCAAAGTATAAGGACTGGCCTTCCGCGTCTTGCGGTGAACCTCCTGAGTGCGGCTATGAAAGCATCGCTGGTGAGATCCATAACGACCTCTATATGCACGGCCTTGCAGGCTAAACATACGAATAGACAAAGGTAGCACTTGATCGGTGCCCCTTTCCGAGTTGCCGGTTGAAGCTCGAACGGACCGCAATAATCTATGCCAACTCGCTGGAATGCAGGCGCTGGTGCCACTCGTTCGAGCGGAAGGTCTCCCATCAACTGCTCATGCACGCGTGGCCTTGCTCTGAAGCACCTAATGCACTCGTGTAGGACCCTCCTGGCGAGATTCCGGACGCTCAGCGGCCAAAATCTTTCACGAACGCACGCTATCATCAATAGAGGTCCTCCATGAAGTAGTCGATGATGATAATCAATCAGAATTAGTTTAGTTAACGGGTGATGGCTATCCAAGATCATTGGATGTCTGCGACCTGGTGAGATCGGAGCATTTCCGAGCCGGCCACCAACACAGATTATCCCATCAATCATAACAGGGTGAAGATTGTGTAGTTTTGAAGTTGGTCTTACTTCATTTTTAGCTACAATATCCGCCAATTCTAGTGGAAAGCATTCCGATTGGGCTAGCTTCACCAACGCTAGCAGCGCCAAGTTGTGTTCCTCAGCACTCAGTGATCCAGTCCTCCGTTGTTGGCTGTTTCCTTGTTGACAATTGGTAGAAAATCGACGTATCCAGGCGGTCAGTCGAACAAGGTTCAACAAAGAAGAACGAAGTGTAAATACATTACTTGGAGGAAGAGCTTGAAGAGCTGCGGACACAAGTGGCCTCTCCTCCAGAGTTACCGAGTCGAACTGCTGCTCGGGGACCAGTATATTTTTAGGCCAATTGCTAACATCCTTTCTAAGCCAATCCGGTCCATGCCACCATAGGGCATTACTCACTAGCTGCGCCGGTGTAGCTCCTCGCGATATGATATCGGCCGGATTTTCAATTCCCGGAACGTGATTCCAGACGCCACCTTTCGTGGCATGCTGAATCTCCGACACACGATTGCTCACGAAGACTTGCCACCTCGATGGGTGTGACGAGATCCAATACTTGACGATCGTTGAATCCGTCCAAAAGAAAGCAGGCGCTGAAATCTCCAGACTGCCTTTGACGTTCTCGTACAGATGAGCCAACAGTAACGCAGCCGACAATTCCAGGCGAGGTGTGGATTGTTTCTTCTTCCTGCGGCTGAGATCTTCCAATGGCGCAACCTTTGACTTGGCCATCATCAAATTGACCGTTACTCTTCCGTCCAAGTTCACACAGCGTAAGTAGACGACAGCTCCGTAGGCCTTGTCGCTAGCATCGCTGAACCCATGGAATTCACAAGTGATCACGTCTTTACCAAAGCCAATCCATCGTGGAACTGACACCGCGTCTAAGTCGGCTAGATTGCTTCTGAACTCTAACCAACGTGAATGTAGATCGGCGCACAGCAATTCATCCCATGTGTATTTAGCCTTCCAAAGATCTTGCAGGAATATTTTTCCTTGTACAGGACCCACTAGTCCGTAAGGGTCGAACAGGCGTGCTATTTCGGACAACACAATCCGATGGGTAACATGCCCTTCAGGCTTCCAGTAGGGAACCTTGATCCAAAACTTATCTGCTGCCGGTTCCCATGTGAGACCCAGTGTCTTCACGGTAGCCTTTTCGTCCAGATCAAGAACTTCGCGCTCGTCTCTTAGATCGGGAGGAATTTCAGCCAAAATCGCAGGATTGTTTGTATTCCACTTTCTGAGGTTGAACCCATACTCTTTCAGAAGCTCTAGCACGTCTTTGCATAGCTGCTTCCCTTCTTCTATTGTGTGTGATCCTGCCAGCATATCATCTACATAAAAACACTTTTTAACGACAGCTGCTGCTGCAGGATAGCGCTCCGCACCCTCGTCCGCGCACTTATTCAGGCACCTAGTAGCAAGATAAGGCGCAGATGATGTGCCATAGGTGACTGTGGTGAGCTTATACGTTTTTAGTGGCTCCTGACTTGAATCCCTCCAGAAAATCTTGTGCAGCAACTGATCCGATGCTTGATGCCATACCATTCGGTACATTTTTTCTGCATCTCCAACGACCGCGTACCTATGCATCCGGAACCGCAGTAAGATGCTTCGCAGATCATCTTGAACGACCGGCCCAACCATCAATACATCGTTCAAGGACACACCCGTATCCGTTGGACAAGATGCATCAAAAACCACCCTAAGTTTGGTTGTGGTGCTGTCTGGTTTCAGCACACAGTGATGGGGAATGAAGTATTCCGGAGTCGAGTCCTCGTCGTCCGCCTGTACCTCTTTCATGTGTCCCATCTGAACGTACTCATGCATGAATGCCGTGTACATAGCTTTCAATTGCAAATTGGCATCCAGCCGTCTCTCCATAGAGATGAAGCGTTTCTTCGCTATCGCCCTTGAACTCCCTAACTTCTCCAGAACGTGTTTTTTTCTTCGGTAACTGAACTCGAAACATCCCATTTCGGCTCCTTGCAGTTGTTTCCTCTAAAAAGGCTTCATAAGCAGATTCCTCGATAGATAAGCAGCTCTTCGTGTGACAGTATTCCAACTCCCAAAACATCGAGAGTTCTTCAAAAACTTTCTCCGTGGTTACTGTAGACAATGCTACTGTACTGTAGCTAACGCAAGCGGTTTCAGGTAACTCACCTGCGACGATCCACCCAAGTTCAGTATCATGTAGAATCGATCCAGAGTTGGAGAACTTCAGCTGTGCACTCAGAAGCAGGTCGTAAAAAACTGTGACATCCAAGATGACATCAGTAGCTTCAGGGTCATTGGAATTCGGATCCACCAGGCAAACTCCTGTAGGAAGATTCCAAGACGAAATATCGATGTGCTATTACGGCAGACTAGACGTGATATTCGACAGTACATAGAACTGTACCTCGCAAGACTTGTACTCAGAGTTGCAGGACAGTATTGTTGCTAGAACTGATTGTTTAGCAACAGATAGAGAACCACCCACTCCTTTAACAGGCAAATTCTCACGAAGTCGACGGAAATTTAAACGTTGAGACAGGTTCTCTGTTATTAGTGATATTTGAGACCCGCTGTCCAACAAAGCGCGTGCAAGAACGGTATTTCCGTGACGATCACCGAGCTTCACAATAGCAGTTGACAGTAGTGCAGTTTTTGAGTGGTGGTGTGTTTTGGGTTGTGTAGCAGTGTGGTGTACAGTGGAAGGATTGGTGGGAGGTGGTGGACGTGCATATTGCGAAGATGTGCTTGGGATTGGTGTAGTCTGTAGGTGTTGAGAGTTGTTCCGGGTTTGGGCCTGATTCGATTGCTGAAACTGACTGTTCGCGGCTTGAGGTCCTCTGTTGTTCTTCTGAGAGGATGACTGATTCACATTCTGCCCTTGACCTGCAAGGTTGACATACGGATGGAGCATCGTATGGTGACGTTGTCCACATTTACGACATGTAGACCTCGAACACTCCGCAACGAAATGCCCGGAATGTAAACAATTCAGGCACAATCCAAGTTTCCTGGCAAGCATTTTTCTGTCCACAACTTTCATTTTCCCGAAACTCGTACACTGTTCCACGGAATGTGATCCACCATTGCACACTATGCAACTTCCAGTCGATACAGCAGCATGAACAACTGGGGTTTTGTACGATTTCTTGAACTCACTACTCTTACGTGACGATGTTGATTGTAGAATAGCACAATGGTTCTCTAGGAACTCCACCATCGCCTTGTACGATGGAATATTCTTGGAGCTATGATGCGTTTCCCATTGGCGAAGAATATCATCGTCCAGCTTCTGGGATAGCATGAAAGCTAACAGTGTACTCCATTGCTCGGTGTCTTCACCCAGTTTCTCCAACTGTTGAAGATTTATCTTGAACGTCATCAAGATATGATTAAGTGCTTGAAAACTCTCAGTCTTCATCGGAGCAACAGCGAACAGTGCTTTCAAATGTTCCTGTGCGATGAGTTTGTGATTCTCGAACTTTGACTCCAGAACTCCCCAAGCGATAGTATAGTTGGAACTAGTGACCTGGATCTGGTTTACCTGAAGAAGAGCCTCATCCTTCAGGGAAGCACGCAGATAGTTGAACTTATCTATCGTACTGAGTTGGGCGTTGTCGTGAATCAAAGAAGTGAAATTGTCACGAAAGTTAATCCATTCCGACAATCTTCCAGAGAACGTTGGAAGCTTCAATTCCGGAAATCGTGTTCGTGACGACTGGGACACTTCCGCTTTCCGCTCAACACCTACTTCGGTAGGTATACTAACCTTCGAAAGAAGCGCCTGCTTCAGACGAAAATACTTGTTTTCAAATTCTTTGAAAATCTCCTCATTCTCTCTTTGGCGAGCTTCGGCCATGGCAGATAGTCTCGAAGCATCCTCTTCGCCGTCGCCAGATGGTCCTTCACCAACATCCAGGTCATCGGTTAACACCTCTATACTAACTCTCACTTCACAGTATTTCTCATAAATTTCGTCCAACTTTTTCACTCTGAGATCCACGGCACCTCTATCACGATCTTCTTGGTACGACAACAGAAACTCCTCTATATTATCGAGCGAAATTCTAGCATGGCGCTCCTGCTTCACCAGCTGTCTCAGATCCGGTACCGGCATCTTTGAAGAATCACTGACCAAACACTGTGAATCACAAACCACTATTCACTCTCGAGATCTCAAGCGACCGAACGATTGACAAAAGACAGACAAAATTGTAAAATCAAATTTATGCAATCTCAAAGTGCACCCAAGGCAATAAATCAACAAACCGGAGAATCTCAAACACCTTCTCCACAGAATGCTACTGATGAGTACAATGCAAATAAATCTCAATCAGAGCTGAAATTTTTCTCTACCGTTCGTAGAGCTTCAGGAATGGCCGGCACAATGCACAAACCGATCCAATCCACCTCGACCACACAATTTCTCACACACACACACTGTACTTAGCTTGCTTTCCGGCGATGACCTCCTGGTGTCCTAGGGAATCGAAACTCGATGGTAACGTATACAGCAGATGACCGAAATCCTTCGACGCACCAAACGTTGGTAACTGCACCACTTGTGCAGCAACGAAACCCTGCCAACAGAAATATTCACTACACCAGCAAATCACTAAGCACTTCCCACAGCGTGTGTTTAATCGTTTTTTCCCGCGATTATTCAACGGATTGTCGTTGTTCTTTCCGAAACCGAAACACTTTTCATCCGCGGAGAAGCACTAGCCCGAGCCAGTCACTTTATTATCCGGCGTTTACCAAGCCGGTCAAAAACGATTAATTGAACTTGCGCCTATTATTCACTGCGCCATTACAGTGACGAACAATCAGACCGCACTGGTCTATTATACACTTGTTCGATGACCTATCGAACCCAAGCGACGCGCGATTATCCGAACAAAGGTCTTCACGGGTCTGGCAAATCCGGATCGCCAGGACCAAAATGTGGGATACTCCCGGTTCGCACTTCAGCGAAAGCACCCGCGAATCAACTTGTCGGATCAAGCGCGAAACCACCGATGTGATACGGTCACAAATGAATAAATTACGCACTCCTAGGCAAAAACGACAACTGTTTATTTAAAGTTTTGTGGACTGTATTCACTATAACGAACACGCGGCGCACTGCCGACGATCGGTATCACCGGCGGTCGAGATAGAACTAAAAATATACTCCCTACATCTACCTACTACCGGGATGCTGCGAGCATCATCTCTGTAGGCCTTTGGTCGAGAGAGGCTATCGTGTGGCAAACGATGAGAAACAAACCACTGGCCATTGACCAATTCGCATCTAGTGCGTATTGATACAGTGGTTCGCAAAGAAAATGAATTAATTATCCAACAAACATTATACATAATTCATTAGCTTTCAAACATTGTTGTTTTCGCTCACAACGTGGCTAATTGTAACCTGAAATTATGCAATTAACTTTAATTTATCTTGATATTTCTATGGGAAAACGGAATGTCGACAACCGAAATCAGCAACTATTTTGAAAAGTGAAAATAAAGGATTAATTGCAAACGCTACGGTAGCATTTAATATGAATAACGGAATCACTCTATTTCTTACTTTGTAAATACATAATAAATTATGGTTGGATTACGACTGTGAATTTTGTAGTTCGATTTCCAGAAATTTGATATGAAACGAACTTATTTGAATCAGTATTGAGCTTTTATTAATTTAAAATTGAAATTTAATCGTTATGTATCAAAGCTCAAAATAGACTTCAATCAGATTTGAATTGGATGTGAATTGGTTGAAGTTTTAATTTTGATGCATTTTTCTTCTTCTCATTGGCATTACATTCCCCACTGGGACATTGCCGTCTCGCAACATAGTGTTCATTCAGGACAGTTAATAATTACGAGAATTTATCATGTTTGCATTCGTATATCATGAGGCTAGCACGAAGATACTTTTATGCCCAGGAACCTAAACTGGACCGGGAATCGAACCCAGCCACCTTCAGCATGGTCTTGCTTTGTAGCAGCGCATCTTCCCACCACGGCTAAGGAAGGCCCCTGATTCAATTAGGATTGAAATTTGTTCGCATTTGGGATTAAATATGAATGCAATACAAATTGGCTTCAGATTAAAATGGATTTTTCATTTTTTTTATGATTTGTACTGGCTTCAGATCAGTTTTGATTGCATATATACCATTTCGTTGAATGACATTTTGTTGTATGACATTTGGTCGGAAGGATGGACCTTCAGTCGAAGAAGGATTTTTAGTTGCTTAAGACTAGAGACGTAGGACATTTGGTCGTAAGGACACGACGTCTAATGGACATTTAGTCGAAAGCCAATTTTGAATGAAGAATCCTCGTAGATTCTGTGGAAAGCACATTTGGTCGAATGGGTATTTAGTCGAAAGCAGATTTTTGAATGAATAATCTTGGTACATTTCGTCGAATGACGTTTCGTGGAACAGATATTAGAAAGAAAGAAACTTTAGTCAATATAGTAATATCGCGATTTTATCACCCAAATAGTGAATTTTGGACTGATGCAGCAGAACGATCACGCGATCTGCCGAAATATTATGTTCTGCATTGCGCGGCCGGTAATAAAGTTAATCAGTTCAGTGCGTGTTTTTTCGGAGTAGCCATCGAACAAGCGTTGTGCAGTGTGTGTTTTAATCGTCGCGAAGTAATTAAGCTATCGAATTAGTCCTCGGGAGAATACGTAAGACACGTTTTTCCGTTTTTGTATCATTATGAATATGGCGTCTTAAGTTTGTATGGAAATTACAATCGAAACCGCTACTTAAGTGAAAGACTGTTCCGTATTGCGAGCCATTGACTATTCAAATGTAAACGACCCGATGACTTCATGGAATACTTCCTAAGCTTGAGGACAGTTGTTGTTGCGAAGCGATCTGACTTTTGGAAACAAAGTTATAAAGGAAACAAAAGTGCTTAATATTGATATTGATGTTATTTATTTTACGTGTTAAATTGAAATTACCTTTTTTGAGTATTTCCCAAATAACTTATCTTACAAGCATAGAATCATTTCGCAACAAAGACGATCAGTTTCATTGCTAAATTTTCTATATAGCCAACGTAGTCGTATGTTTTTAGAGCTTAATGAGCAACGTTGCGGGACGGTTTCCCACAAAAGTGACTGTTTTCACAGTAATTTTAATACAAACTTAAAACAGTGCGTGCTCAGTCTAGTTACATCCAAATCAGCTAAAAATTTAGGAGGAATCATAAAATAGTGAATGCCATCGTTTAAGCATAGAGGAGCAAAAAAGTCAAAATTTGAATCACTCTAATGTACAGTGAGAATAGCTTTCTAGTCCTGAGAAAACTATTCAATTGGTGAGCTTTCCATTATTTGTACTTTGTCGGCCAATCACGACTAGCAACAGTACAGGGGTACAGTCAATCAAGTTAAGCTGAGCAAATGGTGAATTTTGGACTGATAAAATAGAAAAGGTGACAAAAGTGATTTTTTTTATTTTCGATCTTTTAATTTTTTTCACAAATACGAATCAATTTATGCCTTGGGAAGGCAAAGTACGTGAACGGAACCCATAACTTCATGTCGAAAAATCTTACAAATTCAGGGGTAGACAAAATCGGTGAGTGACAAAATCGGATACCTACTGTAATAATAAAAAAAAACTAAATGAATTATTGCGGCGTTTCAAAAAGTCACATAATTAATGCTCCGATATTGTCCAACGAATGATAGGTTCATAAAAAGAATAAATAATAGGAAACGGTAATTTTCTCCGACAGGATATTGACTTTGACGAATCTCTCTATCCATCTACGATGAATATATACCATCTGGCCAAAAGACATTTAGTCGAAAAATCGTTTCGTTGAATGACACTTGGTCGGAAAGACTATGTCGAATAAACATTGGGTCATATGACCATTTGAGCGAAATTATGTTTTCGGCCACTTATTACCAAACTATGGTTGGATGTGTATTTTATACTGAATTAATTATTGTATAAGTATTAAGTAAAAGAAAGAATAATCATGAAAAGAATAAGAAAACTTATGCTGCACTTTTGATTAAGGTGAGTTACGGCGGCGTCCAAAAATGGCAGCCACAATGGCCGTGCTATCTCTCACCTCGCGTTTTTGCTCGCCCACATGTGAATATTTAGGCGGTTAGCACATCTGGAAACCATTTTTCATGTATGCTGCAAGTGAGCAAAAGTGAAAAACTACTTTTTGCTTTTGTCTGTCGTTTACTTTTCAAGTTATGTGCCCTCAAAAGTGCTATGTAGATTTGAAATTGGGCTCCAACGCGATTCACCTTAAATGCCCATTCGATCAAATGTCCCATCGACTAAACGTCCTTTCGACGATATGTCATTTGACCAAATATCATTGTACTATACTGAAGTGAAAAGCATATCTGTCCCATCTTTGCTGGGTTTCCTATTCATATGAGACAAATATGCGATTCACGACAGTATATGTCAATCAACGAAAAGTCCCAAAGCCGACTACGATAACATTGATATCACTGATTTTGATCATTTGTTTTGCAAAACAAAAATTAGAGTAAAGGGTATTTCATCATCGGTACTTAATATTTT
The DNA here is from genome assembly GCF_024139115.2 of Armigeres subalbatus. Taxonomy (NCBI): domain Eukaryota; kingdom Metazoa; phylum Arthropoda; class Insecta; order Diptera; family Culicidae; genus Armigeres; species Armigeres subalbatus. Next base: position 68,411,073 of record NC_085140.1, read on the forward strand.
GCTATATCTGTAGGTCTCCAAAGGTTTCCGTTTGCCCAGGCGTAAAATTGTCATTTGGCTCCGTATGAACTTCTTCCGCTGCTGATTGAACTTCCTCACGTCCACTGAGTTCCTCCAATCAGTGCATCCATGTATCTTGTGAATTATTTAATAAAATTTAACCAAAAATCGATTGACTAATTGTCCATTTTACTAAATTTTCTATTATCGACTTATTATGCTGACCGACTTATTCATTCGACTAAATGCCCTTTTGACTAAATGTCTTCTCGACTAAATGTTCATTCAACTACGTGTCCATACGAATAAATGTCAATTCGAATAAATATCCACTCGACCATTAGACCAAATGTTCATTCGACCAAATGTCCCTATCAGATTCGTCAAATCGACGTATAAATCTTTGTTTATAAAAACAGATAAGTCGTTTTGAAAATTTGGTATGAAATGTCATTCGACTAAATGTTATTCGACGAACTGTCCCAAATCCGTTTTGAATGTAAGATTTACTTGGAATGGACTTAAGCCATTTTTGTCATTTTATTGTCAATGGCGAATCTATACCATTTCGTCGAGAGACATTTCGTCGAATGACATTTAGTCGAATAACATTTAGTCGAATTACATTTATGTGTGGCAGTGAAACAGTACTTGCCGTTTACTACATGAATCATATATTCAATTGCTTTGAAACCATCGAAGTAGGCCTGATGAGAACCTAGAGTCACATCATCAGCAATCATAGCAATCGGGGAATGTGTCGTCCGTCACATTCAGTGAACAAACAGTGCGATAAGACGAAGTGGCTCCCGCTTGCCGTCAGTCAGGATGAACTCCACAATTTAGTCGGAAGGACATTTCGTCGAATCAGTGTTGGTAGAATCATACTAAAATCTCAATCATCGAGGCTTCATGCACGAGTTAACTCGCTTGCGATTCTTTAGGGAGAGCATAGCGCTTGGGTTTCACGGACAGAATCGCATCGTTTCGCTCACTCGCCGAAAAATGATTTCACTCTAAAAAGCGTGAAAAGGCAATCGAGGTGTATGTTTTGTTGACATATGGATTTATTTGCCAATGTTTTACGCAAAAAAATTTAATTCAATTCATTTAACATTAAAGAGCACGTATAAATCATGCAATGATGCAAATCGCGATTCGAATCATTAGCGATTCTCTGGCCCATAATCCTGATAGGATTTTGAAACGGGAGTAGACGATAAATTAGGATTGGTTTGCATACAACTCCACTTTAGCGCCAGGCAAGCATGTATTACTTGCCGTGAAGCTGCTCGATACTTCTTTTTTATCCCGTGCCCGGCGGTGAAACTTCAAAGGCGAGTTCCAAAATCCCAAACTTCATTCCACAACCGAAACCTTCAACCGTCTAACTACAGAATGAGCAATCTTAAATGAACAAAATATGAGATACAATTACAGGGTGAAGTTGGTTCCAGTCCGTAGAAAAGGCACCCAAGTCCAGAGCCTATACTAAATTCAAAACGAAAAAAAAAACCGATACCGATTTTAATTATTGTTTTTTTTTTTTTATAATTATTATTTTTCCTTTTTATCGATTATTCTGTAACTCGTTACAATTTGACTCACACATGATTTGAATCCCCGATGAGATATCAGCATTTGAGATTTTACCAACACTGCGGTCGAATGGACATTTGGTCGAATGGACGTTTCGTCGAAAATGAATTTTTATTTAGACTAGGGACGTAGGTCGAAAGGACACTTCATCTAATGGATATTTGGTCGAATGTATATTTGGTTGGAAGCAGATTTTAAAATAAATAATTTTCATTTTGTCGGAAGCGGATTTTCGAATGAATAGTCTTGGTAGTTGGTACATTTAGTTGAACGACGTTCCGTCGCATGGATGTTTGAAAAAGAGACCTTTAGTCAATGATAATTAAAACCTAAATGATTTTTGCGAACCATTCTAACCGACTACGATCAATCTATACCACCTGGTCAAAACTCAAAAGACTAATGAATAAGTCGAATAATGAATCGTCAAATGACACATAGTCGAAAAGACATTTCGTCAAATAGGCATTAGGTCATATAACCATTTGGTCAGAAATAAGTTTTCGGTCAGCCATTAATGATTTATGGCGGGGATATTTACCGTTTTCCTATTATTATTATTTTTTATGAACCCATCATTCTTTGAACAATATTGGAGCAATAATTATGTGACTGAAACATCGCAATAAATCATTTAGTTTTGAATTATTTTTTAACTTTGGTTCTTTTTTCAAATATTCGTATGACGAAACGTCGTTCGATAAAATGTACCAAGATTAATCGTTCAAAATTAAATCCGTTTCCGACCAAATGAAATCTTCATTCTAACGAACTTTCGACCTAATGTGCATTCGACGTAATGTCCTTTCGACCAAATTTCATTCGACGAAATGGTGTAGATTCAAATATATTTCAAACCCTGATTCATATATACGACGACCAAACGTCATTCTACCAAATCGGCACCAACATTTCAAAAGGGAGAAACTGCACCACTGATAGAAGGGGCGAATTCTCGTCTTTCATTAAATGGCGCTGGATTGCATGGGTAGGCACAAATTAGCCCACCATCGACGTGAAAAGCTCTTGTTTACTAAAACAAGTTTAGCCCTTTTGAAATGTTGTTAAGATTTGTACAGATATCTCGCATGGACAGTTCCTTACTACTTAACGTCAATCAAGAGACAAAAAGAGTCTGAAAACTATCTTATTGTGAGTTAAGGGTTGAGGCTGTTTACTTAGTTTTATACACATTAAACTTTTTTCTGTGGATTCTTGTTCGTGTCCCAAGTAGCACGAGCAACATTTTTCAAATAGCAGCTTGTTCCTAATAAATTGCATTGAAGATTCTGGAAATACATCAGACGAGCTCGATGGTCTAGTGCAGTGTTTCCCAACCGGTGGTCCGCGACCTCTGGGGGCCGCGAGACCATACCAAGGGGGCCATAAGACCTTTGCAAAGAATTAACCCTTTTTGTGGTCTGAAAGAAATGTTTATTTTTAAATAAACAAAATCACCATCTTCGAACAGAGGTCGCACAGACTGAACAGTTGACATTACACTACGTTCAGTGGACCAGTGGAGAATTCTCCGCTTTGCAAAAAGTCTTCTACGTACCAGGGCGGAAATCTCCACACTCCACAACACATACGTCTATACAACTGACTGACTGACGACTGACGTCGTTAACCACACGGCCACGAAGCCCTTGAATTCTGTAATGATTTGGAAGTTACTACCAAAAGCGACGACATCATGACATGACTATAATAGCTCTTTGAATCTAGTGGCTTGCAGTGGAAAATAGTTTGAGAAATTTGTACTGACGGTGTACCAGCAATGTTTGTGTCGGAATCAGGATTTCAGAGAAGCGTAAAGGCCTAGTTTGTTCATTGCATGATTTACCGTTGTCCCCTTGTTTGTAAAACCCTACCATAACCATTGCAAACAGAGTTAGAAACTGTTATCAGAATCCTGACCTAAATCAATTCTGGAGCTCTCATCACACGTTTGTTCAAATAACTCTCCAAGAAATAAATGCAGATCACGAAGAACTTCTTTTCAAAACTGCCGTACTTTGGTTGGCAAAATGTAATGTTTTGAACTTAGGGATGATAATAAAATTTTCTTTTAGGGTAAAAATGATGTGCTTCCCAATCTCAATGAAGACAGATATTAGACAAATCTCGCTTACTTATCAGGCAGTTTTGATCATTGAAAGTAGTTACAGGACAGGAAAACCAATTGTATTCAGTCCAAAGACAATTTGTAAGCATTCATATAGATCTCAAAACGGGAATTATGGTTCAACTTCATTTGCTTGTTATTTTCTTGAGATGGCTCAAAAAGATGATTCATTAGTTCGTAATTCGTTTTCGTGTACGTTACGTGGCTGTGGTTAGCCTTCCCAATAAAATTCTGAATGAATATTTGGACATGCTGAATGTTCATCGTCTCGTGAGATATTTGGTGAAACACGCTTGAGCCAGTATTGGTGTGCAATATTCGAATCGTATTCCAAAGTTGCTTGACAAGCTTTGAAGATTTGAACACCGTTTGCTTCTACATACCTATGCGAAAATGAATTTTCAACATATCTCCAGAAGAAGACCACAGGGAGAAACATATTGAACATTGAGGCCGACTTGATAATAACTGTATCAGATACGAAACCTTGTAAGCTGGTATAACAAATACAAGTACAAAAACCACTCTGAAAGAATTACGGCTGGAAAATTTTATGTTGGAATGAAAAACGATATTGAACTAAAATTACTATGTTTGTTCTTGATTTCAGTTTAACATATTAGGGGGTCGTGGGCCACTGTACTGATCTTTATGGGGGTCGCGACACTGAAACGGTTGGGAACCGCAGGTCAAGTGGCTACCCCTTATACCTTATAAACTGGAGGTCGCGGGTTCAATACCAGGCTCGTCCCTTTCCTACCTTGTATTTCAATCTTGGGGCCCTCCTTAGCCGTGCGGTAAGATGCGCGGCTACAAAGCAAGACCATGCTGAGAGTGGCTGGGCTCGATTCCACATACTCACACGTGTGCGTGTGCGAATGCGTCCAAGCGAAAGAATTTCTGCTTTACGAGTGCTTGGACGCGCGCCGCATCACTCGACGCGTCAGTATGTCATCGCTCTAAGGGTTGTTTGTAAATTATTCACTGGAACCCCCGAAGGCTCTCATGCCATGCTCTCCGATTTCGACGTCGACATTATTTGTATTAGCGAAACGTGGTTAACAGACGCTAATTTACCTTATTTTTTGTGAAGAACATGATCAGCCATTCGGTGGCGTTCGCCACGGTGTAGCAATTCGGTTCCATCCTCTAGTTAAACCTGGTGCGGTAGAATTTTTTGGCTGCACACTTAAGATGCAGCATTTTGCCTGTGCAATTCTTTTGTTTTACGTTCCTTCAAATGGTAGATTCATTGAAGAAGAAATTCTCCGCATCGAAGCCTTGTATCATCTACCTACCAATGCAATGTAGTTACTTTTTCGAAGCCAGGATGGGCTTTAGAAGGGTTTTCTGAATGATTCGACGAACCATGTTGATTGGTATGCCTTCCTATGTATAGTTTCAAAACCGGTTTATCATCTACACGACATTGTAAATCCTAACGAATAATACACTATAGATTCGCTCACGGACATGTCGACGAACTGTATTAGTCTTAAACGAAACCAATCCTTTCTACTCGTATTTCTGAAAGATCTCCTGCCATTTTATGGGACGACTATCAGGCTTAGTAGTCATATGGCTACTGCTTCTGCCTCATACGCAGGAGGTCATGGGTTCAATCCCAGGTCCGTTCCATTCTCCTACTTTGTATCTTTCTCTATATTTCTCATGTTCTAGCAATCGCTAAAACTGGAAATGGACTTCCATACCGTTTCCATTACTATTTCTATACCTTCAACTTGAGTATTCTAACAATAATCTGCTAGAATTGGAAATGAACTATTATAGAGCTCGTTTCCTACATCCAATTAGAAATTCCATCAGTTGCCTTCTCCTATCTTATCACATTGGCAGCTCGTTAACCAAGACGGACCTGTGCCTCTCGAACCAAACCCAAAAGTTCCAACAAATTCCGCATGAACTCGTGGCAAGTGCAGAGGTATATTCGGCTTGCAGTGGGCGAGTGATTGCATCATCATTTCCTCCCCCTTCCCTACATTGACTTGCATTCTGACGTGGCAGGCGCCAGTATGACCTAACAGATGAGAACACCAGTACTTGTACATTGCAGATATGTGCTAGTCCCAAGCAAATATCTGTTGGTTCCCTGTGCAAGAACAGCTGATCTGGTCATAATGGAGTAGCAACTACGAGCAGTCAATCAAGCTCAAGCTAAAGATCTCCTGCCTTTTTATGGGACGACGAATCTAGTGATGCCTCATGGTGCAACTCCAGAATGTTAGAAATATTTCAAAGGGACCAATGCATAATTTTCTCTCTAAAAAGAAATCTCATAAACACAACTCAATTACTTCAAATGTATCCAGACTTTTAATAAGTTTATTTTACAGCTCAAATTACCCAACCAAAAAAATAATCCTGATCTCTTAACAGTGAAGTTATTTTCATTGGTACCTTGACTCAGAAACCACGCAGTTAATAACCGTGGCAGTGCTTAATGAACACTAAGCTGCGAGGCGGCACTGTCCCAGTGGAGGATGTAATGATAATTAGAAGAAGATCAAATTCGTTTGTTATTTTGTTTATAAAATATTTCCCATTTTTTATAGAACAATTCTGAACGTATAAAAAAATAGATGTATCTTAACCAGTAATCACCCCACAATAAGTTCAAGTTCAATGTTTAATTAACATCACATTGTTGTGGTAATTCGTTTGATTAACTTCTCTCATTGTCAGCTCCAGGCTTCCAGACCGTACGATTGCGTACCAAAATTCACGATGTAATAATTTAATTGCCACAACCATTTCAACGTAAAACGAGGCTTCAAATTTCCTGCTTCGTTATCGCCCACCCGTTCTGCCTACAGCGTTGTTGCCATAACGAACTTCCTCTGCTGTAGACACGTACATGAGAAAAAAAAATGGGAAATGCAAATAATGTTGAAGAACGCCAGTATCAGTGAGTAAATTTAATGGAATTTTGAAGTGATAATATTTCGCGACAGGTATGGTTCCCTGTTGCTTTTGAAGTCGTTTTAAGGTGCCATGTACACTCGAAACTCCAATTCACTTGAAGTACAACCAATAAGTATTGCGTCTGACACTCGCCGCTGCTGTTATCACCTCTGCTGATGCTCTTGGGGAATCCAAGCCCGCCCGCTCTTCGGCCGGTTACTCATGGCACACATACGTGCCGTTTTCATTCAGTAACAAGCAGCAAATGTACCGTCGGCCGGAAGAGCACTTCCGCAGGCGACGACGACGCCTGCTGATTGGATGGTGCTATATGCACGGAGGGAAAATCTTCAATCTTCAGAGCGGAGAAATATGTAGAAATTACATTTAAGATTATATAAAAATGAGATTACTTATAATGGAAATAAAAATAATCCATTCAAATGATACATTCTGCTATTCTTTTTTCCTACCGTGCAGCTCAATCATTGATAAAACACATCGTACGGGACAAACTATATTTGCTACTAGTACGCTGCTGATAGCGTCAATATGATACCAACATATAAGTAGACAGTCCCATCATAGCTGGCGAATGAATTGAATGGATGGTATCAACCATGAATCATCACCCCGAGAGCAATGGCTCTTATTGTTGCACAAATTGATACGGTTGTGGCAAGCATTCTGTAGAAGTACCAGCCCGTGTTTTGCACCCTCCGTCTCCCGACCGATACGGCGTGGCATCCACCGACGAGAAGTGCCTGTCTATTGGGTGTTGAAAGGTGGAAAAACATATCCATTGTTCTTCGAGCACACATGAGATGAGATGACCCGATTCGGTGGGTGGTAGCGGCAAAACATTTTTTCTTGGAACAATTCTGCGTGTCTTGTGACTACTAGTGGAACCGTTATTAGCTACACAACATATTGGATAGATTTTATCAATGGATGGGAAAGTGGGCATAGACCTTCGCACGTTCGACGGAAAGTTTCCCGTCGTTCCGCCTGCCGGTGTAGCAGGTGGCATATAGGTGTTGCTGCTTAATTATAGCTTTTGAAATTGATCGTCTGACACACCAAATGCATTTTTTGCACGCGATTGTAATCATGACCGCCGTATACCGCAACAGAAGCCTTCATGGTATACCAAGGATTTGGCTAGTGCGGTACGTTTAGACCACATAAAATAAAACCAACACGATATTGAAAAACGTCCATATGTAGAGTTAAATTTAAATCGATTTTAAACGAATTGGAAATATGTAACTTATAGATGAGAATTTCAAACGAAGAATTTGGGAAAGTGCTGGTGATATGTGGAGTAGAAGGGAATAAGGTTTTGCGACAATTACGATATGTGATCCGTAGTGCTGAAAAAAAGAGCTACTCACGTACCGAAAGTAGTACCTGAAAACAAAACTGAGAAAAACAATTTATTTGGTTCTTTCGTGACCCAACGTTCCTTACTAGATCTTAGTCAGCTATACAATTCAGTTTCTTATTCGCATTGCTACAGCTATTAGTTAAGTTAATTATATGTCTGCCATTACATGAAAAATACACTCAAAGGAATCAAATACAGTTTCTTACCGACTCAGATGCAATTCATAGAGAATTCGGATGGAATCCTCAAAAGATTTAAATAAACTTTTCAATGGTTTCGGATTGAGCCATTAAAGAACTGAGATGCAAAGTTTAAGAGAGTATATGCATGACATCCTGAAGAGATTCTAAATCTTCTATGGATTCGGTTGGAATCATCCAAAAAATCGAATAAAATCCTCGAATGATTCGATTGGAATTCTGAAAGACTAAGAAGCGATTCTAAAAAAATCCGGATCATGTTCCTAATGTATTTAGATCGAATCCACAAAATTTTTAATAAAATTCTGTAAGGATACGGAACGGTTGGAATCCTAAATTGAGCCTAAAAGAATTATCAAAGAAATCGTATAGAATCCTTAAAAATAGAAGTCCATCCCAGGACTTCCAGGGACGAAAAATCCCGGGATTTACTAAATTTCGGGATTAATCGAGTCCCGAGAAATATTTTTTGAATCCCGAAAATCCTGGAATACCCAGGAAAAGAAACTTCAAAATCAAATCATATCGCCTTAATAATATGGCCTCTGACTCCAAGCAAAGTTCTTAATTCTATAAAATCTTTATAGTTGCTCTAATATGTACCATTTTGAGCGGTTTGTCCTTAATTAAGATGCGACTCAATCAAAAACTTGATAATCATTGCGGAATCTCGAGAAAGGTGTCAAACCCAAGAAAAAATGATGTTGTCACTCAAGCATTAGGTATCTAGCAAACTCTAAGTTTTACTACAATTAGGGCTTGAACATATTCCAACAACGGTTCAAAGATGGACTTCAGCAACCGACTGTTAAACCGTCTAAGACGAATTAAGTACTGTCCATTTAATTCCACCAGTTAATTTTCGTTATCTTTGCAGATACGTATTTCAACCACAACTGTGTGGTCGTCTTCAGTGTCTTGTACTTGACTCGACTTTTCTATATTTTTCTGAACCGACTGTTGTTCAATTCTGATACACATAGTTGGGTAGAGAGAACAGGGTGTGAAATGTTGCCAAAGCAGATTCGATAGATACGGGGAATTGACTGATATCCCATCGTTATTAGCTGGTTATGGAACAACTTCTCGCAAGGGCAGCTGTTGTATAATTAGTAATACGTCCGTGTACTAAATGGAATAGTGTGGGTTCAAGTCCCACCGGCAGCCGAATCTTTTTTCGCAATATCTCTTAAAAACACCCTAAAATGGCAAACTATGTGTATCAAAATTGAGCATCTTTTCCAAAAAAAAGAAAAAAAAAATCTGACTTCCCTCACAAGTCATCAATCAAGAAAAATTATGATTTTTATAAACTGAATTTAACTCCACGCGTTTGTCAGTTTGATTTCTATACAAAGTTTTTGCTTTTGGATAGCATCATGATTGGGTTTTTGACGTAAGACTACGTCTGTGTTTTCTATATTTGGGTACACATTGCGATGGCGAAAATCGGATACCGCCACGATGATATAAAAGTCGTTAATATCTCATCAGTTTTTGAGCTCTATTTAATTCGAAAGAAAAATTTAAAAATCCTATCTATCTATCCAAAATTTCAAAATATTCCTAGTGTTAGATCGAGCACAATCTGGTGTCCTGTATCGAGTCAACACCTGCGGTCATTCAGCATTTCAATCTCAGCCAGATGATGGACCTTAGAAGCTTGTATGCCCCTCGGGGTGTCAAGGATCATGCGAAAAAACCTATTTTGCACCCTTTGGAGCTTAAGATGATGGGTTTTAGTACAACCGGGAAGATGCTTTGTTTGTAGATAGCAACTTTAGCAAAATGCTGCACTTGGTTTTGTCTAGTGTTAGGTCAATGTAATCAGCAGTATCAGCCCATTCCACCGATGATTCAAGATGATTTTACAATCCGCAGCCGGAACAATTCTTGGGGATCGAGAGTGAGAGAAGATGATGATCTGTGCCTTTGTCGCGTTGATGCAGATCTTCCAGCTGGCGAAGAATTCTGTCAGGACATCCAGGCCCCGTTGGAGCTTCGACTCTATCATTGTAGATGATGAAAGTGTCGTCTGCAAACAGAGACATAGTGTCGCCTCCTGGGAGTGCTGGCTTGTCGGAGGTAAACAGAATAAATAACAGGGGACCGAGGATACTGTCCTGGGGGACGCCTGCGATGATGCGGTGCGTATCAGAAGTTTTTTCCGCCGATGGAGACCCGGAATGTCCTCGCTGACAGATAATATTTGATGGTTTTCACTAGAAAGCTGGGAAGATTTTAACCAGTCCATCGTACCAGACGTTGTCGGAGGCTTTTTCCAGTTTTAAAAAGAAAAAGCCGGCGATAATTCGGTTTTTCAAGAAGCTTAGATAACGCTAAGAGAAGGCTAATGGGTCGATAGTTTTCAGTGGAGGTTGGGTCTTTCCCAGGGCCAGGATTCCTGATAGGGATCACTTTGGCTGACGGTTAGCACCGGTAAGCACTGATTGAAAATCATGACAAGTGTTCCGAAAACGGCTCTCCCAATTTTCTGGCTACGCCACTGCATTGCTTACTTGACTGATCACCGGACGTGTTGATCCCACCTCCTCGATAGAATCCAGCTGTCGTCTTGGAGTGCTCTTCGTAGTTGGTGTTGCCATCCACGCACTGCTGGAACGATGGGTAAAATGGTGTTGATTTGCCGAGGATCTTACCTCCAGCACTACTGGATAAGGGTAAGCGCCAACACATTTTTTCCTGAAGAAACGAAAAGAAATTAGAAATGCTATTGTTGGTTCGAATCGAAACGAAACGAAATTCAGATTTACTTCCGAGACTTCGAACAGAAATTTTACAAAACGAAACGAAATTTAATTTTTTTTCCGCGGAATTTTTATTGCATAGTTTTTTTTTGCATTATATACATAATGCCAAAAAACGAATAAAAAAAATTCTTGGAGGAAAATTAATATGGTTTATTATTTTTATAGCTAAATATTGTAAGAAAACATATTTTAAGCTCTTTTTAGTGGAATGTATTCAACCGTCTAAGACGAGTTAAGTATTTAAGCATTTTTCATCAAATACTTTTTTTTTCAATAGAGTTGGCCTTGGAAGATAAACGAAAATCGTGACTGCTAGATGAAAACATTTTTTCGTCACTTCACCTCTCACTCACTTTTTGTGAGAACAATTAGAAAAATTCTGTGGTGGACTGCGGTGGGAGACGAACCTTAACAATAATAGCCATGAGATGCGCTTACTCTAGCAACACCATCACGCTATCTGCATGTAGGCATTACGTTCCAGTGGCCAAATGTGCCGGATTACGCGGGGCAGTCCCGGGTTCACCCTACTTGCCTGGCATTGCCTGGCGCCCCGGAAAACGTTCCGCATTCCATAATGAATCTGTAAAGCCTGGAGATTCAATCCATTGGAAATGGAATGTAAAGAAATCTGTAACAGATCTGAATAATTAAGGGAACTTGAGCCTACTGAAGTTGTAGGATTTTGCAATATGAAAGAATACACAGTCAGTTTTTATTTCTGCCGCTCGCAAAAACAAAAAACAGATTCCGTAAAAAGTATGGTTATCTGCTGATTTCCATTAAACTATTCACTGTGTTTTAGCAATAAAGCATCGTAATTATCGGCAAAATACGTGTTTGCTGAAAGCTGGGACATGATGTGACAATTCAATCGAGACTGCCTTGTTACTATTCAGTCGATAGCTATGACCAAAGTAACAAAATGAATTTGGAACAGAATCTTCCAAACAATATCTTTCAAAACTCGCTGTATATCTTCCATCCTATCCATTATTTATATAAGAGAAATGAAAGATTCAAAAAAAAGATTTCAATTTCAAAAAATTACAATGACAAAAATGAATAAAGGGGGAAAGACGGCTTTGGCAGGTTTTGTTCTATTATTGTCAGGGGGGTTTTGTCGACCAAATTTTATGAAATTTGGCCACAATATTCTTTGATATGCAAAGAATGTTTAGGCCAAATTTGAGCATAATCAGTCATAAAACCCCCCCTGACAATAATAGAACAAAACCTGCCAAACCTGTCATTCCCCCTAATACTTAAAATCAACAGTTATAAATCTTCATAGACCTAGAGAATAATGTATAAGCCTTAAACTAATGTTATGCCAACAAACTCCAACGCAGGCATTTACGTTTACCCGAGCAGGAGAAATTGGCTCAATAATACTTAATTCTGTTATTGATACCATACTCTGTTATGAACTAGCCCTGCATAAGAGGTAAAATACCAAAGGAATAATACCAAAAACTAATATGCACAATATTCAAGCCATAACAAACTCAGTTATTAAATTGAATTTCAATACCAAATGCATAACCAATTAATATTCGTTTGGTATTGAAATACCTAAGCATGGTATGCCTCAAGTATTCTGCATATAAGTTTTTGGTATTATTTTCTGGTATTTTACCTCTTATGCAAGGCTAAATCATACCAATTTCTGTTATCGAGGTCGTCGCTCCTGCTCGGGTATTGCTAAATATTGAAACCAGCAGTACGTCCAAACAAACAACAAACTGCCCTACGGAAAACGCGCCGCACCGGCACAATTGTGACAGAAAATCGATACAATTTTGAAGCATTTAAATAACCTAGATCTGCAGGATCTAGAAAATGTGAGAAAATTTTTGATTTCCATGATATAAGGAAGCAAACATTTGAAGGTAAAAGTTTAGGTCATAACAATGATCTCAATCGAAAGGATCTGAATCAGTTCCAGAATCTGAAATAAATGAGATTCCAGAGAATGCCCCATGCTTTCTTAAATTTGCAAAGATCTAAAAATCTGCTATATCAAAAAAACTTCTGAAACATCACCATCTCCTTTCGCTGTTTTCAAACAATAGTTGTTCAAACTGAATATACTTTCAAAAGATAACGGAAAACGGACAATACTCATTATCTACACCAGCGAGGAATATTTCGCTTATCGAAGAGTTTCCACAACTAGAGGACAAATCGAACAATCGCCTCATAATACATTACATACACAACTCAGTCAACTTAAATAAAAATAGAGCATACCAAAACGATGAGATCTACAAATTATTTTTACTTCACTGAACAATATTATTTAAATCAACAGATATGCATTACGTTTTATACTTGAACACTTTCAACAAAACATTGAAAAAGAACATTTAAGTGGAAAGCTAAATGCGTTTCTGTTGAAGATACAGAATTGTATTACATAGTAAGATTTAGAAAAGGAATTTATGTGTATAAAATTTTAGAAATATTCTGAAATATAGTTTGAAAGGTTTCATTTAGCGGCACAGCCGCTGAAATGAAATGCAAATTGGAATTATTAACAACCGTTTTCTAAATTCCGCGAAATTTCGTTAGATTTCGTTAAAAATATGATTTTTCTGTCGAAATTTTTTAAATTAAACGGTACGAAACGAAATCAGAAAATCAGATTTCGCCATACTCAAATTCCGCGGATTTTCGTTTCCGGGCTCAATATGGTGTAGTGCCCTTCGATGGATGGTGCCGTTTTGGTTAAGCCTGCTGTTCCCCCAGACTTGGTGCTTCGCGTTGAGGTTGCCAGCGATGACATACCGCCCACGCCGCCGGGTTAGCTTGATAATATCTTGTCTCAGGGCCACAGCGGAGCCATCCCGCAACTTTGCTTTTTTGGGGCAGTATGCCGCAATGATGATGATCAGGCTGACAGTAATAGTTACCTCAACCCGTATGACTTCGACAATTTCCACTCCTCCCCCAGGGCCAGGTCGATCAAGTCTCACAAGTCGAAAGTCGGGAATGAAGACATTCACTTCTGGCTTGAGGTGTGTCTCGGTCATGACTGCGATGTCGATGTCCTTTTCTCTACTTTTGTTCTGGATTGAACAAGCGTTGCATTTAAAGATTTTTAATGGAACCTTCAGGGCCCATATTTGGCGAGAAAGGTCATATCCGACAGCTTCGCAGCCGGTGGAACAGGCTCAGGGTGAGCTCCGTAATTTCCTACGGGGAGTAGAGGTTTTCGGGCTGCTGGTCTGTGGGAGCATCGGACAGATGTTTTTTTTTTTCAATCTTTATTTAGTTGTTTTTTTAATTCTAGATTAAGTTCAACACCGCAGGCGGATGGGTGAGGATTCCGTAATGACGAGCGGATTATCGGCGGCAGCCGCGAGGCGTTGACAGAGGGGTACGGGACACGGGTTGCCTTCTGTTGGTTTGGCTGGAGTGGCGGGAGGTTCGGAACAGTGTACCGCAGTGGCGGAAATTGCTGTTCATTCAGCGGCGGCGGTGGTGCACCATAGTGGTTCCCGCCTACGTCCTGGTTGCTTCTTTGATATATTATGAGGTTGCCAATGAACTTGGCACGTTTGGGGAAGGAACGACTGGTGCCCTCGTGATTAGCACCGCAATTGGCACACTTGACTACAGCGGCTTGCTCCATCAGCTGGCACGTTGAAGTTTGATGCGCTTCGGCGCACTTGTTACATATGGCAGTTCCTGGTTCCGTGGCCGAACGCAAGACAGTTTTCACACTGCGTTACGTCACGTTTTTTTTAGCGGTATCACTCCCACTCCACAATTATGTGGAAGAGTGTCTTTTACTTTCGGAAGATCCGCCATATGGTGGAGCCCTCCTCTAAATGCACCAGGTACAGCACATTGCGGTGACTATAGCTTAAACAGAGGAAACATCTACTTCTTTCCGAGCTTTGTGCGGAGTATGGTGACATCCTTAGATGAGATAAAAAGCGCTGGAATCTTCACCATGGCGAATGCTTGCGTTCATTAACGACGATTCGGTATCGTCGGGACGTGGCCGCTTGGAGCCACTCGGTTGCTCATCATCAACCGATGTCGCCGATTTCGTGTTGCCAGCAAACGGTCGAGACAGCGACGCTTTCTGCCTTGCTACCTCGAGTAGGCTAGCAAACGACGGCGAGAGGTCACACGGGAGCGCGGAATTGCGAACGAAAACGATACGAAATAAAACATACGAAAGAGCACGAGAGCAGCAAATAAAGGCTTCCCTAGACCTAAGAGATTTCATCGCCATTTACGCTTCCATACCATCGGCGACTGAATCGCCGTCACCAAGCGATAGAATCGCGATGAAATTGTCGCGTCGCGCGTGTTTGGGGGAACCTTAACACGTCCGTTAACCTTAACACGTCTCAATGGAAAACCAATGCATTGGTGGTGGTCGTCGGGCTGGTTGGTGCAGATCCTCTAACCTTAACGATGGCAGCGATAGCTCTTTGATCAGCAACAGCGTTGCCGGTGGTTGGTGAAGCAATTTTATTTGCATAGATGGTGCCGACAGCAGCAGCACTCAACTGATAAACTTCTCGCATCATTCGGACTGTCGCTGTGGCTGAAAAGACGCATGGTTAAAAGTAAATCGGTTCTTTTCAGAACCACAATTAAACAACATAAATGTGATTCTTTAAAGGAATTCACCTAATACCTAATCTGAAAATTATACAAATTCATATAGTTGTGTAGAAATTCAAAACAATTCACGGTTTTGTGCAATACTGGTACAACTCACAAATTTTTGTTTTCGACGTTTTGATGACAAATCACGGGAAATGGTATAAAGTCTGACAAGTCTATTCTCGTTACTTGGTACCGTTGCCTACTTTCAAAGAAGGAAACACATCCACCATAGCCACAATCCGGGAAAGCGCCTACTTTCAAAGATGGGATCACATCCACTACTGCCAATTTCCGGGCAATCGCTCACCTTTACAGAAGGGATCAAATCTGCTACTGCCTTATTCTGGGCAAGTGCTTAACTTTGAAAGAAGGGATCACATCCACCATTGTCTTAATCTGGGCAATCGCCTACGTATAATGATTGGATCGCATCCACCATTTTCTTGATCCGAGCAAAGGCCTACTTTGAAAGAAGGGATCACATCCAGCATTACCTTAATCCAGGCAAGTTCCTTCTTTTAAATATGGGATCACATCCACTATAGCCTAATTCCCGGAAAACACGCACCTTTAATGAAGGGATCAAATCTACCACTGTCTTGTTCTGGGCAAGTACCTACTTTGAAAGAAGGAATCACATCATTGCCTTAATCTGGGCAAGCGCCTACTTTTAAAGGACTAGTCATATTTATATGTGCAATGGTGATTCCGGGAAAACGTTCACTTTTGAAGAAGGAATCAAATACCCCATTGCCTTAATCCAGGCAAGTGCCTACTTTAAAAGAAGGGATCACATGCACCATTGCCTTATCCCGAGCAAACGCCTTCCTTAAAGAAGGAATCCCATCCACCATTACCTTAATCCGGGTAAGCATCTACTTTTAAAGAAGAGATCACATCAAGTACTGCCTTAATCTGGACAAGTGCCCACTTTTAAAGAAAAAATCGCATCCGCCATTTCCTTAATTCGTACAGGAGCTTACTTTTAAGGAAGGGATCATATCCACCATTACCTTAATGCGGGCATGTGCCTAATTGTAAAGTAAGAATCACATCGACCGTTGCCTTATTCCGAGCGAACGCCTATCTTTAAAGAAGAAGTCACATCCACCATTGCCTTAACCCGGGCTATTGCATCCCGATAGATGCGCTATTTTTTAAGAAGAAAACACAATAAACATTACTTGGATGCATGACAATTACCATTGCTTTATAGTCGGCTAATGCATGCTTTCTATGAAATTATGTTTAATTATTATTATCGCTCAGTGGTGAACATCCTATTCCAATTTTTCTAGCACCAGTTAGTCAAGCATCTAATTTAGTGAAAACAAAAAAAAACAAATGTCCGTTATTCAAATAATTCTCACTTTTGACGCTGTTCACAATTATGCCAAACGTCCATTATGCTAAATTACCGTTATACCAAATGTCCCGCTCCCGTAATGAATACATTCTTGGTGGATTTTTACATTGTACGAAAAATTATGCAGCAATCGTTTTTTTAAATATTTTCCAAACAAATCTCTGAAATTGTTTGGACTTTCTGCCAAATAATGCAATGAATTAAGGAAGCTTTCGCCATTGTAGAAATATTTAGTAATTTAGAGAATTTAATCAACAGGTTTTTATGAACAGGGGAGAATGTTCCCAAACCGAACTCCCAAATGGCAGAGGATTAAATACTCAGAGCTGCACAACAATGAAAGATGGATGCCTACTTCCAAACTGTTAGTGTTGTGGCAGTGTTCCACTGACAATTCGCCGACAACACCATCTGCGAGAAAAAAAAAACCAGATCAATCCACCTAGCGTTGGTGGTGCCTTTCTCGCATATTAAAAAAAAATAAGAAAAACACATAAGAGAGGTCGAAATAGAACTTTAGGGGGATAGATTTTACTTTTTCCATCAATTCATATGCATTTGCGGTCATTTGAATGCATTGCTGCAATCCTAAAAAAAAATTTCTCGTTTTTAAAAAAAAATCCCAAGGGGGGACCCTTGGCAGAAAAACAAGGTTTTTTCAATAACTTTGGAACGCAATGACCGAACGGGCCAATTTTCAAAAGGAAACAACTAGACCGCAGTCCGCGTCGACTGCAACTTGCAAGCAAATCGAATAATGCTAAGTACCAAAAAGTGTGTCTTACATTTTTGTACACACACACCCATACATACAGACATCACCTCAATTCGTCGAGCTGAGTCGATTGGTATATAACACTATGGGTCTCCGAGCCTTCTATCAAAAGCTCGGTTTTGAAGTGATCCTATAGCCTTTACGTATACTTTGTATACAAACATTCATCATACCATTACATAATCCGATTAAAAATTGAAATAATTATATTCCACAGCTATGATAAATGAGAATAGTTTCACCAGAATTTCAAATATCCCATCGAAATTCCAATGTTTCTGCCAGATTGGGACACACTTTAGCTGTCCAACACTTTTTGTGAAAACATCTGCTCTTTGCAACATAAGAATGACTGTATAATCGTAATACAAAAAGTGCAACTAACAGAGCTTCTAAATATCATTTGAGACCTTAGGCAGCATAACCGGTTGAAACACGGCATCACTAAACCTGAGGTTCAATTTCCGGTCCGGTCTTTCGATTTTTTTTTTTGTAAAACTTTTTATTCTATCGTTAAGTTAGTGATTTACATTGAGGTAAAATATAAAATTTTCTAACCCTAGATTTTCTGGATGTGTTTCTGTTACATAACTGAAGTATTTCCCTAGTGCTTCAATTACAAATGTTTGAGAAGTGCGCCTTAAGGTTCTAAAATTAGGATACACAAACCTAGAGGTGAGCCAGCCTAGGGCTGCAAACCTCTATAATAAAGATATAAAAAAAAAGGATACACAAAATCTTCTGGTTCAAGTCTTTGTAAAGCAGCCTCTTGTCCTATAATTTGCCTCCGTTGATAGCTCCAGATATTCCTGACAAGTTCACATCGGAAAAATTTGTGTACCACAGTTTCTGATTCTCCTGGACAAGCCTCGCAGAATAGATCATCTACGACGCATCGTTGAAACAGTAACTCTTGATGCTTGATTTTCTTATGCATTATCATATGCCACGCTGATCGTTGAGATGAAGTTAAGCATTTGCTGTGAAGGTGTTTAAATATCGATTTCCATTCACGATGATCTGCTGAAACAAAACCAGGATCCGGCTTGAGGGTCGAAAAGTGTTGATAGATTCCAGCAGATGTTGGAGTGTTCTTCAATTGATCCGGAAGATGACGTAGTTCTGACCTCAAAAGGATTATGTGACTGAACATGGCTGGTATGGGAGTATTTGGGTTCTCCATGATGCTGCTTTGAAACGGAAGTTGCTGATTTAGGCTTATTAATCGGCGATTGCCACGATTTGCCACCACGATTTTTTCAGTCTTCCCAAACGAACATCAAACACGCTAAGTACAGCTGTTCGTATACTCCATCTGTACCCTTGCTTCGTGTTTGTACGCATATGCACGAAAAGTATACTTGTACCCGAACTTGCGTTCGAGTTTCATTTTGTACATATGTACTGTACATATGTACTGTACATCTGTACAGCACACTTGTAAAATCTGGCTGTAAAATTGGCTGTTGAATAGAATTCCAGAAGCTTCTCGAACAAAACAAATGTAGACAGTGAACAAAATCATAGATGTGCGGATACAAGAATATTTGGGTTCTCAATATTTTCATGAGGATTGCTACTGTAGAACGCTCAGTGAAGTGTTCATGCAAAAATTAAGTTTATATCTATCAAGTGTTGCCCTCTTCACTTTCACCCCCTGTCCTTAAATACGGTACTTGTTGCGAACTTATCAAACTGCGATTATTTGTATATCTCAAAAGCAAAACAGATGGCTATTTTTTGTCAACATTTTGACAACCAATAAATTCTTGTCCTATTTTGTTGCACTTTCTACATTCCTTGGTTATGGCATGTGCAGATTACGAATATAGTCATCTTTCTTCTTCTATATTTAAAATGAGTTTTCATTTCCTTTGAGGCAATAAAACTCACGAACGAATGGACCGATTGGCAAAATTTTCTCACTAATAGATTCGTTTTGGGATCATCTGTGTTTGTATATAATAAGAGTTGATTAATTAGAGGGGGGAAGATGAAAAATTGTCAAAATGCAACGGTTTCAAAAGTTCCGAAGAAAACCATCAAACTTGAACTGAAACCGATCTAGAGTACGGCGCTGCAATCAATTAAATGATTGACAGTTATGTAAATAAAAAACATCCCGAGCAAGATCGGGCAAGTTCGATTAGTTTCATATACAGTCAAACCTGCATGAGTCGATGTTCTATGACTCGATATCGACTCATGGAAGCAAATTTTGCTATGTTGAAAAATATTTTCTGGGCTACTGTGATGGTCCCTTCAAACAGCTTCCCAGGGATTTTCTGTTCCACATCTCGATATTTCCATTAGCCGATGGTCCCTTCAATATCGACTCATGGAGGTTTGACTGTAATTTTAAAAGGAAATGAGGTGTGTGATCTTTGATATCAACCTATACTCTTTATTGAGTAATAGAGCGCTATTACGTGCCTAATATGTTATGTATGGTAGTTTCTAACACGATGCCGGTTTTTGACAATATAATGCGGTGCATCCATGAGGGGTGTTCATGAATTACGTGACGCTATAGAGGGTGGAAGGGCTTAGCGTCAAGCGTTATGACTCAGACAAAAGATTTAAATTATCCATACACAATGTGCTACAAAGGAGGGCCTGCATACGCCCGATTTTTTGTTACGTAATTTGTGAGCGGCACCATAGCGCATCGAGAAATGCTCTCTTCCGATAGACAATAGACAATTTAGTTTTATTACGAAAACTTTAACGGAGAATCGAGAAATTGTTCCGCTGATCTATGAGTATACATAGTATTTATAATTATGCGCTTTCTATTCCTTCTCTGTGGAATGTACACGCTCAAAAATAGTTGTATAGTGGGATTTGAATCGAGGTTAAATTTATCAACATCTTCTGTTCTCTTAATTATTCTTACGTAATGTTGAAAACCCATATCAATTGGTCATTAACGCCATGAAAAAGTTTTGCTCCATTAGAAAAATATTCGAATAAAAAACCTTTCAGATTCCCCCATCACTGCGCATCTTCATATCAGCGTGTACAGTTTCCGAATTCCATTTTGTCCTTTCTCTTCGTCTCTTACTCGATCGACTCACGGCCCGCTCGGACCTGAAAGCAAGTTTGTACATGTGTTTTGTACTTAAGTACAAGTTTGCTTAGGCAGGTACTGGGTATCGCGTTGTACTCGAGTACGGCAATAATTCACGTTCAGTGTTCAACACGAGTTGATGAAAATGTACTTGAGTTGAACTTCACACATGTTCGTGGGAAGACTGTTTTTTAGCAAAGTTATATTGGAAAATGCTACACGTAGTTGTAGTATGTTGTAGTCTTTGGCCATGCCAAGCAAATTTTCCTATTTCAGTCCTAATTTTGGTCGCAAATCCTTTAGTTAGTGGTATGTTTGATGCCATGTACCAAAGTTTCGAATTTACAAAGTTGTTTAGAAGAATAGTTTTTTGAATCAAATCTAGTTTCCTCGGATGATGAAACCACAATCGAGTTCGTAACCCATTCAATACAGCTTCCCAGTTTTGCTTATGTGCTTGCTTGATGTTGTCTCCATAACGAACTCCAAGAATGTGGACTATGTTTTCGATGCGCAGCCACTCCGTCTCTGCTGTTAGGTTGAGGTTGCCTATCATCACAGCAACTGTTTTCTGTTTATTTAATATTGCACCAGAAGTTGATCCAAAGTCATTGAAGATTGCGACTACTTGCGTGAGACTGATTTCATTGTCGAAAAACATAGAGATACCGTCAGCATATGCATTAAATATAGTGCGTGGGAAAAGCCTTTCAAAAGTATCTAGTAACGGTTGGAGATATATCACAAATAAGTGCATAGACAGTGGGTCACCCTGTCTAACAGAGTGACCTATTTTGAGTTCAGGGGTTAAATGTCCATTCACTAGTATCTTTGAAAATAATTGGCTCCAAATCGAATCGAGAAGGTTTACAAACTGTGGATTGAAGTTCATTCGTATCATTGTCTTCTTGAGGAATCGGTAGTCCACTCTATCGAACGCATGGTCGAGGTCGAAAAATACTAGAAGGGAGTTTCGCCGATGGTATTTCAGTTGTGCAATTTTGTCATAGCTTCGCAAATATTCCTTTTTCCGTTGGAACACTTCCAAAGGAAGTAAACTCTGCATTCTCTGCTTGAGAACCCTTGCAAGAACTTTATAGTCGTAGTTCAATGGCGATATTGGACGATATTCTTCAGCACTTTTGTCTCTTCCTTTCTTCTTTACAAGAATTATGATTCCGTCAAAAAAATGTTTCATAGCGTTTCCTTGAAGAGCATCATTGATCACATTCGTGAATTCAAAGCGAATGATCTCCCACGTTTTTAGAAAGAACTCTTTTGGTAGGCCGTCCGTACCAACTACTACCCTTGATTGCATCGAGAACTTTGTCTTGCGTTATCGCTTGCATGAGATTTTCATTTGCACGAGTGTTTTCAGCAATGGATCTGGCTGGCATATTCAGAGAGTCGTTGGTCTCGACCGACGTGTACAAGGTCTCAAAATATGACTTAACATGATTTTTAATCTGATTCTGATCATCGATTTCACTGCCATCTTCGATATGTAGCGATTTTATTGTAGTTTTAGATCTTTTACTATTGATTTGAGCAACATGGAAAAGAGTTGTGGATTCCCCAGCCAGAAAAGTTTCGTTAATTCTACGGAAGCTAGTTGAAAACTTTCGTTGATGTCGAAGCATGTGTCCTTTGATACGATTGATTGTTGCAAGTTGTTCAGGGTTATCAACTTATTAGGTTGGGTTGATTTTCTGGCTGATGAGCTCGAAAACTTTTTCTAGCTTGGGGCGGGCTGGCATGGTGCTGAAGTCTAGATATAGGGAATCCTTACGATGATCATTCATCTTGAGGATGTATTGGCCAACGGCCACGGGGACGTGGATTGCGGCAGCACGTTGTTGGCCGACGGAAAAATGTAATGGTGATTGTTTTCACTTGGCAATAATATCAATAACGTCTTCACACTATAAAAGCTAAATGTCAACTGTCATTGGAGAGATCCTTGGCTTCTCTGGGCGTAGATAATCATTGTTTGTTAGCCACTCAATATACAAATTCATAAATTAGTGGCTGGCATCGAAAGCTCTGAGTTAATAACCGTGGAAATACATTCATATCACGGCATAAAATCGGCTAACCTGCCCATAATTGCATATTTGTCCCGTATGAGTTGGAAATCCTGCAAAAATGGGACTGATATTCGGGCATAGGCAGCATAGTTGTCCTAAATAAGAAAAAATGTAACACACCCAGATGAAGAACTTCCATGGTACTGTAAACATAAAGTACATACGTAATGTTTTATATCGTACTTAAATACTAAGTGCTTGATTCACCGCGATATATTTAATCAAATTGATAGTACTGTTGCTTCATGTAACCAAGATAGTACATGATAATACATAAGTACAAATAAAACCAAAGGTTGTGAAAAATACCAACTGCACAGGAATTAGTGTTAAACCGCTTCGTTGGATAAAGTATGTGGGTACAAAATATTCCAGCGAATCCGGCTTACAGCAGACTAAACAAAACACAAGGAATTATTCCAAGCGAAACTTTCTACAAACTCCTGCTGCTGCACGTGCCGCGAAACGCGTTGGCACTAAAGCTAATTAAAAATAAATTGTTCTCACCCTGTTCACCCCACACTTGACGGTTCGCTGTTGTTCACCTGTTAAATCCTATTCCCGTGCGATACCTTTAGTGCAGCAGCAGCAGGAGTGGACAACGGTGTCGTGTAATCCTTTTAGGCACAGAAAACAGACATCCAAGCTAGTATGCATTATTGAATAGCTGAGTTAATCGTTAATTAGTTTCACTGATAATAACTTAATGTTAATAACCGTCATCGTCACCGTGGCGATGGGTCAAAAAATGAGTGACCACACTGGATATTTCTGAGGACAATAAAACTAAACAAACCTTTTTGAAAGATTTAGTTATCCGACATGATTGCATCAATGACAGCGATGACCTAATCTCACCCCCCATTACTCTTACACTTTTCAAAGCAGAATGAGATGTCTATTATCTGTGTTTTAAGTAATTATTTACCATGTTGCGATACTAAGGTGAATCGGTCAACTGAGCGAAACGGCAAAGTACCATGATTTTAGGTAAGCGCTTTATTTCCCAGACCAAAACCATTGAACTTTTGTTGTGCCTTCTACGTGCCCTACTTTGCCTTTATGGACTTAAACTGTGTTCAATAAAACGGATGATGGATTCAACCGAATTTCCCGTGGAAATTTGGTGCAAACACGTTAAATATTAGCTTTTATGAAAACACATACATATGTACAGTGGAGCAACTTTTACGCGGTTTGTTTTTGGTTATTTGGCCAAGTTGGCATAACAAAAGCATTTTCTAATGACGTTTTTCGCACTATTTAATTAAAAATCAACTCCATGCTAGTTGCAGTTAACCCTCTAAGACCCGGGACGAACGGATTTTTTTCAAATGGCTCGCATTCAGCACCTGATCGTTGGAATTCCTCGCGGTTTCGTTTGTGCTCAATGGGAATAGCTATATTTTTGCTCTGATACATTTTCAAATAAAATTTTTTGTTCAGGTCCGAGTTATTGCTAAAAATAAGTGTGCGCGGGGGTGTTTTTTCTATAATTCAAACATCTCTTCAATATTCTGGACGTGTTCATGCCCAAAAGATATTTGTAAAGATTTTTAGTCGATTCCGATGTTTTCACCATTTGAGTAGGGCAGGATTGACTGAATTCAGGGCCGCATTCAGGGGTTACAATGGTAGAGTATGGGCTAAAAATTCAATTACAATGAAATTTGCATGAGCATGCGGCTGCACAAATTTAAAAATCAGGAGTTTTAAATATTTAATTTTCAATTGAAATTGACTTTCTGAAATTCTTATCAGGGCCGGATTTAGGGGTCGAAATGGGGTGACCAGGGGCCATATCACCAATTGCAATGAAACTGGGCATGCGACTGCTCAAACTTCATGAAAACACATCAGGAGCTCGAAGAATTCTGTTTGAATTTGAAATTGACCTTCTGTAATTTTGACCAGGGCCAGCTTGAGGGGTCCAAATGGGGAGAGCAAGGGCCATATCACCAAAAGCAATGGAACTGGGCATGCGACTGCTCAAACACCATGGAAATACATCAGGAGCTCAAAGAAATTTGTTTCAAATGGAAATTGATCTTCTGAAATTTCAACCAGGGCCGGATTCAGGAGTGAAAATGGGGAGGGCAGGGGCCATATCACCAATTGCAATGAAACAGGGCATGCGACTGCTCAAACTTCATGAAAACACATCAGGAGCACAAAGAACTCTGTTTGAATTTGAAATTGACCTTCTGAAATTTTGATCAGGGCCGGATTCAGGGGTCCAAATGGGAAGAGCAAGGACCATATCACCAAAAGCAATGAAACTGGGCTTGCGACTGCTCAAACACCATGGAAACACATCAGGAGCTAAAAGAAATCTGTTTCAAATGGAAATTGATCTTCTGAAATTTCAACCAGGGCCGGATTTAGGAGTGGAAATGGGGAGGGCAGGGCCATATCACCAATTGCAATGAAACAGGGCATGCGACTGCTCAAACTTCATGAAAACACATCAGGAGCTCAAAGAATTCTGCTCGAACTTCAAATTGTCTTTCCGAAATTTTGACCAGGACCGGCTTCAGGGGTCCAACTGGGGAAACAAAGGCCATATACCAATAGAAATAAAACTGGGCAGTGGGCATGCGACTGCTCAAACTTCATGAAAACACATCAGGATCTCAAAGAACTCTGTTTGAATTTGAAATTGACCTTCTGAAATTTCAACCAGGGCCGGATTCAGGGGTGAAAATATGGAGAGTGGACTGCTTATACATCATGAAAACACATCAGGAGCTCAAAGTATTCTGATTGAACTTGAAACTGCTCTGATACAAATTTCAGGAATTTCTCCGGAAAACACTCCAGGAATTCGTCCAGAAGTTCCTCCGGGAATTCCTCCAAAAGTTCCTCCAGGAATTTCTCCGGAAGTTCCTCCAGGAATTCCTCCGGAAGTTCCTCCAGGAAGTTCCTCCAAGAATTCCCCCGGAAGTTCCTCCAGGAATTCCTCCGGAAGTTCCTCCAGGAATTCCTCCGGAAGTTCCTCCAGGAATTCCTCCGGAAGTTCCTCCAGGAATTCCTCCGGAAGTTCCTCCAGGAATTCCTTCGGAAGTTCCACCAGGAATTCCTTCGGAAGTTCCTCCAGGAATTTCTTCGGAAGTTCCTCCAGGAATTTCTTCGGAAGTTCTTTCAGGAATTCCTCCGGAAAATCCTCCAGAATCCTGCCGAAGTTGCCGAAGGAACTTCCGGAGAAATTCCTGGAGGAACTTCCGGGGGAATTCTTGGAGGAACTTCCTGGAGGAACTTCCGGAGGAATTCCTGGAGGAACTTCCGGAGGAATTCCTGGAGGAACTTCGAGGAATTACTGGAGGAACTTCCGGAGGAATTCCTGGAGGAACTTCCGGAGGAATTCCTGGAGGAACTTCCGGAGGAATTCCTGGAGGAACTTCCGGAGGAATTCCTGGAGGAACTTCCGGAGGAATTCCTGGAGGAACTTCCGGAGGAATTCCTGGAGGATTTTCCGGAGGAATTTCTGGAGGAACTTCCAGAGGAATTCCTGGAGGAACTTCCGGAGGAATTCCTGGAGGAACTTCCGGAGGAATACCTGGAGGAACTTCCGGAGGAATTCCTGGAGGAACTTCCGGAGGAATTCCTGGAGGAACTTCCGGAGGAATTCCTGGAGGAACTTCCGGAGGAATTCCTGGAGGAATTCCTGGAGTATTTTCCGGAGAAATTCCTGAAATTTGTATCAGAGCAGTTTCAAGTTCAATCAGAATACTTTGAGCTCCTTATGTGTTTTCATGATGTTTGAGCAGCCCGCTCTCCATATTTTCACCCCTGAATCCGGCCCTGGTTGAAATTTCAGAAGGTCAATTTCAAATTCAAACAGAGTTCTTTGAGATCCTGATGTGTTTTCATGAAGTTTGAGCAGTCGCATGCCCACTGTCCAGTTTTATTTCTATTGGTGATATGGCCTTTGCTCTCCCCATTTGGACCCCTGAAGCCTATGCTTAAACGATGGCATTTTCCATTTTAATAATCGTCCTAAATTTTTAGCTAATTTGGATGTAATTTGACTGAGCACAAGCAGTTTGAAGCTTGTATGAAAATTACTATAAAAACAGTAACTTTTGTGAAAACCCGTTCACCATCATTGCCCATTAAGCTCTAAAAATGTATGAATACGTTAGCAACATAGGAAATTTAACAAGGGAAAATATCGTCGTTGTTGCTAAACGATTTCATGCTGGCAACAAAAGTTATTATGGAAATACTGAATTGTGGGCAATTCAATTTAACACGTAAAAGAATAACATCAATATCAATAATGAACATTTCTGTTTTCTTTATTATTTTGCTCACAAAAGTCAGATTGCTTCGCAACAACAACTGACTTTCAGCTTAGGATTTATTCTATGATGACGATGCATTAAATATATTCAAATATATCCTTGGCTGCTTCACGAAACGATCCTTTACATAAGTGGCGAGTCTCATAGTAATTTTCATATAACCTTCAAACGGCACGTGCACAACCAAATTACATCCAAATCAGCTAAAAATTTGGGAGGACTATTAAAATAGCAAAAACAATCGTTTAAGCATAGGGGAGCGAAAAAGTCAAAATTTGAATCACTCTAACGTCCACTTTCCAGACGTGTGGACGTCATCGAGAGTTACAATTTAACAAATGTGTATTTTACACTCTGAAAAGAGCAATGGTTATTATAACTATGTAATATTTGTTCGTTCACAGCGCAAACCATCTATTTATTCTGCAATAGGTTTCGTCATGTGTTTTGTTAATTTCAAACCTCGCATCAGAATTATAGATTTTCAGATAATTAAAGTGCTTAACACATAAATTGACTATTGCGTTCTATTACAAATGTACAAAAATGCGCATCGCTTAAGTAAACGTTACCCTTGATTTAAGTAATAATTTGTATTCTATACAGAGAAATATTCATACGAAAAATGAATGAAGATTTTCTTATCTTTTCCACATAAAACATTTGGTACAAAATAAAGCTAATTGAAAACAAGACAACAGTCGATCAAACAGTAAATCGGTTGTTGGCTTGTTTTCATATCTGGTGATATTATAATCTCTTTCTCGATGAAAAAAATTTGAAAAAACTGGAAGTAGTTACAAGTTTTCTCTAAATATTCGTGAAAATTTGAAAACGAGCAATGGGTAAATTATTAAATCTACATTCCTCAAATTAGAATAGGTCCCACTTGCGCCGTTTGAAGTGGTAAGTAGGTCCTACGGGTAAATTTATTTCTGTCACTAACAATATTTTGACGTAAACTACGTCTAAGGGGAAGACTCAGATACAGGGTGTAAAACCGAAATTTCCAAATTCGAGACCGTCACGAAATTAGGATAGATTTCAAACGCTAATAGCGTCTTTATCTTTCGATGGATTTTCGACATTTGCTTATCAATCGATTCAGAAGCTCTCCAGCAATTTGCCAATTATATTGATACTATTGATTATCAACGTTAAACTATTGAAAATGTTGTTTCTTTCCAAACCGGGTGAAAAATTCAATTCCGTTCATAATTCCCCAACACGGACATCAGATTGCAGTAAGGTACGGGCCTTTTGATCCACTGCTTCGTTTTCCCTGTGTATAAAAAGCCCCGTGTTTCGCGTGCGCGCGTCATTTTCATTCTGGATGTCACGGCGAGCGGACCAGGGCGTCCAGAAGCGGTCCCAGTGACAACGGCTGTCTCAGCGGTGGTGATGCGGATGAATTTTTTTCGGTCGGTGGTGGTGGCGGTGGTGGTCAAAATTTCGGAAAGACAATTTGAAGTTCGAGCAGAATTCTTTGAGCTCCTGATGTGTTTTCATGAAGTTTGAGCAGTCGCATGTCCTGTTTCATTGCAATTGGTGATATGGCACTGCCTTCCCCATTTTCACTCCTAAATCCAGCCCTGGTTGAAATTTCAGAAGATCAATTTCCATTTGAAACAGATTTCTTTGAGCTCCTGATGTGTTTCCATGGTGTTTGAGCAGTCGCATGCCCAGTTTCATTGCTTTTGGTGATATGGCCCTTGTCCTCCCCATTTGGACCCCTGAAGCCGGCCCTGGTCAAAATTACAGAAGGTCAATTTCAAATTCAAACAGAGTTCTTTGTGCTCCCGATGTGTTTCCATGGTGTTTGAGCAGTCGCATGCCCAGTTTCATTGCTTTTGGTGATATGGCCCTTGCTCTCCCCATTTGGACCCCTGAAGCCGGTCCTGGTCAAAATTACAGAAGGTCAATTTCAAATTCAAACAGAGTTCTTTGTGCTCCTGATGTGTTTTCATGAAGTTTGAGCAGTCGCATGCCCAGTTTCATTGCAATTGGTGATATGGCCCCTGCCCTCCCCATATTCACTCCTAAATCCGGCCCTGGTTGAAATTTCAGAAGATCAATTTCCATTTGAACAGATTTCAGAAGGTCAATTTCAAATTCAAACAGAGTTCTTTGTGCTCCTGATGTGTTTTCAAGAAGTTTGAGCAGTCGCATGCCCAGTTTCATTGCAATTGGTGATATGGCCCTTGCTCTCCCCATTTAGACCCCTGAATCCGGCCCTGGTCAAAATTTTAGAAGGTCAATTTCAAATTCAAACAGAGTTCTTTGAGCACCTGATGTGTTTTCATGAAGTTTGAGCAGTCGCATGCCCTGTTTCATTGCAATTGGTGATATGGCCCCTGCCCTCCCCATTTTCACTCCTAAATCCGGCCCTGGTTGAAATTTCAGAAGATCAATTTCCATTTGAAACAGATTTCTTTGAGCTCCTGATGTGTTTCCATGGTGTTTGAGCAGTCGCATGCCCAGTTTCATTGCTTTTGGTGATATGGCCCTTGCCCTCCCCATTTGGACCCCTGAAGCCGGCCCTGGTCAAAATTACAGAAGGTCAATTTCAAATTCAAACAGAGTTCTTTGACCTCCTGATGTGTTTTCATGAAGTTTGAGCAGTCGCATGCCCAGTTTCATTGCAATTGGTGATATGGCCCCTGGTCACCCCCATTTCGACCCCTAAATCCGGCCCTGATAAGAATTTCAGAATCTCATTTTCAATTGAAAATTAAATATTTAAAACTCCTGATTTTTAAATTTGTGCAGCCGCATGCTCATGCAAATTTCATTGTAATTGAATTTTAGCCCATACTCTACCATTGTAACCCCTGAATGCGGCCCTGAATTCAGTCAATCCTGCCCTACTCAAATGGTGAAAACATCGGAATCGACTAAAAATCTTTACAAATATCTTTTTGGGTTGGTTTGATGGGTGATTTGATAAATTTTGGGCATGAACACGTCCAGAATATTGAAAAGATGTTTGAATTATAGAAAAAACACCCCCGCGCACACTTATTTTTAGCAATAACTCGGACCTCGGCAAAAATATAGCTATTCCCATTGAGCACACACGAAACCGCGAGGAATTCCGACGATCAGGTGCTGAATGCGAGCCATTTGAAAAAAATCCGTTCGTCCCGGGTCTTAGAGGGTTAAGGGTAGGTGGCCATTCAATAATTTAAATCAATAGACTTTATCAGAAATGAGAATAAATGCTGTATAATTGTAAGTAGATAATAATTATATGGACATATTTCCGATTGGAATACAATTATTAATTTTACTATTAACCTACTGCTTTAGTGATTCTTTCGATACAATTAATCCATCGATACAATTAATTAAAACTTACATTCAATAGATTCCCACACGTGATGAAAAGTACACCATGTTTCATACTGATGTAAACAAGAATGAATGAATGAAGCATTGCAGTCAATATGGTTCGAAATGCTATTGATGCATATTCCACAAATTTCTAACAACCCACGAGTTCCTGTGGAAAACACCCATTCCGAGCATTTCCGAGCAAATAGTAGGAACAAATTGAAGCCATATAGGTATTGATCCCGGCAAACATTTCAGTTATGATTTGATTTCAGATAAGCTTCCATTTTTCGGTGTTGATGAAACGGCAACTCTGTGACAACAAAACAAACATTTCTATTTTACCTCCAAGAATTGATTTGAAATAAAAACCGTGATTTGACGTCACAAAATGTGCCACGACGACAATTAATTAAGTTGGAATCAAGCTATTCATTATATAAAAAAATACAATGCATGGGTCTGTTACATCAACCCTTCCACTTTAAGGGGAACTTACTTTATGCTAGCGCTTCCTTGCAAGGAACAGCTGCTGCTTTGCGACACATTTGTGCCCTTCTTGAAGGCCACTTCAACGCCCATCATCGTCATCATCGGTCGCCATCGGGTGCAAACATTTACCTTTACCAGCCACCGTGATTTTCTTCTAAAGTTTAATTAAAGCATCATTGTCGTCGCCCTTATTACTTATATCGCCGTCAACGTTTCCATTAGGGAGGGGGGCCATCATCGTCACGATGCCATTTCTTGTTGTAGGATTCGCTTTGTAGTATCAACCGTAGGAGTAGCGAAAGAAACACGTGCAAACTTTGAAACACCAAGTGACGACGACAACGATGGCGAAGCGACGATGACAATGGGAACTGCTGTTGAAATTGAAAGCAATTATTTAAGTACGTTCGAAGAACGAGTGGCGGAGGTGGTTTCCAGGCGGTCGCCCTAATGTCAACAGTTCTTTCGAACTTGGAAACTTCGATTTCAGTTGTGCAAATTTCTAGAAGAAAGCGAAAAGTTGTTCAATAATTTATGATTACCGCACAGCTGCATGCGGAGTTGGTTTGATAAAATTTGAACATTAATGATGGGGTGGTAGAGTGGAGCCAGTTGATCCCTAAGCCTACACTTTTTGACGGCTACCTTCTCTTGCTACACAGAGCACGGTATGCCGTAGCTATAGAAAATATGTGGTTTGAAATTATAAAAGACAGTTTTTCAGCTGAAATGCAAAACACTTTTTATAATTTTATAGATGTGGGAATGATCGTTTTACAAAGTAGCAAACTCCATACAACATGGGTATTGCCGGAATGGGCTCGATGAGTGGAATACGAAAATCGATGTTTGGCGCTGTTTTGGAATTCAAGATGAACGACTTCCGGTTTGATAAAACGACCGGAAATCTTTTCAATCAGAGATGCATCTGAACACGAGCACGCGTGTTCGTGTTCAAAACGTCCTGAACACTGCACGCTGTTCAAGAGCGCTGACCTAACTTAGCAACTTGTATCCTAGGAAAACAAATTCAAGCGACGGCATGCAACACATTTTTCGGCTAGTAATGGAACACGTAGGCATCTAACGGATAGAAATCAAGCATGCTCGTATTTTTTTGCATAGTTCCAACTCTAAGGAATCTTATTTACCATGATCCAAACGATCTTATTTATCATGATCCAAATGTTCAGAGTTCAAAACGCACCAAGGCCAAAAAACATTCCAAGAATTCTTCCGGGAGTCGCTCCAGAAATTACTCCGTGTGTTCCTAAAAGAAATTCCTCCAGAAGTTCCTCAAATAAATTCATCCATGAGTTCCTAGTAGGAATTCCTCTGCAAGTTCCTAAAAGGTATTCCTCCCGACGTTCCTGAAGTTCCTCTGGAAGTTCCTCCACTCCTCCGAAAGTTCCTTCAGGAATTCCTCCGGAAGCTCCTCCAGGAATTCCTCCGGAAGTCCCTCCACGAATTCCTCCGGAAGTCCCCCAACAAATTGCTCCGGAAGTTCCTCCAGGAATTCCTTCGGAAGTTCCTCCAGGAATTCCTTCGGAAGTTCCTACACGAATTCGTCCAGAAGTTCCTCCAGGAACTCCTCCGGAAGTTCCTCCAAGACTTCCTCCGGAAGTTCCTTCAGGAATTCCTCCGAAAGTTCCTCCAAAAAATCCTCTGGAAATTCCTCCTGGAAAACCTCCGGAAGTTACTTCAGAAAAGCCTCCAGAAATCCTCCAGAAGTTCCTCAAGTTCCTCCAGGAATTCTTCCGGAAGTTCCTCCAGCAATTCCTCCGGAAGTTTTTTCAGGATTTCCTCAAGGAAAACCTCCAGAAGTTCCTCCAGAATATCCTCTAGGAAATCCTCCAGAAATTCCTTCAGGAAATCCTCTGGAAGTCCAGAGATGAGCCATCCGTGGGCTGAAATTTTTTTTAATAAAGATAGAAAAAGGTTTTTCCAGGAAATCCTTTGGAAATTACTCCAGAAAATCCTCCAAAATTTCCTTCAGAAAATCCTCTGAAAGTTCCTTAAGGAATTCCTCCATAAGCTCCTCCGAAAGCTCCTCCACAAATTTCTCCGGAAGTTCCTTCAGAAATCTCTCTGTTAGTTCTTCCGTAATTTACTCCGGGTGTTCCTCAAAGAAATTCCTCCAGAAGTTCCTCGAAGGAATTCCTCCGGAAGTTTCTCAAAGGAATTCCTCCGGAAGTTCTTCAAAGGAATTCCTTCGCAAGGTATACGAAGAAATTTCTTGGGAAGTTTCACAAATGAATTTGTCCGAAAGTTCCTCAAAGGAACTCATCAGGAAGTTCCTCCGGAAGATCCTCAAGGGAATTCCCTCGAATCTTCCTTAAAGTAATTACTCCAGAAGTTCTTCAAGAAATTTCTCCGCAGTTTCTTAAGAAATTCCTTTAAGAATCTATTCGGAAATTCCTCGAGGATTTCTTCCGTAGCTCCAAAAAAGGTTTATCCGGAGTACCTCCAAGAATTCTTACAAAACAGACATCCTTCAATAGTTCCTTCGGAAGATCCTCCAGTAGTTCCTCCGAAAATTCCTCATCCCCCAATAAACTTCAAATTTGCAAACGATTAAGGCTCTATAAATCGTAATCAATCCAATAATGACGATGACTATATTCGAATCCGCACTAATACTAACAAAATGTTGAACCAAATTCAATATTTTGGGTCTATTTACGGACTTACTCTCCATCATAATATATTCATGGCATTTCCATATTAATTTTTCACTTATCAAAACTAGCAATTACTGAGGAATTGCTGGAAAAACGCTGAAAACTGCGTTTTTTCAAGGCCGATATTCGTATGTTCATCGAACGCATACTAACATTCGAACGTTCGGATCGAACACATACACACTCACTTGATTTTTCACTGGATCTTTTCCCATTGTTTCTTCGATTTTATCACTCCTAAAACATATTCACTAACTGAGTTTCAGATTTTTCGTCAACCTTGACTACCAATTAATTCACTTCACGCTCAAAAACTGTTGAAAACTGCTTTGCAAAAATCGAAGTGAGAGACAAATTTGACGACCGTATTGTGAATGCAATAAAATGCGGAAGACTCAAATTCACTAGCGCAATAAGTGAAATGGTGAGTACAAAATCTACGCGATGCGACTTCATTCAATCCGAACAATACAACGTATACGCCAGCCAACACGCAAACAAAGATGTGCATACACAAGAAAATAATCATCTCTTCACAGTTGCCAGATTTATTTATTGGAAAAAATCATTGCTGTTTGTCGGACTGAACAATAAAACCAAAAATAAATATTTAAAGATGTTATGTAAGCTTCTATTACATTCCAAGTGGTGTATAAAAAAATTAAACCGATAAATACCCATATATTTGATACACCATGAACATGTCTTATGATATAAAATAAACAATTCGTCAAGTCTGGCAACATTATGCATCAGCTGACATATTTTTACCACCCCATTTCCACCCACCTCAGTTGTAAACAACATTTTATTTATCGCTGCTGCATTTTTCCGTACCAATTGCATCACTATTACAAACAAGTGATACAGTCATCAATTTTCAAAACATTGTGATGGAGTCTTGAGCCTTAATATGATTCGGAACAGTTTTTGCCTCTCTTTTACCATTGTTCGTTATCTGTTGAGAGCGATTTCTGCAAACCCTGATTTTTATATTGATATATTGATTTTTTCGTGGAAATTTATTAATTTTTTGTGAAAAAAAATATTTTGTGGAAAATTTTGTAATTGTTTATTGGCAATATTGATTTTTTATGGAAGTTTTTTTTCGTGTAGTATTTTGATTTCTTTATGGAAAAATCTTTTTATAATTGTAATTTTTGCTTTTAAAAGTGTCAATTTATTTTTGTTTTGTGGAAAGCTCTTAATTGTTTATGGAAATCTGTCTATCCTTTTCCTCCTATTTTCTACTACCCTCTTCCTTATTTCTCCTTCCTTCTTTCTTATTCCTTATACTTTTTCCCTTCTTCCTACTTTTTTCTTCCTCCCTTTTTCTTCCTACTTCTTATTTCTTTCTTCTTTCTCCTTTTTTCCTCCTTCCATCTTCATTCTTCCTTTTTCCTTCTTACTTCCTCCTTCGTTCTTCTTCCTTCCTCATTATTCCTTCTTCTTTCTCCTTTCTCCCTTCTACTGTCTTATATCTTACCACTCACTTCTAACTTCTCAACATCTCGCCTCTAACTTCCTAAAAATCTTCTCTTACTTCTCACCCTTGCTTCTATTTTACTCACTACTCACTTTTCATTTCTCTCTTCTGACTATTCACTTCTTACTTATCACTGCACACATCTTACTATCCGGTACTCATTATTCACTTCTCAGTTCTAGGTGTTCAGTATTTACTTATAGCATCTCAGTTCTCATTTCACTTATTTCAGGAAACAAATTTAAATTATCCGGCCAAATGACAATCGACTATGGTCGGGGTTCTTCCAAACCGCACAAAGCGAAAATGGAAAATCACCCATTTGCTTGCACAAGTTTTCGTGTAGCAGATCCAATTGATCACACATCGTATCGGATATTATATTCCTAAATTCATATGGATTTATTTCCGTTTCAATATTATGAACAAAATATCATAAGCCAGTCAAAAAGGCGCTTGGGGCGTCTCCGCAGAACCCCGACCAAATAACCCCAAATCATATTTCAATATGTTATGAAAAGAATTTGATATTTTGGAAAAAAAATTCCATATCTCGATGGTCCCTTCAATATCGAGTAAGGAAGAGCTCACTGCAGTCACGTGAAATACGACCCGCGTAAAAATGTATGTTATCAATTCGAAGACACATTATCAATGGAAATCGTAATTGGGATTTAAAAAAATGAATGTTTAAAACATTCTCCGAACACGAGTTTACTATGATCAAAATAATCATTCTCAAAAATCATCGACACCACATTCATACCCACACGTCTATCTCTCAATTCGAAACAACTTTTCAGTTTTAATCTCATTATCCTTATACACAATTCCCAGAGCTTCCATTTATTCTGAAAAACTGTGCAGATCGCCGAGACACCCCATTTTCAATAAAAACCACATTTAACTCCCCCACCAGAACGCCAAACCAGAACAAAATGAACTGTTGGCTGCTGGCACTGTACCGCGTTGTTGTCTGTTTTTTGTAATTATTTTTCGAAACTTTTCCTTCGCTGTCTATACGCTGACATGTATAGCAAGACTCCCTACACTATAGAACAGTTGCGAATTCAACTTTTCTATAGAACCCAACATTGGTCGGTGCTCTCCATCGAATCAGGCTAAGCTTCCCTACGGATATGTTCGTTACAGGATGCAGCTGCCATACGGAGAAAGCCCTTTCGTATCGTGCGAATTGTGTCGTTACCCAGCGTCGTCGTCATCATCATCGCCGTTCGGATGCTCAGACTGCTCAATCCATGTTCGCCGGAAGTCATCCCGAGAGACGACCAACGACGACAATCCGCTTTTATTTGAATTGGACGGGGATTTTTTTTTCTGCTCCCTGCCGTCGTCGGGGTGATGCAGATATCAAATGGATTGAGCGCAACTGCTGGAAGCGCTCAACAGTCAGTGGAGAAGTGAAAGTTCATCACTCTTTCAACGGAAATTTTTCTATTGTGCCTACTGTCGTTCGGCTGGAATTAATTGATTTAGCCGAATGTCCAGAGGTGTTCGGGCGATAAACAACACAATATCATTAGCATAATTGGCTATCAACCACAAATTGCAACATTGCACCTTCAATATCAGACGTGCAATGTTGCCGGTCAACTGTGAAATTAATCTAGCTGATTGATTAACACAAATTGATTTCGCCAGAAACTTCAGATAGGATTTGTTTTAATTGATTAGCGGGACGGTACTTATAGCCCTTCACATTAAGTAGAAGACAGAAGCCACAGTTCTACGAATTAATTCGATAATCTCAACTGATGCAAATCGCAATCTAATTTAGCACGAAACCATTCCTTCAGTTATTATGGTTTCTACGGATGCATAAAACTGCTTTTGATCTTTCCATAACCTAGCCAACATAACAGACAGACAATCGTTGAAAACCTATAGGATTTTCGTGGAACAGATTTCATCTGATTATTTAATCTGAGTAAAAGTTTGGAGCTAGAGAAAACTTTTTCTAATATGACTTAAAAGTATATCAAAGCTACAAATATTGTGATATTCTGAATTTCTGGAATTCTGGAACAGAACACTAAACTGCGTGGCAGCAATGTTACAGTTACATATTTGTTCGACAAACTTATTCACGCTAAACTTGCTCAACCACATATATTTCATCGTTTAAATTCCTTGGCACGGCATGCATTTAATTAATTACACTTCACCAATTAGCCCAAAGCAACGGAAACATAACTTGTTGAGATTCTCATATACGGTCTGCCTTCTCCTCTCCTCCACAGCACGCTCGTTCCGTGGAAGTTGTTCCGGCAGGAGCTCTCACAGGTGCATCCCATCTCCTCCGGGCTGGAAGCGATGGCACTCAAAACCACCATAGACTTAACGTGCAATGATTATATATCGAATTTTGAATTCGATGTGTTTACTAGGTAAGTGGCTGCGGAACCGCAACATTGCGTAACACACATTCTAACCGGAATTCCACTTCAAAATAGGCTGTTTCAACCGTGGAATACGTTGCTGAGAAATTGGCAAATCCTAGCTGTGACGCACCCGGGCTACGTCGCCTTCCTAACGTACGACGAAGTCAAGGCACGCTTACAAAAGTATATCAATAAGGCTGGTAGTTATGTTTTCAGGTAAGAATGTCAGCTGTCGTAGCTCATGAGTAATCAAATCTAACACTGCTTTCTTTTGAACCACGCACAGATTATCCTGCACACGACTAGGTCAGTGGGCGATAGGTTACGTAACGGTGGAAGGCGACATCCTCCAAACAATTCCCCAAAACAAGTCATTATGTCAAGCTTTACTAGATGGTCATAGGTAAGTGCATCAGTCGTCATCATTTTTAAGTTTGAAAAATCCTAAACTTTACTAAATTCATTCGAAATCTTACCCAAACAGGGAAGGTTTCTACCTCTACCCGGACGGAAAGCCGCAAAATCCCGATCTCTCGTTTGCCGTGCAGAGTCCCCTGGAGGATCACATAACGGTGACGCAGGAGCAGTACGAGCTGTACTGTGAGATGGGTAAGTTCGAGCCGACTCGTAAAACAAAACGAACCGCCATGAATCAAGGGTCTGAAAATGAGAATTTGTTTGTTTCGCACAGGGAGCACCTTCCAGCTGTGTAAAATTTGTGCCGAAAACGACAAGGACATCAGGATTGAACCTTGCGGGCATTTGCTGTGTACGCCTTGCCTGACGGCGTGGCAGGTCGACTCGGAAGGACAGGTGAGTGCTTTTCGTACAAGGATTGAATAACGGCGAAACATGTTATATAATGGATTCTGGTTTTAATTATGCGTCGAATATTTGAATAATTATCTTAAAAAGATCGATAATTGAGGTTTCAGTTTTCATTCTATTTGCACTTAGTACTCAGCATAGAAGGCTTCTGTTGCAAATATATCGTGTAATCGTCCCCTCTAGTTCTTGGCTGGAACAAAAATTTGAAGAAAATCGATTGAAATCCACTTCAAAACAAAAACAAAATGCATGGAGTGAAAAAAAGAATCTTAACTTATCTTAATTTAATTATGTTGCATAATTCGGAAGAATTTCCTAAGGAAAATATTTCAAGGAAAAAATTCTGAGCAAACTCGGAAGAACTTCCAAAGGAAATAAGGAAGAATTTGCCAAGAAAATTTAGAACAGTTTCCTTAGAAAATTTGAAAGAATTTTCGAAAAGAATTTCGGAAGAATATCCCAAAGAAATTCAATTTTCCAAGCCATTCCCAAGCAACTTCGAAGAAATTTTCCAAGGACATTCGAAAGAAATTCCCAAGAAAATTCGAAGAAATTTCCCGAGGAAATTCGAAGGAAATTCTCAAGGAAATTCGATGGTGTTCCCCAAAGAAATTCGAAAGAATCTCCCAAGAAAATTCGAAAGAATTTCCCAAGGAACTTTGAAGGAATTTCCCAAGCAAATTCGGAAAATATTTCCAAGCAAATTCGAAGGAATTTCCCAAGAAAATTCGAAGGAATTTCCCAAGGAAATTCAAAAGAATTTCCCAAGGAAATTCAAAAGAATTTCCCAAGGAAATTCGAAGGAAATTCCCAAGGAAATTCGAAGAAATTTCCCAAGGAAATTCGAAGGAATTTCCCAAGGAAATTCAAAGGAATTTCCCAAGGAAATTCGAAGGAATTTCCCAAGGAAATTCGAAGGAATTTCCCAAGGAAATTCGAAGGAACTTCCCATCGAAATTCGAAGGAATTTCCCATCGAAATTCGAAGGAATTTCCCAAGGAAATTCGAAGGAATTTCCCAAGGAAATTCGAAGGAATTTCCCAAGGAAATTCGAAGGAATTTCCCAAGGAAATTCGAAGGAATTTCCCAAGGAAATTCGAAGGAATTTCCCAAGAAATTCGAAGGAATTTCCCAAGGAAATTCGAAGGAATTTCCCAAGGAAATTCGAAGGAATTTCCCAAGGAAATTCGAAGGAATTTCCCAAGAAATTCGAAGGAATTTCCCAAGGAAATTCGAAGGAATTTCCAAGGAAATTCGAAGGAATTTCCCAAGGAAATTCGAAGGAATTTCCCAAGGAAATTCGAAGGAATTTCCAAGGAAATTCGAAGGAATTTCCCAAGGAAATTCGAAGGAATTTCCCAAGGAAATTCGAAGGAATTTCCCGAGGAAATTCAAAGGAATTTCCCAAGGAATTTCGAAGGAATTTC
Source organism: Armigeres subalbatus (assembly GCF_024139115.2). Lineage (NCBI taxonomy): Eukaryota > Metazoa > Arthropoda > Insecta > Diptera > Culicidae > Armigeres > Armigeres subalbatus. The sequence continues at coordinate 68,450,963 of NC_085140.1, forward strand.
CAAGCAAATTCGAAGGAATTTCCCAAGGAAATTCGAAGGAATTTCCCAAGGAAATTCGAACGAATTTCCCAAGGAAGTTCGAAGGAATTTCCCAAGGAAGTTCGAAGGAATTTCCCAAGGAATTTCGAAGGAATTTCCAAGCAAATTCGAAGGAATTTCCCAAGGAAATTCGAAGGAATTTCCCAAGGAAATTCGAACGAATTTCCCAAGGAAGTTCGAAGGAATTTCCCAAGGAAGTTCGAAGGAATTTCCCGAGGAAATTCGAAGGAATTTCCCAAGGAAATTCGAAGGAATTTCCCAAGGAAATTCGAAGGACTTTCCCAAGGAAATTCGAAGGACTTTCCCAAGAAAATTCGAAGGAATTTCCCAAGGAAATTCGAAGGAATTTCCCAAGGAAATTGGAAGGAATTTCCCAAGGAAATTGGAAGGAATTTCCCAAGGAAATTGGAAGGAATTTCCCAAGGAAATTCGAAGGAATTTCCAAGGAAATTCGAAGGAATTTCCCAAGGAAATTCGAAGGAATTTCCCAAGGAAATTCGAAGGAATTTCCCAAGGAAATTCGAAGAATTTCCCAAGGAAATTCGAAGGAATTTCCCAAGGAAATTGAAGGAATTTCCAAGGAATTCGAAGGAATTTCCCAAGGAAATTGAAGGAATTTCCAAGGAAATTGAAGGAATTTCCCAAGGAATTGAAGGAATTTCCCAAGGAAATTCGAAGGAAGTTCCCAAGGAAATTCGAAGGAATGTCCCAAGGAAATTCGAAGGAATTTCCGAAGGAAAGTCGAAGGAATTTCCCAAGGAAATTCGAAGGAATTTCCAAGGAAATTCGAAGGAATTTCCCAAGGAAATTCGAAGGAATTTCCCAAGGAAATTCGAAGGAATTTCCCAAGCAAATTCGAAGGAATTTCCAAGGAAATTCGAAGGAATTTCCCAAGGAAATTCGAAGGAATTTCCCAAGGAAATTCGAAGGAATTTCCCAAGGAAATTCGAAGGAATTTCCCAAGGAAATTCGAAGGAATTTCCCAAGGAAATTCGAAGGAATTTCCCAAGGAAATTCGAAGGAATTTCCCAAGGAAATTCGAAGGAATTTCCCAAGGAAATTCGAAGGAATTTCCCAAGGAAATTCGAAGGAATTTCCCAAGGAAATTCGAAGGAATTTCCCAAGGAAATTTCGAAGGAATTTCCCAAGGAAATTTCGAAGGAATTTCCCAAGGAAATTTCGAAGGAATTTCCCAAGGAATTTCGAAGGAATTTCCCAAGGAAATTCGAAGGAATTTCCCAAGGAAATTCGAAGGAATTTCCCAAGGAAATTCGAAGGAATTTCCCAAGGAAATTCGAAGGAATTTCCCAAGGAAATTCGAAGGAATTTCCCAAGGAAATTCGAAGGAATTTCCAAGGAAATTCGAAGGAATTTCCCAAGGAAATTCGAAGGAATTTCCCAAGGAAATTCGAAGGAATTTCCCAAGGAAATTCGAAGGAATTTCCCAAGGAAATTCGAAGGAATTTCCCAAGGAAATTCGAAGGAATTTCCCAAGGAAATTCGAAGGAATTTCCAACGGAAATTCGAAGGAATTTCCCAAGGAAATTCGAAGGAATTTCCCAAGGAAATTCGAAGGAATTTCCCAAGGAAATTCGAAGAATTTCCCAAGGAAATTCGAAGGAATTTCCCAAGGAAATTCGAAGGAATTTCCCAAGGAAATTCGAAGGAATTTCCCAAGGAAATTCGAAGGAATTTCCCAAGGAAATTCGAAGGAATTTCCCAAGGAAATTCGAAGGAATTTCCAAGGAAATTCGAAGGAATTTCCCAAGGAAATTCGAAGGAATTTCCCAAGGAAATTCGAAGGAATTTCCCAAGGAAATTCGAAGGAATTTCCCAAGGAAATTCGAAGGAATTTCCCAAGGAAATTCGAAGGAATTTCCCAAGGAAATTCGAAGGAATTTCCCAAAGGAATTCGAAGGAATTTCCCAAGGAAATTCGAAGGAATTTCACAAGAAAAATCGAAGGAATTTGCCAAGATAAATCGAAGGAATTTCCCAATAAAATTCGAAGCAATTTTCCAAGGAAATTCGAAGGAAGTTCCAAGAAATTCGAAGGAATTTCCATGAAATTCGAAGGAATTTCCCAAGGAAATTCGAAGGAATTTCCAAGGAAATTCGAAGGAATTTCCAAGGAAATTTGAAGGAATTTCCCAAGGAAATTAGAAGGAATTTCAAAGGAAATTCGAAGGAATTTCCCAAGGAAATTCGAAGGAATTCCCCAAGGAAATTCGTAGGAATTTCTCAAGGAAATTCGAAGGAATTTCCCAAGGAAATTCGAAGGAATTTCCCAAGGAAATTCGAAGGAATTTCCCAAGGAAATTCGAAGGAATTTCCCAAGGAAATTCGAAGGAATTTCCCAAGGAAATTCGAAGGAATTTCCCAAGTAATTTCAAAGGAATTTCCCAAGGAAATTCGAAAAAAATTTGCAAGGAAATTTGAAAGGATTTCCCAAGGAAATCCGAAGGAATTTTTCAAGAAAATCCGAAGGAATTTCCCAAGGAAATCCGAAGAAATTTCCCAAGGAAATCCGAAGAAATTTCCCAAGGAAATTCGAAGGAATTTCCCAAGGAAATTCGAAGGAATTTCCCAAGGAAATTCGAAGGAATCTCCCGAGGAAATTCGAAGGAAATTCCCAAGAAATTCGAAGGAATTTCCCAAGGAAATTCGAAGGAATTTCCCAAGGAAATTCGAAGGAATTTCCCAAGGAAATTCGAATGAAATTTCCCAAGAAAATTCGAAGGAATTTCCCAAGGAAATTTGAAAGAATTTCCCAAGGAAATTTGAAGGAATTTACCAAGAAAATTCGAATGAATTTCCCAAGGAAATTCGAAGGAATTTCCAAATGAAATTCGAAAGAAGTTCCCGAAGAAATTCGAAAGAAGTTCCCAAGGAAATTCGAAGGAATTTCCCAAGGAAATTTGAAGGAATTTCCCAAGGAAATTTGAAGGGATTTCCCTTCGGAAATTCGAAGGAATTTCCCAAGGAAATTCGAAGGAATTTCACAAAGAAATTCGAATGAATTTCCCAAGGATATTCGAAGGAATTTCCCAAGGAAATTCGAAGGAATTTCCCAAGGAAATTCGAAGGAATTTCCCAAGGAAATTCGAAGAATTTCCCAAGAAATTCAAAGGAATTTCCCAAGGAAATTCGAAGGAATTTCCCAAGGAAATTCGAAGGAATTTCAAGGAAATTCGAAGGAATTTCCCAAGAAATTCGAAGGAATTTCCCAAGGAAATTCGAAGGAATTTCCCAAGGAAATTCGAAGGAATTTCCAAGGAAATTCGAAGGAATTTCCCAAGAAATTCGAAGGAATTTCCCAAGGAAATTCGAAGGAATTTCCCAAGGAAATTCGAAGGAATTTCCCAAGGAAATTCGAAGGAATTTCCCAAGGAAATTCGAAGGAATTTCCAAGGAAATTCGAAGGAATTTCCCAAGGAAATTCGAAGGAATTTCCCAAGGAAATTCGAAGGAATTTCCAAGGAAATTCGAAGAAATTTCCCAAGGAAACTCGAAGAAATTTCCCAAGGAAATTCGAAGAAAGGAATTTTCCAAGGAAATTTGAAGGAATTTCCCAAGGAAATTCGAAGGAATTTCAAGGAAATTCGAAGGAATTTCCCAAGGAAATTCGAGGAATTTCCCAAGAAAATTTTGAAGGAATTTCCCAAGGAAATTTCGAAGGAATTTCCCAAGGAAATTTCGAAGGAATATCCCAAGGAAATTTCGAAAGAATTTCCCAAGGAAATTTCGAAGGAATTTCCCAAGGAAATTCGAAGGAATTTCCCAAGGAAATTCGAAGGAGTTTCCCAAGAAAATTTTGAAGGAATTTCCCAAGAAAATTCGAAGGAATTTCCCAAGAAAATTTTAAAGGAATTTCCCAAGGAATTTCAAACGAATTTCCCAAGGAAATTCGAAGGAATTTCCCAAGAAAATTTTGAAGGAATTTCCCAAGGAATTTCAAAGGAATTTTCCAAGGAAATTCGAAGGAATTTCCCAAGAAAATTCGAAGGAATTTCCCAAGGAAATTCGAAGGAATTTCCCAAGGAAATTCGAAGGAATTTCCCAAGGAAATTCGAAGGAATTTCCCAAGGAAATTCGAAGGAATTTCCCAAGGAAATTCGAAGGAATTTCCCAAGGAAATTCGAAGGAATTTCCCAAAGAAATTCGAAGGAATTTCCCAAGGAAATTCGAAGGAATTTCCCAAGGAAATTCAAAGGAATTTCCCAAGGAAAGGCATAAACTTCAATATGATGTATAATACACGGTAAAGTCAAGTTCTTCAAAGCATATTTTGGCAAAATACTTAAAATAGCTACAGCGCCATCAGCGTTCTAGTACTTATGTTTCTACTGATCTGGTAGATCCGCATGCAATGTAACTACCTTTCTCGCATTTAGCTAAGACACCAACCATTAATTTTGATGCAAAGCACTATTTTCTTCATAAATGTTGAATACAATGACCGATCGTTATCATATTCAATAGTGATCAATGAGGCTTTGCTCCCTGTCATAAGCAACGACACTTCAAAGCTCTATATTGAAGGGCCTATCGATGAAGGAAGAGATCGAGGAATGGAAGCCATTGTAACGAAGCCTTTTGTTCCATGAGCTCATGGCAAATTATTTTAAAAAGTCCTGCCTATATTTTATTGTGGGTTTATTTGTATCTCAGTATAAAGTTTAATATAGTATCTTAAATTATTTATTTCCATATGTAATACCAAATATTCTGTCTATTCACAGGGCTGTCCGTTCTGCCGGGCGGAAATCAAGGGCACCGAGCAAATTGTGGTGGACGCATTCGACCCCAGGCGGCAGCACAATCGCAACTCGGCCAACGGGCGGCAGCAGCTACAGAACGACGACCACGACGACGACATTGAGGTACTGTGAACGCACGCACCCCACGCCCAATAATGTACACAAACCAGCAAAACCCCGTCATCCTCTATCTGCATTCTACCCAGCCTCCGAAATCCACAGCATTTAACCACCCTATTTGTCTGTTTTTGCTCGCCTAAATTTGCTATCTATACCTTCCTATGTTCACTATTTTGGCTGCTCTTTGTGCTTGTTGCAAGTTTTACTCCTCTAGATTAGAAACGCGAGAAAGACCCATCACTGCGACCCTTGCATTCGACATTGCAAATTGTGATTTTGTTTTCCCAGTCCAATGTAACACAACCCATTAATGGGGCAACTCCATCGCTAGTTCAAAAGCACGGGAAACTCACCTAACGTTGGCATTAGAGTAGCATTTTCTCATTAGACTGTCGTTATAGTTTCAGTAGCTTTACCTTCATTTCCGACCATTTCCATCTAATGACTGTATGTATATTCTAGAGTTTTAGCAATATAAAGCTGAACATGTGTATTACGTTGTCGAATTGTGAGATGTGTTTTATACACCGATAGTTTTTAGTTTTATGTTTTTATACATCCGACTAGATAGATACTTAAAATAAAAACAATTATTTATTCGTCACCTTCAGTTCGTTTACTGCTGAGGGCAACCGCTGCTGGATGATATTTTCTAGTTTCAAAACGAAACCCCAGTTATAACTTTAAAAAATAAACTGATTCCAGTGCATAGGGCTTGATTCTTTGATAAATCAGTAGTTAGTGAAAATAAAGACAATTTTCAATTTTCACAAGATTATGTTTTGGTGACCCTAAATCTCTATACATATCTTGAAAAGGATATGACAGAAATAATGTCAAATACTTACATCTTTAGAAAAAAAAGTCAATTCATAATTTTCAATCAAAAACTGCCATATATGTTTCCACAGTAGTTTATGAATCTGAAATATTCCCGAAATAAGATTCCTATCACTTTTTTACGGTGAATAATAGTTTTAAATGAATTTGTCATCAATTAAAGTCACTTCCTATTTAATTTAGCGCAAACATTCTAGTTTGGATAATTTGTAATTGAGGAATAAAATAATATAGTAAAAAAAGGTTTATAGAAATAACAGCTGATTTTGAGCACAAAGTATAGAGATTCTGAATACCAAACCCGATCGTTTTATTTAAAATTAGTTTTCATTTTCACTAACTATAGTCCAATGCATCCATAAGACTTTGTATGAGTTCATTTGGCTGTAACAAATATTATTTTGAAATCTTGTGCTAGTGCTGTTCGATTCACAGGTGAGAAAACAAAATAATTTTGAAATGGATTTCTCGAAAAATGTTGAAGAACTTCACATTTTCTATTGAAGTTTTATAATTTTTACTGAAATTTTATCAAAACAACAATTTTAATGTTTAATGTAGGGGAAGGTGGTCGGTTGGATGGATGGATTATGGATTATTATCAAATCTAAAAATCTAAACTGATTTTTTTTTTCGCAAAAAGTCATTAAAAAGTTTTTCTTTTTTCCAACATTTGCTTAGTAAAACAATCGAAAAGGTAAATTTATTTTGTATTTGCAAAGTAAATTTACTCTATTCTATAATTCGAAATTTTAGCGTTTACAATTAATCTTTTGTTTTCACTTTTCAAAATGGTCACTAATTTCGGTTGCCGGCATCCAAACATGGTCGGTTTTCTGCACCCCATTTTACAAGGGTATCAAGACAATTGCCTAATTTCAGTTTGTACAGCTCATAAAAAAATCAACTCCTCAGCTTATTTTTCGTCGCAAGCAAAAATCCAGATTGTCGCCTAAGAAAAATCTACCCCCAAAGAAAAAGCTACTTTGATATTTTTGAAAATTTGACCACCGCGTGGTTGATCGTGATAATGCTTTGATAGCACGTGCTTTGGAAAATAATTACGAAAATTGACATTTTGTTGCAAGGCACAATATAATGTACTTAAACACAACACTTGATACAGAAGCAACGCGAAACTGTCATTTTAATTATTCCAGCTTTGGTGCGTCGACAGGCTTGTCCTTAAACCTTAAACGTAATTAATTTACACAAAAAAAAATCATGATAGGGGAACGGTTCGCCACTTTATCTCATAGCTCCTGTTTCCATCCCATCACAAACAAAGCAATGGAAATGAATTTGTTTTGTTTATTATTATTGTGATTTTTTTCAGCAGTGAGCACACATGTTGACAAAAGGAAGCGACGAATTTGGTGCCGTATTTCTTTGTTTAGCGATGAGATGGATATACAGTGACCGGCATAATAAAAAGCCCACTCGCCGATTTTCATACAAAATGGTCAACTTTGGAGATCTAGATCTCGATTGCATTTGAACCAATTTTGCTGAAAATTTGATCAGAGCTCAGATATAACTTGAATTTTACCACACCTGAGTTTCGACCATATTGATTCATAGGGTAAAAAATTATTGCGGTAATACCAAGATGAATTTAGCATAGAATAGCATAGCATAGCGTAGTTACGGTGTACTTCGTAGATTGGACACTAGTGATACTCATGTTTTTCTTTTGAAATCCTTATCCAGATTGCTATCAGAAATCACGGTGGGCGTGGTCCTCCGTTCTCAATCTAGGATAAAAATCACAAAAGCATGAGAATTACTACTCCTGGCCACGCCCATCTTCACCGTAACTTGGGAGGGGAAGGAAGTGTTGATGTAGTACTTACTTAACGAGAGGCCCCCGACTCAGCGACACCCTCATAAGTACCACGGAGTTGGATATTGGGGAAGGTATTCGTTGGGTCAGGATTTGCCTGTAGCTGGCAATATGACCGTGGTAGATCTTACACCGTAACACACCACGCAAAGGTGTCTACCCAGCGTTACGGGGCGGTAATACCAAGATGAATTTTTTGACAAAAATTTATTTTTTAAATATCTAGAATTCTATAGATTGTAAACTGATGACTTATTCAGCAAAAACGTGTATTTTGGCAATACAAAAAAGTTTGCGGAATATACTTGTACACTACAAGTTGTAGTTTTCAATCTTCTTATATATAAAAATGAAATGGTCTGTGTTCGTATCCGCATAACTCGAAAACGGCTGGATGGATGTTTTTCATTTCTTCAGCAGAAACATTCGTTATAGTTTCCGACGGGTTTATATTATATTTCCTCATGCGAAATTTACGAATTAGGTTGAGTAAATCGTGAAAAACTAAAACATGATTTTGTATGGGAATCTTTGCATGGGCAGTTGAAAACGCACATTTTCGCCTACTATGCAGGACAACGTCTGCCGGGTCGACTAGTGTCTTATAAAATCAATTTTTTGCCAAAAAAAATCGTTTTGGTATTACCGCGATAATTTTTTACGCTATGAATCAATATGGCCGAAACTCAAGTTTGGTAAAAGTTATATCTGAGCTCTGGTTAAATTTTCAGCAAAATTGGTTCACACGCAATCGAGATCTAGATCTCCAAAGTTCTCACGGTACGTACACTGAGATGGAGATCGGAACATTTCCCCTATTTTCAGTCAGAACGCCTTCAGTTAATATTTTTTCGTTTTTAATGTTTTAATTGGAGTGCCGACAACCACCTTTTTCTAAACGGCATAAAACCAGCACCTAACAAAATTATTATTTACAAATTTCTAAAAGATAAAATAAATCAAATTTCTTTACCAGTTATTAGCTTATGTCTATAGGCTATAGGCAAATATCACCACTTTGTTCAATGGGGGCGGTTCTTTCGTCAGTGCTGCCACCTGGAAAAGTTTCGAGAAAAAGTATAATCACGAAAATTTGACATGGCATGATATAGGAAATGAGGTTTAAAATGCCTCTAGAATGTTATTTTTTTTAGTCATACAATGTTTAGTTTGTGAGGTTAGAACTTCAACAATCTTAGGCATTAACTGCTTATTCGAAAAAATATAAAAAACGAGATATCAATTCTATTTTGCGTACTTTCAAAATTCTAACCCCTTGAACCAAGAATTTTTGAAAACCATCTCTAATTTTTGTTTTATAACAAAAATATACTTTTTTCAACTTAAACTAAACCTATTTTATACTAAGGGTACAAGGAGTTAATCGTTGCAATAGAAGATTGCAACGATTTTTGTCTAAAATTGGAAATTATTTTGTTGGACATTTGTTGCAATGTCTCAATATTAGAAATTCTATGAAGTTCATTGGTACTATACCACGGAGGCAACTTCAGAATCATTTTCAAAATTTTATTTTGAATCCTCTGGAGTGCCTTCTTTCTGGTATTGCAGCAACTAGCCCATATTGGCACAGCATACAACATGGCAGGTCTAAAAATTTGTTTGTAAATCAAAAGTTTGTTCTTAAGACAAAGTTTTGATTTTCTGTTTATAAGTGGATATAGGCACTTAATATATTTGTTACATTTGGCTTGAAGGCCTTCAATGTGATTTTTAAAAGTTAATTTTGATCTAGCAGAAGTCCTAAATATTTAGCTTCATAGACCACTTAATTGAAACCCCATTCATAGTGACAATATGTCTGCTAGAAGGTTTCAAATAAGAAGCTCTCGGCGTATGTGGGGAAAATATCAGCTGAGTTTTGGAGGCATTCGGGGAAATTTTCTTTTTTTGCAAGTAAGTGGAGAAAATATCCAAACTTTTTTGCAATCTACTACAAATGACACGAAGGCTTCGCCCTTTGGCTGAAAGGCCCGTGTCATCTGCAAACAAAGATTTTTGACACCCTGGTGGTAAATCAGGTATGTCAGAAGTAAAAATGTTATACAATATGGGCCCCAGTGTGCTGCCTTGGGGGACACCAGCCCTTACAGGTAATCTATCAGATTTAGAATTCTGATAGTTTACCTGCAGTGAGCGATCTGATAAATAATTTTGGATCAGTTTAATGATGTATAGAGGAAAATTAAAATTCATCAATTTTACAATCAAACCTTCATGCCAAACACTGTCAAATGCTTTCTCTATATCAAGAAGAGCAACTCCAGTCGAATATCCTTCAGATTTGTTGAGCCGAATTAAGTTCGTAACTCTTAATAACTGATGAGTGGTTGAATGCCCATGGCGAAAACCAAATTGCTCATCAGCAAAAATAGAATTATCATTAATATGAACCATCATTCTATTTAAAATAATCTTTTCAAACAGTTTGCTTATTGAAGAAAGCAAACTGATTGAATGATAACTAGAAGTCTCAGCTGGATTTTTGTCCGGCTTCAAAATTGGAACAACTTTGGCGTTTTTCCATTTATCTGGAAAGTATGCCAATTGAAAACATTTGTTAAATAAATTAACCAAAAAGGATAAAGAGTTCTCAGGAAGTTTTTTGATAAGTATGTAGAAAATACCATCATCACCCGGGGCTTTCATATTTTTAAATTTTCTAGTAATAGATCTCACTTCATCCAAATTGGTTCCTAACGAAGGGTCAAAAACATTCTCTTGATTGAGAATGTCTTCGAAGCTCCGTGTAACCTGATCCTCAATTGGACTAGTGAGACCTAGACTAAAATTATGGGCACTCTCGAACTGCTGAGCAAGTTTTTGAGCCTTTTCGCCATTTGTTAATATAATTTTATTTCCCTCTTTAAGCGCTGGAATTGGCTTTTGAGGTTTTTTAAGAATTTTCGTTAATTTCCAAAAGGGTTTCGAACTGGGATCCAACTTCGAGACATTATTCTCAAAGTTGGTATTTCTCAGAATAGCGAAACGTTTTTAATTTCATTTTGCAAATCTCGCCAAATAACTTTCAACGCGGGATCGCGAGTTCTTTGGTATTGCCTTCTTCTCACATTTTTAAGACGGATCAGTAGCTGAAGATCGTCGTCAATAATAATGGAGTTGAATTTAACTTCACATTTCGGAATTGCAATGCCTCTGGCTTCGACAATTAAATTTGTCAAAGATACGAGCGCATTGTCAATATCACTTTTGGTATCCAAAGGAATATTAACATCAAAATTCCTATCGATATATGTTTTATATAAATCCCAATCAGCTCTATGATAATTAAAAGTAGAGCTGATTGGATTGTAAATGGCTTCTTGTGAGATTTCAAATGTCACAGGAAGGTGATCAGAGTCAAAGTCAGCATGAGTTACCAATTGGCCACACAGCTGACTTGAATCCGTTAAAACTAAATCAATTGTAGAAGGATTTCGACTGGAAGAAAAACAAGTAGGGCCATTGGGATATTGAATAGTATAATATCCCGCAGAACAATCTTCAAATAAAATGTTGCCGTTGGAATTGCTTTGAGCATTATTCCATGAACGGTGTTTGGCATTGAAGTCACCAATTACGAAGAATTTTGATTTGTTGCGAGTCAGAAATTTAAGATCAGCTTTCAACAAATTCTTTTGCTGCCCATTGCATTGAAAAGGCAAGTAGGCTGCAATGAAGGAAAATTGTCCAAAATTTGTTTCAACAGAAACTCCCAAGGTTTCAAAAACTTTGGTTTCAAACGAAGAAAATAATTTATGTTTGATACGTCTATTAATGACAATGGCGACCCCACCACAGGCGCTGTCAAGACGATCATTTCTGTAGATAAAATAGTTTGGATCTCTTTTAATGGAGAGTCCTGGTTTTAAATACGTTTCAGTTATAATGGCAATATGCACATTATGAACTGAAAGGAAGTTGAATAATTCATCTTCCTTACCCTTTAGAGAGCGGGCATTTCAATTTAGAACTTTCACACAATTATTTGGATCCATTGAAACGGAGTCCGATAACATTTTTTTGTGTGTACTTTATACCAACCTGAACAGCTTCAGGAATGGTATTTGCTTTGAACATTGCATCAATCATGTGATGCAATTGTTCAGTTAAAAAATCAAAATCGGAAGCACTCATGCTACCTGAATCGGCAACATGACCTTCATTTTCCGTTGGGACATGGGTATAAACCTCATTTTGAGAAGAGAAATTTTGTCTACCAGCAGCGATGTTTGCATACGTAGGTACATTGGAAAAATTGGAATTTACTGAAGTGCTTGCTACCCGTTGACGAGCGGCAAAATTTGTTTGTGAATTGTGGTGGGTATGAATTGCTCGACCGGTAACCGGTTTCGAAATTTGAGCGTTTGAAAATTTCTACCCGTCGAATCTGGGATCCGATTGGAATTTCCGTCATCAATTTTGCACGGAATTCAAAACTTTTTGCGTGAAGGGCATTCCCAGAAATTGGATTTATGATTGCCCCACAGTTTGCGCACTTAAATTTATTGGAATCTTCTCTCACAGGACATGCGTCCTTGGCGTGAGAGGTTCCACCACAAATCATGCATTTAGCATCCATGTGACAATGTTTGGTTCCATGACCCCACTTTTGGCACTTACGGCACTGGGTAGGGTTTTGGAAATTTCCAGGCCTGCGGAAATGTTCCATGTAACACGGACATGAGACATAATACAGGCCTTTTTCCAAACTTTTCATATTATTTAGTTCACTTTTGTTAAAATGAACTAAATAAAATTCTTGAGAAATGCCCTCGGGAAGTACCAGAATGGGATTTCTGTTTTCATCTTAATTACTTGGACTGGTGAAAATCCAAGTAATTGAGAAATTTCAATTTTAATCTCATCCAGTGATTTGTCATCACTGGGGAGACCTTTCAAGACGACTTTGAACAATCGCTCAGTTTTGTCGTCGTATGTGAAGAATTTATGGCGCTTCTCAGTCAAATAGTGAAGAAGACGTTTGCGATCGTCAAAGGATCCCGGCAAAACGCGGCAGTCACCCTTCCTAGCAATCTGAAATGAAACCTTGATCCCCTGAAGGTTACTCAAGATTTCATTCCGAAAGCCAGAAAACTCGGCAACAGATACCACAATTGGCGGAATCCTTTGTTTCTTCGCATGAATCGAATCACCTGGGCTAAAGGTAGATTCGATTTGCTCAATTTCATCATTAATCAAATCGAACTGATTGCTCAGTTCGATAGGAGAAGAAACAATGTCAACATTAGATTTAGAAGGAATATCTGAAGTCTCCAGCTTCCTTCTATTTTTCCGCGCTTGGGCAGGACGGTCTTGAAACCTTGTTTCTTTGAAGGAAGTGGAGAATTCAGAGACTCCCCCTTCCTCTTGTTTTTGTTAATACTCATTGCTGAGCGTGGAGACGTGACCTTCTAAGAGGTTTTTTCCCAGAACGGTGTCCCTGCAGGATTACCACCGCTTGTCGGAATTTTCCTTCCGCAAACGGGTCCAACGTAAAACGAAGGCACGGGTCCTTGCAAAGATCGTAACGGGATCAGTGGGTACAAATAGCGCTAAGAAGCACCGTTGAGTATTAAAAACTTCCTTCCGCAAAGAGAGAAAGAACCGCACAGCACGAAAGCACGATGCGGTCTGACAAAAATATACTTCATTTTCTATACCACACCGTATGAAATTTCAATGATTCTACTTTTTCTCTCGATGACAGCTGGCGGTTTTCTCCTCCCCTATTGGGCGATTCTTATGAACCAAGAACAAAAGGGTACTGACAACCGACCACCTTTCCCTATTGATTATTTTCGCACATAGTTTCTACGGCATGAAGCGTTTCATCGAATAAACTCAACGAAAGGTTTGATGTCCGAGAGGTGCCATGAGGTGAGAAAGTGCATCGAATAAACTTTCCAAAGGTTTTGACGTTTGGGAGATGCCAAAATTCATCTTCATCTTTATCATCTTAGGTGTTTTCCTAATCGATTCGTTTTGGGATCCGCAAGGTTTGTATATACAAAAAGTTATTGAATTTAACGGGAAAATGTAAAATAAAATCATTAGAATACAATTTTGAGTCAGCTATTGAGGAAATCAAAACAAACACACGGAAATTGATCTAGATTGCGGTGCTGCAAATAGTTTATTGTGACATTTGCAACACCCGGGCAAATTTGGGTTTTTTTTCGCTAGTTTGAAATAAACTCAATGTAGGGAGAAGGGTTCATTTTGGTACCTCCCAAACGACAAATCCTTTGTTAAGTTCATTCAGTGCACTGACCTATGGGGCAGTGCATAGGTTCATTATTTGACTTTTGAGCGGTACCGAAATTTATTTTGAATGAACTCGATGTATGCAAGAGTGTTCATTTTTAGTGAACAGCGCACCGCTCAAACGTCATTGTGTTCATTCGATGCACCTCCCCATTGAAATTAAACCGATGTAAGAAGTGTCTCTTCTTTCTAAGCGAGTTCGCTACAAAAAAATTATTTAGCATTCAGACGTCAAAACTTTAGTGTAGTTCATTTGTTCCCCTGTCCCGCAAAGTTCAATCACCATCAAATGAACTCAAATGAACGTTTGGGGTCTATGCATAGGTTCATTATATGATGTTTGAGATGCATCGAAACTCATTTCAAATAAACTCCGGTACCGCTCAAACATCAAATAAAAGACTCGCGTTCAGCCCCTCAGGGCAGCACAACAAATCAACTGCACGGAGGTTTGACTTAAACGATGCCGAAAATTGTTTAAAATTAACGCGATCTATTCCATTTAATTCCACTACTTTATTATACCTTTGACAGATACGTATTTCGACCACAACAGTAAGGCCATCTTCAGTGTATCGTACTTGACTCGACAAGTCGACAAGTCGAGTCAAGTACGAGACACTGGAGAAGGCCTTACTGTTGAGGTCGAAATACGTGTCTGTCAAAGGTAAATACTCGTCTTATGACAAGTGATGAATACATTTCAGTACCGTTGAGAAGTACAAATTATAATTTGGTTCATTTTGTGCAATTTCCAATACATTTTTTTCGGGCATACAAAATTCCCATGCTTGTTATGGGATTAAAGATGAGTTTTCTATTTGATGTTAAGCCTGTTTATAAAAAAACTCTTTTTCTATAATTTCAAATCAATTTCGGTCCAACTCGAACGTTAAATAATGAACTTGTCTTATGGGGCTTGAGTGCCGAAAAGAAATATTTTCTTTATGTCGTTGAAGTTTTGTTTGTTTTTGTTGTTAATGAAGTTTAACACCATTCAAATGTCAAATGAACTCATACAAAGTCCTACTTGGAAAGGAAAAAAAAAACTATTGAAACAGCAGTACTACTCGATTATCCGTTGTGTGGTGAAACACAGATGCTGTAAAACCTTATGGATCAGTACACCAATTAAATTGAAAGAAAAGTTCATTTTATGCTCTGTCCCATGCTAATATTCATTTTCATTCTTCAAATTCTCATGTGTTGCCAAATTATCTGTGACAAAATCAATTTACTATATTCTTCCAATAAGCCTGGCTTTAGTTCATAAAAAAATCTAAAAAAATCATCATCGGACGAGATGATGAGAGGCTAACAGTTTTGCACGATTATGAGAAAAAGCATCTAAATCAGTAAAGAAAAACTGAATAATTTGTAAAATTCTAGGCTAAAATTCTAAATAATGTGATCGAGAAGATAGGGAGATAATGTTTCTAGTTAGATGCTTTTGTAGATTTTTAATGTATAAAAATATCAAAGGGTGCACTTAAAAAAATGTTAGCAAAGTATGCATGTCTGTATGAAAAAATAAAACAAAAAATAGCCATTTTGTGCATGCATTCGCGTTACGTAGGATAGTCATACGAGGGATTGAAACATCGAATCATAAACATTCAGTTTTCCGGACCAATCATATCACCCTGCAAATTTCATACTCAAATCACGGCTTAAGCAAAGAACACACATGAAACGATATCCCTTGTTTTTTTTTTGCTTTTAACAAATACTAGGTGTAGTAACTCATTCCCGAAAAGACTTCTTAATCCATAGTACGAACAGATTAGTTCAAAAATAATTAGCGAAAGTAATAAACATAATATTCAAATGAATTACCCCATAAGATATTTATTCCTGTACTCAACAATAGATCACATTGTATTTTCCCCTTTTCCCTTCCCATCCGTGAACAGAGCAATGAGCGATTCACAATGCCTAGTATTAGTGACGTATTGAAGTGTTAGAAAAAAACACAACCGAGGAAAAATATACAACGAAATGAAAAATCTGTGAAACAGTGCAATTTTTGCGTTTTATTTTATTTCCATTATGACCATCACTACCACCAAGCTTGCATCACTCTTCTCATTACGGGTCCTAATCTAAATCACGGGATTGCATGATTTGTAACAATAGAGGTAATAAATCATAGAGGTGTCGCTGCTGTTTCCTTTGTTCTCATTCTCAAACATGGTGGGTAAATAACTGTCAAAACGTATTGATGTTTCGCCCAGTTACGAGAGCGACAATCTTCCTCTATGGTTTATTACCTCTATTTTTGTGACAGTGATATGAAAAATGTGTAGATTACGAGGCTCAAATTAAAAAGTGTTTAGATTTAAAATGCTTGGACTATCAGGAGCCTTTATGATAATTTCAATTCTCCTCAAGTGTCTCTAAATACAGTCGTGCATTCATAGGTGGTGCATAAAACAAACTGAAATGGCATCTCTTAGTTAAGATAAGAAAGAGTCAAAATAAATGTACGCCCCACTAAATAGTCAGAATCGATTGGATAAGTGTAATTTTGTTCATTTGATTTACCCCGCAGTTGGACCAATCAAAGCATTGGCCTGTGCAGGGGTTCATTAAATTACTTACCTAATAGACCTGTGCAGGCAGGAGTTTATCAAATTCACTTACCTAGTGGATTTGGACATTTAAGAGGGGTATTCACTTGAACTAAAGTTCATTTTGTGTTCATTATACGCCCGCTCAAACGTCAGAACTTCTTAGGGTCTGTCTTATTTGGAGAATTAAACTGAAATTAAACTTAAAAGTAACATTTCAATAAATATCAAATAACCCTGCTCGCAGAGCAAGATTACTTTTGACTTTTGAATCATTTTGCATCGATGTCTTTTTGGGATTGCTGGGTAGCACCAGCTATTCTTATGAGCGAGTTATTTGATAATTTTCGAACTGTCACTTTTAAGTTTCATTCTCCAAATGAGACAGAGCCTTAGAGGAGTTCATTTTTCGTTAGTCTTTTACTTATATCAATTTTCGCAGTGCTCTGGGGCTTTCGGGTGAAGCCAGAGTAAACGCGACGGTGTGATGCGACGTGAGAGTGCAATTTGACAGTTCATTGATAATAGTTGTTATTCTTTTACGTGAGTCGCTGTCGCTGTCAAATCGTATGGATTTTCCTTCTTTGACATTTAGCTCCCCTATCCTCGCCAGCAAAAGATGTTCCGGACAGCGACAATCTTTATCTGGTAACTAAAATATCTTTTGCTTACACTGATTCTGAATGATGCTTATGTTATTATATCGGCAACTTTCATTTATGTTCAACCCTTCTTGACGTGACTTGACGGGAGTGTTCACTTCTAAAGCTTTTTAATTCGATAACCAAGTCACCCACAGAGTGCAAACACGTGAGTTTCTCGTTGTTACTTTATTGAGAGGGTGTATTGAAGAGCTTTGAAGCTGTCCTCAAATCTAAAAAAATCAATTCTTGCGTTTTTCTTTTTTTTTTGTCTTTATTAACCCTTATGCGGCCAACAAAAAAAAAACACACGTGGATGGCCGTCAGGGTACCCGTGTTCCCATAAATTGATATTCTCATAACTTCAACAATTTTCAACCGATTTGGATAATTTTGACAGTTTTGGAAACAGAAACTCATATACTTTTTGCCCATCATCAAGGTTTACAGCTTATGCCCATGGTTCAGGGATTGAACTTATCATTTCATTATCATTTAGTATTCAGCCAATAACTCATTCCAATGATGGAATTCCAAAAAGTGTTGTATGGCGGACTTCTAGCGCTATTTCCCCTCTACAACTTTGTCTGAGGGTACATTGCTCTATGTCTAATATTTACTGAGTGAAACGCTAATATCACACAATATACTAAATGATAATAACACTTATTATCATTTAGTATATTAAGTGATACTAGCGTTTCACGCTGTATATATTAGACATAGAGCAATGTACCCTCAGACAAAGTTGTAGAGGGGAAATAGTGCTAGAAGTCCGCCATACAACACTTTTTGGAATTCCATCATTGGAATGAGTTATTGGCTGAATACTAAATGATAATGAAATCTCGCGTAACTTTTCAAAAGGACCTAAGTAACCTTTTTTTCATGAATTAATTTGAATAGCGCAATCAGCAGAAAAACATGAAAGCTTTTGATTGCAGTACTCAAATTAATTCATGAAAAAAATGTTACTTAGGTCCTTTTGAAAAGTTAAGCGAGAAATGATAAGTTCAATCCCTGCCATGGTTATACAGGAAATCTTTGAAGTAAGGCTTAAGAGTCTACACGCGTAACCAAAGGCCATTCAACCAGTTTCAAATATGCTACAAGCTCTTTGAACTTCTTAGAATTGAAGGTGTTCACAGTATATGCTTCGGGTAATGCAAAAATCCCTGAAATGAGGTCTTAGTCATCCGAGAAATCTCTGGAGTAAAACCTAAAGATCTACTCACGTAACCAAAGGCCTATTATGCAAATTCAAATACAATACATGCTCTTTGTGGTACTTAGCATAGAATGCGTTCACAGTATATGTTCCGAGTCATCCAAGAAATCTATTGAGTAAGGCCTTAAGGTCTACACTCGTAACCATGGGTCTATGGACCTGTCTCAAAAGTGGTACATGCTCTTTGTGTATCATGAAATCAAATGTGATCATTACATATGTTCTGCGCTATCGAAGAAATCTCTCGGATAAGTCCTCTGGCGCATTCATTGCATATGTTCATGGTCATCCAAGAAAACCCTGGAAAAGGCCAGGTCTACACGCGTAACCAGAGATCTTTTAGATTATTTCAAAACTGGTACATGCCCTTTGTGGTACATAGATTAGAACGCCTTTATTGCCTAAGTTCATGGTCATCCAAGAAAACCCTGGAAAAGGCCTTAAGATCTACACGCGTAACCAAAGATCCTTCAGATTTTATCAAAAGTGTTACATGCCCTTTGTAGTATATAGAATAGATTGCGTCCATTGCATATGTTTATGGTCTTCCAAGAAAATGCTACAATAGGCCTCAGGATCTTCACAGGTGACCAGATACCTTTCGGATTGTTTCAAAAGTGGCATACGCTCTTTGTGGTACATAGAATATACCGCTTTCATTGCATATGTTCATGATTATCCAAGAGAACACTTGAACAACACTCAAGAACTTCACGCGTAACCAGAGTTCTTTCGGCCTATTTGAATAGTTATACATGCCCTTTATGGTACGTAGAATAGAATGCACCCATTTTAAATGTTCATGGTCATCCAAGAAAACCCTGAAGTAAGGCATTAGGATATACACCAGAGATATATCAGCCTGTTTTAAATTTGATACATGCTTTTGGCAGGATATTTTGGCAGGTTACTAGTTCCTGCTTTTGGGGTCCATAAATAAAATGCGTTCATGGCATATGCTAATGGTCATCCTAAAAATTTATGGAGTAAGACTTCTAGGCTTACACGAATATCTAGAAGGTCTTAAAGGTCACTTCCTACGGAATCCAAGTTTCAAAGTGCTCGCGTTTTCGGGGGTACACCACTCGATACGGAAGCAACGCACAACTGTCATTTTTATTATTTCACGCATGCAGCAAAGCTTAATCAACAAAAATGACAATTGTGCGCCGCCTCCGTATCGATTGGTGTGCCCCCGAAAACGCGAGCACTTTGAAACTTGGATTCTGTGAGGAGTGTCCTTAATCTAATTTTAATATGGTACATGATCTTTTTTCCCGTTTTTTCCCTCACTTTCTCGGCGTGAAGTTGTATCGTTCCAATTCATTCACATTTTGCATTTCCCAAGAAAAAAACAACTTCATATTAGAGATATGAATAAAGTTTGTATACTACCTGGAACCAACAACAACAACAAGACAACAATAACTACTTGGAATGCTAATATATCAAGATGAGGTTTCACATCTTGTTTATCATTCAATAACTGCCCAGAGCGAATGACAACAACTTGAACTACTTGAAATGCAAACATATACCACTAGCCTTCCGTTCGTGGGTTGATCTGTAGATCATTCATATATGGAGTTCATAGACTACCTAATACCATGGCAAAAACAAAAACTACTAGGAATGCGTACATTCACTCAGATGAGGTTGACTCGATTTTGTCACTCCCAGATTTTGTCTACCCCTGATTTTACCTAACCCGATTTTATCGACCCAATTTGCCGCAAACAACAATGATTTTCATGAAATAACTTTCACTGGTTGATCCACAGACCTTGAATCTATGGAGTTCGTAGACTACCTGGAGCCCACGACAACAAGAACTACTTGGAATACAAACATATACCAAGAAGGGGTCACAAAACTTGTTTATTTTTCGATAACTGCCTCCATTACGAAGATTGATTCACAGACCTTGACTCTATGGAGTTCGTAGACTACCTGGAACCAATGACAACAAGAACTACTTAGAATACAAACAAATACCATGAAGGCGTCACACAACTTGTTTATTCTTCAATATTTGCCTCCGTTACCAAGGTCGAACCCCATACCTTGACTCTATGGAGTTCGTAGACTACCTGGAGTCTTCGACAACAAGAAGAACTACTTGGAATACACACATATACCAAGAAGGGGTCACGCAACTTGTTTATTCTTCGATAACTGCCTCCTTTGCGGAGATTGATCCGAAGATCTTGACTGTATGGAGTTCGTAGACTACCTGGAACTCACAACAACAAAAAGAACTACATGAAATACAAACATATATCAAGAAAGGGTCACAAAACTTGTCTATTCTTCAATAACTGCCTCCATTACGGAGGTTGATCCACCGACCTTGAATCTATGGAGTTCGTAGACTGCCTAGAGCCCACGACAACAACAAGAATTACTTGGAAGGGGTCACAAAACTTGTTTATTCTTCGATAACTGCCTCCATTAGGGAGATTGATTCGAAGACCTTGACAGTATGGAGTTCGTAGACTACCTGGAACTCATGACAACAACAGGAACTACTTGGAATACCAAGAAGGGGTCATGCAACTTGTTTATTCTCCGATAACTGCCTCCATTACGGAGATTGATCCGAAGATCTTGACAGTATGAAGTTTGTAGACTACCTGAAACTCACGACAACAACAAGAACTACATGAAATACAAACATATACCAAGAAGGGGTCACACAACTTGTTTATTCTTCGATAAACGCCTCCATTACAGAGATTGATCCGAAGACCTTGACTGTATGTAGCTCGTAGACTACCTGGAACTCACGACAACAACAAGAACTACATGAAATACAAACATATACCAAGAAGGGGTCACAAAACTTGTTTATTCTTCAATAACTGCCTCCATTACGGAGGTTGATCCACCGACCTTGAATCTATGGAGTTCGTAGACTACCTAGAGCCCACGACAACAACAAGAATTACTTGGAATACAAACATATGCCAAGAAGGGGTCACAAAACTTGTTTATTCTTCGATAACTGCCTCCATTACGGAGATTGATTCGAAGACCTTGACTGTATGGAGTTCGTAGACTACCTGGAACTCACGACAACAATAGGAACTACTTGGAATACAAACATACACCAAGAAGGGGTCATGCAACTTGTTTATTCTCCGATAACTGCCTCCATTACGGAGATTGATCCGAAGACCTTGAATTTATGGAGTTTGTAGACTACCTGAAACCAATGACAACAACAAGAATTACTTGGAATACAATCAAATACCAAGAAGGGGTCACAAAACTTGTTTAGTCTTCAGTAACTGCCTCCGTTACTGAGGTTGATCCACAGATCTTGACTCTATGGAGTTCGTAGACTACCTGGAGCCACGACAACAACAATAACTACTTGGAATACAAACATATACCAAGAAAAGGGTCACGCAACTTGTTTATTCTTCGATAACTGCCTCCATTACGGATATTGATCCGAAGACCTTGACTGTATGGAGTTCGTAGACTACCTGGAATCAATAACAGCAACAAGAACTACTTGGAATGCAAACATGTTTTGAGAAAAGATCATTGGATGACCCGGAACATATACTGTGAAAGCATTATATGCTAAGCACCATAAAGAGCATGTACCGTTTTTGAATTTCCACGATAGAACTTTAGTAACGTAAGCAGACCATAAGATCTTATTCAAGGGATTTTTTGGATGACTTAGGCCTTACTCCAGGGGTTTTTGGAGACCCAGAATATATACTGTGAACACCGACTATTCTAAGAAGCGCAATGAGCATGTAATATATTTGAAACTGGTTGATAGTCCTTCGGTTACGTGTGTAGACTCTTAAGCCTTACTTCAAAGATTTCTTGTATAACCATGGACAAAACCTGTAAACCTTGACAATGGGCAAAAAGTATATGAGTTTCTGATTCCAAAACTGTCAAAATTATCCAAATCGGCTGAAAATTGTTGAAGTTAAGAGAATATCAATTTATGAGAACACGGGTACCCTGTCGGCCATCCACGTGGTAAAAAAAAATTAAATGCCCCTCCCCACGTCCCTCCTCACTGTATCAACGTGATTCACAGATGCTACATTTTATGGAGTTCTTAGATGTCACCGAGTTTCAGCTTTCAGCTATAAAAATTCATTGAAATATCACCACTTGAAGTTGAAAAAGGAACACGGGTACCCCGTCGGCCGCATAAGGGTTAAGGAAATTTTCAGCCCTAGGCTGACTCGTCTCCAATTCTTGTGTTTCAATTCGCCATAATAATCATAAGGCGGTAACAATACTTCCGCCTTACCAACAAGCATTTGTTCCGAAGTTGGATTTTTCTCCAGATACAGGCAACTTTCCCAACTTCGGAAGTAGTGCGCTGGATTCGCCTAAAGATGCGCTTAACAACGCATTAATTAGTTTGACAAATAAAACTTCGGAAGAAAGTTCGGTTCGAAAGTCCCGACTTCCGAATTCTAACTTGGTGCTACGCCGTCAATATATAATAGACTCTGCTCCAAATGAAGTTGAAGAAGGTTTTGACATTTAGATAATTCGCCAAATGTTGAACGGCTA
Source organism: Armigeres subalbatus (assembly GCF_024139115.2). Taxonomy (NCBI): domain Eukaryota; kingdom Metazoa; phylum Arthropoda; class Insecta; order Diptera; family Culicidae; genus Armigeres; species Armigeres subalbatus. The sequence goes on from NC_085140.1 coordinate 68,473,848, forward strand.
ATTTTGTCGCCTACTGTTGAACGCATGTGCATTTCTTATGGGAGTTCAACAAAAGCGAAAAAAAAATAGTCGTTCAACATTTGGCGGTTTCCCCTATCATTGATTCTCTTCTAGATATACCCTTTATTTTTTCCCTTCTTCCACTTGCGAAAAAACACCGTGAACAGAACCACCAGACTAAAAACTGGACAAGCTATTATCGACACCCGCTTGCTTTATGGTCTCGAGCTAACGTGTCTTGCTTACCGAAATTTCGTCAACACTCGCCCGGTCCGGCTGCATACGTTGACGTTGGCATTCTCCCCTTCTGACATCGGGTTCTGATGGCTATTTGCCGCAAAGCCGCCTCTATTGCGGTTACCACTTTAGGAGAATTCAGGATCTCTGTCTTCGACGAAACTGACCGAATCCTAAAAAATGTTGCCAGAACCGATCTCTCCCCAGTGGCGCGGGTCCACTGGCACAAAGCGAGAAGCTGGCTAATGTCTCCTGCCAGGATCTACCACAACATTGCCACCCGGTTCAAAAGTTGAGAAAACACTGACGAGTTAAGAATATCTGTTCTAGAACTGTTAGGAACACGGCTCCGGAATCATAAGATCCGGTACAACGACGGACTTGTCTCCAGCCGCGGGGTCGGTTTTGGAGTCTCTGGACCCGGTCTAAATAGATCAGAGAATCTAGTCAGTCAGTGCAACATCGTCTCGGATGAAGCCGCCGCCATTTTTGCCACCGCTACGGTCCCGGCTAACAAGCCGATTGCCAGCCAGTGTCATCGCCGCCTTCCAGAGTAACACTCCCAAACATCCATGGATCCAAGGAATTCTCACTGGCATGGCGCCAAATACCAGCTTCGTCTAGATCCCTGGATATTTTGGCATCAGGGGTAATGTAGATGTCGTTTTCAGATTACGGACCGGCCAAACAAAGGTCTCTCACACTTCATCTGCAGATGTCCCAAATATGAGTATCCTAGGGAACTCTATAGAATCCCTGTTAGTATTCCGGACGCTCTAGCCGACGATGAAGACAAAGTGGCAGCTCTTTTCTCCTCTTTGAAGGACGCTGGGCTGTATAATCAAATCCCCAACACCCGAAGATTTTTCTTCGGGAACAAGGCCCTCTGCCGAGGCGAACGGGCATTCTTCGGATTTAAGTTCCACCCCCTCAGTGAACCACGCCTAGTTCAGCTGAGGGGGTCGCAAAAAGAATCTTTATTCGAGCAAGATGGGCTCCTCCGAAAAATTCGGGCTCTTAAAGAGTACAGTTTTTCAAAGTTTTTGATTATCGTACCCTGAGTAACAAACGTTTGTCATAACCTATTTTGATGGACTTTAATGGCCACCGGAGATCCCTCGGAGGATCCGGAACATCCGTGAAAGTGAAACTGAAACTCATTATAGAAGAGTGCGTTATTTTTTCACAGCTTTTGATTATCGTACTATGAGCAACAAACGGTTGTCGTGACCAACTTTGATGGACTTTAGTGGCCACTGGTATTCCCCCGGAAGATCCGGAACATGCGTAAAAGTGGTCAACATATGAGGCTCATCATAGAAGAGCGTGTTGTTTCCAAGGCTTTTCCTTATTGTTTTCTGAGTTACGAATGACTACGGTGACCCATTTCCATGGACATGAGTAGCCATCAGAGATTCACCGAAGGAATCTTCGTAAAAGTGATCAATTCATGGTCATCACACAGTCAAACCTCCATGAATTGAGGTTCCATGACTCGATATTGACTCATGGAAGCAAATTATATAATATTGAAAAATATTTTCTGGGTTCTGTAATGGACACTTGGATAGCTTTCCAAAGATTTTCTATTCCACTTCTCGATATTGCCATGAATCGATAGTCCCTTAAATATCGTCTTATGAAGGTTTGCGGTTACGGATTACGGTACTCCGGAAGATAAGAAATGTCCTTTAAAGTGGTGATTTCTTGACACTAAAGGATGCATTTTTAAAAACTTTTTGGTGTGCTTTGAGCAAGAAATAATTGTCGTGACCCAGCCTCATGTACCAGAGATGCCAATGGAGGTGCTCCGGAAGATCCAGAATAACCATAAATGTATTCAAATAATGGCACTCATCTTAAACGCAGGCATTTTTCTATGAAAAAATTATGATCGTGTTCTGAGTTACAAATAATTGTTGTGGCCGGAGATCATCCGGAAAAGCCGGAATAACTGTTAAATTGTTCAATTCATGAAATTCATTATAGGAAAACGCGATTTTTACAAAATTTTGTTGTCGTGTTCTAAGCAAGGAATCATTGACGTGACCCATTCTCACGAACCTGAGTGGACACCGAAGGTCCTTCAGAAGATCCGAAGCATAAGTAAAAGTGTTGATTTTATGGAAGCCATTCTAGTAGAACGATTTGTTTTCAAAATTTCTTGTTATCGTACTCTGAGCAAAAAATAATTCTCGTGGACCTTAGTAACCAGCGGAAAAAGTGATCCATTCATGAAACGCATTTTAGAAGCATGCCGATTTCCATTTTTAATTTTCGTATTTTAAGCAAGAACTGATTGTCTTGATCCATACGTATGGACTTGAATGGCCTCCTCCTTCGGTGGTCCTCCGAAATATCTGGGACATCCTTAAAAAACAGATTAATCCACCTTGCGTTGGTGATGCCTTTCTCGCAATTAGTTAAGACACCAACCTTATATGGGGCCTATATGGTTCGGTGTACCATTTTCTTCATAACTTTTAAACGCAATGACCGATCGTTATCAAATTCAATAGTGATCAACAAGGCTTTGTCCTCTGTCGAATAAAACTTGTTGCGAGAAAATCGGTTAAGGATTACTATACGAAAAGTTGTCTAATGTTTTCTTCAGATTTTGTGCACACACATACACACACACATACACACATACATACACACGGACAGACAGACATGTGCTCAGTTCGTCGAGCTGAGTCGATTGGTATATAACACTATGGGTCTCAGAGGCTTCTATAAAAAGTGCGTTTTCGGAGTGAAATGATAGCCTTTCGGTGCAACTTTGTTGTACGAGAAAGGCAAAAAGGCTTTATGAGATCCGGCCTAATATCCTGAATGGATCTTTTAATTAAGTTATTCAGTTGTACGATAATCGATACAGTCAAACCTCCATGAGTCTATGATGCGATATTGACTCAAGCTCAAGCAAATGATGCCATAATAAAACATATTTTCAGGGTTACAGCTACTCAAGGATTTTCTATTCCACATCTCGATATTTCCATAAGTCGACAGTCCCTTCAATATCGACTCATGGAGGTTGAACTGTAGCTTTAAAAAACGTGCTTTTCTATAATTAGTTTCATGAATTCACCACTTTTACGGATATTCCGGATTTTCCGGCACATGGGCCCATAAAAAAGGGTGACCAAAATCATTTGTTACTCAGAGTTCGATAAAAGACAGCTTAGTAATTAACCGCACTCTTCTTTTATGGGTTTCCCGAATCGACCATTTTCACGGATGTTCCGGATCTTATGGAGGATCACCACCATCATTTATTGCTCAGAATGCAATAATGAAAAGCTTTGAAAAACCGCGCTCTTTCATGATGTTTTTCACTGATTGATTATTTTTACGGGTGTTCCGGATCTTCCAGAGAACCTCCAGTGGCCACTCAGGTCCATTAGAATGTTACTCGTACGATAATCAATAGCTTTTGAAAAAACCGGGCTTTTTTAAGATGAGTTTCATCAATTTATCACTTTTACGGATGTTCCAGATGTTCTGGATCTTCCGGAGGACACAGGTCCACTAATATGGGTCACCACAATAATTATATGATTAATTTCATGAATTGAACACTTTTATGGACGTTCCAGCTCTTTGGAGAGACACTAGACCAAGGAATAACCAGGAATTGTGATGATCCATGTAAATAGACAATGGGTCCATTTTATTGGGATTTTTGCTACAAAAAATTGTGAGCATTTCCCTTCCCTCGGATATGTGATCTTGCCGCGATGGGTGGGCTTACGCCATTAGCACTGATATGGCAACCAAAGACGTGGTATCACATGTTGATTATTTTTGTTCAATGCCTCGTCACAATTTTGCATTGACGCACTGATTTTACGGATGTCCATGTGAACCAACGGACATCGTGTCTTGGAGCTTGCGATAGTAATGCAGTGAGGTGGGCCTCTTTCCTCAGTAATATTGAAGTGAGATCTCCCCCTTTTTTGCAATACTTTTCTGATGTGTTTTTTGATTATGATGAGTCGTAGCTACCCTTGAATCTAGCTAAATAGGTTTATATAGAGAAAATGTAATCAAGTTTATCGACATTAATAGGAAATTGACATTAAAGTGATTATACAATCAAGCCAAATGGTGAATTTCAAATTCACCACTCGGTTTCTACTCCTGTAATGAAAAGTTCAAATCTGGCGTAATATTTTTCGTACAAAGCTGAAATTAAAGTCGATTGTTTAGCATTAGTACACAAACGATCTACGGATGTTTCATCTCCATGGGCGTTGTGGTTCTCTCAATTCATGCTCTTGAAAAATCACTAGAAAAAACACGTGGTTTCCAAGATGGCTGATTTGTGGCTTTGTTGTATAACCACCTTAATAGGATTCACTGAGTACAAGTTTTTTTTGTTCAAAACTAGGAGCGTGGCGTCTCTCTCATTTTGTTAAGTCTCAAATTAAAGAGGCATAATATAAAATACCACACATAACATATATGGTATACAAACAATCTAATAATGGCTTCACTCTCGATAAATTTTATTAACAGATAGGGAATAGGCGTGATGAAGATTTATTTTGCCACCGAAAAATGAATCCTATAGCTGACCACGACTTATATAATGATAGTTATTTTACACTTGCTTGTAAGGATTTAAGACAATTAGAAACGGTAGGGCAAATTTTATTATCTTCGCTCAACTTTTAAGCGATTCTTTTTAAAACCTTTAGATTAGGTTTTTCGTTTATGTGGAAACGGCCCTGGGAGATTAGTATTAGACAAATAAAATGAAGGAACGACGCAACATAATCTACATTGAGTATCGACTTAAACTGAATTACGTAGAGAACACAAAAAACTAAGAAAGACAATGTGATAGGTGAATTAAACAAGTTAAAACAAAATGACATCTTACGAAATATTAGACAAAATTAGAAGTAAACTTACTATTTGACTATTAAAACTTGTAATATCAGACATCACTGCAATTTGTAGAAGACATAACGGTAGGTACAATTCTCCAAACTACTTCTTTAACCGCATCAAGACAAGGGAAGCTCTTAGATTAATATTTCGATTCATTATAACATAACTTGTATAAACACCATCAGAATAATATCCCCAATTTAAGTGTTACTTGGAGGTGGCAATAGTATCACCCGTTGTCAACATAGACTGCTATTAGATATTAAATGTCGGCTCCAAGAAACTCTAAACACAATTTTATATTTAAATTCTCTACAAATTTCTTGTGTCTTTAGAGCTTCCGTTATTTGTTTGGTTAATTATTGACAGGTTGACGATAAATAGTCTGAAGGAAAAAGGGAAATCTATACAAAAACAGAAATTTTGAGATTCTACTAGCTTCTACAATACTCAAACAAATAAGTGTTCAAGCGGTCAACATAGACTAGTTCTTCTAAGTATTGGTCCTAGTAGAGGCAAAATTGTTGTTCGGGTCCAGTCTTGACAATTTAAGCTACCATGTAGCTCCAGCTGGATACCCAAAAAAAATTGTGAGCATTCCCAAAATTACCCTTAGCAAGGCAAAAAATCACGTCAAAAATTGGCCTCAGAATCTAGGTATGTTTATTCAAAACTGATTACTGAAAACCAGAATTACCAAATTTCAACAATCAGTCCGTAACGAAATCCGCGATATCCATACTTCAATTTGATTAAAAAAGATTGAAAATTGGTTCGAAAATGAACTTTTGGGACCGAATTGAAGTTGGGGTCGTTTTTGACCCAATGCACAATGTGTCACTTTTATTGTTGTGGCGTTCCTAGAGGTCGCTGAATTCTGGTCACCACCCACAATTTTTTGTTTCCAAACATGTGAAAAAGTCAGAAATCTCATTTCGTTACAAAACTACAACGTTTTTAAATAGTCTCTGGGTCAAAATAGACCACAATGCACTTGGAAGGCTAATCAAATACGAGTATCTGAATCGAGAGATCTAACTAAATCCAGAAGTTCCTTCAAACCACAGTAAACACTTCTTTACCGGATATTGAATGAACCATTGTGAATATCGAGTTATAGAAGTAACATTTTGAAATTAGTTGGAAGAAATTGACCGGAGTAGCCAAGGTTTGCAGAACGCATTGAGATTTCTTTTCTGTCTCGATAGACCAATTCTAAAATAAGATTAAGTCGATCATCGAACAAACCCACTCCACAGTTCAATTTTCCCTAATGCGACCATCCTATCCAACAGCGGTTCCTACCAACGACCAACAAACTTCAGAGTTTTACTATATTCACCTAACTATAGGTTCAGCAGCGAACCAACGAGCGACCCGATTTTTTCGTACTTGCGTGTAGAGATGTCGCAAATTAATCGATTATTTCGATTAATCGATTCATCGTTGTGATAATCGATTAATTTTGAATCGATTATTACCCAACGATTAATCGATTCAATAATCGAGATGAATCGTGAGTAATCGATTAGTTACTAATCGATTAATCAGAATTTTACGACATCATAAGGATGTCGAAAATTAATTGATTATTTCGATTAATCGATTCATCGTTGTGATAATCGATTAATTTTGAATCGATTACTATACAATGATTAATCGATTCAATAATCGACAAGAATCAAGAGTAATCGATTAGTAACTAATCGATTAATCGGGATTTTACGACATCTCTACTTGCGTGGGTTCATTTTCCAGAAATTTTCAAAAACTCCTCCACCTACACCCTCTTTGTGATACACTTTATAGACCTCCGTACAGAACTAGTCAAATAGCCAAAGAGGATTTTCGCAAACCATAGCTTGAGCTTGATTGACCGCCCGTAGTTTTTTTTTACTTTCTTATGGGTCCTGTACTGCCCATGATCGCATCATTGTAACACTCGCATTGTTGTTCATTGCGAATCGTTCAGAAAGCTCAAGAAATCAACTGCATCCAATCCCGCAACAGTAAAATAGGCTTTATTATCTTACTTATCTGTGGTAAGCTGGAAATAATTAGGTTTGTGGGGAGAATTGATAAAGTATTTACAAAATCAATCAAAATGCAAATGTTACAAATTTGCGATCATGGGCAGTGTACATCCCCGGTGATGCAAAGGGCCGCTTGAAAGATCTTCATCTTGAGCAATGTCCAGCTATCGCTTTAACCTGTTGCCAGGTTCGATTTGGTTCAACATCTTTTATTGCTTAATTGAGGCTGGGTCTGCTTCTGCTGCAATGTCCCGCTTGGTTCCAGTCTAATGCTTGTTTACAGATTTCGTTCCCGCCCCTACGTAAGCTGTTGCCGACCTACCCCCACTTCCGATCCCAAATTTCTGTTGCTATCGGCCTCTGGTGACAACGACAATGGAGCTCGTTGTTTGAGATTCAGTTGGGAGGCCATCATGCCCGAATAATGTACCGCAGGCATCTGTTGATGCACACCTGCTACCTTTGAGTGTTCCCCATTGATACAAACCATGTTTCGCTAGCGTATAATAGTTCAGATTTCACGTTAGAGTGAAAGATTCGGATTTTGGTGCGTTCACTTATCTGCCTGTTATTCCAGATATTTCTTAAACTCGCAAATGCAGCTTTCTTTCTTGGAACCGCAGTCTGACGTTATTTGGCTACCAACATATTGGAAGCTTTCAACATTCTCCACTACTTGCCAGCTACTGTAAAACTGGAAATGGTCGCCATGTTTACATCCAACGATTTGGTTTTGTTGACGTTGATGACTAAACCTGACGGAACGCTCGGCAAGGTCGTTGACCTTAGTCTGCATATCAGAGGTCCGTTGAGCAAGGAGTACAATCCAATCTGCCAATTCGAAGTCGTTTAGGTGCTCCATGGTTATAGGCTGCCATAGCAGACCGCGGTTTGGTTCACGGTTAATCGCACCTACCAGAATCTCGTCAATTACGATGAGGAACAGTAGTGATGATAGAATACATCCTTGCCTCGCACCAGCTACGACACGGATAGGGTCGGACAATATGTGCAGCACTCTACACGAAAAGGTCACCCTTGCGTCTCTGGGCGCCCCACACGTTCTCGTGATTGAGACGGTCGAACGCATTTTCAATGAATACCAAGCAAAGGGACTCTTGGAATTCGTGGACCTGCTCCAGAATGATACGGAGCGTGACAATACTCGAGCAGGAGAAATTAACTCAATAATATCTCATTCTGTTATTGATACCATACTCTGTTATGAACTAGCCTTGCATAAGAGGTAAAATACCAAAGGAATAAAACCAAAAATTAATATGCAATGCATCAGGGCATCGCACAGAAGTGAATAAGAGGGCGGTCCATAAAAAAATTGAAAAAAGTTTTTCCCATACTATTTTGAGCCACCCTGTGGCACTTTGGGTAGGGGGAGGTGGTTGGTATACGATGGTATACTCGCACTGGATTAATTTTCAATAACATCAAATGAATATGTTATGCAAATCTAAAATACTCCCTAACCGAATTGATAGCTGCCATCCTTCTACGCTCCCACTACTACCGTGCTAGCCGGCATAATCACAGTCAATCAATTTAAAAGGGCTGTGATGGGGATTACGGGATTCAACCGTGTTTAATAGCAGTTGTAGAAGCAGTTGAAGTGCACCGAAAATTGGAAGCTTTAAGAATATCCAATGCCAACCGAAACCCACACGCAGAAGAGATTGACTTTTCGGTCGCACAAATCGATTCACAAGTGCCTCGTCATCGTGCTTTCGTGGGCTCGTCGAATTTGCCTTTCTCCTGATGGACCCCTTTCCAGCACCTACGCATATTTTTCGATATTCAATTTGCATATAGGGGGAGGTTGGCAATAAACGGCAAGGGTACATTATTTCATTCATGATAATACTAAGCGTCGAGGCGGAAATGTCCCAGTAGATGAAATTCCAACAAAGAAATAGAAGGAATTATGTTTGCTTCCGGTAAACTTATGAAAGTAGAGCGTAGTGAAGAAAGCATCACGTAATCCGTAATCCTTCAGTATTTTTTTTTACATATGTGAATACGACGTGGAGGCGCGTGATACATTGTAAGTTAATTTAGCAAAACCGAATGATGTCTAATAGGTTAATACACATGCGGAAAATCCAAGTGAAACTCGTAATAAATTCGTTAGAATTTGAACTTATACCCGAATATATTTAAACAAATTTAAAACATGTTGGCATTAACTGGCGGGATTTAGATATGATTTAAGTGGAACGTTTCACGTAACTAAAAAGCCACTTAACTCATGGACTTGACTGACGATGATATGAATTAAATCCTCGGCAAATATTCATTACTCCGTTTACATTTTATGGAGTGTTCAACAATAGACGATGGCGTTGTAAAATTAAAAAGGATATTTGAAAGAGCATTGAATGAAATAAATCAAGGCAGGTATGACAAAATGGAACAAATTAGGTGAGTAACAGTAAGCAACATGATTTTTAGAGCGAGGAATGAAGAAAAACTATTTAATACATCCATATGTTCCTTATTGGGTTAAATATAAATTAAATTCTAACGTTACGATTAAATTCATACCATTGTTGTTTTGCTTGTCTTTTGTGAGCGTTTTATATGTTTGATATGTTGTGCAATTGTGTTCCGGCATGCTTAATCGTGTTTCGTTTGCCTGAAGGTAGATATTGAAAACAAAAATATGCTTCCAAAATCACACATTGTTGATGCCATTGTTAAATTGTAATATTTTCTCTCTCTTTTCATCTTCAAACTGCACCAACGTAGGACGATTTTAATATTGCCACTTCGTCACTTCACGCGCTGAGCAATAGTATGACACTGGCACGTAATGAAAAGCAAAGCCCCCACTCTTCACCGCGGTTGCCTCGGCGCCAACCCAACCCCACCGCACCGGTGCTAACAAGTAACGATATTTACGCAGGCGGTCCCTCCCTCCAGTCCCAGTCCAGCAGCTGTAGTTACGCGTCAACCTCATCCAGTTCATCTACCAGTGGTTGTGGTGGTAGTGGTAGCAACAGCGGTAACGGACAACAGATGACAGCACTGGTGACGACACCGGCCGCGATAGCAGCAGCCGCAGCCGCATCGGCCCCACCAATTGCCGCCACCGCAACGCATACAGTCAACGGGAATCTTGTCACGCACACTAACATCTCCTTGAACAATAACAGTCACTGTAGTAATATGTGCACAGCTGGTGGTGGTAACAACGGAACTAGCGGGACCCCAAGTCATAACCTTGTCAAATGTAACAAGTCCTCATCTTCGTCTTTCCTACCGCAGACACAAACCAACGTCGTCACGGCGGTCAGTGCACACTCGCAGCAACTGCAACAAAATCGACTAAGCGCGCCGGCAAGTTCATCTGCAGTGTCAACTAGCGGTACCAATCCCAGCAGCTATTTAATGTACCGAGCACTCAGCAAAGCACTCTCCTCAGAAAGCCAGTCGTCAAGTTCTATGGAGTCAATCTATCAGCCTGTACCTCCTCCTCTACCCCCTAGAAAATCCTCTCCAGGAATCCTCTCCTCCGCACCATCATCCGAATCCAACCGACTAAAAACGTCTAATCCACGGTGCCAGTCATCGCAGCTGCTGGCAGCACGCAATACTCAGAACCAAATAAATTCAGCATCTAGTCTATGCAACCTGTCCAATCAGGTCGCCACAAGCCTTAACCTCAGTCGGAGCTCAGAGAACCTTTCGAGTGCTACCCGTATCGATAATCACGTTCCTAAAACCAATCCTCCCCCTGTCCCAAAGCACCAAACTCCCATCGACCCCTGCCCTTGCGGTAACACCACCGCTGCTCCCAAACCACCTGAACCCGATCCCTTTAGCCAAGAAGATCTGGACAAGGTAATTGTTGGCCCTGCTGAAACCATAGTCGGAATCATTGACACTCGACCACTGGAAGCCCGTCAGCCCATCATCCTCAAGGTAGATGACAAAACTGATCACAATCTAGTCCTCACGAGTACCAGTAACGTGTATCAGTTCAAGCCGACCTCAATCAGTACCAACATCAACGGAATTCTTACCAATGAGGTAACAATTTTTCAAACAGCCCAGCCCATCCACCCGCAGCTGTTCCATACCCCAAAGCAGCCGCAGCCTCAGCCGAGACATCAACAGCAGGCCCAATCCTGCGGGACCACCCAAAGCCCCAACCCGCAACACCAACGGCATCAATCGCTACCGGCGAACAACGCCACAATCAACGCCAAGGTTACTCCGCAGCCACCATCCAAGTCGATCACCACCTCCCAGTTGTCAGCGGCCCTAGCCGCAGCCGCCGCCAAAACCGGCTGCACCAATCCGCTTCTCTACGAGAACGTCAACCTCAGTTCGGTGGCCGCCAGCGTAGCGGATTGCAACGGGTCCAGCACCACCAGCAACAACAACCACCTGAGCAGCAGTGCCGTGGCTGCGGCAATGGCTGCAGCCGGCAGTGGCGCAGCCAACAACAACAATACGAACGTTCCCTACGAAAACATCAACCTGGAGTACATCGCCCGGTTGATGCAGGAGGGCTACTCGAAGGAGAACGTCATCACGGCGCTGGGCATTTCCCGTAACAACATCGAGATGGCGTGCGACATTCTGCACGAGTTTGTCAGTAAAAGCGGAGGCGGGGGTTGAAGGCTTCGATAAAAAAAACGCAATAAATATCACACGTGTAAGGAAATTATAAGGAAACGGTCGCCTAGCGGCCAACAGAAACGAAATAGACTGGTAGACGGGCGGGAAGAAGCAATGGATGAGAGCTGCGTGGTTCTTCGGAGTCTAATTTATTTTCTATGTAGGTAGAGCGAGATGTGTGCGATGGTAGTGTGGAAGAAGAAGCGAGAGAGCGCTTGTTTGATAGTACTAAAAAATAGTAGTTGAAAACAATCATCTATAGCAATAAATTGCAGTTCATAGCAGTGGAGGGAGGAGAACAGAAACAGTTTCTGTAGCATCTTTCGGTGTTTTCGGTGTAAATAGTTAGTGTGTGATGATGACTGCAGAGGTACATATATATTATATACAACACACCTAAAAACAGCGCATCTACATATATAAGCATCTTGTGAGAAGTGAAGCTTTGTTTTAGTTCCTTACTAGCAGCTAATTGAATTTATCAGAAGTATAATGAAGTAAAACTCTGTATAGACTTATTATTAGGGGAAAGTATACTCAAAGCAAATGCGAGGTGTATCGAATAGAGTAGAATAATCACGATCAGAAGCAGACTTCAAGCACGGGTTTCCGTTAATTTTTATTCGAGTTGTTTTGTTATATGGTATCATTGTTGAAATTGAGGAAAATAAGACCATTCTTCAGTGAATCGAGATCAGGATCAGAGTTGGTGGAATTCGCTCTCAATTAACACTGAGTGAATAAATCAGAAAATTTTCAATTATTCGGGATGCTCATGCGCATTTGCGGTTCACGATCTCAGAAATCGACTGGTGACTGGTGCTAGTAGATTGAATGAAAAAAATCCGAGATAATTTGGTCACAAAATAGGAGGGTTTCATCGCTTTCGAATTTCCTACGACGTTAAAGTCATATGTGGCAATATGCAAGTTTCTTGTTCATTTATGTTAAAATACTAAGATTTTTCGACAATCTGATAGGGGAACGGTTCGCCACTTCATCTCATAGCTCCTATTTCAATCCCATCAAAAACAAAGCAATGGAAAGGAATTTGGTTTGTTTATTATTTTTGTGATTTTTTTCAGCAGTGAGCACGCATGTTGACAAAAAGAAGCGACGAATTTGGTGCCGTATTTCTTCGTTTAGCGATGAGATGGAAATATGTACAGTGAGATGGAGATCGGAACATTTCCCCTATGTTAATATCACCTTGAGTAGAGGTGTGCACCGATCTCGCAATCATCAGCGGCGGTGAAGGCAGAGTGAATCGGCCCGACATTTTTTATTAGATTGCAAGGATGTTATCGATCATTTAGTAATCTGCCTTCGATCATTCAGTAGTTTGTCAATAGCTCATTCCAGAGGCTAAATTTCAAAATGTGTTGTATGGTGGACTTCTAGTGCAATGGTTTATCTACAACTCTTCCTAACAGTTCGTTGTTTGTATTTCACTAATAACGGAGCTATATCGCTAGTAGCAGTAACTTAGACTAAATGATTACATATTTTGTTATCATTTAGTATGAGTATAGCAACTAGCACCGTAACTCCTTTAATAGTGGAATTCGACCATCGGCCTGTTAAGAAGAGTTGTAGAAAAACCTTCGCACTAAAAGTCCACCATACAATAAATTTTGAATTTAGGCCTCTGAAATGAGTTATTGACAAACTACCAAATGATCGAACGCAGATTACTAGATGATCGACAACATCCTTGTTAGATTGAAACCCGGTAAAAATACGATTTTCCGGACTTCTCGGAAAAAAAAATAATAAAGTTTTCCGGAGAAATGAAATTTATATGCGGTCTCTAATATGCAGTTATTGATTTTTTTTCTCACAGAAAATCTTCAAAATTTTCTCAAGAAAATTTCTGTAATCTCTTTGCAAAACGCTGTGGAAATTCTTCAGGAAACTTTTTGTAATTTCCTCAAGATAATCATTGAAATTGGAAATTTCCTCGTGAAACGCTTTCAAACTCCTTTCCGGATTCGGGAAATTTTCCGAAACTTAATCGGCAAATTCTTTGGAATATCTTTGAAAAACTGTTCGCAATTTCCTCGTGAAACGCTCATAAAGTTCCTCGAGAAAATCTTCCAAAATTCTTTGTAGAACTCAAAATTTCCTCAGGAAACGCTTTGGAATTTGTTCGGGAAACGCTTCAAAATTTCCTAAGCACACGCTTTGAAATTACCTCAGAAATCGCCCCGGAAACTCCAAGCGAAATTTCCTCGGAAAATTTTTCAGAATTTCCCCCGTAAACGCTTCGAAGTTTCCTTTGGAAACGCTTTGACATTTCCTCGGGAAACCAGTCGGAATTTCTTCGGGAATTTCTTCGACATTTTCTGAGGATACGCTTTGAAATTTTCTCAGAACACGCTTTGGAATTTCCTCGGAAATCTCTTCGTAATTTCCTCTGGAAATGCTCTGAAATTTCTTCGGAAAACGCTTAGAAATTTACTTTGGGAAGCTCTTTGGAATTTATTCAAAAATCGCGTCGAATTTTTTTTTTCGGGAAACGCTTTGGAATCTTCACGGGAAACGCTTCCAAATTTCCTAGGAAATACCTTCGGAATTTCCTTGGGTTAACGCTTCGAGATTTCAGGGAATGCTTCGGAATTTTCTTGGGAAACGCTTCGATATTTCTTCAGGAAACGCTTTGAAATTTCCTCAAGATACGCTATGGAGTTTCCTTGGCTTAGAAATTTCTTTGGAAAACTCTTCGGGATTTCATCGGGAAACGCTTCGAAATGTCCTCTTGAACGCTTCGAAGTTCTCTCATAGAATGGTGACGTCAAAATTTCCTAAAGAAACTCTTCGAAAAATCTTTGGGAAACGCATTGAAAATTGGTCGTGAAATTCTTTGAAACTTCCTCGGGAAATATTTTGAGCCAACGCCGACGATTGAATTGACGTAACGAATTGTAGATCAGCGGCGTGACAGGTTTTTTTTCTTCATTATTATAGTCACTGGTGGCCCCAGAGCTCTGGTAATGGTGGGGCACCACCCCAGTCAAATTGCACTGTCGCATCGCACGTCGCGTTTACTCTGGCTTGCCCTCAGGAGTTTCCGCACGAATTGCTAACGGAAGTGTTAATGAAAATCCTGAATTTCTTTACACATTCTTCCAAGTAATTTTTCGGAATTTCATCTAGAGATTTCTCCAGAAAATCTTCTGCAAATTACTTCGGAGATAAATCCAGAAATATCTTAAGACATTCTATTGATAATTCAAAATAATAATTATCAAAAAATTTCTTCGGAAATTTCTTTACGAATTCTTCTAGGAATGTCTTCTGAAAATCTTTTAAAAATTTCTTTTGGAAAACCCTTTAATTTTTTTTCGGGAGTAGCTAAGGAGCCCTTTGGATATTCTTCAGGAATACCTACATAAATTGTTCGGAATTTTACCTTTTGTTTGGAAATCCTTCAGAAATTCTTTTGAGAACTCCTGCTGGAAATTACCTAGAAACTTCTTCCAGGAAATCCTTCGGTAATTCTTTTAGTAAAACTATATAAAATTTCTTCCGAAATTCCTGCAGAGATCCTACATAGTTGGCAAAAAATCTGCTCTTTTATTTTTTTAAATTTTTAACAATCGCATTCACTGAATGATTTTTATTTGATTGTTAAAAATTGTGAAAAATAAAAGAGCAGATTTTTTGCCAACTGTAGGACATCTCTGCCTGCAGGAACTATTCCGGAAATTTAGTTGGAAGATTTTTTCCGAGAATTTAGAAAGATAGAAATAGAAAATACTAAACGAATTTTCGGAGGAGTTTCTAAAGAAAATTTTAAAGTAATTTCCAGGTAAAATTTACGAAAAACTCCTAACATAAATTCCGAATGATTCCTAAAATAATTTTTGAATGAATTTGAGAAGTGATTTTTGAAAAACATTTTAAAGGAATATCCGAAGTTCTCAAAATATTTAAATTAAAAAAAATTGAAAATTGAATTCCAGGATGAAGTTCTAATGAAATGGCATTTTAGACCAATGGAAATAGTTTTTATGTAGAGATTTCGGCTATCTCAGTTCAACCGTTTCAGGACGACTTTTTTAACTTCGATTCAACGTACAAATTTGGGTTTTTTCACTGGATCCTACCAAAACTAGTATAGAAAGAACTGAAAGCACATTGAATTTTTTTTCGGACGTCCTAGGCCTTCCAAACTGTTCTGGAGTACATATCCTCGAATGTATGAGAAAATATGTCAGGAAATAAAATATTCTGCTGCTGACATGTATGTCCAAAAATATCCATGTGATCATAATACATATACTAATTGAGTTTTAAATAAATGTAAACTATTTCAGAGTATCAAAAACGTCCTGGAGTTCAGAACATGTGATCTACTTGATCAACAAAGTCATGAACGATGTATTCGTGCATCGCTAAACATCGCTACAGGTCCAGATAGGATTGCACTCATTACTTTTACAAGCCGCAGCAGATCCCTCATTAGTAGATGTCCTAAGACTTGATGTCAACTCGTCGAAGATGAACAGTTTTCCAAGAAACTTCTGCGCCCCTACAAACAAAGTTCGTGGCTACATTCGAATCGACTTTGCTCGACACAAACACCTCCGTAAACATTGTGCATCAGATAAACTCATTTTTGAAGACCTTGCATATCTCATATTCAAGGAAATTTGAATAATATGCTTATTGAACTGGATTGAGTGTATACCGATGATTGGGACATTCCCGAAACCTAATTGATCTGTTAGATACCGTGGGCTGAGCTCGAGAATGTTTTGGAGTACCTCGAACATCTCGTATTTTAAAAAAATGGCTTAACACGATGAGCATATGCTTATTAAACCGGATTGGGCATAAACCGACGAAGGGGACATTGCAAAAGCTTTGGTTTGCCCGGGAGATAACATGGACTGAACTCGAGAATGTTCTGGAGCACCTTGAACATCTCGTATTCATGAAAATTGGGTTCTTCATTACGCACATATGCTTATTGAACCGGATTGGGTATATACCAAGGATGAGGACTTTGCAAACGCTTTGGTTTATCTGGTAGATACCGAGATCACAAACATTTGGAGAATCTTGAGCAGCTCGTATTGCCGAAAATTGATCACTGGTTTGGCGTTCAGGATGACTAAACTTGCTTGAGTGTTCAGAATTGGTATAGCATTCAAAAATGTTATATTCAGTTGCAGTTCAGTTGCTCTCAGAGGCGAAATCTGCTCAAGGTTTCGGATATCTGGGTCTTCAGGGTTTAGCCACACTTGACCATCGATATTTTTCCTATAAGGCCAGCATCCTGATGAACAACTTTGCTGAAGAAAGTGGGGACCTAGCCCTCTTCTGTGATTTTACACATCCAATCTAAAATGCTGGGCATATATGACCAATCCGTCCCAAAAGGGTCAACAATTAGCGTTTTACTATGCCCGACGTTTCGACCATTGGATGTTGTGGCATAGCCAGCCATATTTGGTATTCGGAAGTTGCTAAGCATAATAAACAACCGACCGGAAATCATCTAGGCAATCCATTTGTTATAATCGTGTATTAGTTTCATTCAATTACCAACTCTCAAATAAAATAGTTGTATGTTTGAAGCCTTCATTAGTTCCCTCGATATTTTACATTTAGGGAGATCATGATTTCAAGAAATGACAATATAAAAGTTATATCTGCCGCAATTGTGACAACATGGGCCATTTGGCGAAGGTTTGTCCATCGAAAGATAAAAAGCAATCAAGAGAGAAGCGTAGTTCGAAAGTGAAACATTTGCGAATCAACACACTCGATGTATCTCCGCCGGTAGAAATGCAAGTTTGTGTGAATAAACACCCGGTCAACTTCGAAGTCGATACCGGAAGTCCTGTGAACGCTAATTCCAAGAGCATGTACGATCGATTATTTCAAGACGTCCCGTTGAAGACCAATTCTACTGAAGAACTTCTGTACTAGGGTAAATGCTCCAATAGTGGAGGAACTTAGCACGTTCCAACACTATTAATTTTCCCAGAATTATTCCAATTCTTATTTCGCTTACCTTGGATATATATTCAATAGTTTTCCCCATCTATTTTAATGGAAATATGCTTCCGTCGCATGCATTCCATGTTTTCCGCCCTAAAATGACAACTCCAATTATTGGTACACTGCTCCAATAGTTGCGGTATTTTTTAATTCGTGTTCCTATGGTTGCGAATCCCATTGTTTTCTTGCGGGACTCGTAACTCCAGGAACACTACCACAACTATTGGAGCAAAGGCAAAAATTTAGTAAGGTATTTTGAAGATATTTACCAGTTTATCAAGATAATCGATGCTGTTTTCACTCTGTTTGTATTCTGACATATCAATTTATTATTGAACGTAGTGGGTTGCTGCGTTTGATTCTTAGATTTTCCGCATACTGTACTACCGCAACTATAGGAACACCCACGACTATCGGATCATTTGCCCTATAATGTTTCTGGTTTCCATGCTGTAGGGACGTTTAAAGCAAGTATGAAGTACAAGGAACATGAATCGATGGAAGAAGTATTTGTTTTTGAAGCATCCCGTCAACCCTTATTCGGATGTCAACAATGAGGAATTGGAGCTTGAAATTCACTTTTTATCAACATACGAAAAGGATTGTAAAAAGTTTTTGGAACCTATGTTGAAAAAACATGCATCGGTATTTGAAGAAGAGTTAGGCCTATTCAATCACAACAAGATCCATTTGGCTTTAAAGGAGGACGCTGTTCCAAAATTTTGTAAACCAAGAAAAATTCCGTTGGCGTTTAAAGAAAAAGTTGAAGCAGAACTCAACAGGCTGGCGAGCTCCAATATCATTTCAAAGGCCCCTTCATCTGAAGCGGAATAGGGTACACCATTAGTACCAGTTCTGAAGAAAGACTCTTCATTACGTTTGTGCGCCGAATATCGTGTCACGGTGAATTCGTTTCTATTGGATGACCGCCACTCGTTTCCTGTTATAGAAGATATTTTTGCTGCTCGAAGTTGATGATGAAACGAAGAGGATTTTAGCGTGGAGCACCCTTTGTGTAGTTTATAGGCTGAGTCGTCTACCATTTGGCACAAAACCAGCATGTTCAATTTTTCAAGGCACGTTTGAACGAATTCTAACTGGCAAACTTCTAGGCGAAATTTTGTCCAAGCTTGGCGCAGTGTTTGAAGCCCTTGTATGAACTGTTGAAGGACGGTGTGAAATTCTCCTGGGCCAACAACCAACAAAAAGCATTTGAGAAAGCGAAGAAGCCTCTTTCCGAAGATACCGTTTTAGCACACTATAATCCCAATCTTCCTGTTAGGTTATACTGTGACGCATCTAACGAAGGAATTGGAGCCGTGATAACTAACGTTTTCCCAGATAAATCTGAACGCCCGATTTCATTTGCGTCTCGGATTTTCAAAAAACATGAGGCCGGATATTCCGTCATTGATCGAGAAGCATTGGCGATCTACTATGGCATCATCAAGTTTAGCAACTATCTGTTTGGCCGTCACTTTGAGCTCATGACCGACCATAAGCCGTTGATTGGGTTGTTTAATCCAAAGGACAGTTACAACGATGGGGCATTCCTGGCGAAATACGATTATGAGATCCGTCATGTGAAGGATGTGCAGAATGTCCCAGCTGATTTTCTTTCAAGATTTCATTGAAGGTGAAACACGTTCAGATTGCTGTAGAAAAGCCGAAGAGACAAGTTTATCGGCCGAGTTGTCGATTACGTTCAATCTGGGTGGGCAAAAATTATACAAGAAGATGAAATGAAAACATTCTATCAAAAACCTGATGAATTGAGCGTAGAAGAATGTGTTTTACTTTGGGGCCATCGTAAAGTTGTTCCCACCAAGTTGAGAAAGATGTTGCTGGATGAACTTCACATTTGTACATTTGGAAATCGTAAAAATGAAAAGTATGGCCCGATCTTACTTCTAGTGGCCAAACTTGGATAGTGACATCGAGACCTTAGGAAAAACATGTGAACTGTGTATTCAGCAACGATCAAAAAGAAGTGATTTTCTTTCGCCTTGGCGATTAACGTCTGCACCAGGAGACTCTGTCTCACATGGATCATTTTTCGTTTCGTGGATCGGATTTCTTTGTGATGGTTGATGGCTACAGCAAATGGGTTGAATCCTTTCCAGTTCGCACATTGACGTCCAAAGAAACAATTGAGAAAGTTTGTAAACATATTTCAAGGTTTGGTGACTGCATTCACGTCGGAAGAATTTCAAGAGTTTTTCAAATCAAGAGAAATCAATCATTTACGAACCGCGCCATACAGCCCGTGCTCGAATGGTGCCGCAGAAATGCTGTGAAAACAGTGAAAACTGCTTTGAAGAAGCTTAGCAACGATACAGTTTTCCAGAAAAAATCGATGTCCATGCTAATCAGCTCTTTTCTGGAAATATATAAAGCTTCGAAGCATGCAACGACAGCGGAAAAAAATCCCAATGAATTCTCGAAAATATCCTAAGTACGATGATGGATCGACTACAATCCCGATATTTTTGGCGATTTTTTTTGCTAGTCTTAATTCCAGATTCAAAACAAGGTTTTGTTTTACTACTGTCCGGAGAATTATTTTAGAAATCTAAAAATATATATATGAAAATTCCAATTGATATTTTTTGGAAATTCGATTGGAAATTCTTTCGTGGATTCTTTTTATAATTCTTCAGGAAATTCCTTCAACAATTCCTTCAAGCATTCGTTTAGAACCTCTTGTCCAAAATCTATTTAAATTGTTCTTCGGAATTTCCTCCTGAAATTCATTTTCCACATTTTTTTATTTCTCCATTAAATCCTCCAGAAATTCTTTCGGCAACTCCTTCAGTAATAATTTATAAAATTCTCCCTGTAGTTCATTTGAATATTCCTTCAGGGATTCTTTCGTAAAACCTCCCGAAAGGCCTTTGTAAATTTCTCCAGAAATTCCTTTAGTAAGACAATGAAAAATTTCTTTCAAAATTCCTGCAGGAATTATTCCGGAAATTTTGTTAAAATAATTCTTCCGGGAATCTATGGAAGAATGAAATAGGGCTATCCTTAAGGAATTTTCGGAGTAGTTTCTAACGGAAATTTGAAAGAATTTCCTGAAGGAATTTTGTAAGACATTTCCAAAGAATTCTCGATGGAATTCCCAACATAATTTGCAAATGAAATTTACGAAGGATATATGAAAGAATTTCTAAAGGATTTTGTGAAGCGATTACCAAAATAATGCTCAAAGGAAATTTCAAAAGGTCACAAGGGATTTCTGTAAAACAAATCGGAGGTATCGAAGGAACACCTAGAAGAATTTTCGAAAGAATTCCTGGAGGAAGTTCTGAAGAAATTCCTGAGGGAAATTTCGAAGGAATTCCAAGAAATTTCTTCCTAGAATTTCCAAAGGGATTTTTTGAGAAAGCACAGGTAAGAGTTTAAAAAATTTACTCCGCGAATTTCTAAAGGAATTTTCAAAGGTATTTCTACAACAAATTTCCGTAGGTGTTATAGGTACTAAAAAATCCATAAAGGATTTTCGAAGGCATATTATGAGGAATTCCCAAAGAATTTTCTGGATTTATCTCCGAAATAATTTCCGAAGGATTTTCAAAAGAAATCCAAAGAACCTTCGAAAGAATTCTTGAAGGAACTTCAAAAGAAATTCTTGCAGAAATTTAAGAATGTCGAAATTCAGGGTCTAATTTATAAATTCCGTTCGAAAAAACCTTCACCATTTTTTTTTAATTCCTTTGAAAACTTCCTTAAGCATTCTTTTGGAAAATTCTTAGGAAATACATTCAGGAATAACTAGGAAATTATTTCAGGAAGACCGTCGAAAATTGTTTTAGGAGAAATCCTTTGGAAAATTCTTTGGGAATTCTTTGGAAAGTCTAAATTATTTTTGGAAATACCTATCAAAATTACTTCAAAAATTGCTTTACAAATTATTTTACGAATTTCTTCCGACATTCTTTTAAAAAACCGTCGGAAAATCCCTTAGGAATTCCTTTGTAAATTCTATTGAAAATTTATTTGGGATTTTTACGGAAAACCATCAGAAATTCTTTTCCTACGAAAATTGTTTCAGGAAACCTCCCAAAATTTCTTTAAGAGAATTCTTTTTATGAATTTCTTTATGAATTCCTTAGGAATTCCTGCTGAAATTTATTTAGGAACGACCTTAATTTTTTTTAAGATTTGCATCAACAGTTATTTCAGGATTTTCTTAAACTAATTCATCCAGTTATTCTTTGAGAATTCATCCAAGAATTCTTTCGAAAAATCCTTCAGAAATTCGTTCGGACATTCATCCGGAAACTTAATTACAAATTCCTTAAGGAGCCTTTCACAAATTACGTAACGCTGAAGAGAGAGGGCCAATCATTTCGATCCATACAAAAAATAAACTTTCCATGTAAAAAGTGTTACGAGAGGGAAGGTGTAGGTCCAAAATCACCAAATTTAGCGTTACATAATTTAAAAAAGAACCCTAAGAGCTTCGGATATTTCTCGCTTAACTTTTCAAAAGCACCTAAGTAACATTTTTTTCGTGAATTAATTTAAATAGCGCAATCAACGGAACAACATAAAAGCTTTTGATTGCAGTACTCAAATTAATTCATGAAAAAAATGTTACTTAGGTCCTTTTGAAAAGTTAAGCGAGATTTCTTTAGATTTTTTTCGGAAATCAGAATTTCATTCAGAAATTCTTTTAGAAATTCATTCAGAAATTACTGCAAGAGATTCTTCGGAAATCAAATCTGTAAATTTCTTTGACATTTCCGTTACAAACCCGTCGAAATTTCCTCAGGATTTCCCATTTCATTCTGTTTTTCAAACAAATATCTTGATAAGAAAATTATTTCATTCATTCAAATAGTATGAACTCGTCTTATGACAAGTAAGGAATATCTTTATAAATTTCCAAAAGAATTTCTGGATCTATCTCCAAAGTAATTTCCTGAGAATTGAATTCCTTTAGGATTTCTTGAGAAAGTACAGACACTGCCCATGATCGCATATTTGTAACATTTGCATTTTAGTTGATTTTGTTAATCGTTTGTCAATCCTCCCCATAAGCTCAATCATTTTTAGCTTACCACAGATAAGTAAGATGGTAAAGCCTATTTTACTATTGTGGAACTAGATGCAGTAAAAAAAACTTTCACAAGGATTCACAAGCTTTCTACAAAATGAACAAAAATGCGATCATGGGCAAACAGGAATCTGAAAAATGTATTCCGAAAATTTCAAAAGGAATTTCCAAAAGTATTTCTATAACAATTTCCGTAGGTGTTGTAGGTATTTAAAAAAATCTAAAAGAAGGAATTTTCGAAAATTTCTCATAATTCCTTGTTTGAATTTTCGAAGAATTTTTATGAGGAATTTCCAAAGAAATTTATAGATTTATCTCCGAAATAATTTCCGGTAGTAGTAGTAGAAAAATGTTTCTTTAGTTAAACATTTTTTGTTCTACAATTATTTTTAAACATGTACAGTGATCGGCCGGCTAGGCCGTCCAACTTCAATTTCAATTATTAGTATTATTAATATTTTTTATGTTGTTACTTAATTTTTTAAATATAATGTATCATGACGGCCTTCAGGAGGCGCTAGTGTGTGTTTGAATAATTTCCGGTCGAATCATATTTCCGGAGAAAGTTTCTCAACAAAATTTCCTGAATAATTACAGGAATGTCGGAAGAAGTTTTGTATGGTTTTACTAAAAGCAAAAAGAAGTTCCCAAAGGATTTTTCGGATGAATTAACAAAGGTCTTTTCAGAGGACTTTTCGAAGGAATCCCTAGAGGGATGTCAAAAGGAATTAATGGAGTAATTTTATAAATTATTCCTTTAGAGTGTAAAGAATTCCTGGAGTTGAAAAAATTTAAGAAAAATTGAAGGAGATTTCGAAGAAACTCTCGGAGAAATTTCAGAATAAATTCAATTTGAACAATTTTGGCGTATATAATTAAATTCCAGGAAAAAATATTCTATTTGTTAGGTCACGTGCCATATCGTGCCCCAGCTTAGCTCCGTCAGTGATTTTAGTGTTTTTTTGGTACAGGAAGATCATCATTTAGCGGCGTAACAGGTTTTGCCCGTAACGCAACGTGACCCAGTGTTTCAAACCCAGATACTATCCGTTGTCTAATGCCTAGATATGTTATCTAGTTATCTGCTCAGTGTGTACAATCACCATATTTGTCGAAGGCGATGGGCCTGTCGTATTCATTTATCGTACAAACCGTTGAAAATCATGTCTTTATGAAAATTTTGTCTTTCCTGAGGCCAATGCATCTTGGCTAGGTACCGAAAACCTCTAGAAATTTAGCCAGTGGCAAACATTAGGCAATAACATCCAGTTTCTCAATCGATACCATATCATAAAAATCAACTCGATTTTCTTTTGTTAAAAAAAAACAAAAATCTCAATTATTTCAAGCGCAACTAACAGCATTAGAAATCACGAAAACAATTTATAGGTAATACCGGTTAGTAATTCAGGAGATTTTAGTATCTAATTACGCCATTTTAGTTAGAAAAAAATGCTTAAGTTAATCATAAAAGAGGCTTTTGTTCAGACAAAACACTTTTACATTAAGGTTAATCTACAGTTCATTGCAAAAAAAAAAACAATTCAATTTCCTGAAAGCAAATCTCGATTTAACATTCAGCACAACAGATACAAACACACATTTTTAAAATCTTCGGATTCAATAAAAATATTAGAAGTCACTTCCAGCTGGAACAAACTTTTACACACAAAATTAAGCTACACAAGCAATATCATCCAGAACAGCTATTCAACTTTTTACCGAAAAACCAATACCAATTTTTACATTAAATTTGGTTTCAATATCGAACTTAAACCAATCAATCAACTCATGCAAACCGAAACATTTATGAAGGACAAAAAATAAACGAATGAAACCACATCTGTAAACTAGTAGAAACTGTACATATTCTAAATCTGGAGATGCAAATAAAACGAATCGTTCTGAGCGCGAATCCTAACTGAAACTGAAACGGAGCACTAATTATCAAAATGTGAAGATGAAAAAAGGTGAAAAAATAAACCAATGCAATCAAACGAGAATCACACATGGAAATGAGAGTGAATTGTGCAACGTGTCACAACAAACATAAAAATCAGAAGTTGGAACCAAAATGTCGACAGCTAAAAGTAAATCTACAGTTCCAGTTAAAAAGATTAACACGTATTTTTATACACTACAGCAACTATACCAAAAATGAACTAACAACTATTAACAGCTGTAGAACAATCTAAATCCTGTTAGTGACACAATGTTAGTGAAATATGTCCTGTCGAACCATCATCTCCATCATCCGAATGAAACCATCACAGCATTACGATCTCACATAATTTTTTGACCAGTCCACGTTTAAACAGTAGAAAGTATCAAAACCGTTTACCCACCCCTGATCAGAGCATAGTTTACTCCACCAACACCGCCCCACGGCCATTCGCAACGTCACAAAGCGCGCATCATTGAAGCACCTGTTTCAATGTTAAAAACAAATTCAAAACAAAAAGAGCCACGTTGTATCAGACTTTCCGAGAAGGAATCGAAGTAACATTCTTGCGGTGAAGCTAAACAGACACACAGGTCAGAAGGGATTAAATGTAGCAGAAGTTGGCGATCAGAATTATGAACGGTCGAATCATACTGCCGATGGAAATAAGAGTAAGTCGTCGGCAGAACAAATCGTTAGTTATCTAAGTAAAAGTAAAAAACGGTATTGAGAAACAAGGTGGCACAGTTTGAAGATGTGAATAAACAATTGAAAACCATAGAATGTACATTTGTTGGCCTGTTGTTATCACATTCCTTGTCATGAGGGGGCTAGAAACGGTGCAAACCATTATTATTATTTATTTATTCAGACTAAGGCCGAAGTGGCCTGTGCAGTCGTCCGATTTTCGCGGTGTGAACGATGGATGGTTCTCCCAACAGCTGATGCAACTCGTGGTTCATTCGCCTCCTCCACGTACCGTCTGCCATCTGCACCCCACCATAGATGGTACGCAGCACTTTCCTTTCGAAAACTCCAAGTGCGCGTTGGTCCTCCACGAGCATCGTCCAGGTCTCATGTCCGTAGAGGACTACCGGTCTAATGAGCGTTTTGTAGATTGTCATTTTGGTACGGCGGCAAACTCTATTCGATCCAAGCGTCTTGCGGAGTCCAAAGTACGTACGATTTCCAGCCACTATGCGTCTCCGAATTTCTCTGCTGGTGTCATTTTCGGCAGTCACCAGTGAGCCCAAGTACACAAATTCTTCTACCACCTCGATTTCGTCACCACCGGTGCAAACTCGCGGTGGGTGGCTCACATTGTCTTCTCTTGAACCTCTTCCTATCATGTACTTCGTCTTCGACGTGTTGATGACTAGTCCGATCCGCTTAGCTTCCCTCTTCAGTCTGATGTAGGCTTCCTCCATCTTTTCAAAGTTACGTGCCATAATATCTATGTCGTCGGCGAAGCCAATAGCTGGACGCAAGGATGTTAACGATCATTCAGTAATTTGCGTTCGATCATTTAGTAGTTTGTCAATAACACATTCCAGAAGCTGAATTTCAAAATATGTTGTATGGTGGACTTCTAGTGCGAAGGTTTTTCTACAACTTTGCCTAATGGTTCGTTATTAGAATTCAACTAATAACGGGGTTATAACGCTAGTTGCAGTAACTTAGACTAAATGATTGGAATTTTGTTATCATTTAGTCTAAGCTACGGAAACTATAGCTATAACTCCGTTATTAGTGGAATTCAAACAACGAATCATTTGGCAGAGTTGAAGGAATACTTTCCCACTAGAAGTCTACCATACAACACGTTTTGAAATTCAGCTTCTGGAATGAGTTATTGACAAACTACTAAATGATCGAACGCAAATATTGAATGATCATTAACATCCTTGGCTGGACGGACTTATTGAAAATTGTACCACTCGTGTTAATCCCTGCTCTTCGTATTACCCCTTCCGAAGCGATGTTAAATAGCAGACACGAAAGACCATCACCTTGCCGTAACCCTCTGCGGGTTTCGAAGGGACTCGAGAATGCCCCTGAAACTCGAACTACGCACATCACCCGATCCATCGTCGCTTTGATCAACCGTGTCAGTTTATCCGGAAAACCGTGTTCGTGCATTAGCTGTCATAGCTGGTCCCCATCGATTGTATCATATGCGGCTTTGAAGTCGATGAATAGATGATGTGTGGGCACGTTGTATTCGCGGCATTTCTGCAGTACTTGGCGAATGGCGAACACCTGGTCCGTGATGGAGCGTTCGCCCATAAAACCCGCCTGGTACTGCCCCACGAACTCCCTTGCAATTGGTGCTAGTCGACGGCATAAAATTTGGGAGAGTACCTTGTACTCGGCGTACTCGGCGGCGTTCAGCAATGTGATTGCGCGGTAGTTGCTACAATCTAGCTTATCGCCCTTTTTGTAGATAGGACACACGACACCTTCCATCCACTCCTGCGGCAAAACTTCATCCTCCCAAATCTTGGTAATGACCCAGTGCAGCGCTCTAGCCAGTGCCTCACCACCGTGTTTAAATAGCTCTCCTGGTATTTGGTCAACCCCAGGGGCTTTGTTGTTCTTCAGCCGGCCAATCTCCTCCTGAATTTCCTGGAGATCCGGAGCCGGAAAAATTATGTCCTGCGCGCGTTCTCCCAGGTCCATCACCATACCGCCATCTTCGTCTGCCACATCGCCATTCAGGTGTTCTTCGTAGTGCTGCCGCCACCTTTGGATCACCTCACGCTCGTTCGTAAGAAGGTTCCCGTTTATGTCCTTACACATATCGGGCTGTGGCACTTGGCCCTTACGTGAACGGTTCAACTTCTCATAGAACTTTCGTGTGTTATTAGCGCGGTACAGTTGCTCCATCTCTTCACGGTCTCGATCTTCCTGCTGGCGCTTTTTCCTCCGGCAAATCGAGTTTTGTCTGTTGCGCGCCTGTTTATATCGTGCCTCGTTCGCCCTCGTGCGGTGTTGCAGCAATCTCGCCCATGCTGCATTCTTCTCTTCCACTAACTGCTCACATTCGCCGTCATACCAATCGTTTCTCTGATCCGGGGGCACCGTGCCAAGTGCAGCGGTTGCGGTGCTACCAATGGCGGATCGAATATCTCTCCAGCCATCTTCAAGAGACGCTGCGCCTAGCTGCTCTTCCGTTGGAAGTGCCACTTCCAGCTGCTGCGCGTAATCTTGGGCTAGTCTACCGTCTTGTAGCCGCCCAATGTTAAGCCGCGGCGTCCGACTTCGACGCGTGTTGTACACCGTCGAGAGTTTTGAGCGCAGGCATACTGCAACGAGGTTGTGGTCGGATTCAATATTCGCACTGCGGTAAGTGCGGACGTTCGTGATGTCGGAGAAGAATTTACCGTCGATTAGAACGTGGTCGATTTGGTTTTCCGTTTCTTGGTTAGGTGATCTCCATGTGGCCTTGTGGATATTTTTGCGGGGAAAGAAGGTGCTTCGGACTACCATTCCGCGGGAGGCTGCGAAGTTTATGCATCGTTGGCCGTTGTCATTCGATACGGTGTGCAGACCATCCGGTCCGATGACCGGTCTATACATTTCCTCCATTCCTACCTGAACCTTCATGTCACCGATGACGATTTTGACGTCCTGCAGTGGGCATCCATCGTATGTCTGCTCCAGCTGTGCATAGAACGC
The DNA here is from genome assembly GCF_024139115.2 of Armigeres subalbatus. Classification (NCBI taxonomy): domain Eukaryota; kingdom Metazoa; phylum Arthropoda; class Insecta; order Diptera; family Culicidae; genus Armigeres; species Armigeres subalbatus. The sequence continues at coordinate 68,502,352 of NC_085140.1, forward strand.
TTTTTTCTCGTCGTCGGGTCTCCCTTCGTGTGGGCAGTGCACGTTAATGATGCTATAGTTGAAGAAACGGCCTTTAATCCTCAGCTTGCACATCCTTGCGTTGATTGGCTGCCACCCAATCACGCGTTGGCGCATCTTACCCAGCACTATGAAGCCGGTTCCCAGCTCGTTGGTGGTGCCACAGCTTTGGTAGAAGGTAGCCGCTCGATGCCCGCTTTTCCACACTTTCCAGCAAATCTCCTGCAGCGCCACGACGTCGAAGTTGCGGGGATGTAATTCATCGTAGATCATCCTGTCACAACCTGCGAAACCTAGCGACTTGCAATTCCATGTTCCAAGCTTCCAATCGTGATCCTGTATTCGTCGCCTAGGTCTTTGCCGATTATATCGAGTCGCATTATCTCTTAAATTGTTCGTAATGATTAGTTTTCCAGGCGGCTTATTGGGCCTGCGCAAACCTCCTGTCTCGTCGGAGGGCCGTCGTGTCAGGGCTGTTTAGCGTCCCACCTAACACCAGGACTTGGGCTAGTGCGCTTTGAGCGGCACACGGTCGCTTTGGTGGGGCCTACTTGCGAATACATGCAGCTTTTTATAGAGGTTTAACAGGGCCCACTGTCAAACCCCACCACATCCTAGGCAAGCCCCACAACTCGCAGATGGCCTGGGGAGGGATCGTCAAGCCCTTGGACATAGTCCCTGCTGCCCGCCGGTGCAAACCAACACTTATTGATTTATTTCATTCATTTAGCTTACATCTAAACATCACTGAATCAACAATTTGACGCCACAATACACCGTTCGAGGGCCACATCCCTCCATCTTTGGCTGTGCCCCACGCTCGCCAAATCGTTTTGCAACTGTCCGCAGAGTTGCTGTCCGGCATTATTGAAACAAGCCCTGCCCATCGTACCCTTCCAGTTTTAGCTACTTTCTGGAAATGTGTTCGCCGTAGCATTGGTTGAGCTCGTAGTTCACCCTTCGATGCCACACATCGTCGTCTTACACACCGCCTCAGATGGTACTAAGCACTCGTTTCTTCTAGAGCCTGTAGTAGACCCAACTTCCACAGATGATGCGTCTTCGTATTTCACGACTTACATTATTTTCAGCCTTTAGGATCCAAGGTAGTCGAACTACTTGAACACCTCAACACACCGTAACACTCTGTCGCTGGTTTCCTTCCAATACGTTTTTCAAACTAAATCTCTCACATGTTGAACAAATCGAGTTTCAGACATAGTAATCAATCTACACACCGGATGGCTTATACCCGGAATATAGACAATTAGCTTTAATTCAACATCATCCTAGTTTTATTATACTGCTTAAATTAACAATTGTGCCAAAATGGGCAGTATTGGTTTACATTTTTTTGTTTTCCGCTAATTTCGGCTATGCCAAATAACTTATGTTCTGTATTTTTTATCAAAAGTAATTGGCAAGCATTTTCGATTAAAGAAACATGCACTAATTACCTAACGCTTATATGGGTGTTGCCTGAAAGGTCAATTCATACAAAATGTTTAGTTTGGTTTGGTTTGGTTCTTTATTATAGACATTTGAACCGTATTGGTTATTCGGGTCCGTTAAAAACAAAAGAAAAAGGAATAGGATTACAGAGTTATTAATTTATTTTATCACTGTTACTGATTTCTTCATCTGCTTCTTGGTTTTGTTCATCATGGTGGTGTAGGGTTGTATCTCAACGATGATATTATTAAGCATGATTCGTTAAATCTGGTGTGTACTTCTTGCGATTGGGACGTCCTGGTCTTCGTTTCGAGTTTTTCCTTTTGAGTTCTTTGAGTTGGTTCTACTGATGATTGGGGTGCACGGTTTTTTTCTAGAGCTGCTGGTTCTGGTTTGGTTAGAGCATTTTTTGCAGTTTTACATCCTTTATGAAATCAATAGTTGCTTTAAGAGCTTTGGCATCATCTCCTAGTAACAAATGTAATGAGGATCCGAGTTTGTGTTTTTGTCTTTCTTTTTCGTAAATTCGGCAATCTATTAGGATGTGCTCTACTGTGATTCTAGTGCCACAAGAAGGGCAGATCTTCTTTCTTTGCGAAGTGTCCGTGCGTGAGTTTGCTGTGTCCAATCCTTAGTCTAGTGATGACTCGGCCAATGAATCTATCACTATTGAAGAAAGAAGCCCATTCGAAAGGTGTGTTTTTAATATGCCTTAGTTTACTAGTGTTATCGTTCCATGTGTTGCACCAGGCAGATGTTATACGTGCATTTGTTAGTCGTTTGAAGTCTTCGTATGGGGTTTTTATGTCAATAGGAGTTTTGATAGATGCTCCTTGTTTAGCCAGAAGATCTGCTTTCTCGTTTCCAGTTATGTTAACATGAGCTGGAATCCAGCACAGCGTGGTGTTTCCTTGTTTTTCTTCTAAGATTGTTGTGATCCTAGCTATCCATGGATGATGACATTCAGGTGTGAATTACAGTGGCCTAAGGCTGTTATAATGGCGAAGGCTTCCGCGCTGAAGATTGACAGGTGTGGTGGTAGACAGATGGCTGTGTTGATATTTTTAGAATAAATTCCACATCCAACGCCCCCACATAAGGTTTTTGATCCATCTGTGTATATGTGGTTGTGGTGTTGCAAAGTTCCTTGAATTGAGTTTGTTTTGCTTTTGGTGGGAGTTTGTCAGGAATGCCCGTGTTCACTAGGCTTGATTGTTTTTTTCCAAGTTAATAGGTTTGAAAGATGTTCGTTTTCAATTTCAATGTGAGGTATTGAGTATTTCGTCATTAAATTTCTTGTTTCTTCTACGATGTGAAGTTCTGGAGTTAAAATTCCTCTTGATAGTTGTCTCATGGTATAATTTATTATTTTCCCAGACATTATGAGATGTAATGGGGGTTGACCACTTTCTGAAAGGATACTGTCTATAGGGCTGGAGTTAAAAGCGCCGGTGACTAGACGAATTCCCTGGTGGTATAGAGGATCCATTTTGAGTATGTTGTTTTTGTTGGCACGCGTTGTTCCGGTGGCTCCGTATAAAAGTTTTGGTAAAATGACCATTTGTAGAATGTGTAGGAGCCTTTTTCTGTCGGCCCCGAAGCTCGATTTGCTGAGACATCTCATTATATTAAGATGTTTTGCCTTTCTCGTACAACAAAGTTGTACCAGAAGGCTATAATTTCACTCCAAAAGCCAAATTTTGATAGAAGGCTCGGAGACCCATAGTGTTATATACCAATCGACTCAGCTCGAAAAACTGAGCACATGTCTGACTGTGTGTGTGTGTGTGTGTGTGTGTGTGTGTAGCCCCGGGAATTTTTTATTGTTAAACACGTTTCATATAGAAGGACTTGACCGATTCGAGTGCGACTAGTTTCATTCGACGGAGAAACTTTCCTAGTTGGACACTATTGTTTTTGTTTGCTAATAACTCATTCGATTTGAATAATATTTCTATTTTTCTTTTAACAAATACGCTGTTTACATGCACACTTTAAGTCATTAATCAATTTAGCCATGACGCAATCCATTACTCTCATAACAATTGCTTAAAAATTACTCAATTATTGAGTAATTTATAAGCAGCGTGATAGAGTTGCATCAAATATTTTAACCGCCAAGATGTAGGCAATGAATTATTGGCAGTGGCTGATTTTCTACTCGCCGCAGCCACATCCAGGCGCTATAGTATATGCACAAAATAGCCAGCAAGAGTTAACCGCCCGAAATTTGTATGGCGAAAGACATCTAACGCTGGTTTTCTCAAAATTAGGAACTTTTAATGAAAAACTATTTGGTACCGGTTATGAGGGATGGTGTCCGCTACTACGCCTACCAAATATTTTTTCGATTAAAGTGCTTAATTTTGAGAAATCGAACCTTAGATGCCTTTCGCCATACTGATTTCAGAAAGTTAACTCCTAGTGTGCCGCTGTAACGACGCTCAAAGCAGTCGATTCATTAGCACAGCATGTACAACATTAATGAATCGCCTGCTTTGAGCGTGCTTACAGCGGCACACTAGGAGTTATCTTTTGGAAATCAGTATGGCGAAAGGCATCTAATGGTTAATATCTCGAAAATAGGCACACTAATCGAAAAAATATTTGGTAGGCGTAGTAGCGGACACCTTCCTACATAACTGGTACCAAATAGTTTTTCACGAAAAGTTCCTACTGGTGAGAAAACCCGCGTTAGATGTCTTTCGCCATACAAATTTCTGGTGGTTAACTCATGCTGGCTATTTTGCGCATATACTATAGCGCCTGGATGCGACAGCGGCGGGTAGAAAATCAGCCACTGCCAATAATTCATTCGAATCCAACATATCGAATCGAGAAAGGCATAATCACCACTTGGGGATAAATTTGGGTTTTTTAACTTCGTCCCGTGTTGTTTTAAGGTGGGAATTATAGTTGAAGTTTTTGTCCACCCAGACGCCTAGTAGCTTTTGATGAAAAGTGAGTGGAATTACTTCGTTGTTCAATGTTGGGCTTGGTTGATTATGCACTTTTCTTCTTCTTCCAGTATGCATTACAGCTGATTTTGAGGCTGAAATTTGAAAACCAGTTGCGTCGCTCCATTTTTGAATAGAGTCTAGGATTTTCTGGACTTTTGCATGGTTATGTCATCTGCATACATTTTAATAAATGTATCTTTCGGAAGAAAATCTCTGATGCTGTCAACGGCAAGTAGAAAGAACGTAACTGCAAGCACTGATCCTTGTGGGACTCCGTTCATTTGAATGTTGACGTCTGATAATTGGTCTTCGTATCTCACTTGGAATTCTCTGCGATCTAGAAAAAAATTGCAGAATCTAGCCATGTTTCCGGATATCCCTATTTTGGCAAGTTTTTGCAAAATTAGACGTCGCCATGTTCGATCATATGCCTTGGATAGGTCCAAAAATATAATTTCAGCGTGTTTCTTGTTGTTTATGGATTCTTTTCGAAAGTTGTCGATGTAAGTAATGACGTCTGTTGTTTGATGTCCTTTTCGAAATCTATATTGCGAATTTCCAAATATGTTATTTGATTCTATATGCTCCATTAGGCGTTTGTTTACCATTCGCTCGAATAGTTTAAGAATGCAACTTGATAGACATATTGGCCTGAGGTTGTTTGCTGTATTTGGACATTTTCCCGGCTTTGGTATTGGTATGAGTAACGATTTTCTCTAAGATTCTGGAAAATTTTCACATGTCCAGACATTGTTGAGTGCTACTAGTAAAATCCTTTTAATGTAGAATGGTAGATGCTTTAGCATAGCGTTGTGTATTTCATCTGGACCTGGCGAAGTTCCTGTAAGTTTATCAAGCTGGACGAGAAGCTCATGCATCGAGTACGTTATGCAGAGCTCTGAATTTCAGTTGCTTTTAAAGTGAATTGGGAGAGTTTCTTCTTTCCGTTTTTTAGTTATGAATTTGGGAGAGTAGATTTCATCGGACGATTCTCTGTAGAAGTGATCAGCTATATGGTTTGCAATATCCCGAGGTTTCGTAATAGCTTCGTCGTTCGTGGAAATAGCCCATGTTCTTGTTGATGACCCTTTCTTGGATATGGATCTGATGCGGTTCCAAATTTCTTTAGTTGGTGTGTTTTCGTTGATTGACGAGGCAAAATTTTCCCAGGTTTTCCGTTTTTCTTCTTTAATGATTTTTCTGCATTCGTTTCTGGCAAGTAAGAATTCATCGTGAATTGATTGATATGCTGGATCATCTGGCTTAGATTTTTGTTTTTTTCTTAAAGCTATTCTTCTTCTCTTGATTGCATCTGCAACGGTTTTGTTCCACCAGCGTACAGCCTTTGGGTGGACCCTTGTGGACGTTTTGGGTATAGATTTGGAAGCTGCTGTTTGTATCGCTTATGTTATTTGTTCTATTGAGTAAACTACGTTTGGGAGAATAAGTTTCACAAGTTCGGTTTCATAGGAGCTCCAGTCAGCGTCTTCAATTTTCCAACTAGCTGTGCGGTTTCTGCTCTGATTTGCGGAGCCTATGATGATTGGGAAGTGGTCACTTCCGTGTTGGTCATCTACCGTTGTCCAATTTAGTTTGCCGGCTATATCAGTGGAGCAAATGGTAAGATCGATGCACGAAGCGGGGCTCGTAATATTGATATAGTTAGCAGAGTGTATGAATGTAGGGGTTCCGTCATTTAGGATTGTTAGGATTCGATCGTTTACTATAGATTCGACCATTTTTCCTCTGACATCATCTTTTTCTGATCCCCATCGGTTGTGGTGTGCATTAAAATCGCCAGATATAATGAATAGATTACCAGAAGGCGGTAGTGTGTCTAAAAGGGTTTCCAATTCGGTGTTATTAATTTGCTGGCTAGGTGAGAGATATATGCTGCAGACAGTCATTTTTCGCGGTATATTGACCTCCACCGCTATAGCTTTAAGTGTCGTGTTCAGTTGCACTGTTTTGTAATTGATTCCTGACTTAACTACAATAGCTACTCCGCCTTGACCAGACGGTCGGTGTCGGAGTAATATTTCATACCTAGCGATGTTTATGTTCCGTGATGGGTTTGTTCTAGTTTCCTGAAGTGTAATAATGTTTGGATTATATTTGTTTATTAGTAACAAAAGTTCTTCAAATTGGCTTCCTATTCCGTTGCAGTTCCATTGTAGTATTTCTGTTATATTAGCTTGGTCGGGTTGATTGGGTTTGTTTGAAGTCATGTGTGATTGGTGTGAGAGGCTATCATTCTCCGTTTGTCGAATCTTCAGACTCTATCTCCATTGTATCTTTGTTTACCTTGGTGCATGATTTTTTTCTTATTGGAGAGGTTAGGTGATCGATTCCTAATCTTGGATGCTTTGTTGCTGATGTACTTGGGGTTTGTTTTGTGGCATGCGCTTCTCTCCTTTCTTTAATCCAGTTCGAGAGTTCGTCGTATTCTTTTTCGACGCGCTTCCGAGCCATTCTTTCTTCTGTCATAATTTTTGTGGCCTTCTGGTAATTTTCGTTAGTTTTCTCTAACTTAGCTTCCAAGTTTTTAATATGTTTTTCATATTCTTTAATAGTTTCCTTGAATTCGGTTTCTCTTTGCAGGGCAGCTTTTTCGTAGAACTCGGCAGTCGCATTTTTTACTTGATCAGCGTAACTTTTCGTTTGTTCGGATTCAATTAGCTTCTTTGCTTCCCAGAAACTGATATTCTTGTCCACTTTCATTTTTGTAATTTTCACTTGCATTTTAAATTTTTCGCACTCATTGCTCAGCGATTACCTGAAAAGCAACCAGCAGGAAGCCGCAGTATTCTATTTTATCTCGAGATGGATAATACACAATTTTCTTCATTTTCGCATACATCACCGTGGTACTCTTCTCCACATTTTCTGCAAGATTTTTTTGCTTTGCATTCTCTTCCGACGTGTCCGAACTGCAAGCAATTAAAACATCGTAGGGGCCTTGGGTAGTAGGGCCTAGTCAGCACTGAGATATATCCGATTTTGAGGCGAGAAGGAGGGTTCGTCGATTTCACGTGCACAATGAATGATGAGGTTTTTTGGATCTCAGATCCTCTTCTCCTCATGATTCTTTCAACTTTCACCACTCCTTGAGACTTCAGCTCTTTTTCAATTTCTTCGTCTTCTTCATGCAGCAAGTCCCTATCAGAAATCACTACGCGGCATACGTTTAGTGTTTTGTGTTCCGTTACACTGTAAACCTGGCATTACTCATTAAAGAGTGAAAAACACTCATTATTTAACAACATATGAAACTGTCAAAATAATGGGTGTTTTAATTTTTCTGATAATGAGTGTTTTTTGCTCATTTCTAAGTTCCGAGAGACTACACATTAATGGGTGAAAAATTCCTTGGTCTTCCACTATCAAAGATCAACCCTTCTTCGGAGATAAAAATTGAATAAGTAAAAGTAACGCGTAAGTATTTTTCTTTTAAAATCTTTATATCTTCTAACAGTTGTTTGTTTTTAGTCAACAGCTGCTGCTAAATAAGCTGTTGCTAATTAATCTACGCAGTCCTCGCAGTCCGGTATTTTCGGAAGACGCCGAAAAGCCGAATTTTACTGACATCCGAAATCTGCCAGCACTTCAGAGTTTCGGAGATGGTGGTACATCCTCAACAGTCAGAAGCTGGAAGTGGCTTTGTTTGCCATTTCGCCTGTTGCATATGAGAACCACAATGGGTACCGCATCTCGCAAGACCAAGCCGTTCCGGGACAGGGCAACTGGAAATCTTCAACAGCTGCTGTCGGAAAGTATAGGAGAAACTTTAAAAGCGAGCACGTAGACGAGAACATTAAATTTTAAGTACATATGGATAATGCTTCAAAAGGAAGAATTAACAAATGTAATCTATAGTAATATATATAATATGTAATATATGTAATATATGTTTCCACCTTGTATGTTTATCTAATAAAGATTATATAGATGAGTATTATTTTGCTTTATATATACCCCAGTATGAAATTGCATGCTTATTTTAGAATAAATTTCAAATTATCAAATGATTTCTTAGAGGAATAAGGCGTAAAATTCACCCATTACTGAGAAAAAAGTTTCGCGAATAATGAGTAAAAACTACACCTGAAACTGACGTACAGGTCGTATACCCATTAATGAGTAAACGGTGTTTACTCTTTTAATGAGTTGAACTAGTTAACTTCATAATGGGTGCTTTTTTACCCATTAAAGAGTACTTTGGTGGCACAGTGTACGCAAACTTCATAATTTCCAAATTTGTTCACTTTGCTAAGGAGTTTCACTTGCTTTTCATTCTTAGTTAGAACCAGGCTTGACAAAACTCCTCACCATCACTAGAGTCAAATAAAATCATCATCAGCAAAATGCTGCCTTCGCATTCTCACAATTGAGTGGAAGCGTAAAAAAGCAGAGGTACAGAAACGCAGAGTGAGGAAAAGCAAAATAAAAACACATGTGAGTGAGGCGTCGGATGAAAGAGCATTCATTGAGCCTCCGGAGCGACGCTTTGTATGTGAGAAAAATCTTGGAGGCTGTTTTGAGTGTGAGTGTAAGTGAGAGACGTACCACAAGAAAAAGATGAACAGATAGACACGCTCTTGTTTTGCGATGCACAAGCTCGGGTTGATGATGCACATTGTTGTGAGTTTTGATGCTCATTTCTGCTCCTCAAATAAACTCTTGCTCTTGCTCATTTTCTACTCGGCGAGGAGTTTTTGGCAAGCCTGGTTAGAACTAAGATCTTTACGTCATTTGTTTTCTTAATAGATTGTACTTCTCCACACATTGCTTTCACAGTTTTGTCCACAAGGATTGGAGATGCCTTCAAAAGATTCATCTCCTCCGTTTTGCACTGAATCACCATATGCAAAAAAAAAACATTGGAAAGTACATATAAACAATAAACTATGGCTCTCAAGGATGAACTTTTCAATCGTAAGGTTTACATATTTTGAAATACGCCTCAAATATACATTTTTATATGATTTGGTACTTTTTTCCGGCCTACCGATAACTACCGATAGAGGTTGCTATTATGGCTTTATTTACGCACTGGTGGGGATCGTCTAAGCAATCAAATTACGCATCGCGAACATAAAGTGCAGTGACGACTATAGAAATTGCAATAAGTTAAACATTTCAATTTGTTCGACATTTTCGATTACATCGTTTGCAATATCAAACTAGATCATTGAAATTTTTAATTTTGCATCAATTGTTGATTTATCAAAATATAATTTTTGATTGAGCAATAAATCACGAACGCACTCCCTATAGGAGAACTGTTATCACAATGCCGCCCCCCAGCGGCGGGAATGGGGCCTTCCCTTCCCTGGGTGAGAAACCCAGTAGAGCGAATGGAGTATATATACTATATATAGTATACTATGCCGCTGGGGGGCGGCATTGTGATAACAGTTCTCCTATAGGGAGTGCGTTCGTGATTTATTGCTCAATCAGGGTGGCCAGATTATATTTTGATAAATCGGTAGCTTGACTGTAGAAAAATCGGTAGTTATCGGTAGGCCGGAAAAAAGTACCAAATCATATACAAATGTATATTTGAGGCGTATTTCAAAATATGTAAACCTTACGATTGAAAAGTTCATCCTTGAGAACCATAGTTTATTGTTTATATGTACTTTCCAATGGTTTTTTTTTGCATATCAGAAATAAAATAAATATCGATTAAGTTCAGATTAATATAAAATTTTCTAAAACTCTTCTATAGTTTGAATTTGAACCTAAATTAAATTACAAAGTTCGTGGTTTACCAGCAGTGTTCTTTTTATGTATAAGACCTATTTGAATTTAATTATAATCTATGTTGCTGTTCAGAAAAAATTTACATTTGTAAAGTGAATTGGTTGACAATCATACCAATCCCCTTTACATGCGAGGAACTTTTTTGAACACCAGCATTTGCAACCAAATAAATCTTCCGATTCATTTGAGGTTCAAATCCGCAGAAAATAGAACTAAGCGGTATGACAGCTTCAAGTACTTCAAGTATCTCAATTGATATAAAATTAATCTAAAATGGCTCAAAAATTCTCAGATTCAAAATAAATATCGCAAAACAACCTGAATGACTGCTGGTTTACTCTAAACATTTAAAAAGTTTACAATGATATAGAAATGCTAATATCCTCTTCCAAACTTAGACGACGTACATGTTCAAGTTCATGATAGAATTAAAAAAAATATTGACGAACTTCAGACCGGACCATTATTCAAATCTAGCCGCACAACATGGTTAGCTTGGTAGCATTATACGTTACCGACGAAAGGAGATCTCTATCAAATGTGATCCCAAATATGCAGACTAGAATATGCCTTTTCGGCGATAGAAAGCCGTCAGCTGTTCTATTAATAATCGTTAATACTTGCAAAAAAGAATATTCTATGAACTTCGTTACTCTTGAAAGGATGCAATTTGGAACCACTGTAGAATAAACCGTAAAATCTCTTCTCCACAGAGAAACAGACGTCTCACTTAGAACAAAATGCAATCAAAATCATCGTCACGGAAGCATTATTGCCCAGTGCTAAATGCAGTGTGTGTGGCCAAACGGCAACCAGATGGCGGTAGTGTGCAAACGTCAACCACAAGCAAATCCGATGGAAGTGCTATCGGTGGCCGATTGACCACCTACAAAAATTTGAATCCACCGTTAAAAAGGTGAACGATGGAACATGTGTTGAGTGAGACGTCTGTTTCTCTGTGTCTTCTCCTTAATTCAAGAATAGTTGTATCATTACATTTGGGTTTGGTTGAGAAATATTACACTTGTTTCTACGCTACGTTTATCAAAGTGCAGTATAATGTAATGTCGCAAATGACTAGATAATTATTGAACACTTTGGTCCTATCTGGTCCAGACCTTATCTTACTTATGTGGATATGGATTTGATGCAAAATGTAATCATAACAGATAAGACAAAATTAAGGTATATGCGACATGCTGTTCTGATAATAAATTGCCTGGGAATTAGCTAAAATCATCGTTTATGAGAAAGATTACTATGTTGACCGAGCATTTGTTTGGCGGATTGGAAATCGGTAGTTCTCGGTAGGAATTTTGAAAAATCTGTAGTTTTCGATCTTTCGTCTGTGAATCGGTACCGAGAAATCGGTAGGTCTGGCCACCCTGTGCTCAATGCACTAGCTTATTGCGGTTTTTTATTCCGTGTATAGTAGAAAATCGAAAATTTGTTTTCAATAAAATGAAATATCTACAGTTATCAGACGTCACAACTCATTTCTGATTAGACGATCCCCACCAGTGCGTAAATAAAGCCATAATAGCAACCTCTATCATGACGCGAACTCGCACCGGTCGTTGGTAAACGGGTTTGGGAAATGTAAACGCAACCTTCGGTGAATAGCGAGTTGGCAAATTTGGCGACCCGTTCCAACCGTTGCCAAACCATCACACGGAAATATAAAGTAACCCATAAATAAAAAATCTGCCATCTGCTGAAAAATTGTTCGGGTACTCATCATCAAAACCATTGTGATGGAGGTCAGTTTAGTTTGGATTTCAACTGATTGGCGGCGCTAGTGCATATGAAATAACCTGATAGGTTAGATATCTCGAAATCTGGATTTTTTAGAATATTGGCGTCTTCTACAAAGTTGTTCGGGTGGTCAAAACCATCATGACGAAAACAAATTTAATTTGAAATACAACCGCTTGGCGGCGCTAGTGAATTGGAAATAACCTAAAAGGTTAGATATTTCGATAGTTGAAATCTTGATAATATTGCCGTCTTCTACAAAATTGTTCGAATGATTAAAACCATCATGATGAAAGCAAGTTTAGTTAATAATACAACCGCTTGGCGGCGCTAGTGTATTGGAAATAACCTGATAGGTCAGGTATCTCAAAATATGTAATTTTTAGAATATTGCCGCCTTCTACAAAGTTGTTCGGGTGGTCAAAACCATTACGATCAACGCAGGTTTAGATTAAGATATAAACGCTTGGTGGCGCTAGTGTATAAGAAATAACCTGCTAGGTTAGATATTTCGAAAACTGAAATTTTTAGAATATTGTAGTATTCCACAAAGTTGTTCGGGTGGTGAAAACCGTCATGATGCGAGCAAGTTTAGTTTTAAACACAATCGCTTAGCGGCGCTAGTGTATAAGAAATAAACTGATAGGTTAAATATCTCAAAATCTGGAATTTTCAGAATATTGCCGTATTCTACAAAGTAACTTACCATAAGACGAGTTCGTACAATTCCATTTAGGGTAAAGTGCCCAATAGTGGACCCTCCAGCCATTTTTGCATTATTACTGCACAATGTCAAAATTTTGCAATGAAATTCTATCGGGAGAACCTACCTTACAGTCCTATGATTTGATTACATGCATTGGAAATGCTATGGAAATTAAAATTAGATGATTTTTTACAATTCTATAAAAAATAAACACGAGAGTGTCCATTATAGGAATATTTTGGGGGTCCATAATAGGGAAGCAGAACGTCCCGAAACGGGACATGAAAATCAAATGAAGTGTCGACTACAGGGAAGCAATTCCCCATTATGGACCCCCAGGGGGTCTACTATAGGGCAAATTCAGTTAGACTTTAAAATGTTAATTTCAACGAATAACGTCGTGTATTTGGGCGTTTTATGTATGTATCGTGAAGAGGGGATACAGTGCTTGTTGTTAGATATCAAACAGAGTTAATATGTTGAAAATTTCTAAGCCTTATGACAGGAACAGCAAAATTCCGCTACTAGAGGGTTCACTATTGGGCATTTTACCCTAATTCCACCACTTGGTTGTACCTTTGACAGATACTACAGTAAGACGGTAAGACCATCTTCAGTGTCTCGTACTTGATTCGATTCGACTCAACTCGAGCGCTAACGAGTATTGCGGTTTCAAACTAAACTTCTGGTTTTGACTACCCTTTTAAATCTTACATAATAACCAACCTAACAGATAATTCGGATAACTTTGTAGAAGATGGCCACTTTCTTACTCTAACGGATTTAGAAATATTTAACCTAACAGGTTATTTCTCATATACTAGCGCCGATATGCGTATGAATTCCAAACAAAACTAGTCTCCATCATAAATGTTATGGCTACCCGAACAACTTTGTAGAAGACAAAATCTTTCTAAGTCTTATAGATCTCGAGATATCCACCTCACTTAATTATTGCATATAAGCTAGCGCCACCTAGCAGATGTGTGTCTAGCTAATCTGATAATCACAAAATGTATTACGTACATATTTATATTACAAAAGATGGGGCGCGTTCTGAAAGATTTGAAAATAAATAATATTTTTTTCCTGATTTTATTTATTTCCGTGTTTGCCTCAATAGCAACCGGATATTCACCACCGGTGCGAAGCATGATTGCACTTCAACAACCTTGATGGAAACAACCGGTGCGAGAACAAGTGCATAAATAAAATATGAACGCATTTCGTTCCTATATTAGACACTCATTTGGATACACATCGGTGGGGATCGTCTTACAGACTGGGTGGCGAAAATTAAATATACCTCTCCGTTGAACTTGCACGTCCGAGTACACCGGCTAATTGAACTCGACTGACAAAATGTTTAGTGTACTTCATACAAAAAGTGTGACATATGGAAAGGGGGGTTGAAAATTTTCATTTTTTGCGTTACGTAATTAATGGATCTTCCCTCTTGGAAACCAAGATATTTAAATTCAAAATATAATTCCAATAAAAAATCCATCAATCATTATAATAATGATTCATCCATGGATTGCATTGATATTTTTGCGATTTTTAGACACTTTGCCCCTTTCGCTGTTATTATTCGTTCTTTTTCCTCCCTCCTCAATAAACCATGATTAATTAATGGCTACTCAATGCTATAAAAAAGTAACAACACTGAATCAAAAATATCCACCATCGTGAATTCCACGTGCTTTTACCCAAGCGGCACATGCGAAGTAGTTTAATATTCCTCATGTACCCTTACACGTTTCCATGGTAACCGTATGTTTGGTTACTTTGTTTGAAATCGCTCCTACGATAAATTACAACAAAAAACGGAAAGCGAAGACGATATTTATCACCATCTACAGAATCTTCCTCCAAATTCGCCTTGAAAATGAAGTTCAATGGCTGAGCTACACATCCTCGGAGAACTGTGTCACGCGTCCGACTTTGAAGAACCGAACCTATTCTGCCGGTGGAGTGTCCAGTTTGGTTCGTGCTGGAAAGTGATCGAGGGACACTCGGAAGGGCAAACCTGTGCCAGCACGGCCCGCATTGAGCGGAAGTCCCACTTCAGCACCCCGATCGATCTGCATTTGGCTTGCCGGGGCATTCAGGGTTGGCCAAAGTTTCACATCGAAGTGTACACGGTGAACTCGTTCGGGAATTACTGGCCCGTGGGGTACGGGTTCGCTTATTTGCCCACTCAACCGGGGCAGCAACGGGTTCGGGTGGCAACGTGGAAAGTGTCTTCGGCTAGGTTGGTGGACACGGTTCGGGAGAAATTTCACACCGGAGGATTTGCGGTGGCCAAAAGTGATATTGTGTTTTCCGGGATTGAACGGTACAAGTTACTAACCAAGTCGGCAGGCTGTGTGGAATTGGAATTGATGTTGATTTTCAAAAACTTTGCTGAAAATGGCGTTGAGTTGCGGTAGGGTAGGATTGCTTCTGGTTATGATGACTTATGTGGTCACATGTGATCGTGATCTCCGTTTGGCAAGAATGGTGAAAATCGACGTTTCCAAAGTGAATCAGAAACAAAATAACGACACAACAACTGTAAGCCCAGGGAATCAAACCGAGGAGGTTACAACGACGGGAACATCTCAGTCTACATTAGCTGTGAGCCCAAAGGAGGAAAACGTAACTACACCTTCGCCGACGACAACTACGATGATGACCACAACAACTGGAAGCCAGCTTACGACTACCACCGAAATATCATCGTTTGAACCGCCAAAAGAAGGGCGTCTCATCAAAAAAGTTCCATCGGGGTATTACTGTAAATGTGACCTGAAGGTGACTGATCAATTTTAAAATACAAATCAACTCATATTTAATTTGACTCGATTTCAGATAAATATCTGCGATGTGAACTGCTGCTGTGATATCGATTGCAGCGATAAAATTCTAAGAACATTTGCTTGCAATGAGGAACAGTTAGATATAGATGAGTACCTTCACCAGGATGGCTTACAATCATGTGAGGTCCAAGGAGGATTGTTTTGTTTGGTTGGTGAAAGAACCAACGCCAAGGATGGAGCAACGGTAAGGCTGGACTGGATTTATTCAGTAAAACGATAGTTGCGACAAAAGATTAATGATCAATACAAACACTGATGACGGGAATTTTTATCACTCAGCAATTATTTGTACATTGCATGGATGTTAACACCCAAGCTGTTTTATATTTAATTAATTCAGGCATTAAAGACTACTTTACACATCGGGAAAATTTTCCGCCAGATTTTGGTCCCCGTGCATTTCAAATGGGGCCGGGATTTTGATTTTCCGTTCCCGGATCACGAAAACATCGCATATGTAAAAACACATGGGGAAAAAATCCGCGGAACAAACTCGCGAGGTGTGATGCTACCTTCAAGGCTGATTTACAGTTCAGAAGACGTGTCCCGGGATTTGGTCTTCCATGTAATTTAAATGGGGGCGAGATTTGCGTTTCCCGTGACAAGAGAAGAAGTCTACACGAAAAAATAATTTCCAGAATTGTAAACCCATTCGCGGGAAAAGTGTACGTTTAAAAATCTCATCTCTACACATGCTAATTCCGCGGGGAATCAATTCGGTTTGAATTTATTCCGCACGGGAAATGCGTAATCTCTGACGAAATTTTATTATGGAAAGAACTTAGTAAAATGGGTTGTGAAAAGTGAGAAACGTGAGAAGTGTAAAGAGCACTGTGTAATGAGAAGCAAAAATGAAAATTGAGAAGTGAACAGGTAGAAATGAGTAATGAGAAGCGAGCAGTGAGAATAAGAAGTAAGAAGTGTAAAACTAGAAGTGAGAAGTGAGAGTTGAGTAATGAGAAATGAGAAATGAGTAGTGTAGTGGGTAGTGATAATGAGACGCGAGAAGTGAAAAGTGTGAAGTGAGTTAAAAGGAGTGAGAAAAGAAAAGTGAAAAGTGACTAATGAGAAGTGAGAAATTTGTACGAAGTGAGCAGTAGAAATTGAGAAGTTTGAACGAGAAGTGAGAAATAGTGATTAGTGAGACGGCCTTTCTTTCTTCCTTTCTTTCTCATTCACTCACTCGCTTACTCATCCTCTCTCACCCACTCTTTTGCACTTACTCATTCTCTCTCACTCACTCACACTCTATCACTCTCACTCACTTACGCACTATCACTCACTTATTCTCACTCACTCACTAACTCTCACTCACTCGCTTACTATCACTCATTCACTCTCTCTCACTCACTCAATCTTTCACAGACACTCAACTCACTCACTCTTTAACTTTCACTCACTCATTCACTCGCTCTCACTCACTCACACTCACTAACTCTGGCTCGCTCACTCACTTTCACTAACTCGTTCACTCACTCACTATCACTCACTCACTCACTTTCTCTCACTCACGCACTCTCACACACACACTTATTCTCCTTCACTCACTTTTACTCAATCACTTGTTCACTCACTCACTTATTCACTCTCACTCACTCATACTAACTCTCACCCTCACTTTGACTTACTCACTCACTGTCTCAATCAGTCACCCTCAATCACTCTCACTCACTCGCTCACTCATTTCCTCTTTCTCCCACACATTCTCTCTCACTCACTATCTCCCTTTCTCTCGCTATTTTTCACTCTTCTCGTTATCTTCCCCTCTTGTCGCTCGTGTGTGTTTGTATGAAGAAATCCGAACCAAAACCCAGAAGTGTAAGCCTAAGCACGGGCGGGGATACGCAGATTCTCAAAACCCGAAGCAAAGTCCTGAAGTGTAAACCCAATCACGGAAAATGTTTTGATAGTGTAGATAGACTTATCGGCGGAAAATTTTCCCTGACAAAACCCGGAGCAGAATTGCGTAACAAATCCCGCGGACACGTTTTCCGAACTATAAACCAGCCTTTAAGGCTACCTTACACCTCGGGAAAATTGTCCGGCGGATTTTGGTCCCCGTGCATTTTAGATGGGGCCGGGATTTTGATTTTCCGTGCCCAAATCCCGAAAATATCGCACATGTAAAAACATATGGGGAAAAAATCCGCGGGCCAAATTCCCGAGGTGTAAGGCTACCTTTAAGGTAGCCTCAATCCTCGGGAATTTGGTCGGCAGATTTTTTCCCCATGTGTTTTTGCATATGCGATGTTTTCAGGATTTGGGCACGGAAAATCAAAATCCCGGCCCCATTTAAAATCCACGGAGACCAAAATCCGCCGGATAATTTTCCCGAGGTGTAAGGTAGCCTTAAAGACATATTACATATGCGATGTTTTCAGGATTTGGCCACGAAAAATCAAAATCCCGGCCCAAATTAAAATGCACGGGATTCAAAATCCGGCGGAAATTTTTCCCGAGGTGTAAGGTAGCCTTAAAGTTAGCCTCACACCTCGGGAATTTGGTTCGCGGAATTTTTCCCCATGCATTTTTACATATGCGATGTTTTCGGGATTTGGGCACGGAAAATCAAAATTCCGACACCATTCAAAATACACGGGGGAAAAAATCCAGCGGAAAATTTTCCCGAGGTGTAAGGCAACCTTAAAGGCTGTCCCGAAAACATCGCATATGCAAAAATGCATGGGGAAAAAATCCGCGGACTAAATTCCCAAGGTGTGAGGCTACCTTAAGGTGGCCTTTACTATGTTAAACTCGATATGTGCAGATGCCTACTGTGCATTGTGAACTACCTGTCTACCATAGTTCATGCTGTGCTAAGGGGTTTAGTACAGAGGTCTATAATAAACGTCTAATGGTAGACATATTGCCCAGTATTCAAAAAAATCCTTCTTCTATAATTGTGAAAAGATTATGAAAAGAGTTTACCTTAAGAATCTGTTCTTACCACCTTCAGCCTATGATCATCGCGTGGATCTTTGTAACGAGTGATATTAAACAATCCTTCATTAACAGGACATAACCAAATCTAATTTAAATTACAAATAATATGACATATATTTACTGTTTTAACTCTTTGTTACAGTTCTACGACCCAAATCTCAAAGACATCGCATTCAAACGAAGATGGAACGACATATTTCCTGTCGATACCTACCCAAAAGATAGAACGACCTCATTCTATCGTGTGAACGACATTATCAAATTGTACAACGAAACCAGTGAGAAGGTTGAAACCGTTAGTAAGTATACTGCAACCACTTCAAATAATTATTCTTCAAGTCTAACAATCATTCACCCTTAGATCTTCCCCGGTCCCTCACCAACTCCGAATGCCAGATTATGCAACCAATTCGCTTCCTCCAGGACCAAATCAACGAGTGCCAGCGTGCCTCCTTGGACGAGCTGGAAACCTTCATTACCGCATTTATTGAACAGCAATCAAACTCGCGTTATCTTAGACTGCCCAAAACGGATATCATGGAGCACTGTTTGGAAGATGATTGCTTCAATAGCACAATACAATTCTGCAACCTTACCGGACTTGACTGTCGGAAAACTAACAAATCTGAAGGCGTGGATGACGATTCCGACGAGGAAACTTGGTACTGCCCAGAAATCAGGTTGGAATTTCATCACAATTACACCCATCTGGAGGGGTTGATCATTAAATTTCTCTGTGGCCAGTTGCAATTCATTGAAATGGGGGGAGATAAGATTTGGACAAAATTAGATGTTAAATTTGCTCGACCAAACGAGGACAAATACTCACGACGCCTCAGCGGTAATTTGGGTTATCTCAAAGGAAAACCGTTGATCGTGTCAAACCTGCAAATTCCAGAGAACGACACAGTCGAAACCAAACGAAGCGCAAAGTACATGTTGAGTTACTTCACCAACGGGACGAGACTTCCAGATGAATCGTTTCGCATGAGCCTACCTAAGAGTAAACAAAACAAATGCGTGATGGATGATCGAAGTTTGATTCTCTTTGGGGAGAACTCATGGAACAGGTGTAACTTTCATCCACAACTAAATGTGACAATCGAGTCCAACTTTACGGAAGTCTGCAACGTACTGCAAACGGAAATCAATGACATCATTCTTCCCGGCATTCGTCCACAATTACAAGAAGGTAACTTCGAGTTGGTCAACTGGTTCGCATCAATATACGGCAATCCGGTCAACCGAAGCTCGGATTGGATCCAATTTCGAACGGTGAACGTCATCAACGAGAATGTGAGTGGTGTTTTGTCTTCGGACAAGACGGATTTCAACTGCAACAACATGCTGATCAACGTACGGTACCAGTTCTTCCACGCGCATACGACGGTACGAAATGTACCGCGGCAGCATGTGTTACGGGAAGCGGAAATAGTGTTCGGACCAAGGGTGAATTTGCAGTTTGCTTTAGACGAGGATATTCGGGTGCCAGTTTTTGTGCAGGTGCAGTTCTTCGACTTGACATCCAGTGCAGTAAGCTTCAGATCAAGGTTGGCTTCATTCAGTTGGAAAATATTGTTAGTCGGATCAATTCTAGTCGTTAAGTGTAAAAGTCGTTAGGATAAGCAAAACATGGAAATAAAATATGTAATGAGATGTCACTGACCTTCGAAATAAGATGGTAAATCTATATGAGCTAGACACGGTTTATTTAGAGCAGGTTCTTCTGGGAAAATATACTATTCCTTTCCAGTGCGCTCATGGAGATGCAGAGGATTCCTCGGTCTCTTGTAGCAATGAGTGTCGAACTAATTTCCCTCCCCTTATCCTTGACTGTGAGGACGTAGCCGTTATTGGTCTTGAATTAAAGAACCTCCGAAGCATGTACAGTGAGAATAGCTTTCTAGTCCCGAGAAAACTATTCAATTGATGAGCTGTGCATTAAAGCTCGATCCACTTAGTATTTGGCCGTTTCTTTCCAATTACTGCGGCGCCTCTGGTGGCCGTACCGAGAAGTAAAATACATCACATCGTTGCGGAAGGTTTGTTTAATTTATGGTGAAAGTTTCATCAGTATTGATGCTCAGTAGACTGGCCCAGCTTAGTATGGGGAGAAAAAATGTTGTCGAATTCCACGGGGCACCCCCCAGGATTTTGTCTTTTGGTGAGAAAATCAATCTCTGAAAATTTCAGCTCAATCGGTTGTTGCATAAGCTGGCGCAATTGATTTGAAGTTTGTATGGGGATTTCAGTCAAAATACATATGAAAATACACCTTCGTCACTCATTCGATCTGAAAATTGTTTCTGATCGTTCGATTCAGCTCAGAATTACAAAAAGGGCAGTTGGTATGTTACAGAACAATTCCACCCTGAATTCCACAGAACATTGTACTATGATTAAATGAACTTTTACTTAGCTTTCGGCTGATGTATTGAGAGCTGGATAGTGCAATTTTGGATTTATTGATCGAATCGCATCAGCCGAAAACTATATAAAAGTTCATTCAATCATCATACAATGTTCTGTGAAATTGTTCTGTAACATACCAACTGCCCTTTTTGCGATTCTGAGCTCAATCGAACGATCAGAAACAATTTTCAGATCGAATTAGTGACGGAGGTGTATTTTCCTATATATTTTGACTGAAATCCCCATACACACTTCAAATCAATTGCGCCAGCTTATGCAACAAACGATTAAGCTGAAATTTTCAGAGATTGATTTTCTCACCAAAAGACACAATCCTGGGGGGTGCCCCGTGGAATTCGACAACATTTTGTTTCCTGGGCCAGTCTAATGCTCAAGTTCAAAAGCTATCGAAAATGGAACGCGAGAGATGGGAACAAATTTTGCACACTCACGTTGGAAACCCAACATGGTCAGGAGGAATTATTTCAAAGTATCTAAAATTTGCGAAATTGACTGTCAAACGCTATCGGGAAACACTATTGCTGAATCGCGTAGCACAAAACAATCGAAGAAATGGAACATACCATCAGAAACAACAAGTGAAAGTCTGCAGAGCAGTTCGGAACCATTTTGGGATTTCCTTGCATGATTTAGCGAAAAAGTTCACTGCGCCGTACAGCACAGCTCAAATAATCTGTCGGCGTGAAGGTTTCAAGTCGTATGATGTCAATAAGCGTCCCAACAGGACCCTGTAACAGAACCTGGTTGCCAAACATCGCGCAAGAATGAAATTAATATTAAAATTGACCTTTAATTCCCGGGACACAAGTTTTACCTTGCCAAACGGAAGGAAAATTCAAATATGTATATGCAGGCAAGATTGCCCACAAATTGATGGTATGTCAAAGCATCTGCAGTTGTGGAAAGAAAACTAAAGTTTTCATCACTGGAGCGACCATAAATGGGCAAATATACAAGGAGGAGTGTCTTCAGAAGCGATTTTTGCCATCAATTCAATCACACGAATGGCCAGTATTGCTTTGGCCTGACTTAACAAGCTGCCATTACAGACGGGATGTGATGGAATGGTATGAACCGAATGATAATGACGTTATTGAAAAAACTATCAACCCACTAAAATGCTAAAATTTTCGTTCCAACGAAAAATATTAGGCAATTATCATAGGGAAAATTGAGAAATGGTGCAAAACAATCAGAAAACCATCTTATATGTAGAAGTGGTGTGAAAAAATGACAGATTAAGTTGACCGTTCTACTGTGCAAAAAATAACGAGTGGTATAGAAAGAAAAGGCCGAGATTTCATCCGAAATGCCAATGAATCATTTTTCGATATTTTTTCCTTCAAAGTTTATTAAATTCCCTGTATAATAAAACTTGACCCACCGTTTTATGAACTTTTTCGGCAAAGAAATGTCTAATTTCGTGCGGCCAAATTCTATGTGGATCAAGCTTTATTTGTTGTTTCTCGGCCAATCGCGACCAAACTACGACAATTCTTGAGGAACTTCATGAAGGAATTTCTGAAGGAACTTCTGGAGGAACTCTTAGAGGAATTCTTGGAGGAACTTCTGGAGGGATTCCTGGAAGAATTTCCGGAGGGATTCTTGGAGAAATTTCCGGAGGGATTCTTGGAGAAATTTCCGGAGGGATTTCTGGAAAAACTTCCAGAGGGATTTCTGGAGGAACTTCCGGAGGAATTATTGGAGGAACTTCCGGAGGAATTCTTGGACAAACTGGCGCCAAACATTGATTTCTGGCTACTACTCATCGAGCATATTCTGGCAATAAACATACTGCATGGGTTTCCGGTGGTTTTATCAAAGCGGAAGTCTGCCATATTGAATTCAAAAATGGCGCCAAAATGCGACTTCTACTCATCGAGCCCATTCCGACAATACCCAGATTGTATGGAGTTTGGTACTCTGCAAAACGATCGATTCCTCATCCATAAAATTATTCAAAGTGTTTTCAATTCAAAAAGACTTAGAAATATTTTAGCTGCATTCCGCGTTAATTCGAAAATCCATGTGAAAAACCTTGTAAAGAACCACGCAAAAAACCGTGTAAAAAACCTGGGCGTAGTTACTGCTGGAATAGTCAATTTGAAGGTTTAGGATAGAGAAACAGAAACGGTGTAGAAGCCCATTTCCAGTTCTAGCGATTGCTACTTGTTACTTGGGCAGTCCAGTTAAAAAGCGCCCAGTTAGCGAACTGTTATGGGCCAAATACAATGGATACGTTTGCGTGCGTTTTGACAGTTTTCCCATGGGAAATACCCATCTAAAATTTTGAATTAAATTTGGCTTCCGAAGAAAGTTATGAACAAATTAGTCAAATGACATGCAAATGACATTTTACAAGCCTGATGCCAGTATTTTTCTATTGCCGAAAGGCGGTTCAGATCTTTCGTCACGAAATCAACATCATTCCAAATTAAGAGATTCTCGGGGAACATCACATTTTTCCTTGGGTGTCACTTACAGGTTTTCTGGAATCTGGTTGAAGTCCGGCTTCACATATGTCTTGTCGTCCATTACGTTTTCAATCCGATAAGACAGACATGCTGTAGCTACAACAGGTTCAGTGCTTCTGTCTCGCGATAGGTTGTATGAATTCGACTCATACAATGAGTTTGGAAGTACTTGCGGGAGTACTGCCGCTGACAAATCGTTTCGCGGAATTATCATCTCGGTTCCTCATCTGTTGTGAGCAGGGTTGTAAATTTTCGGCAGCACTGGATGAAGGTGTCATGGTTATATCATGTTTTTATTTTCTTCCTGCTTTGAAATCAACCTCACATTCCCGGAGAGGCAGAAAAGTAAACAACAGAACTCACATCACCCACTGCGCCGCGAAGATGAAATTTACCACAGCAAAATGTACACATTCACCCACCAAATTGAAAAAATTCACCACGCGTTTAAATGGGCCACTCACAGTCATACGGTACGGCGCGAACTGAGCAGCCTGTCAGAGCGACTTGTGAGTGGCTGAATGCGAAATTGAACTGTCGGTGTTGGAAGTGATTTTTCGGCTGCACCCAGTCGCACTCACCACGGCGGCGATGAAGGCGACTGCAGATTATACTGAGATCCATGTTTTTCACTGCATTGACTGTGAAATATTTCTACCCTGGTTGTGAGTGAGGTTCTCAATCTATTAGTCATTTGAAATTCAAAAAAAAATGCTCTTACGAAACCCTCAAACTCGTCATATACCATGGGGGACCGAAATCCGTCCACCTCAGGAGAAATCAATAAATTAACACTAGGTTTCATTCGTTCAGAAAATCGTTGTAACTAAATTTGCAAATGGCTATATCTCAGTGGTTTTTCAACCGATTTTCTCAGTTTTTTCACCAACCTCTTAGCCATCTCTTCTAGTTTCTGGACATTGCAAAATATTGTATCTAGGGGTGTTCAATTTTTCACTAGAGCTGTGGGAGTAAAGCAACGGATTTAGAAAAATGCGATTTTGGAGATATACTCATATTTTATTACCAAAAATGATATCTATTCATATAGTGATGATGGAAATATTGAAATAACACATAAAAGACATCACCTGGAACATAAGAACACATTTTGAGCATCCCTACTATGCATACGATGATAATTCGGTACCTTTAGGAACCACTTTACACTACAAAATGTATGAAACTTCAGAAAATGTTTTTAAGCATGTTGTCTACTTTGAACTTGTTAAAATAAATGTAAACTATATACGAAGCATATGTGATAATAAATTATGATGTTCTAGGATCTCCGAACTGTACTGGAATTTGAAACAAATGGTCTATCGAATCAACCAAGGCATCCATGATGTCCTCTGCCGCGGTGTCAACCCAATTTTGGCCTCCGAGTATTTATCTTTCACTTGCGTCTCAAATCCAGGCATTTGAGATGTTGTAAAATCTCCAAATTGTCCTGGAGTTTGAGTAAAATGGTCTATCGAAACTAAGGCTTCCATGATGTCCTCTGCCTTAGTATAAACCCTACTATGTCCTCCGAGTATTTGTATTTCACTTGCGTCTCAAATCCAGGCATTTTAGTTGTTGCAAGATCTCCTAATTGTCCTGGAGTTTGAGTAAAATGGTCTATCGAATCAACCAAGGCTTCCGTCCTTCAAATCCAGACATTTGAGTTGTTGTAAGATCTCCAAATTGCCCTGGAGTTTGAGCAAAATGGTCTATCGAATCAACCAAGGCTTCCATGATGTCCTCTGCCGCGGTATCAACCCAGTGTCTTTTACTGTAAGATTCGGTTTCAAACTACCGAATGCACAATGTTTTGTTTTGTTCCGCCGTGTTCCACTATTATTTAGTATCAACTTAAAATAGTCCTTAATGTACGTTTTTCAGTATTATTGTTACATAAACAATTAAAAAGTGGCTAACATGATTAGTTATTTATTGCAAGGTTACAATCTCGACAAATGAAAATCATTCGTCTTAAATGTGGCTGTTTCGTCTTCATGGAGATTATTACTTTGCTAGGATGGAGATTGTTACTATACACGGTAAGAAAAAAGTACCTAATTTTAGGTACTTTTTTTCTCTTGCATCTTCCTCCCTCTTCCCTTTGTTGTCATAAAATGAAGAGCAAAACCACTCAACAAGGGCAGTAAAGTGTGGGAACCCAACGTTAAGTAATCTCATGTTTACAAAAGTTGAGTAAAATTCACCTAACTTTTGGTTAGTTTCTATTTAAAATTAAGTATATTTTACTTAATATTAAGTGAATTCTACTTAATTTCGAGAAAAATTTACTTAATTTTGGGTTCCTACACTTCAACTCTAACGTGAAATCTGTGCTGTTATACGCTAGCGAAACATGGTGTGTATCAGTGGATAACACTCAACGGCTGCTGGTGTTCATTAACAGATGCCTGGGGTATATAATTCGGGCCTGGTGGCCTCAAAACTGGATCTCAAACAACGAGCTCCATCGTCGTTGTCACCAAAGGCCGATAGCAACAGAAATTCGGGATCGGAAGTGGAGCTGGGTCGGCCACACTCTACGTAGGGGAAGACTGGAACCCAGCGGGACATCGCAGCAGAGGCAGACCCAGAGGCTCATGGCGGCGAAGCCTCAATAAAGAAATAAAAGAAGTCGACCGAAATCTAACCTGGCAACAGGTTAAAGCGATAGCCGGGCATCGCTCAGGATGGAGATCTTTCAAGTCGGCCCTTTGCACCACCGGAGGTGTACAGGATCCATAAGTAAGTAAAAAAAACACTGCCCGAATAAAAATGGACTATTGGTTCAATAGTGTAAATAATTGAATTACCATACAATGTACGGTATACAATAGGATACATTGTTTCTTGATGGTTGCACAGATTGTATCAACACTGAGGATACTGTACATCAGCGGTTCTCAACCTTTTAATTGCGAAGTACCCCTTCAAACTATTGCATTTATATAGGTACCCCCAATTTTTTTCGATGTTAATTAAAATAAGCGTAACTATCAAGATAAATGAAAAACGGGTGTGGAAACTAACGAGATATATGTCTCTTCAAAAAGTTGTCTGAAATGATCGTTATTCCGTGAAACTTTCCAATTAAAATTAAGTTTATATATCAAGCTTCCTACAAGACTTTAAGAACTTTTGGAGACTTCTGAGCCTCTTGAATGAAGGCTTCCAAGCCTCTTAAAAGAAGGTTTCTGAGCATCTTGGAAGGAATCGTCTCAGTCTCTTGAAAGAAAGCTTCTAATCTTCTTGAAATAATAAAATGAAAATAGGCTTCCGAGCATCTTGAAAGGAAGTTTCTGAACATGTTGAAAAAAGGCTTTTGACGAGCCTCTCAATCGGAGGCTTCTGAGTATCTTGAAATAAGACTTCCAAGCCTCTTGAAAAAAGGCTTTAGAGCCTCTTGAAAGGAAGCTTCCGAACCTCTTGAAATGAAACTGCCGTGCCTCTTGGAAGAAGGCTTTCGAGCCTCTTGAAAGGAGGCTTTCGAGCCTCTTGAAAGGAGGCTTTCAAGCCTCTTGAAAGGAGGCTTTCGAGCCTCTTGAAAGGAGGCTTTCAAGCAGTGTTGCGAAACTCTTACTCGCGAGTAAACAAATACTCACTCTTTACTCATTTTGTGAGTAATACTCAGGCCGTGAGCTACTCACTAAAAACTCATACTCATGCAGTGAGTAGGACACCAAACTCACTGCGAGTATTACTCACGCAGTGAGTAACTCACTTGTGAGTATAGACTGTGAAACTCAGACGTGAGTGAGTAAAAGTACTTTTGGGGAGTATGGTAAAAGAGTGCCAACAAATTACGTAACGCTTTTGAGCGAAGTGTGACGATCCATACAAAATTTTCAGATGTTTCATACAAAAAGTGTGACATAGGGGAGAGGGGGGTTGAAGAAGCTCAATTTTTGCTTTTCGTAATTAATGGATCTTCCTAAGAAGCGTGTAGCCAAAGGAAAAAAAATGCATGCGAAATGCAAGTTAATTAAACGATGTTTATCATTATCATTCATATACCATGTTTGTTCCATTACAAAATATTTTAGTTACAAGATAAAGATTGTCGCTGTCCGGTACGTCTTTTGTTGGCGAGGATAGGGTGCCAAATGTCAATGAAGGAAAAATACATTCGATTTGACAGTTCGGTACCCAACATGTTTCGGACAGCAGAACAAAGGGAACCGAAGCGACAATTTTTATCTTGTAACTAAAATATCTTTTGTTCCATAATTTTGTATTACATATTGATATTTGCCGAGATATTTGCCAATCGACAGCTTTATTTATGTCGTAGATGTTACAAACCAAGCCAATGCTGAAGGTGGCTGAGGTCGATTCCCGGTCCTGTTTAGAAAATTTTCGATATGGAAGATTTCTCTGGGCATAAAAGTATCATTTTTTTAACCTCATGATATAAGAATGCAAAAATGGTAAAATTGGCTTAGAAACCTAGCAGTTTATAAGAGCAAGATTACCAGTGGTGAGAGGTGGTGAGTATAAGCCGTTTGGCAGCGCAGTATCGTTACTTGACACTTTACCGGTCGCTACTGAACGCGCTGTTACACCTATAGCGCAACTGACAGGTGACCAAATTTGTTAGCGTGGTAAGAGCGCTGCTATTTAATGAACTGTCAAACGTCACCGGTGCGGAATACAGCAACCAAATTGATAGCCGAAAACAGTGGTGGTACGGAAAAGAGTAACTAAACTAAAATGACAGCGCACTGCGGGTGATGAAAATACTCGCGCCCGGTAATGATGCTCTAACTGTGGAAGTGCTTAATGAACACTAAGCTGCGAGGCGGCAATATCCCAGTGGGGGATGTAATGTAAATTAATGTGTGGATTTTCAATAGTGTAGCTTTATTGGCACAAAAGTTTGAGTTGGGTAAAAACAGAGTCTATTATATATAGAGTTACGCAAAGAGTGAAGCCAAATCTAGCTATTGAGCTGTCAAACCGTCTACCTATCGAGCAAAGAAAACAAATGCTTGTTGGTAAGGCGGAAGTATTGTTATTGCCTAATGATTATTATGGCGAATTAAAACGTATGAATTGAATTGTATTAGATTTGTTCTAGAAACAGCTTCAAACAACTTCAATACAGCCCCAGCAACAAGAAACTTACGTGTTTACACTCTATGGGTGACTTGGTTATCGAATTAAAAAGCTTTAGCAGTGAAGACTCCCGTGAAGTCACTTTAAGGGTTGAACAAAAATGAGAGTTGCAAACACAATAACCTGAAGATCATTCAGAATAAGCTGTTTTACGAAACGGGTGAAATGACAGGAGACCTAACACTAATATTTACTTTTTATACGAAATGATGATGGTTGCCATGCAAATTTACCAAAACAAAACGCCGAGCCGTCCACTCAATTGATGGTGAAGTCTCGATCAGCTGATCGAAACTGTCTCGTAAAATGGCTTATAAGTGTAAGAGCATCATTATCGGTCGCGAGCATTTTAATCACCCGTGCAGCGCTTTCATTTTAGCTTCGTCACTCGTTTCCGTATCGGTCACTATTTTCGGCTCTCAATTTGGTTGCTGTATTCCGTACCGGTGACGTTTGACAGTTGACAGTTCATCAAATAGCAGCGCTCTTATCGCGCTACCAAATTTGGTCACCTGTCAGTCGCGCTATTGTTATAGCAGCACGTTTATTAGCGACCGGTAAAGTGTCAAGTAATGATACTGCGCTGCCAAACGGCTAATACTCGCGACCGGTAATCTTGCTCTTAGAAGATCCTCTTTGCGCAACTCTATATAATAGACTCTGGGTAAAAACAGCTAAAAAATGCATGGATATTAACAAAAGATATTTTAGTTACCAGATAAAGATTGTCGCTGTCGTCGCTGTCCGAAACATCTTTTGCTGGCGTGGATAGGGGAGCTAAATGTCAAAGAAGGAAAATCCATACGATTTGACAGCTTGGTACTCAACATGTTCCGGGCAGCAGAACAAAGGGAACCGAAGCGACAATCTTTATCTAGTAACTAAAATATCTTTTATATTGACGAATTCGAAAGGAAAAAAGAAGAAGACATGCGATGGTGAGGAACAACAAAATCGTTCATGGCAAAGTATACGGCGGCGTAAAAAATTCAAAACGTATTCTAATTAAAAACTAATCAATGTAAATTGCGAGAAAAATGAAAAGCTACATTTAGAACACATTATTCCGAAAAAAAAATATTTCCGTTTAATGCACCCAAAATATAGTTTTGCCTTTTTCTCGCACTTTTCATTGATTAGTTTTTAATTAGAATTAGTTTTAAATTGTTTACGGACATTTTAAAATTACCGCCGTATTTGCCATGCACGATTTTGTTGTTTCTCACTGTTTGGGAGCTGGTCATTATCTTCCTTCAGACGTGGACTGTATTTGGGTGTTTATTGATTCCTTTATTCCAGGGTATTTCGGTGGGTTACTTCGTCGGTTTTTCCACAACGTTACTATTACATTCAGCACAATTTATTCAACAAGTCCATTACACATTACATTTTACTACTGAATGACTACACTTTATTACAGGAACTACATTTATTTCTACTAACTAAACATATATTTTAGGTCAAGTTTCCGTAAAATACTTGGGCTCAGACTCCGTCTGATCCTATAGGCAACCTATCCAACTTAGCACTACTTTTGACTTCGTCTGGGGTTAACTGCAATCGCCTTCGACCTTTGTTGCATTCCTTTAGCCGAGCTCGTTTGCAACGAGGGGTGCATCGATTTATTTAATCGTTGATCCATAGACACTCACCATCGTATGTCTTCTTCTTTTTTTCTTCTCGAATGGGCCTTTTCACGAGACGTTTGAAAACAGCTAATTTTACCGTCAATTGACAGTTTTTCTATGAAAGTGACAGCGTCGGATTTGAACGGTTTGCTCAGTGCAACAAGTGCAGTCCCGGCCGAGGTCCCGGCAGTATCACATGAAAAGGCCTTTTCGTCAATTTTTAAGAGTGCGCGAGAGCTGTCATTGGTGTTTGTTCCGTTTTTTACGTGCCACCGTCCGTCCAGTGAGAAACTGTAAAAAAGGTGGTTTCCCTAGGCAAGTGATCTGCCTTGGCGTCCTCGATTGCGTCGGCCACTCGTGCGGGATGATGGTGGTCTTTGGTATTCGAGATGACAAATGGTCACGGGTAAGCTTGTTTTGCTTACTGTTGTTTTCAATTGCTAGACTAAAACATTTCTAAATATTGTTCAGTTGGTACGATTGCGATTACCCTCCTGTCGAACGATCTTCGGATTCAATGTACAATCGCCGTTATTTCGTCGGAGGAATTCCAACTCCTTGCCCTTGCTACGAGTACGGCTTTGCGGTCTACAGCGGCTATTTGCTTGAATCTCTGGCCGGTGTTGGAGCTGTTGTCGTATCGTCAGCTGCATTCAGGGTCCGAAAAACGTATGAAAAATCCAAATAGTTTACGGGTGAGTATTTGCAGTCTATAAGTAAACAATGCCCCAAATACTTTGCCTGACTAAATTGATTAAAATGTAGGAATTATTTGAATTAAATTGAGTTTACAGATTTCGATTATTTAAACAAACATAATGGCAGGTATATTGCCAAAATAATAATAAAGTCGATTTCTGTGCATCGTACTTGATTCGAATCGAGTAAGAAAATAACTTTTAGTGGAATGTTTTCTACTGTGATAAGACGAGTTTAGTACTATGTATATCATTTAACTCCACCATCTTGATTCGTATTCTAACCCCAACAGACGGCCTTCAGTGTCTCGTATTTAGCTCGACTTGGTCGTGTCAAGTACTAGATACTGAAGACGGCCCTACGGTTGAGGTCGAAATACATTTCAAGACTACAACGTGATGGAGTCATATGGAACAGTACCAAACTCGTCTATGACAAGTCGATCGAGTTTTATTCCATTTAATTTGACTCCTTGATTGCAACTTTACAGATACATATACGTATCTGTAAAGTTGCAATCAAGTGGACAAACATACTATCCAGCATCTGCATTTGAATAAATTTACTTAATATTGAACTGGTTAAAACTTAATTTAATTTTAATTTATTTTAATTTGTTTTTATTTTCAATTATTTTAATTTTACAATCTTCAGCGAAGTTGTTCAGGACATTCAGGCTTTCAAGGTGGAGATCAGAATAGTTAGGAATTCATAGTTTGGGGGCGCTAGCGTATGTGCGACGACTTAATGAGGTAGATATCTCAAACATATAAGTTTTAGAGAATTCTTCCATAAAATTACTCGAGTTGTAAAAACCAAAAATTAATATAATAAAAAATAATAAAAACCTGTCAATTAATGGGATGTGCTGATGTATAAGGAATTATCTGTTAGATATTCTAATTACAATTATGACTAGCACTACGGCTAGTTTCAAAGCTTTTGACAAACAGTATGTTGTTCTGGTAACACTTTATACACTAAACAGCGTCACACCTTTTTACTACAGTTTTTTTGTCTTCAAAACAAAACAACAAGACATAAGCATAAATAATTTTCTCATCATTAATTTATTAGGAATGCTCCACATTGCTGATTCATCAAAACAACAACCTTTAGTGTTTCAATATTTTATAAACCTTCGATACTATTCGTTATAACTAACGCAACTAGCTTACATTCATTTAAAATATTATGTCGTATGAGTAAAAATAACTCACGAGTGAGTAATGTAATTGGTCATACTCACTCGTGAGTTTGAGTATTGAAATCCAAACTCACGCGTGAGTATACTCGCAGTGAGTTTGAAACTGAATACTCAAACTCGTGAGTGAGTGAGTAGGTTTCAAACACTGCTCACTCATTTCTCAACACTGCTTTCGAGCCTCTTGAAAGGAGGCTTTCGAGCCTCTTGAAAGGAGGCTCTCGAGCCTTTTGAAAGGAGGCTTCCGAGCCTCTTGAAAGGAGGCTTTCGAGCCTCTTGAAAGGAGGCTTCCAAGCTTCTTGAAAGGAGGCTTTCGAGCCTCTTGAAAGGAGGCTTTCGAGCCTCTTGAAAGGAGGCTTTCGAGCCTCTTGAAAGGAGGCTTTGAGCCTCTTGAAAGGAGGCTTTCGAGCCTCTTGAAAGGAGGCTTTCGAGCCTCTTGAAAGGAGGCTTTGAGCCTCTTGAAAGGAGGCTTTGAGCCTCTTGAAAGGAGGCTTTGAGCCTCTTGAAAGGAGGCTTCCGAGCCTCTTGAAAGGAGGCTTTCGAGCCTCTTGAAAGGAGGCTTTCGAGCCTCTTGAAAGGAGGCTTTCGAGCCTTTGGATTGTAGATTTTAGTTCAGAAGCGTATTCCTAAAATCTTACTCATCATTTTGTCTTGATACAGTAGATTACATCGACGATTTGACGAATTTGATCATTTGAAATTTTGTCTTTTTGATCTTTTATCCCCTTCATGTACTGTGCTGGCAGGATTCAAATGTCTTAGTTTTAGTATAAAAAATTATCTAAACTTTACCAATAAGTTTTTATTGAATTTGTTCTACACCCGCCATTACGCTTTTGAGTGCGAAGTACCCCCTGGGACCAGCGAAGGTACCCCCAGGGGTACATGTACCCCAGGTTGAGAACCGCTGCAATACATCAACATATTTCTCTAATGTAACAATACTTGCAATTGTTTCTGAAACGTTTTCGTACATAAGATGCATAAGTTCATGAACCCCCGATTTGAGTAAAAAGTACCTAATATTAGGTACTTTTTTCTTACAATGTACGTAACAACTGTACTGGAAAACGTACATTAAGGACTTTTTTAAGTTTATTCAAAATAATCTTTCAGATGGTGGCTGTTTGACTTGCCAACTGTTGCCGCTTTTTATGGTGTTTTGATGTGAAAATTGACTATTTTTCCTCAAGATTCCTCAATAACTTTGACAGGTTTCAAGATAGATCAAAGTAGTCTTCTAGACAAACATGTTTTTCGACATTATGCACAACTTTCTAGAACAAACCATACTGCTAAAATCATTTTCAAAAAAGTTATGCTCAAAATATGATTTTTGGGGGTCATTCATACAAAACGTGCTGTAACTCGTTACAAAACCGTTATTCCAATATGGTGTCTTCAGAAAAGATG
Source organism: Armigeres subalbatus (assembly GCF_024139115.2). Taxonomy (NCBI): domain Eukaryota; kingdom Metazoa; phylum Arthropoda; class Insecta; order Diptera; family Culicidae; genus Armigeres; species Armigeres subalbatus. The sequence goes on from NC_085140.1 coordinate 68,535,782, forward strand.
TTCCAATTCACATTCTTTATAACATTGCAGAAGACAACCACTGCTTTTGTACATCTGCGTAATTTTTTTATTTCACACCGCCCTTTAAGGTGGATAGATCATTGATGTTTTCTTATCAAAAGAAAGCCCAAGAAATATCCTTCAACTCTTCTGAAGACATCATGGCTCTAATACTAAGGACACACCTCTGTTATTTGTTTATCTATCTTTAATGAAGATAATAATAGGTATGGCACTCATTTCAAGATTCTTGTACCATGGTACGAATACCACCAGTGTGTCATTAGTATAAAATGTAGTTTTCAGGTCGAAAACTAAAAAACGCACGTTTTGGGGGCTTTTGAACCAGTGTGCGATGTCTTAAAGACTATGAGAGGCAACGAGAAGCTCTCTAGTCTAGAAGGGGATGTCAACTGCATCCGAAGAACGGGCAAAGGCGAGATGATTCTCGTCTTGAAGCGGAATGCTGCTCGGAAGAGTTCCGAGTATAAAAAGTTGACAGAGGAGGTCCTGGGTGACGGGGTTCAAGTTAGAGCCCTGTGCCCAGTCTTGAACATCCAGTGCAAGGGCATGGATGAGATAACCGAAGCCGGAGACCTGGTAGACGCACTGAGGGATCCGTGCATATAGAGATCCAGGAATCCGCGATTCGGTTACGCAAAGGCTTTGCGGGAATGCAGGTTTCCTAATTTCAAGTACCTATGGCCGAGGCCAAGAAGGTGCTGGATAAGGTAAAACTGAAGGTGGGCTGGTCGGTGTGCTCGTTGAGCACAAGCCAACCCAGTCAGGCCTGTTACAGGTGCCTTGGCCACGGTCATAAGTCCTATGACTGTAAGGGACCTGACCGTAGTAAGCTGTGCCGTAGGTGCGGAGCCGAAAACCACCAGGCTCGCACCTGCCAGGCTGCACCAAGATATCTGATCTGTCCGTCGGGAGCAGACAACAGGCATCTCACCGGTGCTCAGACCTGTACGGCCTCTAGAAGGGTCCAGACATACAAGTAACACAGCTAAACTTGAACCACTGCGAGGCAGCTCAACTGCTGCTACAACAGTCGGTTATCGAGTGTAAAGCTGATGTTGCCTTGTTGTCCGACCCATACCGCATCCCTGCTGGGAACGGCAGTTGGATTGCGGACAAGTCCGGTATGGTGGAAATTTGGACTAGTGGGCGATACCCCATCCAGAAGATAATATCTTCTCCCGACGATGAGGGTTTTGTCATAGCAAAGGTAAACGGAGTATAGAGCAGTGCACTAGGGTAGTTGATATCATTGCGGCAAAACTAACTGGCCTAAAACCAGTAGTTGTAGCAGGTGACTTCAATGCGTGGGCAGTGGACTGGGGTTCCCGGTTTACTAACGCTAGAGGTCATATCCTGCTAGAGTCACTAGCGGTATTGAACGTAGTTCTGCTGAACGAAGGTCAAGTGCCAACCTTTAGAGGACCGAGCGGTGATTCATGTAACGACGTCACCTTCTGCAGCGCAGGATGGACGGATGAACCAGGATGGATCATACTTCTAGCGACCATCAGAAGGTACGTTTTATGGTCGAGTATACCCGGAAAAGTACGACAAGACGAGGCGGTGCAACTGATCCTGGATGGTGCACCTCACAGTTCAATCAGGAACGCTGGGAAAGTCCGACTTCAGGACTGAGCGGTAATGAATTGAAGACCCAGCCCCCAGGCAATCGACAACCAGTGTACTGGTGGTCTTACACGATCGCAGATCTTCGTAGAACCTGTCTTAGAGCTAAAAGAAGGTTGCGACGTGCTAGAACAGACGCTGAGCGAGTCGATAGACGAGGGGTATTCCAGACAGCGAGCAGAGCTCTGAACTACGAAATTAAATGTAGCAAGCGAGCCTGCTCTGAACAGCTGTGCAGGGTGGCGAATGACATCCCATGGGGAGATGCGTACAGGATAGCGATGTCTAGGACGAACAGCACAGTGCCACACCTCTTGAGAGATCCCCAAAGATGTTAGCCGGAATAGTAGAGGAATTGTTTCTGAGACATGAACCATCGGACTGGCCTGCTACACCGTACGAGTCAGTTGACGTGGTACCGCTAGTGACTAACGAAGAGCTTATCGTAGCCGCAAGAAAACGTAAGCTCAATAAGGCGCCAGGCCCGGATGGTATTCTAAACATGGCCCTCAAACACGCCATACTTGCTGATCCAGATATGTTCAGGAGCTGCCTCCAGAGATGCATGGACGAAGGAAACTTCCCAGGTCGATGGAAACGGCAGAAATTGGTGCTATTACCGAAGCCTGGCAAACAGTCGGGGGACCCTTCGGCATACAGACCAATTTGCCTACTCGACACAGCTGGGAAGCTTCAAGAGAGGGTCATCTTGAATAGATTGTCGGCTTATACAGAGTGTTCTGGTGGCTTTTCCGGCAACCAGTATGGTTTCCGTAAGGGCCGTTCTACCATCGAAGCAATTCGATCGGAAACGGATACGGCCAAGATAACGAGGTTTAAACAGACGAGGTATTAGGTACTGCGCATTGATTACACTTGATGTAAAAAACGCGTTTAACAATGCTAGCTGGGCAGCAATTGCTGACTCCCTGCACCGATTGAGAGTTCCGGATTACCTGTGCAGGATACTGATGTTTTTTTCAGAACAGGGTGCTGATATACAACACGGATGCTGGTCAAAAGTCGATCGTAGTGTCTGCGGGTGTTCCACAGGGATCGATCATCGGACCGGTTCTGTGGAATATTATGTACGACGGAGTATTACGCTTAAGTCTCCCGGCCGGTGTGAAGATTGAAGGCTTCGCGGATGACGTAATGCTAGAAGTAGCAGGTGACACTCCCGACAATATGAACAATACCTAGGAAACCATAAGTCCACCAGCTGGATCCGACGGACACAAGAAAGCGAGGTGCACCGTGTGCAAGGTGAGAGACGAGCTCCGTAGACTGCGAGGTTGCCGACATGCAGCTACGGTCCGAGCTAAATCGAGACAACTGTGGTGTTTTCCGTGAATTTTTAAACCACATCGTTAAATCTATAAACTGATCATACTTGGAAAGGATATTCTTTCAATTCATCTCGCAGTAACTACTCTTAGATAATCAAATATGTTTGAAAACCATCGTTCCAAATTATTCCGACAGACAACTACAAAACAAACGTACTTACAGTCAGGCTGTCGCTACCACGTTGCGATCACGAAATAACTCCCAGTGTGCGGGCCACGCTCTGATAGTCTGTCCTCGCGACATAGCACCCACTCATCACGCGTTTGCCGCTGTATGCCAATCGTCCATGCAGCACTCTCCAATTATCGAAGATCATCACAGTTCCGGGCGTCAACTGAAACTGCCACGCCATTGATTCGTCGTTGATCTCCGCCCCCAGTTCTTTGAAATCCGCATAAAACTGCGGTATCTGCTCCTGTGGGATCGTCTTCATGATGGCTCGGTCGTAGATATTGAACCTTAGCTGTTCCACCTTTCCGGTGATTATGTTCCGTTTGATAATCGGTGCGCAATACGTATGATGCTTGCCCTCTTCCAGATACTCGGCGGTTATCGGATAATTGCAAAGTCGTTCAAAAACCTCCGGTTTCTTGAGACGCAACTGCTCAGCCGCTTTGAATCCGTCGATCAAGAGAGTTTGACCCCCGGTACCTTTGAACTGAATGCAGTGAAGAATTTGTAAACCGGCGGCATCACTAAAATAGGTGTTGTCTGTGTGAGGACCCAAGTAGTCTTTGGTGTAAGCCGTATCGCTATGGTCCATAGAGTCGCTGAAGGTCCACATCTCACCAAACAACGTTTTGTGGATGGGGAAAATTCGTCGCACGGCCATCTCCGTGCTGTGTGCATTCGCTGGGACCTTTTCGATGAAGGCTACACCGTACATGAACAGACTGTTGACCAGTTTTTTGACGATTTCATCGTCGCAGAGCAACTCGTTTAGGCTAACTCGACAATAATCCGGGGAAAGACTGATTATTGCACGGTCCCAAAGAGCCGGTTGTGATTGCTCCTGCAGAAGAGTTTCTTTGTAGAGACCGAATTGTGCGCTGAAGATGAAATCCAAATCGTAGGAGGATGCGTGATTATCCTTCCCTACGAAACAAATATAATTAATATTATATTATCGAAAATTTTGGGAAGAATTAGAAATAATTATGTCCTGATTAACAGATACAAATTATGCAATCATTAAGTAGAAGGTAAAGCTCAATTAATCAAGAGCGATGGCTTCCCAAGTCTTAGCTACTTACATAATACGTTAAGTGCCCCATCTTGTATTTCGTAGCTCAAAGGACTAACATCATCCGGTACATCCAATATCGACAGTGACCTTTGAAACGTTTCGTGGTTGTAGCATTTGTTACAGCGACAGTGATCCCTTAGCCAGATGTAACTCACCCAAATCGGTTCATCCGATTCCGTTCGCTTGAGTGAGAGGAAAAACCGTTCGTCGATAGCCGGTTTCTGCATGGCTGGAATAGAAAAAATGCCACAACGAGGGTTAAAAACGTGGTCCACTAACGAGAGTGAAATTTAAAATAAGCTTTTTATAGAATAAAATAAGTGTGATAAGATGATGCCATCCTAGCCGGAGCTGTAGCTTGTATTATCGCAAATTACCAGTAGCGTAACAAGGGGATTAACTAAAGGAGATACTCAGATTAAATCATTTTTCAATTCAATAGCTTGAGTGAGTAACCACACACGACTTAAAATAATCTCAGCCGTACGATAGCAGATGCCACTCTGCTACATCATCTCCGCAATGATGATTATGCAGCTTCTTATCAACTCTTTAAATAGCAGGAAAAAACCTCACCATTGCTTTCTTCTTCCTCTACATTTTTGAATAACTTCTCATCGAACACAACAGCTCCAGCGCTCATTTTCTTTTTCAACGTTTGCAAATTCTCCGGTGTGCACTCCAACAATGCCAAAACTTTTGTGACCTTCCCCTGTGAATCATTGTCTTCGTTGTCTTCCGGTTCTACCTCGTTCTCAACAGCCACATCCGACGTTACTTTTGGCTGCACATCATCCGTTTGCGTTTCCACTGATACGCCCATTTTCTTTTGTCCAGGAATAGAACAAATTTTAAGAATCTTTTTCTGTGGCGACATTATCTTGACCTTTTTAAGAATAAGCGAATCGTTTTGCACATTATGCACGTGCTCGCTGTCCGAGGTCGCCTCTTCCAACTTTATCTGGCTTAACTTTTTTCGGAATCGGAAAATCTTCGCCGGTGTGCTACCGGCAGCCATGCAGGACTCCAAAACACGTTTCTGGCCTGCTGTAATATTTGCCGTCTGAGGCATTGGAACGATTTCCAACATTTGACTGTGAGGAACGACTTCTGGTGCAAGATGCTCCACCTCCTCAGACTCTGTTACTTCCAACGGATCCAAAGCGTATTCTGCCATGAATTTCTCGTTGGACTCACTTTCCACTGCTTCTTCCGTCGGTGTGTAAGATTGTACTTCCAAGCTTACCGTCGTTACATTCGAGCCCAGCACCTCTAACGGAGGACGTCCCATCGGAGGAATGGGCCGATGCAGTCCCTCCACATCGCACAACGATCTCAAATTCAGTGATGGATTGGCGGTGACGTTCAAACTTCTCGACAACTTGTTTTTATAATCGGCAATACGGAAATGTCTACTGCATACAAAATACCTTCCCCGAATAATGTCCACGTCGAGCGGTGCCAACTCCGGTATGGCCAGTATCGTCTTCCATAGCTGGGCACGCTCTCGATCCGTTGGAAACTTGTGCACTAGTTCGAACTTTTCTCCCTGACAACAGGGCACCACACAAGGACGCGGTTTGGCCATTGTCGCTGGAAACGCACTCTATTTGCAAAGATTTTCAGGGACTCTTTTTCACTCGGAACAGGACTATCCGTTACGCACGCGAAGATAAACATTAAAGATGAAGCAAATAAAAACATAAACTTTTTTTGTTAGGAACTGTCAAAATAATAGTTTTAGTACATATGAGATTTCTTAGAACAACCAGGGCTGAACTTCAGAGAGTATGAATTATTTTTAAATCCTAACTCGCCGAATCTGCTTATATTCATCAAATGATACGTTTGATCCAAGCGGAAATCACATACACGGTTAGAAAAAAGTACCTAATTTTAGGTACTTTTTTTCTCTTGCATCTCCCTCCCTCTTTCCTTTGTTGTCATAAACTGAAGAGCAAAATCACTCAACAAGGGCATTAAAGTATGGGAACCCAACGTTGAATAATCTCATGTTTACAAAAGTTGAGTGAAATTTGCCTAACTTTTGGTTAGTTTCTATTATAGATATTAGAATCTATAGATGAGCGAAAGCATGGCTGAGTCGATTTTTTTGCCCGTGCACACGCGCATATGACGTCACAGCCCTTAACGTTTCCATTGAAATCGTGACGTCATGCTCGTTTGGAGACACGTTTGACAGTTCGTTTGGAGACAGAGGATTTATCTTCGCTCATCTATATATTTCACTATATATAGTTTCTATATAAAATTAAGTATATTTTACTTAATTTTAAGTGAATTTTACTTAATTTCAAGAAAAAAAATACTTAATTTTGGGTTCCCACACTGAACCCCCGATTTCAGTGAAAAGTACCTAATATTAGGTACTTTTTTTTAACCATGTAACTTGTTTTTTTTTATTTTCTAATTTGATTAAATACTCTTTAAATAAATATTCGAGTCTGGCGACATCATTTATTAAATAGAAATTTGAAATGGGTACCCGAATAAAAAGTACAATAAAAAAACAGTATTTTTTTATGTTACAATTAGAAAGAATACATTAAAAGTACAACAAAAAGAATTGTAAATTTAACAATAAAAATACAATACAATATATTGTATTGAACCATAAAACTTATTGTTATTGGGACTTTTACAATAGAAAAGCAGGGTTGTTAGCTACCGTAACAGTAAGAAAATCCTTTTTTTCTCATATATTCTGGAACACAAAACAATGATTTCTATTGTTCTTATATTGTTGAAATTTTTTGAACTAAACAATAAAATGTGTTGTAAAACAATTGTTTTTCCAATTCGAATAAATCATTGTGATTCTATTATATTTAATTTGGGTTTTTAAGACATTATACTGCCCACAATCGCATATTTGAATAGGAATATGCTCGGGAATATGAATAGGAAAACCAGCAAATATGGGATTGACATGCGATAATGGGCAGTATAGTAGAATTAAAGTAAATTTGTTATTTTCTACTATAAGATAATAGAGCTTTATGTCAATCAATTACATTACAATGAAACAAAGATTTAATTTATACTGTTACAATTATTTTATTTCCTCAAATAAACATATTGTCTTCATTATAATCACTGTAACAAATATAAAGTCCTAATTTAAACTAAAACTCTTTATATCCAATATCAAGTGATATAGCTCGTCTGGCCGGTACATAAAATCGAAACACTGCTACACTAATTGCTTCGTCCGAGTGAATTATCAGCAGCAATAGTATTTCATTACATTTAATCTTGTTGCCCTAATCGTAAACGAGAAAAAGAATAGACGCTATATATATTTTGAAAAGAGTTTTTCATCCATCTAACGTTTAGCACGCACGCGTTAATGATATAGCTCGTCGTCTGAATGGCACATAATACTCATGCAATGGCGGGGATAGAAAAGCTTTCAGTGAATCGCCCACTTTGAGCGTGCTTACAGCGGCACACTAGGAGTTAACTTTCTTAAATCAGTATGGCGAACAGCATCTAATGTTTCAAAATTAAGCACCTTCAACGAAAAAATATAACACTTGTCGAGTCGAGTCAAGTACGAGACACTGAAGACGGCCCTACTATTGAGGTCAAAATACGTATCTGTCAAAGGTACAATATTTGATTGTATTGTAATTGTGGAATTAAATGCAATTGTACAAACTCGTCTTATGACAAGTAATAAAAGCTTGTTAACATACTTATGGTCTTTTCAGATTACGAGCTATATTAATTGATGTCATTTTTAAATAAAAGTGATTTGTGTAAGCTTTAAAAACAAAATACTCTTTAAAAAGTAATTGACCCAAGAAACACAGTTTGTTGAAAGCTTGTTGTTTGAATAGGCTGTTAAACTGAGTTCCTAGTGACATCATTGACACCGCCTCTCTTGTGAACAACAAGCAAGCTTTTTTCAAAGGTGTTGTATTTTTTACAACGGTAAGTTAAGATCATCGTGCTCTTTATAATCGTATACATCATACGTCGGTGCGAAGTTTTACAGAACGGTGATATGGTGCATTTTGTAGACTTTCTGGATATTAATGTTAAACTTATTACTTCTTCTTTATTTGCATTTATTCTTTTAAAGAATAATAACGGTTCACAGCTAAGTGTCGATAGAGCACTTCCACAATAATTAGCTTTGTGATGTTTATGCAAAGCTACCATTTATGGATTCATATATCATGTGGGTCATATCCATTTTAGGAATATTCTAAATTCAGACAATTGTCTACAAAGTTGTTTTCTAATTAACTAAGAACAATTGCAAATAAAACACTCACCCGTGTAATAGAATCAACAGCTCACTGTCTCCCATGAGACACCGTCCCGAGAATTTCAACACTGAACATTTCTCGCGAAACGCGTGCTGAAAAAGTCTACATGAGCGATCCTGGGCCACGTGCGTGCTGAACAATATTAACTGTTGAGATTGTTGTTTACCGACTTACAGACGAACGTAAAAAGCGTTTCGAAATCCGGCTGCATGGGTCGCACTATTCCTGCTTTCGCATCACACCATCGGAGTGCTCGCTCCTCCGATGAGCCCGACCAGTATGCAACCGCCGTCGTCAGCATTGAAAATCCCGTTCTACAGCAGATTGAATTCGTGCAACATATTGAATCACTCCTTGAAGAACTTGGCCTGATCACCGATCGATGAAATGCTCGCATCATAAGTATAGATGCAGTTCCTTGAGCCACCGCTCGTCCTCTGTGTCTCGTCTGCCGAATAGACTAACATGATGACCTCCGGAATTCAACGATTAACGATGCGATGGTGCGCCAGAGTTGTCGTATATGTTGCGGTTGTCGAGCACTGCGACAATCAGTCATTGGTTCTGGAAAAAGGGGTTGACGGCTGTTACGCCGAATCAATGGTCAACATTCTGGCGAACTGAAACGTTCAGTTAGGCGACAGCCAACCTGCAAGAAAATAAAGAAAAACTAATTTGATCGAAGATTTTCTATATATCCCATTATCTATATGTATAAGTACCAAATAAACTTACTGAAAACGAATGTTATTCGATGCAAATTTGAACGGAATCTAAACACTACATTGAAATCGCCATTTTTTGTCACTTTGTTTTTGTTTGTAATTGGAGAAATACCATTTATTGTAATTTTATTGTAAATACAATAGATTGTTTTATTTGAGTTAGAAATCGTACAATACAAGAACAACAGTTTTAATTGTTACCCATAAATTTTATTGTTTCTGTATAGTTTACACAATGAAACTTGAGGTTTTGTTCTATTCGGGTAACAATTAATTGTTGATGAATGGCTGTAAACCACAACCGTCAAAATCCGATTTTTTAAATTCTAACATGAAGTCTGTGCTGCCGTACGCCAGCAAAACATGGTGTGTATCAATGGAGAACACTCAACGGCTGCAGGTTATTATCAACAGATGCCTGCGATATATAATTCGAACCTGATGGTGGTCTCAAAACCAGTGTTGGTAGAATCATGCTCAAATCTCACTCCCCGAAGCCTCATGTGCGAGCTGACTCGCTTACCATTCTGCAGGGAGAGCATCACGCATGAGTTTTTCACGCAGAATCACATCGTTTTGCTCATTCGCCGAAAAATGATTTCGCCCCAGAAAGTGTCACATACCAATCGAAGCGTATTTTATGTTTACGTATCCATTTATTGTTTTAGGTAAAGAAAGTGATTCCGATTAATTTAACGAAGAAGAACACGCAAGAATCATGCAATGATGTGAATCGCGAGTCGAATCATGAACGATTCTCTGTTCCCTGAATCGGGTGAGGTTTGCCTCGCGCTTGATTTGAATCGTGGATGAGATTTGAGAAATTGAGTTTCTATTGTACGCGGATTTCCCTATAGGCGAATTTGAGTAAAGCTCATCGATCATTTCGACATCTGGTGGTCGTCACAAGAACCACGAAAAAAGTGTCGTTGGCCAAAAAAGTGCATTGGAGAACGATTTTCGCGTTTTCTGGTTAATACAAACATTTATGAAAGCTGAAATAGTCGCAAATTGGAAGAAAATTTTGTTTTCTTTGGGATGAGCTTTCATCCGGTAGGTGCGTGCATATGATTTTTCCGATTAAATAGCACATCTCTTGCAGTGCCTCCACCGCACTATCTTGGTTATGAATTCCCGGATTTTTAATTCGCGGCTTATTTGGGTGGGATTTGTCTTTAATAGCTGCTTAAAGAATGTAAGAAGCCATTGCCAGTGGAAAACATGTGACAATATACCAAAAAGTGAACACACTTAAAATAAATCGCCGAATTCGGTAAAATTTTACCGAAATCTCAACAGCAGAACTGTTCGGTAAATAATTTAACTGATTTTCGGTGATTTTGACAGTTGAGCAATGGAAAAAATTACAAAAATCTGTAAAATAAATTACCGAACAGTTCTGCTGTTGAGATTTTGGTAAAATTTACCGAATACGGTGAAATGAGGTAAGTGTGAGGTAAATTTTATGGAGAAATTTTGGTTTTGAATGTAAATAATGGCTTCTGACGACTTTTCTCCCAAACTCTCGCAGCGCACTCTACCACTGGAACCTTCTCGAATTCGCCTATTGGACCCGACCGTTCAAAATAGTCACTCCTTGAACAGTCCTTCAAATCGCCGTTTTTACCTTCACACCCATTTTCATAGTAAAATTTGTCAAAACTGACAAATCCTTCGGACTTCTCTTTCTTTTACATCGGAGATTTGACAGACAAGGAGCAAAAAACGACGCGATAATTTGAAAAAAGATGTTTTGACGTAGGACTTACGTCTCTCTTTACTATACCGGGTGTCATTTCAAAATATTCAAATCGACCGCGCTACGCAGTGTTGAAAGATTTTAAACGTTAATAGCGTTCGTCTCAGTGGACGAATTTCTGCGGTAAGCCCCTCAATCGACAGATTTCAAGTATGCCTTTCATGTCCATGCTTGATAAGACCCGAAAAACTTGTTTCAATAGGCATGAAATTGTTTTCAATGAAAAACATTGAGATCAAGGGAACCTATAAATATGGGTACCGCATAATTCTTGCATCATTCCATTACCACGTTCTGATTGGTACAGACACCAGCGAATGAGCAGCCGCTGGGTCTGCCGAGAAGCCATAAAATAGCGCAACACGATTTTTTCCTTTCATTCTGACCGGGACAAGCGAAGCAACCACATCATCGATTGAACAGCACTCACACCAGGGAATGAAGTCTGCACCGACCGCTTTTTCGGCTCGACACCATCGAAGCCACCATCATCAGCCGAAACCTAGCCAGTACAGCAGCAGTCCACCCTACAGACCCCACAAAGCAGCAATGCTGAGCAGATACCGGCAGCAGCAGCAGAGTCGAGCCGAGACCGGCCGGCATCGATGTAGAGATGTCGTAAAATCCCGATTAATCGATTAGTTACTAATCGATTACTCTTGATTCTTGTCGATTATTGAATCGATTAATCATTGTATAGTAATCGATTCAAAATTAATCGATTATCACAACGATGAATCGATTAATCGAAATAATCAATTAATTTTCGACATCCTTATGATGTTGTAAAATTCTGATTAATCGATTAGTAACTAATCGATTACTCACGATTCATCTCGATTATTGAATCGATTAATCGTTGGGTAATAATCGATTCAAAATTAATCGATTATCACAACGATGAATCGATTAATCGAAGTAAACGATTAATTTGCGACATCTCTACATCGGTGATGAGCCGAGACAGGCTGAAGAAAAGCCACATGATGCAGCATGTATGTCCAAAAAACAAACGGTTCTTCAGAGAACCAATAATAGAGATCAATATCAAAGCTTTCAATATCCTTCGGGATAGAAATTGTACTCCAATATTCTAGTGATAAAATTTTATGCGTGATTTTCATAAATAGCGACTTCGCTTGACCATGCCTAAAAAAAGCATCTCTCACATAATATTTGGATATTTGGATTAAAAAAAACAACTCAAACATTAATAAACTATCAATCAATTTTTCATCAAATCGGTACCAACATTTCAAAAGGGCGAAACTGCTTTTGTAAACAAAAGCTTCTTACGTCTCTGGTAGGCTTATTTGTGCTCACCCACGCAATCCAGCACCATTAAATGAAAGAAGAGGATTCGATGCTTCCATCAGTGGTGTTGGATTGCGTGGGTGGGCTCAAATTAACCCACCAGCGACGTGAGAAGCTCTTGTTTACAAAAGCAGTTACGCCCTTTTGAAATGTTGGTGCCGAAATGTTGGATTTTTTGGCATTGATCAAGAAATATTTAGATAAACATTGTTTGATACTGACCGCACACAAAGCAAACGTGACTGAATGATCGTCCCATGTTACCAATTCTAAATCTTATCACCCGAAAACCCATGTCCGGGTGTTTCCTTCCATCTACTACTAACAATGTTGTCTCAGAAAAGAACACGTACTTCTCACCTGAACTGCAATTCTAAGCTCGCTTGCCCGGCTTATTGGCCTGTATCAAGCGAAAAGTCCCGTTAGGAAATAGACGCCAGCAGCGAGCAACAAGCGTAAAAAAGAAGAAGTCCTTCTCGAACGCGTTGATGATGATGACGCTTTGGCTGACAAAGAAGCGGGATACAAGACACTGGCTGATTGGCCCACCAATTGGGAAGCAGAGAAGATTCAAAATAAGGTATAAAAGAAAAGTGCATTCGCTCGCAGAGCATTCAGTCTTTTTTATACCACCACTAAAAATTCGCGGTTATTTGAAAAGATTGTTTTCTTACATTTTGGACTTAGCCGAAGCAAACAGCCTTTTTCAAGGCTCTAAGAGTTAAAAATAATGTTCTCCTTCAGTCGCTATCGCACGGATTAGGAGGCCCTACATCCCCTGCTGGGCCAACTTGTGGCTTATTTCAGGCAGTCCTTCAGTGGGAAGGTTGCCACTGTCGAGGCTAATATTCCGTGACCGGACAGATACTTCCTGAATTGTTTTTGATGATTCTTGTTCGAGGTAGATTTGATTTCTGTGTCGGTTTGATGAGAAGATTTTGCCAAGGAATGGTACCCGAATAAAAAATATAATACAAAAACTATATAACGTATTAACGTAATGTAACATTACTATTGAAAACAATAGGTTTCCATTAAATTTTAATGTTGGCATAACTGTAGAATCACAATAAGATTTATTGTAATGAACCATTCAATGAATCGTAATCGAAGTTTTCGTAATAGAATATACGGGTGGTTAAGCATCGTAACAATACAAAATTTAGGATTTTTCCATACATTTTTAATTAAAAAAACTATAGACTATAATGTTTTTCTATTGTATGAAATATTACAAGCTGGAAAAAAATGTGTGACATATTTCACATTTTTCTTCCATTGTTGGATGCGAGGTCGGTAAAGCAGAACTAAAAGTTGATATCGCCAAAAATAATATTTTGACATGTTTACATTCTTTATTATTTTTGCATTTATTTAAATTTTGCGTTTTGAACCAATGATGGTTTGTAGTGTTGTAGTGTTTCCCTGTGCCTTTCCTCACTGGTCCATGTGAGATCGTTAGAGGGGATTGAGTTGGCAGCAGGGCCGGATTTATGGGGGGGCCGGGGGGGCCGTGGCCCCGGGCCCCCACAAATCTTATGTACCAAAACCAACCTTTTTTGTACATTTTGGGGCCCCCACATACCGTCGGCCCCGGGGCCCCCTTCCGGCTAAATCCGGTCCTGGTTGGCAGCGAAGATGTTTTTCAGGTATGTAATGTTTTAGAATGGGCAAGTGATTTGAATAGCTCTGTTGAATTCAATTGAGTAGCCAAGTTGAACGTTTTTAATATTGGTTCAATTGAAGTGAATTATAGAGTGTTTCAGATGTTAAATTCACGTACAAGTCAAATAACTTGTTCAATTCACTTGCCCAATCTAGCGTCAGGGATAAAAATATTAAATTATGTTTAATCGATTGTAGGATGTTAATTCGGTTAATTCCATCACTATTTCCCTGATGGCCAAATGATGAAGAACCGTCAGGTGGATTTACGATTCCGAAAATTCTACTGTAAAGGTGTGTTTTTTTATTATGTGTATTATGAGTAAAAACTCTAAGGATGACGGCCAAGATAACGACATAGTTATTCCATCATATAATACTTTGAGAATAGGTACCACTACCGAATGATAACGATTGGCAATTCCCGGCAGGGACTCTTATTCTCAGCATAAAACCAATTATTGCAATGCTATTTCGAAGAAAACTTTATCATTGCGCTTGCACAAAGCTAATCAATAATATTCTGTAGAAGGATTTGAAGAGCCTGAAGGGAATGCATGTCGTTTTTACAAATGTTAGGTACAATGATAACATGATAATATTCACGCTATTACTTTGGATCTTGTAAAATAATTATGAGTTGGGTGGGATAATAGCTTATTTTAAATATCATTTTCCGATGATAGCTTCGGATGATGTTATTATTTCAAAAAGAAATAGCAACTGTGTGAAATTTTCTAAAGCACAAACGATCTAAAGCCAAAACGAGTCGCGCTATTACATGTTAAGATACTGAAAATATTCCTATGAACTTTCAATGCGCGGGGAGGGAGGAAGGATGATTATTATTGTCAGATTTTCTGGATATGATACACTGCGCGGCGTTTGTAATGTTCCCAAATGGGTACTTGCACAAAACTTCACGCGGCGAATGACTGTCGAAAGGTACGGCCGCGCCTAACCATACACCGCAATGCTTTTCACCCATAAGAATCAAGTAAACGGGGCGCAGAAAGCGCGGCGGTACCTTTCATGAAGGGTTCGCCGCGTGCAATTTTGAGAAAATCAGGCAATAAAATCTCTTATTTAAAATACACCAAAATTCGACAGAAAGATTTTCCAAAGTTTTTGAATAACTTAAACATGGTAATAATATTGATCTCATTACTATTCTGTGCGGGGATCTGTGCTTGGATTATATACTAAACGGCCTTCACCGGGAATACATATTGGATCTAGTTTTCTTTAGTAACACCATCAGACTAAATTAAAAACATCAAAATTAGATACCAAGCAAATCTGTTACAATACATTAGAAATACATTAGTATAAATTGTTACCATATATTGTACTATATACACACTGTAAAACAGTAATACAATTTTGATACTGAATTCCGAAACAATACGCATACCATTGAATTTATTGTTTACCATAGAATAAATCGAACATGTATTGTTTGTTCGATAAGCTATATGGTACATTTTTATACGGGTATGCAACGCCGATTATTTATCCAAAATAGCTGATGTGAGAAATTTGGACATATTATGTATCTTAAAGGCATGGTCAAGTCAAGTCCTACGTCCACTTAGCGGTTATGTCACAGATATTACCCACTGTTCGTTTTTTTTTAATTGAAGTGTCATTTTAATTTGAGTTTTATTAAATTAAATAAAATTTTGTGAAAATGAGACAGCCTAAAGGCCGGCGCACAATGGATCCGGAAGACAATCCGGAAATTTGACAGCTAGTTTGAATACATGCAGTCAAACGTAGCAACGCACAATGCATCCGGAATGAGTTTGCGGATTGTACTAAACGCAAAGTAAACCGCAAACCTGTCCGCACCATTTGAACAATCTCAAACTTTGCGGACAGGTTTGCGTCAAAAAATAAACAAATCACAAGAAAATGATGATTTATTTTTACTTCCACTGGAAATTTCAAGGAATTTCCATTGAAAATTTTAAGGAGATAAAACTTAAATAAATATGTTGAATTTCTATGGGATAATGTAAGTATGAAATTATAAAGAGATGGAACGGGTAATTCAAAAGAATATCGTCGGAAAACTTTAAGGAAATTTCCTGGGAAATTGTAAGAAATGTTCGTGGAAAATATTGTATGAATTTTTCAGGGGAAATTGTAAGGAACTTCCATGCGAAATTGCGAGGAATTTAAACGGGAAATGGAAGAAATTTCTTCGGGCATTTATAAGAAATTTCCATTAGCATCTGATAGGGATTTCCATCGAAAATTGTTAGGAATTTCCATAGGAAATTGTATGAAATTTCCATAGAAATTATTTAAATAATACTAATGGCAAATTATGAGTGATCTCTATTGAACGTAATTGTAAGAAAATTCAATAAGAAACTGTTAGGAAATTTCATGGAAAATTATTAAGAACATCAATGGGATATTGTGACAAATTTCCAAAAGGAATTACAAGAAATTACTATGAGAAACTTTTGCCGTTTCTAATGGGACACAGTAGGGGTTTGCATGGGAAATCGTGAGGAATTTTCATAAGAAATTGTAAGAAATTTCAATTGGAAATTTAAACGAATGTCCATTGAAAATTGAAATATATTTCAACGGAAATTCTAAGGAAGTTTCACAAGACATTTTATTAGGTTCCCATTGGAAATAGCAAGTGATTTACGAATTCCTACGGAAGTGCTTCCAAGAATTTCTCCGGAAGTTTTTCAGAAAATTCGTCTAAAAGTTTCTCCGCAAATTCTTCCAGAAGGTCCTCCAAGAATTATTCTGGAAATTCCTCCAGGAATTCCTCCGGAAGTTCCTCCAGGAGTTCCGCCCGAAGATCATCCAGGAAATTCCCTGTAAGTTCCTTCAGGAATTCCCCCGGAAGTTCCTCCAAAACCCCTAAAAAAATGTCCTTCGGAAGTTTCTACAGGGAATCCTCCAGAAATCTGTTCAGGAATTACTTCTACAAAAAAACCCTTCGATTAATCCTCAAAAAATTCCACCAGGAGTTCCTCCGGTAATTCCTCCAGGAATTCCTCTGAAAGTACCTTGATGAATTACCCCGGGGTTCCTTCAAGAATTCCTCCAGAACTTCATCAAAGAATTATTCCTGAAGTTCCTCCAGGAACTCCTCGGGAAGTGCTTCCAGAAAATTCATTCGTAAGTTCTCCCAGGAGCTCCCCCTAAAGATCCTCCAGGATTTTCCCTATAAGATTCTACATGAATTGCACCGGAAGTTCCTCAAAGAATTCTTCCAAAAAATCCTTAAAAATTTCTTAATGGTGTCTCTATAGGGGATCCTCCAAAAAATTCTACAGGAATTCCTTCGGAAGTTTCTATAAAAAATCCTTTGGAAAATCCTCCGAAAAATCCCCCGGAAGTTCATTCAGGATTTCCTACGGTAATTCCACCGGAAGTTCCCGCGGACATTCCTCCAGAAATGCATCCAAGTTCCTCCAGGAATTCCCTCGGAAGTTCTCCAGGAATTCCTCCGGCAGTTCTCCAGAAATTCCTCCAGAACTTTCTCCAGGAATTCCTAAGCAAATTTCTCCAGGAATTCCTCCAGAAGTTCCTCCAGGAATGCCTCCGAAAGATCCAACAGGAATTCGTCAAGAAGTTCCTCCAGAAATTCCTCCCAGAAGTTCCTCCAGGAATTTCTCCCAGGAGTTCCTCCCGGAAGTTCCTCCTGGAGTTACTCCCGGAAAATCCTCCAGGAATTCCTCCGGAAGTTCCCCCGGTAATTCCTCCGAAAGCTCCCCATAGAATTTCTCCGGAAATGCCTCCAAGAGTTCCTCTAAGTTCCTCCAGCAATTCCACCGGAAGTTCCACAAGGAATTCTTCCAGAAGTTCCTCCAGGAATTCCTCCGGAAGTTCCTCCAGGAATTCCTCCGGAAGTTGCTCCAGGAATTCCTCCGGAAGTTCCTTCAGGAATTCCTCCGGAAGTTCCTTCAGGAATTCCTCCGGAAGTTCCTTCAGGAATTCCTCCGGAAGTTCCTTCAGGAATTCCTCCGGAAGTTCCTCCAGGAATTCCTCCGGAAGTTCCTCCAGGAATTCCTCCGGAAGTTCCTCCAGGAATTCCTCCGGAAGTTCCTCCAGGAATTCCTCCTGAAGTTCCTCCTGGAATTCCTCCTGAAGTTCCTCCTGGAATTCCTCCGGAAGTTCCTCCTGGAATTCCTCCGGAAGTTCCTCCTGGAATTCCTCCGGAAGTTCCTCCTGGAATTCCTCCGGAAGTTCCTCCAGGAATTCCTCCGGAAGTTCCTCCAGGAATTCCTCCGGAAGTTCCTCCAGCAATTCCTCCGGCAGTTCCTCCAGGAATTCCTCCGGAAGTTCCTCCAGGAATTCCTCCGGAAGTTTCTCCAGGAATTCCTCCCGGAAATTCCTCCAGGAGTTCCTCCAGGAGTTCCTCCGGAAGTTCACCCGGTAATTCCTCCGAAAGCTCCTCATGGAATTCCTCCAGGAATTTCTCCAGAAATCTCTCCAGAAATTCCTCAAGGAATATCAGGAAGAATTCCTCAAGGAACTTCCGGAAGAATTATTGAAAGAACTTCCAGAGCAATTCCTGAAGTTACTTGCAGAGGATTTCCTGAAGGAACTGCCGGAGGAATGTCTGAATGGACTTTCGGAGGAATTCCTGGAGGAACTACCGGAAGAATTCCTGAATGAACTTCCCGAAGAAATATCCGAAGGAACTCATGGAGGAACTTCCGGAGAAACTCATGAAGGAACCTCCAGAGAAACTCCTGAAGGAACTACCCGGGGAATTCCTGGAAAGCTTCCGAAGGAACTCCTGGAGGAATTTCCGAAGAAATTCCTGAAGGAAAGTCCGGAGAACTTCCTGGAGGAAATTCCGAGGAATTCTTGGAGGATCTTCCTGAGGAACTTTTGGAGGAATTCCTGAAGGAACTTACGGAGGGTTTCCTGAAGGAACTTCCTTAGGAATTCCTGGAGGAACTTCCGGAGGAATTCCTGGATGTGCTTCCGGAGGAATTCCTGGAGGAACTTCCGGAGGAATTCCTGGAGGAACTTCCGGAGGAATTCCTGGAGGAACTTCAGGGGGTATTCCTAGAGGAGCTTCAGGAGGAATTCCTGGAGGAAGTTCAGGAAAAAATCTTGGAGGAATTCCTGGAGGAATTTTAGGAGGAATTCCTGGAGGAACTTCAGAAAGAATTCCTGGAGGTACTTCCGGAAGAATTCCTGAAGAAGTTTCCCGGGGAATTTCTGGAAAACTTCCGAAGGAACTCCTGGAGGAAATTACGAAGAAATTCCTGAAGAAAAGTCTGTAGCAATTCCTGGAGGAACTTTCAGATGAATTCTTGGAGGATCTTCCTGAAGAACTTTCGGAGGAGTTCCTGAAGGAACTTCCGGAGGAATTCCTCAAGAAACTTCCGGAAGAATTCTCGCTTAACTTTTCAAAAGGACCCAAGTAACATTTTTTCATGAATTAATTTGAATACTGCCATCAATAGCTTTCATGTTGTTCTGTTGATTGCGCTATTATAATTAATTCATGGAAAAAATGTTACTTAGGTCCTTTTGAAAAGTTAAGCGCAAATTTTTGAAAGATTTTCCGGAGGAATTCCTGAAGGAACTTGCCAAGGATTTCCAGAACGATCTTCCGGGACGAATTCCTGTAGGAACTTCCGGGAGGAATTCCTGGTGGAACTTCCGGGAGGAATTCTTGGAGGAACTTTCGGAGGAATTCCTGTAGAAACTTCAGGAGAAATTTCTGGAGGAACTTCCGGAGGAAATCCTGGAGGAATTTTCGGAAAAAATTCCATAAGGTATTTCTGGAGGAATTCCTGATGGAACTTCCGGATGAATTCCTAGAGAAATTTTCAGAGCATTTTCCGAATGATTTTTTATAGAAATTTTTAGAGGATCTTCCGGAAAATTTCCTGGGGGTAATTCTGGAGTTTCTGGAAGAACTTCCTGAGGAATTCTTAGTGGATTTTTTTGTAATATCTTCCGAAGGAATTCCAGTAGAAATTTGAAGACGACTCCTTATAGAAACTTCAAAAGGATTTTTGTTGAGTAATTATTGGAAAAATTCCTGAAGGAACTTCCGGAGGAATTCTTGGAGAAACTTCCCGAGGTATTCTTGAAGGAATTTCCGAAGAAATTTTTAAATGAACTATTTATAACTTATGTGGAAATTTCTGAAGGATATCCTGTAGAAACTTCCGGAGGAAATTTTGAGGAATTCCTGGAGGCACTTCCAGAGTAATTCTTAGAGGAAATTCTAGAAGAATTTACGGAGAAACTTCTGGATAAACTCTCGTAGGAATTTCTGGAGGATTTTGTGCAGAATCTCCTGGAGAAACTTCCGAAGGAATTTCTGGAGAAAGCTTCAGACGAATATCTTGAGGTACTTTCGGATGAAGTCTAGGAGGATTTTATGAAGGAATTCCTGGAGGAGCTGCGGAGGAATTTTCGGAGGTTCTCCTGGATTGACTTGTGGGTAACTTGCCTAGGATACACCTGAATCAATCACGATTTTAAATTAATTTCCATCCTCCAATGTCCAAAAATTCAGTTTTAATTCTCCTTCAAATTTTCGGAATAGGGGAACTGCACCGGTTTTGGCCAACTTAGTGCCTAATTTGGCCAACCCTGAAAAATACATATTTTTCCAAAATAATCGATAAGTTGAAAGAAGCGTTGAAGCGTGAGGGATATATCTCTTGTTGGAACTAATAAAACCCTTGCGAATTGCTTTATTTTTGGAGTTATTTGCAAAATTGGCCAAATTAGTAACATGGCCAAAGCCGGTACAGTTCCCCTACTTTAATAACTTGTCTAAATAAATATAAGCTCAAAATCTCGAGCGCCAGAGATACATATATCCATTCCGTAATAACTTATTTGATACACAAAAGCGAAAAGACAATTAACTGCTCATCTGTCAAAAACCGTATGCATTGTGGGTTGCTTATCCGTTTTGCGTACGTTTTGTATTTTAGTACAAAACGTATCAAACGGATTACAAAACGCAAACTCAAACGCAAACGCAACGTATCCATTGTGCTCCGGCCTTAAATTCGGCGAGTTAATCGAATGTTAAAACCCATTTTAGTACAATTTTGACAAAAAGCCGACGAAACGTCAAATTTATACCCTTTTTCGCTCGTGATTTGATGGTGTGCGTTCAGCACCTTATCCATCCAGTTTGTGTCACAAGCAGATTCATCAGGCGTAGTGACTAGTGAGTGAGATTAGCCAGTAACTAAAGGTGGCTTAATAAAAATAAGGCGAGGAGTGTGTTTGATCATCGTATATGAATTTTTCTCAAGGTTTTCACCTCTGATTTGCCAATTGCCACAGTGAAATAATCGTGGGTGTTGCCGCCTCTTCGAACGCAGTGTATTCCAGATTCGTTGCACTTCAACGGCAACCGAAAATTTGGGGTAAGTTTCGGGGGGAGTCAAGATCGAAAAATTTTCTTTGCGTGAAGGAAAAACGAATAAAAAGTTGGCTGACGACCCCCGCGGAAAAAAAAGTGTTCCGTCTCGCTTTTGATTGATGATGGATGATGAATCATCATCATTTCGCGTCGGTCGGTCGACCGTTCAGACAGCGTACATTTGCGTGCGGGATATAGAATCGGGGCACTGGACCTTGTTGGGGATGTTTGTTTTGACTTGCATCCGTCCTAAAAATTGCTAAATAGGTCCGGGCGTGTTACGAGTGATTTTTTTTCCTTCACTGACCTCCCACAGCGATAGGTGAATATTGTATAGAACACTGATAGTGATGGAGTCTGCAGTGGATACCTTTTGATATGTTTTTGTCTTGTTTAATTATTTTACGTGTTTCAATGGTTTCAGAGTAGGTAGTTGTGGGCTTAGAATACTAATTCTTGTTTTGAAGGCAAAGTAAAATCAAAAACGAATCCAATAATGAATAAGGATGTTGAGTCTATGTGCTATGTTAGGTGCACAAGAGAATACAAAAAAAATATGACAAACATAATCAGTCAGGAATAGATTTCAATACTTTATGGGCCAGGAATGTCAACAACCAAATAAATTTCACCTATGGAATGACTATGTTCCTAAATATCAGATTTATGACATATCTCCCACGTCATTGGCTTCAAAGAGCTTTTCGAAACCTTTATTAGCTTGAAACACACGAAGTCTTTAAGTGAATTCGGTTTCGACGTTTCGGCTGTTCATATAATATTTAACAGAATAACAGATATTTCGGCTGTCCATTTATTTAAATCCTGCTACATATAGTACGAGTTCAGCCAGATTGGAAGTCTACTATTCTGCATAGGCTGCAATTTTGCTTTCCCTATGACATCTAAATATTCATATTGAACATGAACCGTACAAAAAGAGAATTAGCGTCGCTGAATATCTGGTTTATTAAAATAATCGTACAAAGAATGTATTTCTTTCTGATATCTAATACACCAATGATGGCAAATGCGAGTATTCAAAGTAGGCAAAATAGCACATTGAGGCTGGTGTGGGCACTTTGTAGTTCACGGATCCTTTGCGTCGAAATCCTTGCAGAAGAATTGTGTTCCGCACCTCAACATTTCGTAGCGGCGAACCGTTGAGAAGGAACCCAGCAATTTTTTTGATCGGGACATCCTTCTGTGCTTCAGCTGCTATCATGTTGATCGTTACTGGTAGGTTTCGCAATGTATCTTCGAGGATAGCACTGTAGAAGCATTAAAAGTTAAAGTTACTGAATAGTTATTCTAACTACAATTTCTACTACGTTTGGTCCTAAGGAGCTCCTGACGGAAGATCACCGATTTCGCGCACGTCGAGTACCGCCAGCTTCACTGCGGGCCGCCGTAGAACCCCAGATGATGTCCGTACGTATGCTTGCCGAATTATCCCATCACTCCCCGGTGCTACTGCTTCTACTTATCTTATAATCCACTAGTCCCTCGCCGTTCCGCTCACGACCAGTACCAAATCCTCTACCGCGATAGCTTTCACTTCTTCGAACCATTTTCCTCGTCGGATGATCACTGGAATATCATCCTTTAACCACCTAGCCCAGAACTCTTCCGTGATGGACTGCGCTAGTCTCGACCACTACGCAACACAGCCGGATTTGCGATTGGTCCAAACGGTTGAATCTTATCTCCGTTGAATGACTTCAGATGAAATGGTTAGGGGTGAGAGCCTCCTGGTATGCGGATTCAAGTGGATTCTAGATGAGATCCTGAGCGTTGATTAGGGCCTTCACCTCGTGCAGTACCGTCTCCAGGAGCCCATCGTCTGGTGTGCGTGATGCTTCCGCAACCAAACTCATGGCCACCTTGACCGACTTGACCAGCCGTTCCCAAGCGCCATCCATATGAGGGGCAGCAGGTGGATTGAAACGCCACTGTGTACTAGCAGTCTTAAATGTGGCGACCAGTACTTGGTTGTGTGCTTCCACTTCCTCCTTCTGCAGTATATTGCTCTCGCCTTGAAAACACGTTTCGTTATCCGTATAGAACTCCGCAGGCAATCCGAGACGTGACACGAAGGGTCGGACTGCTGTTATGCATGACTCCGTTGAAGTGCTGTGCACCTTCAAGTGTACCGCCCTGATGGTGAGATAAGTAAACAGGGCTACCCATCTTTTTACCTGGCTCCTACGGAAAGGCCACGGAAAGCGTTCCTCACATTGCATATTCTACAGGTTTTGGTGACCTTTTGGATCAATGCTCGGAGCTTCGCTATTTCGAATCGTTGGCGCATTTCATTGGCGATGGTTTCAATTTTTCCATCCCAAGCGATACCTGATGCCCAAACATCTTACATCAACACCTTACCTTGCACTAGAAAGGATGACACAAAGCCCAAAGGGACGAACAAGCTCATGACCATTTTGAGAACTACTCGTTTCGGGGGAACGTGTAGGTGAAAACATCTTCCTCTGGCAGCCATCTCATTCCTAGTACAGATTCGATGATTTCTGCTCGCACGAGAGCGAAGTCCTTTGGACGGTCCTGGTTCGATCTTCCCAGTTCGTCTCAGTACCTTCGGTTCTGTTGGATAAGAAGTTTCGTATCTTGAAGCCGTCTCTAGAGTGAACGTACTTGACGTCGTTTACCATCTGTACCGCCTCGTTGACTGTTCTAAAGCTATCAAGATAGTCGTCGACATAATGGTGCTCTCTGATGGCGACTGTAGCTCGAGGATAGTAACTGTTAGGCATTCACGTTTTTGACGTATTGCGGCGAGGATGAGGAGCACGTCGATCCAAACATCGTGACGTGAATTGCGTAGGTCTGCACCGCTTCGTCTAGGGACAGGGACAGGAACAATTGTGCATTTCTGTCCGCCGACTGCAGCCTAATTTGGAGAAACATCTCCCTTATATCCCCAGAAACAGCTACTGGAAATAGTCGATAGCCGCTGAGATCCCTCGACAGAGGTGTCAGGAGATCGAGCCCTTTCGACAAATAAGAGTTGAATAAAATGCCTTCAACTTTAACTGCGGCGTCCTAAATCAATCTGATTTTACCCGGTTTTTTGATGTTGTGACAACTACCAAAGGAAGAAACCAGGCTCTCCGTTGATCGATGGTAGCCCAATCTGCTAATCTTGTGTATGTAGCCACTTTCCATGGTTGTTTAGACACGTCCTGCACAAACCCCGCAGGAGCACAAGTCAGGCAAAACTGGTTGCAGCAACTTGATTGTGACTGAATCTGGTCCCATATGAGTTGCAGTAACCTATGTGGAATATGTGTGCTGCTAACGTACGCCTTTGAATTGTATTGTCTTCCAAAGTTCATCTACGCTCAGCTGCCTAAACTTCGAACATTCAGCTACTCTATGCCCTTCGCGGTCGCAAACAGCTCAAGGTTTGGGAAATTTTAGTGTGTTTGCACTCGTTTGCTGGACTAGAGATGTCGTAAAATCTCGATTAATCGATTAGTAACTAATCGATTACTCTCGATTCTTATCGATTATTGAACCGATTAATCGTTGGGTAGTAATCGATTAAAAATTAATCGATTATCACAACGATGAATCGATTAATCGGAGTAATCGCTTTATTTGCGACATCCTTATGATGTCGTAAAATCCCGATTAATCGATTAGTAACTAATCGATTACTGTTGATTCTTCTCGATTATTGAATCGATTAGTCGTTGCGTAATAATCGATTCAAAATTAATCGATTATCACAACGATTAATTGATTAATCGAAATAATCGATTAATTTGCGACATCTCTATGCTGGACACGAGGATGCTCCGCAGTGGAATGCGTCTGGATTCGCGCCCTTTCCTGCATTTTTGCTGAACGCTGTTGCTTCCTGCCGTTTTGGCTTTTTAGAAGCCCAGGTAGCTCAAAACTTATTTCACTAGCCGCGCTTAGAGATGTCGCAAATTAATCGATTACTTCGATTAATCGATTCATCATTATGATAATCGATTAATTTTGAATCGATTACTACCCATTGATTGATCGATTCAATAATCACGAAGAATCGAGAGAAATCGATTAGTTTCTAATCTATTAATCTGGATTTTACGACAACATAAGGATGTCGATTACTTCGATTAATCGATTCATCATTGTGATAATCGATTAATGACCGATTTCTACCCAACGATTAATCGATTCTATAATCGACAAGAATCGAAAGTAATCGATTAGTTACTAATCGATAATTCAGGATTTTACGACATCTCTGACCGCGCTCACGAGCTTCGACATAAACTCGCTGACTTCTCTACCAGCTCTTGCATTAGCATCGGGTTTGAAAGATGCTCCTGTTGATGTGCTGCTTGCAGGTGGTTGACAAAATTTTGGACTGCCGGTCCATATTCAAGAATTGTTTCAGGCCTATCTTGTCTAGGACCCGGAGTGCTCCTTATCCTTTCGTGAAGATACTTAATTAGCAGCTCAAGGTGCTCCTAGAGGATCCGGAGGGCGTTGACAACCTGCGGTAAATTTGCAGGAAGAAGAACTCGGCTACGCATTGCCTCCCGAGCATGCCCTGTGAGGCATATTTTTCGCGTTCAAATATCCGCACGCAATGGTGAACTGTTCAAAACTATTGATGAGCATTGGTCAATCTGTTGGATTTCCGTTTAACATGGGTAGAATATTTCCAACAACCTGTCGGGCCGCTATCTGCTGTATGTTAAGAACCCCTAGCTGCTCCCTTGATGAAAGCGAATTCTCTTCGTAGCGTCCACCAAAGTGATCTATCAATTGACCCGGATTTGTACTAGCGATGAGATGGCCGTATTCCGGAAGAGGATCCTGATATTGGAAACGCGGATTGGCCGAAGTATTCCGATGATCCGTGGTCCTGAATGACATGCGGGGAATATGTTGCATGGGTTTGCTCCATGACGGCTCTTGTTGGCACGATGCCAACCTGGTGGGGGTAGGAATCGTAGAAAGGATGCGAAGCTGATACAAAAAATAGTTGGAAAGATTCTCTGACCGTAACCGAACGAACGTCTCGTAGAGGCTTTTGTTCATGCTGTGCGAACATAGTTATTGCAGACAGACCAAATAAATTATCGACGGTAGCTGATGGAGCTGAATTCCGAGCAGGCGCTGTACTTGTAGGTTGTTTTTCTGCTGCGACTGCTGATACGAAGACCGCTTCTTGCATAGAATATGATGGAAAAGCTATTTTGATTTGGGGAGTCGGAGCCAAAGGAACTAAAGCGTGTCCACGTTAAATTTCAGACACTTAGACAATATCCAATTAATTTTTTGTCATTTTAGGATAAGATTAAAAACATGCTGGAAACATCACGCAAAGCGGAGCTATTTAGTTGTCATGTAAATTGATCTTCTAGTGGTTTGTGAAAATTTTTAAAAATCGCATTGGATGATGGGTGTCTGAAATTTAACGTGGACAGGCTTTATTATGGTAACAGAGATGCATGGCTCACCTGCTGATTTCCTTTCGGTCATTCTTCCTGATGGATGGGCTGTCAACCATTTCGACACTTTGTCAACTAAATCCGCAACGAATTCTATAATACTACCGCGTTCGGTAAGCTGGAAGAGAATTTCATTCCTTTTCTCTAAAGACTCTAAAGACGCTAGGGGACAAGGCAAAACGGTACTTTTAGAACTTCATGTGAAAATAATACCCACGCACTCGTTCTATACCTGCTTGAAGAGTTCGGTCGTGTTCTTCTCTTTTTCGACAAGCGATTGACTCCAGGTGGCAAACGATTATACTGGAAGAGTCCTCGATGAGTATTTACCGTCAGAAATTTCCTTGAAATCTCACCAACCTCGGCTTGCAGGAAAGGGTATAACAAATCGAGGAATGCGAAGTGGCAAACATATCGCCGAGATGTGGTAACGGGTGATGATCTGAGTGGAGCGCTTCATTCAGAGCTGCAAATGCAAACCGAGACATTGTCACCTTTCCGTACGACGACTATCGGCACAGCCCAGTCGTTTTTCCGAACAGGAGAAATTTTGCCGATGTCTTGTAGTCATTAAAGTTCCGCTTCTACTTTCGGGTAACGGCTTGCTTCGTAGAAGTCGTAGGCCACGGCTGAGCATGCTTCAGGTTTGACGTACAACCACAGAGAACAGACATGGATACTCGAACAAAATTTGGAGCTTAGAAGGTGCTCTGCAACACTTCAGGAAATTATTGCTTGAATCGCTCCACAGTTTCGTTGGGTCAATTGTGAACCACACTACGAGGCTGCTTATTGGTATGTACCAAAGCTCGAACAGGTTCATAGTTTTTATGCCGGAGAGTCTGCAACGAGGTGGTTGAAGATTTCGTGTACTTGGGCTCACTGGTGACCGCCGATAACGATACCAGCAGAGAAATTCGGAGGCGCATAGTGGCTGGAAATCGTACGTACTTTGGACTCCGCAAGACGCTCCGATCGAATAGAGTTCGCCGCCGTACCAAACTGACTATCTACAAAACGCTTATAAGACCGGTAGTCCTCTACGGACACGAGACCTGGACGATGCTCGTGGAGGACCAACGCGCACTGGGAGTTTTCGAAAGGAAAGTGTTGCGTACCATCTATGATGGGGTGCAGATGGCGGACGGTACGTGGAGGAGGCGAATGAACCACGAGTTGCATCAGCTGTTGGGAGAACCATCCATCGTTCACACCGCGAAAATCGGAAGACTGCAGTGGGCCGGGCACGTAGCCAGAATGTCGGACAGTAATCCGGTGAAAATGGTTCTCGACAACGATCCGACGGGAACAAGAAGGCGAGGTGCACAGCGGGCAAGGTGGATCGATCAGGTGGAGGACGACTTGCAGACCCTCCGCAGACTGCGTGGTTGGCGAAGTGCAGCCATGAACCGAGCTGAATGGAGAAGTCTTTTATGTGCAGCACAGGCCACTCCGGCCTTAGTCTGATGATAAATAAATAAATAGTCTGCAACGAATATTCCTTCAATTTTGGCAACGTTACCAATTGTGATGTCTGCCCAGAACCCTTGAGGTTGAGACTGTCACCGAAAGCTGTGTCTGTGCCATGCTTGCTCCGAGATGACGGCGATGTCGGACGTAGAATCATTCTGGAGCTTGATGCTGACACCGTTGAGACAAACTGGAACTTCGCTTGCTACCGTGTGGATATTTTTGGTTTCAAGTGTTCCTTTCGTTATAGGTGTGCGGGGTAGGTGATTTGAAACAATAGCCTTCCTGAAATCATTGACGATGACACTTATTGAAATTGTGGTTGACGAAGGGCTTATTCTGGTTTTTGGCAATTGCGTTAAAACTCACCATTTGAGTATCTTGCTTGAGATTCAAATGACATTTTTCCTTTTTTTGTCTTTATTTTCGAGATTTTCAGCCCTTGGCTAAATCATTTCGTATGTTTCACAAGTTGTTCCTAAGTCTAATTTTAATTCTTCCATTATTTCAGTGATCCACGGGAACCGAGCTAGTCGAAACACCTACAAGAAAATACAAAGGAATTGAACGAGAATGCAGGCCATCAAGTGCGTCGTGGTGGGCGATGGTGCCGTCGGTAAGACTTGTCTCCTGATCAGTTACACGACCAATGCCTTCCCGGGGGAATACATTCCGACCGTGTTCGACAACTACTCTGCCAATGTGATGGTCGACGGAAAGCCAATCAACCTGGGACTGTGGGATACGGCCGGACAGGAAGATTACGATCGCCTGCGGCCACTGTCCTATCCGCAAACGGACGTGTTCCTCATATGCTTCTCATTGGTCAATCCGGCCTCGTTCGAGAACGTCCGGGCAAAGTGGTACCCGGAGGTGCGCCACCATTGCCCTAACATACCGATAATTTTGGTAGGAACCAAACTCGATCTGAGAGATGATAAGCAGACAGTGGATAAGTTACGCGATAAGAAGCTCTCGCCGATCACCTATCCCCAGGGACTGGCTATGGCCAAGGAAATCGGTGCCGTTAAATATTTGGAATGCTCCGCCCTTACCCAGAAGGGCCTCAAAACCGTATTCGACGAAGCGATCCGAGCAGTGCTTTGTCCCATCATTCCGGTGAAAAACAAACGTAAATGTTCAATTCTGTAAATTGATTCCGTTGCATGTACCCGCACACACAAAAAACCGGTTCGAAATCTTCCTCCCGTAAAGCAAATCAAAGCTAAAGCCAAAACAGTCCTGGAATCCTGAAGTCATTATCCAAATTTGTTCCCTTCCTTCCATCATTACCCATAACCAAGAATATTCAAAATAGCCAGAACTCAACAGTGCAAACGGCATTTCTTCGCATTTTTGTTGAATAATTGTGCATAGAAAGTCAAATCAAACCGCGAAGCAACAAATTAGCCCCATACTGCGCAAATAGTGTGTGTGTGTCTTCTAGTGTTCTAATTGTAAAGCCTCGAGCATATTAAACTTCCCATCCATTCAAGAAGCTAGTGAAAGCGACTGTAGGGCAGGTTGGATTGAACAGCGGCTGGACCCAAACAACGTCAACAGAAACACCTATTCAAAAACAAGTCGAAGGATGGACGAGATCGAGAGAGAAAGAGAGCGCCCCTCGATGGGGAAGACGAGGTCGGCGTTGAAACGAGGTTGATTTAATGGAAAGGTAAGCAGTTTCTTATTGTGATCTATGCTTTGTGGTGGCAGGGGTATAAACTAATGTGAAATAGGTGGAAAAGTTTTTCGTTCACAATGCTATTCTCTGTTGTGTTGAAAGGTGCATGATTTTTTAATTGGAGTTTAATTGATGTGGGATTTTATTTGCTTTCACTACGATGAGAAGTTGATATAATTAGAAAATAATTTCTCTATCGATTTCCGGTATGCAAGCATAAAATATTATCTAATCATTCTCATTTTACGTAAGTACGATTGTTGTCATAATCCATGTCAAGCGATATGATTTTATAGTATATATCTATATTGTTCATGCATTTAGGTGCAAATTAGAGCTGCTCACATTCATGGCACAAAGCACATCGTCATCTTATTTCAGGTGCTGATAAAAATTACCAGGCGAAACATTACTATATCTCAGATCACAATCAACTAACTGTATGGAGATTATTTTTAGCAAACCCACGTAGCAAGCACTCGATTTTTAAGCTAAACCTTTGTCAACACGATGTTGTTATTTATTCCTAACGAGACTAATATGTCTTGACTTGAGAGACAGCGTGCCTCGAACGTTTATTCATATGAAACTTATAATTTCTCACATACAGTTTCTCTCTTTAATTTGAATCATCGGCTTTCTATCCGAGTATGTTCGAAATGGGTTTAGACAATTTGACCGAATATTACACAGACCTCGACTAGTACAGAAGTTTTTCCAATAAATAAACAATAATAAATTATGGGCAGTGGGCATATTCCCGGAAATTTGATTATAGGCCAGGCTTCCTGTTTATTCAACTTAGCGGTGTTGCTGCCTATCTCGTGCAAAAAATACTAAAAAAATATGAGTGAGTGTTTTTAGCGTGTTTTGCGCATAGAAAATAGTATTTTGAGCATAACTTCTGATCCCATAGTCCAATCTGGTCAATTTTCAATAGCAAACATGGGACAGCATTCTCCGTCGAATGGAACTTGTTGCGAGTAATTTGGCCAATACTAAGTTCCAAAAAGTTTGTCCACAAAATTTTATACACATACCAGGTCCAGAGTTGGTTTTAGCCTGAAAACAACGATAAGCCATAATTCCGAGATGTACCATCGATAACACGGTACGACCTAGAGCGACTGAAGCAACCTGATGTCGCCACTGCATACGCGCAGCATCTCGAGGCAGCGTTGCCGGAAGAGGGTGAGCTCGATGGGGCCCCTCTTGAGGACTGCTGGAATACAGTTAAAGCAGCCATTAACGACGCAGTGGAGAACAACGTCGGGTATATGGGACGAAGTCGACGGAACGATTGGTTCGACGAAGAGTGCAGACAGATTCTGGAGGAGAAGGACGCAGCGCGGGCGGTCGCGCTGCAGCAAGGTACCCGGCAGAACGTGGAACGTTATAGACGGAAGCGGAGACAGCAGGCCCGCCTTTTTCAGGAGAAGAAACGCCGCCTGGAAGAAGCGGAGTGCGAGGAGATGGAACAGCTGTGCCGTTCTCAAGAAAAACGCAAGTTCTACCACAAGCTCAACGCATCCCGCAAAGGCTTCGTGCCGCGAGCCGAAATGTGCCGGGATAAGGATGGGAGCATCTTGACGGACGAACGTGTGGTGATCGAAAGGTGGAAGCAGCACTACGAGGAACATTTGAATGGCGCTGAGAGTACAGGCAGTGAAAGTCAAGGCAGCAGAGGAGATGACTACGTCAGTTCAGCGGACAATGGAAGCCAACCAGTCCCCACTTTGAGGGAAGTTAAGGATGCCATCCAACAGCTAAAGACCAATACAGCAGCTGGTAAGGATGGTATCGGAGCTGAGCTCATCAGGATGGGCCCGGAAAAGCTAGCCACTTGCCTGCACAAATTGATAGTCAGAATCTGGGAAACTGAACAGCTACCGGAGGAGTGGAAGGAAGGGGGTATATGCCCCATCTACAAGAAAGGCGACAAGCTGGAGTGTGAGAACTTTCGAGCGATCACCATCCTCAATGCCGCCTACAAAGTGATATCTCAGATCATCTTCCGACGTCTGTCACCATTAGTGAATGAGTTCGTGGGAAGTTATCAAGCCGGCTTCGTTGACGGCCGCTCGACAACGGATCAGATCTTTACTGTACGGCAAATCTTTCAAAAATGATTCACGGCAGGTCCAGGTCCCAACGCATCATCTGTTCTTTGATTTCAAGGCGGCATACGACAGTATGGACCGCGTAGAGCTATGGAAAATTATGGACGAGAACAGCTTCCCTGGGAGGCTTACCAGACTGACCAAAGCAACGGTGGATGGTGTGCAAAACTGTGTGAAGATTTCGGGCGAACACTCCAGTTCGTTCGAATCACGCCGGGGACTAAGACAAGGTGATGGACATTCGTGCCTGTTGTTCAACATTGCGCTAGAAGGTGTCATGCGGAGAGCCGGGTGTAACAGACGGGGTACGATTTTCAACAGATCCAGTCAATTTATTTGCTTCGCGGATGACATGGACATTGTCGGCCGAACATTTGCAAAGGTGGCAGAACTGTACACCCGCCTGAAACGTGAAGCAACAAAAGTTGGACTGGTGGTGAATGCGTCAAAGACAAAGTACATGCTTGTGGGCGGAACCGAGCGCGACAGGGCCCGCCTGGGAAGCAGTGTTACGATAGACGGGGATACCTTCGAGGTGGTCGAGGAATTCGTCTACCTCGGATCCTTGCTAACGGCTGATAACAATGTCAGTCGTAAAATACGAAGGCGCATCATCTGTGGAAGTCGGGCCTACTACGGGCTCCAGAAGAAAATGCGGTCAAAAAAGATTCGCCACCGCACCAAATGTGTCATGTACAAGACGCTAATAAGACCGGTTGTCCTCTACGGACATGAAACATGGACAATGCTCGAGGAGGACTTGCAAGCACTCGGAGTATTCGAGAGACGGGTGCTTAGGACCATCTTTGGCGGTGTGCAAGAAGACGGTGTGTGGCGGCGAAGAATGAATCATGAGCTCGCCCAGCTCTACGTCGAACCCAGTATCCAGAAGGTAGCTAAAGTCGGAGAGATGCGGCCTCGAACCGTCTTTGTGGCGTCAAATTGTTGATTCAGTGTTATCTGTTTAGATGTAGACTAAATAAATGAAAATGAAATGACCATCGATAATGAGAGTATTGCTGGAAGAAGCAGAAGAACAAGGACGACAAATAGCAGCACAGGATTACCAGCTGGTGGTGATAGCTGGCCGCTTGGAGGTTTTATTCGCTTGGGTTTTATAAACCCTGTGAATCTCTGGAGTATGGAGAAGCTGCGCAGACGTGATAATTATACTCATGAGCATTCGCAATGAAAATAACGCTGATAAGAGAAGGTTCCTAGCGCGCACTGCCCCGATACCGATAGAAGGTCAAGAGCAATGAGCGATGTCACACAATGTTTACATATCTGCCCCTTTCAATATCTATAGAAACGCGAAGGATGAATGCCATGCTATATAAATCTCAAAAACTATTTGTGCCGTGACAGGGCATGAAAGTGTGCAATATCTGCTTTCTTGTTGTGTTTATTGCCATTTTCAACTCGGTTAATTAAAGGAGTATGAATAATTTATCGACTAGTCACTATTCTTCGCATATATCTATTGAAATAATCTAGCAATTTTAATTTTGAAATAAAGCATAACATCCTTTAATGACTGCTTTTCATGCGAAATTGAGCAAAGAACCCATGATTCTTTCATTTGGACGCCTGAAATAGAAAAAGGCGCTTTTGCTCTCTGTCTTATGACGATCACGACCTTTTTCAGTACTGGTAAGAGAAATCAGTGATCGAGCGTTGGCAGCCATCTGCTTAAGTTTGGAAAAGACCGATTATAGCCTGGTAACGAATGTAGAACATGGCTTCGTCGAAGAAAACGTAGATGTACTAGTTACAACGGCACAAAACCTGAGTGAGATCGAATTTGAAATGAATGATCATTATTTTGGCATCGTTGTTACTGAAAGGATTGTCGGAGTATTATAACTCGATGATTATGGGTCCGAAAGCTTTTGGCATTGAGCTAACTGCTGTAACTGTCAAGGCGAAAGTTCTTCAAGATGTGAAGTGGCCACTGAAATATTTTTAACCGGAGGGATCGTATACCGAGCAGAAACGAAGACACTGTAAGAAATCAGGTCATTACGCAGTGTAACTGTCCCCAAAAGCAAAAACGAAACAAGGGAAAGGCGTGCGCAATGTTGGCCGTGAGCAGAGGAAAAGAAGAAGAATGGTGTTTTGACTCGGCTGCAAACAGTCATATGACCAAAAGCGAAGAAGGTTTCAAGAAACAAGAGCGTATTGTCAACTCCATAGACACCGCAAATAATCAGTCCATCAAATCACTCGCGAAAGGGCTCTTCGAACTATGGATATCAAAGAAAGAAGTGTCGAAATTCAAAACGTGTTACTGGTTCTTGACTCGGTTACTAATTTATTATCAATTATTAGCAAAATTAGCAAGAAAGCGATAAAAATAGTTTTCACGGCGCCAAAATGCGAAGTTGTGGATAATGAAGATGGTATCATTGCATCAGACACAGAGAAAGGCGGTTTGTATAGATTGAACCTTAAGAAGGCCGAGCAATAGATTCAAACATCTGGCACAAGCGATTAGGACATCTAAATCAGCAAAGCATGATGAAACTGTTATCAATAGCTGACAGAATAAGTTTGAAGGAGGAAGCTATTCCAGATTGCGTTGCTTGTTACGCGGCAAGCATACTTAAGACACTTTCTATAATAGCACTACAAGAGCGGAAGGTTTACTGGACATGGTGCATTCGGATGTACATGCTTAAAATCAATAACACAGAGATGTGTTTGCATCACACAAAACGGACCTAATGTGGAACATCCCCTAGATGAGCGACAGTTACACAGGCACAAAAATGCCACGTACGGTCGTGATAACGGTCCTTTTCAACATGTAAACGTTTGTACAGATTCCTTGTTTCATGAGGAACCAAATACTGTTGAAAATATTGAAATCCAAGCTTCAATTAAACCACACGAGCTATTTTTGTGGCTGTGTAACTATCGCTCATCTAGGGGATGTTCCGCATTAGGTCCGTTTTGTGTGATGCAAACACATCTCTGTGTTATTGATTTTAAGCGTGTATGTATGCGGTTCCATAACTGGGAAAAAGTCGATTCTTTGTCACC
The DNA here is from genome assembly GCF_024139115.2 of Armigeres subalbatus. Classification (NCBI taxonomy): domain Eukaryota; kingdom Metazoa; phylum Arthropoda; class Insecta; order Diptera; family Culicidae; genus Armigeres; species Armigeres subalbatus. The sequence continues at coordinate 68,570,972 of NC_085140.1, forward strand.
TTTATCGACGATGCAAGCAAGAAAGTATTTGTGTACTGTGTGGAGTCTAAACATCAAGTGGCCGAAGTATATGAGCAGTTCAAGTCGCTAGTAGAGTTTCAAACGAACAGAAGGTTGAAAGTTCATCGCACTGATAATGGAACAGAATATGTCAATTCAAGAATGCGGAGAAGCATGCACCGCGATGGTGTTACACATCAAACTAGTTGCCCATACACCCCAGAGCAAAATGGTGTTGCAATTGAAGACCACTGATGCAGTCGTTTCTCTCTTCCAAACAGTCTTGGATTATCATAACGAATGTTTTAGATTTTTCCCGACGTTTCGACTCTATTTCGAGTCTTCTTAGTCTTCGAGTCTTTCACTTAGTTGCTCACTTGATTCTCACTAAACTTCTATATTCCCCGAAGGCGGTAACGGTTAGTAACGGAAACTAATTTGATTGACAATAAATTTGATGAACAATCGAGACGTATGTGCAACGTACAAGAAACTAAAGAATTCTATTACTGAATTGAGTACTTTAGGAACGCCATTCCGCATGGAGGAACCTCTTTTGGTTCCGTAATTATGTGACAACCTCATGTCGGTCAAAAAGCTTTCCAATGCAAGTGTGCATGTGGTGTTTTCAGGACCAACAGAGGTACTAAAGAAAGCAAGAAAAGTGATCGCAACAGCGCAGATGAAAGGCGGATTATATTGCTTATGATTGCATATCAGTCCCATATGAATTTTCGTCGTTTTCGAACTAGAATCTATAACGGTCATATTAATCATAGTATTATCGAATGCAACTGTTAAGGTCACTCCTCACGGAATCCAAGTTTCAAAGTGCTCGCGTTTTCGAGGGCACACTGTTAGAGCACACACACAGCAATAGGCAACTAATTTATAATCCCTTTATCAGGGATCGTTATTCTCACTCATTCTCGCGAGCAGAGAATGCTCCCTTACGCTGATTTTTGCTGAGAAATCGGTTTGCGAGAAAATAAAAAAGGTGTGATGAGAGATAACCATTTCTCCCTCACTAACAGTGCTGCGAAAAGCTGATTTGCTCGTTTTCTCACTCCTTTATTCCTTTTCGTGCCATCTCCAATTGCAAAAAGAGTAGCCTTTATAGAACAAACAACCTAAGCTCTATACGCAGTCAATGTGATGGTATGGCTATAGTGACCGCATCCTATTGTCATTTTGGTTGATGTTCTAGGTTCGAATTCCGTTGCGGTCATAAAATGTTTGTAATTGCTTACCGAAAATTTTCGCGAAAAGTGAGTGAGGCGTAAAAGTGATGAAACGAAAATAGAAATTCATCAAGTAGGCACGATGTTCGCTTATCTTCTTGGTTCGCTCTAGAGAAAAGAGGGGTTGGAGAGAGATGTTTTTCACTACAAAATCCAAAAAAAGCCTCTCTTCCAACCCGAAAATCGCTTGATTTCTTCTCATCGAAACGAAAAGTACGAACCCTGCCCTTTATACGTCCAAATACCGTGGGAAGCTGAGTACTTTTATTTCGTTTTAAATGCGGGAGTCTGACAATATTTCCTTACGGAAGGGTCAAAATCTCACTGTAGGTGGATTAATCTTGGCTTTCTTATATGGGGCACCTCCTATTAAATTGTATGCCTAACAATTATTGTTTCGCGTATAAGGCGGAAACAAATTTTATTTTCTTCTTCTGTCATTTCCCTCCTCGATATTGTGTGGCCAAATTTAATTATTTTAGGGGGGATTTTAAAGTTTTATAAACAAGAACAAAAATTGAACTTATGTACACAATTCTTTTATTTAACTAATGAGTTTTATAATTTTATCATTTTTTTCATTCATTTTCTATTTGCCACCCCCTTCATTATCCAAAGACCAATAGAACAAAGGAAGAAATTCCAATCTAACCTTACTAATTTTTTAACAAATTATGGTGAATGTAATTTCTAATTATTCTTCATTTCTTGTCTTTTTACAGATTCACCATTACACCGATGGCTCACCCAAATACAAACCAAAACCACATACAGAAAAACATGGGAGTGTCATATAAAGCATAATCTAATCATGCTTTACCACTGTTCCGCTGTTGCTGCTCTCGGAACTAAACCTTCCTTCTTACCAAAAGTAAAGCTAACTATTGTTCAATGATCATGCAATTTCTGTTTGCTGCCAACAGAACAACATTCACACACATTCAACCGGATTGTAGAGTTTGATAAAAGAAAAAGTCCCTTTTTGCTATTGTAAGTGGCATAAAATCAAAAGAACAAACACAAACAACTACAACTCTAAATTTGAGAGCGAGAATGCAGAAGGTCGTTTAAAGCCCCGATACTGGATTAAGATATAAATGAGATGTTTATTCTGTTTATTAATCTTTTTGTGCTTTTGAAGTAACAAAAGTTAAAACGTTTAGTTTATAACTGATTTATTTAGTGTTTTTCTTTACTAAGAATTTAGAGTAGTAAGGCTGGTGTAAAAAAAACTAAAATGCGGATTTTGATTTTTCGATGCGAAAAATAAAAGTTTCGGTAGCGAAAATTTTATAACAAAATGTATAATGAATGTATTATTACGTACACATAAAAATAAATTACTTGTCTAGTGGAAAAAGTAGTTTTTCTACTGCTGAAGCAACCCATTTATTGAAGAAGCGGTAAACTGAAATGGGAAAAAATATTCAAAACGAAAACCGCATAATAAGAAAAGGAAAACCGTAACCAGAAACACAAAACGAAACCAAGTAAAGCAAACAATAGCATATACGTTACTGTAATAATAAATTGATTAAATGTTGTAACATGAGAGTTTTTTTCCTTTTGTTTGTCGCTAGCAAACTGTTGGTTTTCAGTAGTACGAGAACATTATTTTCAACACTTTGAACATAGTCAACCACTATATGTTTTGCTTCTCCGAATAATCAACGTAGAACGAATGTCGCATAAAGATAACAAAATTTGAGAACATTTTGGAAAACAGTTTGGAGAAGCTGAAGATTCTTCCGCCAACAGAATATCAAAATTCCGATTCGGCCCCTAGATGTTTTAACAAAGTGAAAAGTATAAACCTGTCGCTTTAGAGACAAAAGAAGATGGAAAAATTTATTGATATAACATTTTTAATGAGTATAAAATATTACTATTATTATTGAGTAAATTAATAAAAGATGAAAATAATAAAAAAATACTAGAGAAAATCTATTAGTAAATACATTTATTCTTCCCGTAAAAGAAACCACTTCCCATATCCCCCGAAGTTTTATAATTGGCAAGACTCCCAGTCCCGTTCCGGTAGCTCTATTCCACCTTTCACTATCTATTCTTTGTTACTTTACCTTTCTCGCCATATGACACGATCACCACAAAAATTCATCCCAGGATAGCAATTACGTGTGCGCGCAGGTTTAATTCAAAATCTGAGCGAAAATGAAAACAAAGAATGAATTTTCAATCTCATTGAAGGCACTCATTAAACCATAATTTGACAATGTAACGACAAACTGAACATTCGTGGACAAAATACTTTCCATTTGGGAAATTTGAATCATGTGTTTTAATTCATTTTTGTGTCAGTTTAAAGCTCCCTAAAAACTTGATATTATTCGATATAAATTTTCATTGAATAATGGTGTGCTATTCGACCAAATTAACTTCGGCGACAACGCATTCTATAAACATGATGTTGAAACATATTAAATTCCACAAAATTTTGATTTGTGCTCTAGAACAAAATGTCGCTGCATGCAATACGACCGCAGCTAAATTTAACCATTTGAAGTCCTCGCTCGATGCGCGCGCTCGTGATCTCATGGTCATCATTGTCCATTAATACTACTCCAAACAAACATCATCGATCAATTTAAAAGTGTAAAGCGTTCATTTCTCTGCTCGCAAGAATACATAACTTCATATGGGAAACGTTTCTGATCGTATTTTTTTCTTCTTTCAGTATGGAGACTGTTTTCCTACTAAAAATACTAATAATCACCATCATCATCGTCATCGAGCATGCTACTACAACTTCGGAAAAATAGTATTTTCAAGTGATCTGCTATAATCGAATATTCGCTAGCGAAACGGATTGAAATAAAAATAGGTGTTACGCAAGTCATCGTACGATGGACAAATGTGGTCGTTAGAATTAGAAAACACTAACCCGGTACCAGTAAACTACAATCCATTAGATAAGTAATGTATCTGAGCATGTACCAATTATGTGACCTTTTTTGAAATGTGATGGTAAATGTATTGTAGACCCGTAATACTAAATTAGGGCGGTTTTTAAAGATTTTGACTCCCAATGGTAAGTAGATATTACAATCAATCTAGATTCTAGGCTAATAAAGCAACGATTCATTGCGACAGCAGCTGCTCTTGTTCCGATCGCAGTGTTTTTAATATTCTAGTAAATTTATTAACAATTCTGGTTTACTTATAATACATACCTACTCAATATAGTAAAATGTTCTACAAATATTCAATTACAAAACGAATTATATGCTAGAAATATATTTTAAATATAACAAAAAACCACGACTTTTACTAAGTGCTGCATTTTATATACCGCCAAACGTGGTGACTTGCAACACTTTTCATATTTCTCTCTCCATAATTCTAAAATAAAAGGATTTATTCATTCTTCTAGTATATGATACTTTTAATGCTTTCTCATAATGGAGATTAGACGTATATTTAGTATTCAGTATATAACAATACTAAAACTATGAAAATAATATCAAAGTGATGTGTGTAACAAGTCACCTTAGTGCTTATGCTTATTGTGTGTTGTTTGTTTTAAATCATCTTAATCTTAGTATTTTTTTATTCTGGGGGTCATTCTTCGACGCTGTTAATGTAGGGGCTTTAGTTGAGGAAGACCCCCATCCCCCTCATTCTGGTTGTTCTACGATTATAACGGATCGTTTGATATTTTCAGACAATCGGTTTAAAAACTCGTTGTTATGGTTTAAGAAAGATGTGCACCGTCAGACATTCCCTGGATTATTGTTATTAAAACGCACAACAAATACAAATGTAAACTAGGGACGCGTGATAACAGATATTGATTTTTTGGTATATTTAAAAAAAAAACAAAAACCAGTAGAAAATGCAATGACGGTACTCATGATTTTCAATGGTACAACAATGTTACTGCTCATTTATCCAATTAGCTAATAGTTTGAGAAACCACGTTTTTAAGAACAATAGAAGCTTATGTGTTTAATGCTGTTTTTTTTAAACAAAAAATCTTCATACGTTCAGTCGTTAAGTGTTGAAGGCATGAATGGCCTGGGGGGTGAAACAATTAGCCAGGCAGTTAACGGAGTCTTTAATGCTAGGTATGCACTTTTTCGTGGTGCATTACAGAGTAAGATTTACCACACTGTGCTCTAGTTTTTACTATTCTTATTAATTACCTATGAGTGATGGTCGGAAGAGTGTGGAACGACTATAATTTGCTTTTAGATGACCCATCTTTTCCTCTTTTTAGATGGAGTCAATGGAGTAAATTATATAAACGTAACTCAATCTTAGGCTGGTTTCGAAGCCGACGACATGAATCTTTAAGCTCCAGAGCGCTGATTAATTTTAGGAAAAAAGCGGATACGAATTTGGTGAATCTGCTGAACCGTCTGACTGATTAGAACTCTGTGTAAAGGGTGAGATTCAGAGGGACGCGCCTTTGAGAGTTGGTATAAGCCATTTCTCAAAGGGTAATACCGTGGAAGCACCATATTTGACGCAGGTCCAAACTTGGCGCACTCTCAAATCAAATGATGCAGAAAACCTATTTTCGCCAAAAATATATCAACGAATCAAGCTAGATGGCTTTATTTGCTCTTCTTCTTTGCATATATGGCATAAAAAGCATATTATTGATGAAGAATCAACGTACCCGAATATAATATATGGATGTCATACTCATAATGCGTCAAGTTTTCGCTTTTAGCCACAATGCTTAGGATTGAATGATCATTTTTCGTGCGAAATGACTTTTGTGAGAATCTTCGATTCCTACCTACAAACAGCTGAAAATTATGAGTTGGCTTTCCCTTTTAAGCTGAGCATTGCACCATTCGAACACATTTTTCGACCCAAAATGTTCTGCGTCAAATTAGGCTCACCATGCATTGTGATGTTCCTAATTAATCTTATACGAATAGACAAGGCAGTGCTAATAAACCTCAATAATAGTATTAGGAAAAGCAATATGTATTCATTAAGTTTTAACTAACTCTCAACTACTTTAAATATTAGTCAACATTGGATCATTCCACTAAGTGTCCAGCCCATGATAGTATGCCTTATGCTGCCTTCGATTTTGATGCGTTTATTTGACGCGTTTCTCACATGTATTTGGTAATTATGCTGTTTTTATATGCTAGTGCTAGAATTCTTGCGGAAAAACAATATTTTAATATAAATTAGTATCATATAATTCAATTTACTTTCTTTGTACGAAATTCTAACAAACCAAAACAATGAATACATTTTCAATTTGTTACTCTGTCGCTTTCCTGTCGCTACTAGTCGTGCAACCCTGAATATGAAATCAAACAAAAATATGGCTGCCTTTCTCATATAAGCTTCAGTTTATGTTAATAGTTTATTGAAAAAATGTATATAGATGGGCAGCTCATATGTTTTTAGATATATCTGCCGGTCACGTAACACTTGCAGATTAGTAGCTTCAATGTGGTTCTAAAAGCGTTCATATACAAGTTGCGTTTTCTGTATCCTTCTCAGTTTAGACAGAAGCTATATGAACTTCTCAGTTTATAGATTCAAAATTGCAGATTACCAAAGAAAGTTATGTTTTTATTACAAATACAACAGACCATGGTAGGCTGGTTATGTAATGAAATGTAAAGGTTAATTTTCCCGCAATTTTTTTTTTTTTTTTACATGATTCTAACACCTAAATAAGAAGCATTTTGAATGATGTGCAGGGTTCATGAAACTAACAAAACACTTACTTGCCACAGACCATATAACTTGCAGAACAACTGAACAATTAAAAAAAAAATGCCTCTTGTATAATTAATTAACTTTTTATTTTATATCGTACCAAGTTCTATTACACTGTCTGTCACTGTCTTTATATAATAAAAAAATAAGGCATTTAATTGATTGAGTTTTAACATAGTTTTAAAGTGCGTCAAATAAGGAACAACTTTGCGTCAAATAAGGAACATAGTAAAATTAGTGCGTCAAGTTCGGCACCTCAAGTACTACATAAAAACAGATTAAAAAACTAAGAAATAAACTTATATTTCAAAGTTTCATTATTTCTACACATTCTATCCAGCTTTCCACGATCGTCATAATGGCGGATGCAATAAAAAGTTTGACATTAACTGCTTCCCGACACTGAACTGAAATTTTCGTCTAGCAAACATTGCTGTGTTTCGTTGCTAACGACAACTAAAACTTGATACTATGTCTGAAACTTGATTATGCATATGTACAACATGTGATAGATTTAGTTCGGAAAAGGTATTGGAGGGTAACCGCCCCTTCGGTGGGGTTTGATCTTAACGACCCCAGTTCGCATGACAGGTGCTTTCCCTACTAAGCTACGAAGGACCTCCGTCGTCCACCGCAGCTTAGCGGGTACTGATGAAACCAAATTCCCAGCACCAGGTACCAGCCGATCTCTCGCAATACATTTTCAGAACTAACTCTCTCAAATGTATTTTTGTACACAATGTCAACCAAGTAGGATGAGTATTTAGTATTGTCCGGCTCCTACACACTTGCTTCATCAGCAACGGCGCTCAATGAAGTAGGGTTGTGTGAGGTTGTGCCAGTTTGGTCGTTTGGTAAAACTTGTTATTTTTCTATCAACAACATAATTTACTGAAGGATTGAGTTTAATCAGTTTCACCGTTCCTTTTGAATAATTATTTAATGTTTTATTTCAGATACATTGAAGCCAATTCTAAGTACAAATGTACTACTGAAGCACTCGTCGGTTTGTTAGGAACGGAAGCTTCCGCATGCTCACCAATACTCTATAGTTCTATTCGACTGCTTCTGGACCATTTAGCATAAATATAGTGAAAGCAACCTTTATCAAGCTATTTGCTTCTTAAATAGATTTGTTATCCGGTTGAAGCTACTGGTTCCTCTGGTTAGACGCTCCAGAGGAAACGTCATAAACCTACCAGAAGAATTGTAATTGTAATCGTTTGCAGAAAGTTTGCTCTATGCCTTCAGCACTTCTGGTACTTATTCAGAACTGCCAAAAAATTTGGGAAATAATCATGGAATTGAAAATTATTTGATTGTTAAATTATTTGGATGATAATTCATAAAAATTAGAAATTTTGATCACACTACCTTTCGTACTTTGTTGGAAATATGGTCGAGATTCGCTGGTTCGGATTGCAATACATATGCCACTTTTTAGTTGGGCTTCTGTTGATTGGGCCAAGGTCCAATTGATAGGCAATCATATGAGAAATTTCATTGCGAACACTTAAAATGGAAACTTGGGGGATAGGCTTTACAAGGTTGTGGTTCAAACAACGAGTTAAGATTGTAACAATTAAAAAATAATAATAAAATAAGTCAGTCATGAGAAATGGAGAAATAATATTCCATCTACTGAACACCCGCTTACAGTACAGACCATACAGAGACAAGAATTTTCCCCCTTTGGTTTAATTTGAATTCAGTTGAACAAAGACGCGTAGATCAAATAATCGGCCTTGATAACGATTAACAACTAAATTCTCTGTCAATTGAGAAAAGTACATATTCTTTAATAAAATTAGTTTTGCCAGAAGGTGTTCTCCACATTAGCTGCTAGTAACCAGTGATACTTCTTGCGTCATATTGGAGTATCCAGAAACAGAATTTGAAACATCAGAAAGCTGCTGGAAGCATGCTTCACTCCAAAGACCATCATGGAGGTTTCCCAAAGCTGTGACTTTCGAAGCAACATGTTATCTGAAATAAATATCATATTAATTGAAATTGATTTGAAACTAAATTCGAATGGTAGGTAAGGGTGAAATCAGCAGTGATTCAAATCGTTCGGGGCTGTCAGTTTGAATATGAATCTGAAACATTCATTTTCCCAGCAGCTGTTCTAGATTCATTTTTTATACCAGTCAAATGTCAAAAAAATAAAACTGGTATAACGCTCCGTTCTATTTTCTGCAGATTTGAACCACGATTGAATCACGAGATTCAAATATTTTCCAATTGTTTTGGTGTATGAATGCGTCATTTTATCTACGGATCAATCCCCTTTGCAATTACGGCGCCTTTCTTGTCGCCAACATGATGGTTTCATTTAATTGAAAATTTGAAAAACATGAATAGAACACTGCTGGGGAAACCAGCGAGTTTGTTCTATTTGGCTCCAGATTCAAACTAGAATAGTGGTCGAAAATTTGGAATGAAACTGAATCACTCCTGATTTCACTCTTAGAGAGTTTAAATTGTAGTGATGTCCTTGTTGATAGAAAATAACAAACTGTGGGATGTCAATAGTGACGAAGAAAATCAAAGCTTGCTCAGACTAAAATTCCAGTTCAGTGTCGGGAAGCAGTTAATGTCAAACTTTTTATTGCATCCGCCATTATGGCGAACGTGGAAAGCTGGATAATAGTAGTAAGCTCGTTATGCAGAATATTAAGCGAATCCATATTGGAATTATTTTTTAAATAATGATTCTTTTTAAAATTTTCTTAACTGCGTCAAATATAATGCCTCCACGGTAGCGGTAACTTAGATTAAAGAGGCCTTACATTAAGCTTTAGAAAATATCTGAACAAAAAACGACTAGGGGGATTGACGGCTTTGGCAGGTTTTGTTCTATTATTGTCATTTTTTTTTGACGGTTTGGAAATCAAGCCTTGTAAACCTTGTGAATGCTTAATCGCCGCTGCTTCCACACTACTCCACGACGACAGGACACCAGCGTAGCAGCTTACCTAACATATTGCAGCTTAATGGCTTTTCATCATCATATCTGTCCATTTTTCTGTATAGGACAACCTCATAGTCATACATAATGTCGGACAAAAACCCGTTGTAAATGATTCTCGATAACGATCCAACGATGGGATCATCCTGAAAATAGACGACCGACCCATTAACGACTGAAATTTATTTCAGTCGCTCCACTAGAGCGAGCCTTTTGACAAATTGTAGTTCTGCTGCACCAGATGGCAAGCTACAGGTATCAGCATCGTGTTTCGTACATAAAACTAGCGAAAACATTCAGTTTTACTACTAAAGCAAGCATTTTAAAATGATGTAGCTAGCATGCCAATTATGGCCACCCCGGCCCTATAATACGCAAGGTCGAGTTTGTTTATATACGTATTATGGTCCCCCATTTGATTTACATGTTCCATTCCCACATGTTCCTTGTACCTATTATGGACACCCCCTTCTGTGCTAGTAATGAATTCTTTAGCATATTAAGGTGATTATAGAATGAAGCCCGTGGTGAATTTCAAATTCACCACACGTTTATCTACATAAATTTCCAAAAGCCCAAATCTGGCGTAATAGTTTTCGTACAGTGCCGAAACTCAAATTATGATTGTTCAGCATAACTAAGCAAACGATCTACCATTATTCCAGCCCCATACGCGTTATGGTTCTTTCATCTCGTGCTCTTGAAACAAATATTTGAAAATCACGTGGTTTACAAAATGGCCGATTCCTGGCTTCATTCTATAATCACCTTAACATTTACAAATTTGTTTATATACCGTCGTCGGGGGTGACAATGGGTCAAATGGGGGTGAGAATGGGTCACTGTTTCAAGTACTCAGAATGCTTGTAGAATGTATTGAATGTATCTGAGGGCAAGAAGACTAAAATATAAGAGACCTTTTTGAACGATTTTGTTTTCCGACCTCCAGACTGCCCATTCTCACCCCCAGACCCATTGTCACCCCGATGGCGGTAACTAAATTCCGGTTTCCCTGTCCATAACAAATATATGGAACTGCTGTTCTGTTAAATGAAACAATTCCACCCAACGGAAGTTTGCAAAAAATAGTCGATTCCAGCGCTTAATTTGGGGATTTGTTCAGGCGATCCATTACTAGCACCCACTCCTAGACTTTTGGAATTAATTTCAGAGGCAGTCAAAATTTGTACATGTAAAAAAATCGGGTCATTACTATATCTTGCACATATTTATATATGGAATGATGCTATAACAATTACATATTTTACATACTAATTAAAATAACATTTATTTAAACTTAAATTGTGAAATAAAATCCATCAGAAGCCAAAAATAGTGAAAATATTAATTTATCATTTATTTAGTTTACATCTAAACAGATAACACTGAATCAACAATTTGATGCCACAATACACGATTTGAGGCCGCATCTTTCCATCCTCGGAGTCATTTTGTACCTGGTCAGCCCACCTCGCTCGCTGCGCTCCACGCCGTCGAAAGCGACCACAAATAACATCGAACCAAATAAATTGACTGAATCTGTTGAAAATCGTACCCCGGCTGTTACAGTGTAACACCCGGCTCTTCGCATGACACCTTCTAGCGCAATATTGAACAACAGGCTCGAAACTCCATCACATTGTCTTAGTCCCTGGGGCGATTTGAACGAACTAGAGTGTTCGCCCAAAATCTTCACACAGTTTTGCTCACCATCCACCGTTACTTTGATCAGTCTGGTAAGCTTTCCAGGGAAGCTGTTCTCGTTCATAATTTTTCATAGCTCTACGCGGTCTATACTGTCGTATGCCGCCTTAAAATCAATGAACAGATGGTGCGTTGGGACCTGGTATTCACGGCATTTTTGAAGGATTTGCCGTACAGTAAAGATCTGGTCCGTTGTCGAGCGGCCGTCAACGAAGCCGGCTTGATAACATCCCACGAACTCATTCACTAATGGTGACAGACGACGGAAGATGATCTGGGATATCACTTTGTAGGCGGCATTAAGGATGGTGATCGCTCGAAAGTTCTCACACTCTAGTTTGTCGCCTTTCTTGTAGATGGGGCATATAACCCCTTCCTTCCACTCCTCCGGTAGCTGTTCGGTTTCCCAGATTCTGACTATCAGTATGTGCAGGAAAGTGGCCAGCTTTTCCGGGCCCATCTTGATGAGCTCAGCTCCGATACCATCCTTACCAGCTGCTTTATTGGTCTTTAGCTGTTGAATGGCATCCTTAACTTCCCTCAAGGTGGGGGCTGGTTGGCTTCCATCGTCTGCTGAACTGACGTAGTCATCTCCTCCGCTGCCTTGACTTTCACTGCCTGTACTCTCAGCGCCATTCAGATGTTCCTCGTAGTGCTGCTTCCACCTTTCGATCACCACACGTTCGTCCGTCAAGATGCTCCCATCCTTATCCCGGCACATTTCGGCTCGCGGCACGAAGCCTTTGCGGGATGCGTTGAGCTTCTGGTAGAACTTGCGTGTATCTTGAGAACGGCACAGCTGTTCCATCTCCTCGCACTCCGCTTCTTCCAGGCGGCGTTTCTTCTCCTGAAAAGGCGGGTCTGCTGTCTCCGCTTCCGTCTATAACGTTCCACGTTCTGCCGGGTACCTTGCTGCAGCGCGACCGCCCGCGCTGCGTCCTTCTCCTCCAGAATCTGTCTGCACTCTTCGTCGAACCAATCGTTCCGTCGACTTCGACCCATATACCCGACGTTGTTCTCCGCTGCGTCGTTAATGGCTGCTTTGACTGTATTCCAGCAGTTCTCAAGAGGGGCCCCATCGAGCTCACCCTCTTCCGGCAACGCTGCCTCGAGATGCTGCGCGTATGCAGTGGCGACATCAGGCTGCTTCAGTCGCTCTAGGTCGTACCGCGGCGGTCGTCGGTACCGAACATTGTTGATGACGGATAGTCTTGGGCGCAGTTTAACCATCACCAGATAGTGATCAGAGTCGATGTTAGCGCCACGATATGTCCTGACGATGTCCTGGTCGATTTGTGATTCTGTCTGCAGTGGTGATCTCCAGGTGTACCGATACGGGAGGCTGTGTTGGAAGTAGGTGCTACGAATGGCCATATTCTTGGAGGCGGCGAAATCAATTAGTCGTAGGCCGTTTTCGTTCGTCAGCCGGTGAGCGCTGAACTTTCCAATAGTCGGTCTAAACTCCTCCTCTTGGCCAACCTGAGCGTTCACATCGCCTATGATGATTTTGACGTCGTGGCTTGGGCAGCTGTCGTACTCACGTTCCAGCTGCGCGTAGAATGCGTCCTTATCATCATCAGTGCTTCCGGAGTGTGGGCTATGGACGTTGATTATGCTGAAGTTGAAGAACCGGCCTTTGATCCTCAACCTGCACATTCTTTCATTGATCGGCCACCACCCGATCACGCGCCTTTGCATATCGCCCATCACTATGAAAGCTGTTCCCAGCTCGTGTGTGTTGCCGCAGCTCTGGTAGATGGTATGATTACCTCTAAACGTTCGCACCATTGATCCCTTCCAACAAACCTCCTGCAGCGCTACGATGCCGAATCCACGGTCCTTGAGCACATCGGCGAGTATGCGTGTGCTCCCGATGAAGTTGAGAGATTTGCAGTTCCACGAACCGAGTTTCCAATCGCTAGTCCCTTTTCGTCGCAGTGGTCTTCGCCGATGGTTCCGGTCCGTACTCTCTTGTTGATTGTTCGTTGCTTATGATTTTTTAAAGGCTGGCTTGCAGGGCCTGACACCAAACCCCCTAAATTTCCGGAGGACCATTCCTCCTTATTTCCGGTGGACCATGGTGCACAGTTTCACTTAGAGTCCCTCGCTGGCACTCGGACGATGATCAGCCGCCCCTAACATGGAGAACAGACGCTGTTGTGAGCCGATCCTTACATGGAGACAGACGCTCAATAAGATTTGCACCTCCGAAGAGGAGCAAACCCCCCCCTTCCCTGTCAGCATACGACCATAGTTCCCACCGGGGTTGGTTACCCGATCTTCCCTAAGGTTGCTCGTATCCCGGCCAGCACCGCGGGGAGGTAGGGATAGGAGTTGCTGGGTAAGAGGCTAAGGACCGCGAGATGGGGTCTATTTTATTCCTTCAGGTACGCGAAGTACCAATGGTACGCTTTACCCAGCATTTGCCGTGCTTCATATAGACTGCATATAGACGTCGGCTTCATATAGACTGCAGAACTCACAGTAGTTCCACAACAGCTTGAACAGGTTCGAGGGCTTGAATTATTTCACCGTGCCTTGGCATCAGCCACTAATTCAAATTCTTTTCCGAATTCAGAACGAACATAATTTTGCAGAGAATCGTTTTTCACAGGTGATCTACGGAAAAGAACTACTACGGCTCGTACCGTTTTCACAATTTCATACATTGCGGGAAAATTCTGGACGATATCAACAATGTTCATGGAAGAAAAAGTTAGATTTTTTATACTGACAGCAAAAATTTAAATACCGAAAATTTCGGTTTTTTCCGTCTCTAATACCGGTATTTTCGGTACCCATAATTGGCCGGTAATACCGGTTTCGGTACTACCGGTTAGATCACCCTAATCTCGACCTTAACAAAAACATGAAGTTCTTAGTGCCTTATATCTGACTTGCATTTAATCGAATCAAGTACGACACACTGAAGACGGTCCCACTGTCGAATCCGGAACACGTATACGCATAGTCACTATCAATTATAGACACTATACACTCCATAGACGAGCCGAGGCGAAGGTAAGAGTAGCCAAATAAACTGTCAGTTAGTGTAGCCAAACGAGCATGTGGTAACGAGCGCAATTTAAGCCACGGACGTCATATTCGCGTGGTACACTGTGAAAAAACAGAAAAACACAGTAAATCGAAATGACTCAACTGTGTCTCCGCTCGTCCAAGGAATCCACAGCGTCTACACTATCAGGTTGTGGTACAAAATGCGAGAAAAAGATGGACACAAATGTAGGAATTTTAGGATGAAACAAACTCAACGCGTATCAACCGGTATAACTTTCTTCAACAAACAAAATAAACACTCCTCCACCGCACCGGAAAACGCGTCACACCGTAGAAAGTATTATTCGTTTCACAATAATACTTTTTACTAGTACGAACGAAAAGTGATAAGAAATGTTCACCGCACTAATGCCTGACCGGGAAGGAAGGAAAACGGTTCAAACTCCGGCTCCCGTGGCTAGATCAGGTCGGTTTCCACTGGTCAACTTTCGTACGGATCGCGAGAGAACGTCACGCAATGCGAAAATCAACCGAAAAAAACGCCGTATATCCTACAATCCAAAAATTACCCGTAACGCTGGGTAGATACCTCTTCGTGGTGTGTTACGGGGTAAGTTCTACCATGGTAACATTGCCAGCTACAG
Organism: Armigeres subalbatus; assembly: GCF_024139115.2. NCBI lineage: Eukaryota > Metazoa > Arthropoda > Insecta > Diptera > Culicidae > Armigeres > Armigeres subalbatus. The sequence goes on from NC_085140.1 coordinate 68,586,265, forward strand.
GCACATCCTGACCCAACGAATACCTTCCCAATATCCAACTCCGTGGTACTTATTCCTTCTCTCCCTAGTGACCAGGCTTTCCAAATGTACCGCATCATTACAGCCCACCAATGATTGTCGCCTTTGTTTAACCATGACAGCCGTGCTATCGGTTCATATGCGACAGTCGCATACACGCAATCATACGAGAGGTAACGTTGCTCTCGGGTGACGTTGTAAGACAGTTTCATTCATTTGCTTTCAGGTCGTTCGTTATTCCCGACAGCAGCGTCTGTTCGTTCGGCACATTTTTCGTGCGTTTAACATGCGTTTCGTTTGCTGCTACGGATGTTGACTACTGCAGTAAAGAGGTAACTGTTGCCTCGCTGACTGCTTTTCGTTCATTGCGAATCCATCCGTGGCCGATGCAGTAGTGCTGATATGTATGGATAATTCCCAGTTATAAGGTACTAGGTACTCCATCGCACCGTACTGCGGTTGCGTAGACCGACAGATGTGAGTCATTTGTTCGCGGGTTAAATAATTTAAAAAATGAAGATGTTTATATTAATACAGAAAAAAGTAATTAGCATCTTCGAACGTAATTAGTTCGTAATTCGATTCCGAAACAGAGTATCAATTAAGTATTCGTTAAATATTGCCTTGCACTTGAATCACTTCCATGCTTTTAGTTTCCTGAGGAGTGTCTTAAAATTGTTTATGGGAAGTATGGCTATGAAAATATTAACACTAAAGAGTTCGAATTAATTGATCAATTCACCTAACGAACATGTATTGAATATTTTAACATATTATTTCAGTACCTACTTAGAGTAAATAATTATTTTAAGGTTAATACGTATATACAAAATTGAGTTTGCATTTCCTTTGTAGCCGTAAAGCTAACGACAGGTTTATCCGATACGCTAGAATGTTCTATTGCCCGACTGAACTTGGGATGCTAATATATTTCAAAAGACGAAATGTTAAACAATTTAAGGTCTTCATAACATTTAATTAGAGATCGGTTAACACTAGGATACATCCGCTAAAAAAACTAATACGGATACATTCGTGTAGAAAAAAGTGTAACTAAATTTTCATTATCTCCGTGATTTTTTAATCGAATCTCTCAGTTTTCCATCGATCTTTTAGTCATCGCTTCTGGTTTCTTGACATTACAAAATATTATGTATTAAAGTTAATTTTTTCGCCTGAGCTGTAAGATAAAAGAAACGAATTAAAAAAACAGATTATCCCACCTATTGGTGTTGATGCCTTTCTCGTTCATTATAATATGTAACGAGAAAAGATCATTAGGGTGGTCTAAACAGCACAAAAATCAATTAATGGCTTAGAGCTGAAAGTGTATATACGGTACGTTGTTCCGGACACATGTTTGTGATTGTAATATAAACTTCTAAAAAAAAATATAATTTCCAATTTTTTCTCTATAAACTTTTAAAATTCATTCCAGCGGCAGTCAAAACTTGGACATGTCAGAAATCGTGTCATTACTGTTTCTTGTACATATTTGTTTGTAAATTGTTTGTAATAACGTTGCAACATATTGAAAATAACATTTTATTAAGTTGAATTGTGCAAAAAATAATCAATCAAAAGCCTGAATGTGTTGATAATTAAAAAAAGAAGTAAAATAATGAAAAATTTAAGTTAATATATAATTTCCAAAATCTGCTTAAAATCCACAGTACTTTCAAAATATTGAGAGTGCATATAAAACTATTTTGAGTGCCTATTCAGTTGGATAGTTGATTATTTATGGCATGTTACGAGCATTAATCTGAATATACTTTCATTACATTTTAGAAACCCAAGTATGACCTATGCAATCAGCATCAAACAAGTCACTGTTGGAATGATATTTCAAGGTATTAAGCTTTTAATAACTGTAATTCAACAAGAGTAATGGATAATACTATTTGAAAAATTGAGGATTATTTACGCATTTCTTGAGTAAAAAACTAAATTTTGTCCATAACTTTGGAGCCCATAGTTCGATCTGGCCAATTTTCAATAGGAATGAGCGAAACTTGTTGTGAGCAAATCGGTGAACGATAAGGGCCAAAAAAATGAGTAATATTTTGTTAGGTGATTTTTCTGTAAATAAAATGTATTTTGGCCATAACTTCCGAGGTCATAGTGCGAACTGGCCAATTTTAAATAGGAAACAATGGGACAGGATTCTGTGTTGAATGCATTTTGTTGCGAGCTGTTAGAGATAAGTGACAAAAAATGAGTTTTTTCTGTAACAAATTGGCCATAACTTCGGATCCATAGTGCAATTTGAATCGATTGGTATATAGCACTATGGGTCTCCGGGCGTTTTATAAAAAGTTTGCTTTTGGAGCGAACATATAGTCTTTACGTATAATTTGTATACGAGAGAGGCAAAAATCCAGTTTTGTGGATATACTCATATGGCATTTCCGCAAATGATTTCTATTCATCTGACATACATATTGATGATCCGATTTTATCAAATCACGATTTTATCAAGTTTTCTACCCGATATTTTCACCTCCCAATTTCTTCAGATTTTCATACTTGAGAAAAACTGCAAACCACTCAATGATCATTTGCGGCTGATTATGAATGTGGTTTTGGAGACCTGGAAGACTAACAAAAGAGCGTACCGTTCATACATTTTACAGTGTTAACTTTAAATTTGTGAAATGAGTTCAAAAAGTGAAAATAAAAACATTCCAATATTTCATTCTTTCTATTTGGGGTTGTCCATGAATCGCGTAGACCAAATTTTCACATTTTCAAATCCCCCTCCCCCCTACTAGACTTGCGTAGACTTTTTTTGACTTTTAAACAAATCGGAATCGAATTGTCAACCTAATTAACCACGTCTTTTCTTCAGGGTGGCCAACGAACCGGGAAAAACGGGAAATTGGAGTCATTGGGAAAAAGCGGGAAAACCGGCAATGTGAACAAGTACCGGGAAAATAATGTTTCGTCAAGTTACATTCAAAACGTTTCATAGTTTTTAATGAAGTTGATTTCAGGAAAAAAAACTCTTTTATGTTTATTACTCAGACGCATTTTAACTGAATTATTTGGTTTTAGTACATAGTGTGTATGAGGTACAAAAATTAAATATATTTTTTTTCTCAAATTCAGTTTGTGTTGTCACTAGATTTTTTTTTAGGTTTTGATGGTGAAACATATACTCTATTTTATTTTTCAACTTGTTACGGAAGGAAACGTTCAAACTTTTGAATAATATTGATTCGAATGGATAGAAAACTAAAAAAAAATAAAACAAAATTCTAGAAACACAAAAATTATTGATTAATAATCTACGCATCGGATTGCTAGATTTAGATTCAATTTCGAAAACAAAATAATGATTTTGATCGGAAACAAAGACTTAGGTCTTCGGGTTAAATTTGTTCAAATTAGTTGCTTTATATTTTTTTTTTGATTTTTAGAAAAGCAATACCATTTACTACGATTCGGTTATACACTGCTTAACTTATTTCATTCCTAAATTCTGTTCAAAACATCGATTTAAGTGGATTTAATTTGATTTACAGTATCAAAAATAATTGTGTCTTTCTTCACATAATTTTGCGATAATTTGAAAAACTTCAGCTAGTCAGGAAGGTATTCTTAAATAGTCTGCTGAGTAAGATCAAACCAAGAGCTAAACATAAACAATATTTTGGCTATACTATAAGATACTCTACGTTTCACTGTTTTCTGTGAATATTTTTTTTTTTTTGGTTTTTATTAAAGTGATTTTTTATATAACAATAAGTTCATCACTAAAATTTTCTGTGAACATTATGCTCTAGAAAGGAAGAATCACACTAGAAAGTCATGCAATGTCTATTGCCTGTGACATATGAACTTACGAAAGTTTTGCAATTAAGAAAAGATTTGCAATTAAGAGAAGACCATTGTAATTACGTGCTAATGTAGTACTACCATATTGAGCAAATGCTGGTTGACACTAATTACATGGCCATGAAGCACTCAACTTCAGTGTGCCTGATGATCAAAGCATTTCGCATATAACGTTGTTGCTAATTTATTGTATCTAATTCAAAGGTTCGCCCTATAATTGACTGTACAAACTGTACTGCCGTAATCTGGAAAAGTGACGTAACAGCCATTTTACAACATGTATGTTTTTCATTTTCTGTTAAAGAGCTCGATGAGTAGTACTCGTTAACACCATTTTTGGAAAATGGCGTATACGTCACTTTTTCAGATTACGGCAGTGTAGAAGTAGAATACGAAACTACTATAAAATGTGTGGCCTAAACTAATGGAATATCCAACATATTCGTACCTTCAAATAATTGGAGGAATTTATTGTTACCACCTTGAAAAAACCGCAAGTCTTTCGGTTCCCCAAAACTACCAATATTGTAATGGAATCTTGAAATATTGTATTAAAAAACATGTGTTCGGCTCCATAATGCTTCACGGCAAATTAGCCTTCCAAATTAAAGATGAATAAAAAAAAATGATGCTTACAAATTGCTGTGGAAATTCGATTGGAATGTGAATGTCTTATTAGCTACGAAAATCTATCATTTTTCGTGAAGCGCTCGTTTTTCAAACTTGAGAAGTGTACCCTGCATCCGTATCGAAAACTAAAAAGTATTGACCTCCGGTTTTGTCACAAATAAAAATACCAAGTTACAGTTCATAAACTCTTACCCTGATTTCTTTTCAAGTAAAATAAAAACCCTGAAAATTTGACGAAATTTATCGGGAAAAGCGAAAAAACCAGGAATTTAAAAAGCGAATTTCAGTGGCCACCCTGTTAAACAAGTTGCACAGAAAACACTTCCAGAAAATCCACAAAAATCCTATGTAAAGAACTCTACAAGAAATTGCTATGGAAAAGCCACAGAAAATTTATTTCCGGGTCGATTTTTTGGTAATTCCTTTAGAAATTCTACGAGAAAGATCTTATCAAATTCTTTAAGAAATCTTATGGAAAATCAAATGAGACTTTTCAAAAAAAAAATAGTAATATTAAACCATTCAAAAACGTCCTTCCTCCACCAATGACACAATTCCGAAAAACTCTAAAGGGAGAGAAGGGAAATCAAATTAGAAAACCATTTCTATCTAGAATCAATATTACATAATCGTGAACTGTTTTAAAATAATTAAAAATTTATCATTTATAAAAGGTGAAAAATGAGTTTGCGTAGTAATTCAATAGGTATTAAGTAGCATTTCAAATTTGTCTTTCACTTTTATATGTGACTCAGAAGCACAACATTAAATACTTTTTATCGGACAAAGCATGAACATATAGGGGGAGATCGCCCAGCGCACGCCGGACACCTCCTAATACCGGGACACTTCTTAAAACAATACTTGCCGAAATCCCTTCAGAACAAAAGAAAGCTATTACAAAGTCCTTTGCCTTTATGGAATATCTGATCCACATGTTATAAACAAGCAGGTTTGAATCAAAAATATTAAAATTGATTGGACGCATTATGATTATGTGGAGATGGTAAAAATGAACCATATTTTAATTAACTTTGCTGGATATATCGTTAAATTGTAATGTAAAATCAATTTCGGAATCCAGCCGCTGTACCCCACATCCGGACAGTTAGAATTTTAACACTCGAGCACGCGCGTATTTTGTACAACACTATTTAACAAGAAAACATCGCTCGTGATACACAGCTTGAGCGAGCCTGTATGAGCGTTCCAGAACCGCGTGCGTGCTGAACGGGTTATGTGAGCAAATAGCCATTTTTACAGCTGTTTTGTGAAATCAATTTAATTGTTTCTCTTGGTATCAGAAAACCACAGAAATAAGCAGAAAAGAAAATTGAGGATGGTTAAGAGTAGGATGTACCAAATTTAGCTGGAGCGTCAAATCAGCTCTATTAACACACATTAGATAGGCACCCCATGACAGCCGCGAGCAAACTGTTTTATTGACAGTTCATACGAAAAAAACGAAGAATCTCTTCGAGTAATGCCGGCTGTCTTCATGACGACGAATGAGCGTCAAAGCACAAAAGACGACATTTACAATGAACAGCCCATCCGACTCACTACATCCACGGCGCTACAATGTCGAACTAGCTGCTGTGATGCCGAAAGTTTGGAAACAGCGACCATCGTGCATTCGTGCATGCCGTCGCTACGACACTTCGGGTTGAATGAGAAGTAAGCAGCATGGAGCGACTGATAGCATGCAATGCGACAGTTAGTGCTCTTCCAAACTGACTGCAGCGGGAAGGCTGTACATTTGGGAAGCCTGCTAGTGACGGTACAGATAAGCGTGGCCAGGAATAGTTATTCTAATGCTTTTGTCATTTTTGTCATAGATTGAAATTAAGGACTACACCCACCTTGATTTCTGATAGCAATCTGGACAGAGATTTCAAAGGAAACATGAGTATCACTAGTTTCCAGTCCACGAAATAATTTATAGTAATTTATTTATTTTCCATATTTCATTATACTTATTTTTCATATTTCACTCTATTTATTTTTCATATTTTTACATTTTAATTTTTTATGTTTCCATATTTTTATAATTTTATATTTTTTACATTGTATATTTTTTTAGTTACGTATTTTATACCTTCCTAATCTTGCACTTTTATGTATATTATTTTTGTGTATTTAATTTTTTATATTATTATGTTTTATATTATCATATTTTCATATTTCTTCAAAATTAACATAACACCTTCTTATTTGATATTTAATGTTTTAATATTTTAAAACTTTTATATTTTGTATTTTTGTATTGTCATATTTTTATAATTTTATGTTATTACACTTTCATATTATAATATTTTTATGTGTTCCATATTCTTATATTTTTCCTATTTTTATACTTTTATATGCTCACATTATGATGCTTTTATATTTTTATATTTTCATGCTTCAAATTTATTATTCTTGTATATGATCATATTTTTATACTTTTGTATTTTTAAATTTCAAATTCCATATTTTAATCTTTTTTATTTTCATATATTTCATATATTTTGTATTTTCATATATAATTTGCATATTTACATATTTCTATATTTTCATATCTTCATTTTTCAATTTCTTTTTTCAATTTTATTCTCTTATTACATTATATTTTTATGTTTCTTATTTTCATATTTTTCATATTTTCATGCTTTTATATATTTTTATTATTGTATTATGTACCTTCATATTTTCATGATTTAACATTTTCATAGTACACTACAAAACATCCCAGGCATGAAAGCTTCACAACCTGCCATGTAACCTTTATGCAGACGACGTCCTGGCACATGACCTGCTATCTGATACTCATAACATTCTAAATAATAATTAAATTCATTACAATTTCCAGCTTTTTCTACAAGAGATGTACATCCCGAGTAAACCTCGGCTCCTAGTTGATGTTATATTCTAAAAATATATATAAAATTTGATATAATTTCTTATTATTATGTTATTCATTTCACTACATATTTATATACAACTACCAAAATAAGAACTTAAAAAGAACGCGGTGCGTATGGTACGGTATGTCCACGCATCCTTCAACCCCTGTAGATTCGTGATATGTATCATGTTGAAGTGACTACTTGAACACGATACATCTCGTAGAATCATCTCTGCGGCAAACACAACGCAGTGGGCCTGGCCGCTTTGAAGTTTATGTCATACCACTGGTATGCTGTGAGCCTCAATATTGACAAGAAAAATTATTGGGCGTCATCTAACTCAATGATTTTCCAGGATGCTTTCTTTGTACTGGCTGCGTTTGTGTTCGATTAGATTAGATTAGGTATATCCTACAATCCAAAAATGATTAGAGTGCTGGAATGGGGCATTTTGTTCACTTACAGAAAGAAACAGCACAAAAACCGCCAAGTGGTCCGAACGAAGAAAAATTCACGGGAGCAAATATCTCAACGTCAATACTCGCGCGCGGCACACTGCGAACCTGGTTCGACACTCGAAAGTTTTTTTTTTCACACTACTAATTTAAAACTCCTGTCACCCACGCCCATTGGTTACCCCACTTCAAAAATAGATCAAATCAGGATCTACGGAAATAAGGCTGGACAGAATATCTTCTACAGAGCCCAGACATCCAAAGAGCGCACTAACTGTAATATTCATAAATGGTACCTCATTGACCGTAAATGCAATCGCAATCGCAACCGTAAATGCAAAGTTGACCTGTTGTACGAATCAAAGTTTATAAATGAATAGCACAAGATGAATGAATAAAACAATGACAGAGTAGGGTAAGACACCCATAAATCATCCCGACCCCAGGCCTGGCCCATCCACCCCAAAATCCCAATCTCTTGAAAAACTTACAATCCCATCCGAATGACTGTCGTCAATGCAGCCTACCACAAAAACTCTTTTGCGCTTGACACTTCCCGTGATAAAGAACTCCGTAGGTTTCGCCTGTAACGTCCCAGTCGAAATCCAACCGTTGGCCGCAAATCTTTCCGAATCCGTCCGCTTCCTCGATCAGATATCCCCGATATCCCACTTTTGTATAAACTGCACCTTCTCATATTCGATCACTAGGGCTTTGCACCTATTGATTTGATTAAAAACGGTACAAAAAAAGATCAAAACTATCGCGGAATCATGAATGAGTAGTAAAAGTAGATATTGTAGATTTACTAATTTAGCATTGATGCGCTGAATGTATCTGTTACTTCTCAGTAGTCTTTGCCATTTCACTCCTCCTTTGGCTGCATGGATCAACGTATAAACTTTTTCTCTCATCATTCTATTAGGTTATGCAAAGATGAAACATACTGTACGTAGAGAGATATTGAAGGACATAAAGGATGTGACTAAATGTGTTATAAAAGACAATTAAAATAAGTTTACTACTTTATAGTTATAACACAGTAAATGGCTGATAGGAAATGAACACATGACCACCGGTGGACGGAAAGACAAGAGACAGAATTGCATTTAATTGAGACCTTAGCCACCATCGTACATGAGAATACTTACTTGATACTTGATGGGCTACAGCTCTTCGATGAACCTACGCCGAATGGAGTATCCTTCTCCACTGGACTCGATCCTGGGCCAATCGCTTCCAGTCGCCCTGAACATTGAGCGCCCTCAGGTCCTCTTCAACTGCAAAAAGCCATCGTGTACGCGGCCTTCCACGAAGCCTGCGGCCTCTTCCGGGTTCTCTACTAAATATTATCTTCGCTTGTCGTTCTTCCGGCATACGAACAACGTGACCAGCCCACCGTAGTCTGCCGTGTTGTATAAGCAATAATATCCAGCCCTTTATACACCTGGTACAATTCGTGATTCATGCGACGCCGCCAGATACCGTTCTCCTGTTTACCGCCGAGTATTGTCCGCAGCACCTTACGCTCAAACACTCCGAGAGCTCTCCGATTAGCCTCCTTTAACGTCCATGTCTCATGGCCGTATAAAGCCACCGGAAGAATCAGAGTAGTATACAGCGCGAGTTTTGTTTTCGTTTGCAGACTACGGGACTTAAGCTGGTTACGAAGTCCGTAATAAGCCCTATTTGCAGCTGCAATACGCCTTTTCACCTCGCGGGTAACATCATTATCGCACGTCACTAATGTTCCAAGATACACAAATTCTTCTACCACTTCAAATTTTTCACCATCCAGCACTATTTCGCTACCACCACCACTAATGAACCCACGTTGATTGCCAGCGACCATGTACTTCGTTTTGCTGGTATTGATCGTGAGTCCAATCCTCGCTGTCTCCCCTCTTAAAAGGCGCAAAGCCTCTTCCACGGCGCGGCGATCAATTCCGATAATATCTATATCGTCCGCAAATCCCAGGAGCATATGCGATTTTGTGATAATGGTACCGCTTCTTTGCACACCAGCTCTCCTAATCGCTCCCTCGAGCGCTATATTGAACAGTAGGTTCGAGAGTGCATCACCCTGCTTTAATCCATCTAAGGTAACAAATGACGTCGATATTTCATCCGCAACCCTTACACTTGATTTCGATCCGTCCAACGTTATACGAATCAGCCGTATCAGTTTCGCCGGAAAACCATGTTCAAGCATAATTTGCCATGATTCATTCCGTTTCACTGAATCGTACGCCGCCTTGAAATCAATAAACAGATGATGTGTCTGCAAGTTGTACTCCCGGAATTTATCAAGGATTTGTCTCAGGGTAAACATTTGATCCGTCGTTGATCGGCCCTCACGAAAACCTGCTTGGTATTCGCCGACGAAGGACTCTTCAAGCGGTCTCAATCTGTTGAACAGAATACGGGACATAATTTTGTACGCCGAATTAAGGAGGGTTATTCCTCGGTAATTGGCGCACTCCAGTCTGTGCCCTTTCTTAAAGAGAGGGCAAATGAGGCCGTCCAACCAGCTAGCAGGCATTTCCTCGTCTTGAGTACATGAGAATAGACCATATGAAAGTTTCATTAACATTCCTCAGCCCATCATTAAAAGGAAGCTCACGAAATGTTTTTGAAACATTACTTACTGAATCTAGTTCGGAGATAATGCCGATGCTATGGAGTGCCGTCATATGTCCACAAAGATAGTATTCGGCGTTTTCTTGGAACAAGCTTCAAAATATGTAGTTGCTAAAATTGCAGGTTGAACATTTTTGATGGTTTTTTGGTAAATGGTTCTGAACAGTGGCCCATTTTGGCCGATATATACGTGCTAGTTAGCTCCTGAAGAATATTATAAAGCAATAGTCCTCCTGGACTGCTCAAGTTCTCATTCGACAATCTTAAGTTAACAGCAGCAGATATCCATTATATTTACAAGGACGAAAATGGCGGACAATTTTATGTGAAGCTGATCGATGAACCAACATTCTGCGCTATTATTGCGGGTGCTGACGAACGTTACAGTTTTCGATATGATGATGGCTCCGCTCCGCAACTTAAGTGGCAGTTGATCAAGCGTGCCGTATTTTTCGAAGATCGTAAATACAATATGTATTGTAGGACAATACGGTAACATTTTTACTGGTATGCGTGGGGTCCACATGGAGATTCCATCTCATCTCTATGTTGGACATTTCCGAACTCGCATATTTTATGACGGTTAAAAAATAAGTGTTTCTACTGCAAAGCTGAGGGTCATGAAAAATCAAACTGTCCGAAGCTAGTTGCTGCTGTTCACGGGGCTGGTCAAGTCGATCAAATGGAAGACGAGACCAGCGAGCGGGACAGGAAACTACGGAAACGACCAATTACCAGTTCATCCGAAGGCTCAGATAGCAATGGGGTAATAGTCAGCAACGAAACCGAGTCGAACAATGGAACACAACCAGAGGTGGTTAGAGATACTGGTAAGAAGGGGGAGACCTAAACAAAACAAAAAATAACTCAATTGTCTGAGCTAAAATTCCCTTGTTTTCAAGAAAAGCAGCATCCACAAACATCAACGCCATTAATAGCACACTGAAAAAACTTGTTGAGAAACTTCGTGTGGGATACTTACTTGATACTTGATGGCCTACAGCTCTTCGATGAACCTACACCGAATGGAGTATCCTTCTCCACTGGACTCGATCCTGGGCCAATCGCTTCCAGTCGCCCTGAACATTGAGCGCCCTCATGTTCTCTTCAACTGCAAAAAGCCATCCCCAAGCAACCAAAAGTTCAGATTTTACTTAAATTTGTTCTTAACCGAACCAATTGGTTCACATTCAGTTCCAAGCACCTTAACGGAACTTTTGCGCTCCCACCATGCAAAAAAATTACTTAAAATGCGAGCTGATTAAGCCAAAATATTCCCTCTTAACCGAACTTTTGGTGGCTTGGGTCGTATACGCCGCCTTCCACAAAGCCTGCAGCCTCTTCCGGTTTCTCTACTAAATATTATCTTCGCTTGACGTTCTTCTGGCATACGAACAACGTGTCCATCCCACCGTAGTCTGCCGTGTTGTATAAGCTTAATAATATCCAGCCCATTATACACCTGGTACAACTCGCGATTCATGTGACGCCACCAGATACCGTTCTCCTGTTTACCGCCGAGTATTGTCCGCAGCACCTTATGCTCAAACACTCCGAAAGCTCTCCGATCAGCCTCCTTCAACGTCCATGTTTCATGGCCGTATAAAGCCACCGGTAGAATCAGAGTAGTATACAGCACGAATTTTGTCTTCGTTTGCAGACTACGGGACTTAAGCTGGTTACGAAGTCCGTAATGAGTCCTATTTGTAGCTGCAATACGCCTTTTCACCTCGCGGGTAACATAATTATCGCACGTCACTAATGTTCCAAGATACACAAATTCTTCTACCACTTCAAATTATTCACCATCCAGCACCTTTTCGCTACCACCACCACTAATGAACCCACGTTGATTGCCAGCGACCATGTACTTCGTTTTACTGGTATTGATCGTGAGTCCAATCCTCGCTGTCTCCCTCTTAAAAGGCACAAAAGCCTCTTCCACGGCATGACGATCAATCCAGATAATATCGATATCGTTCGCAAATCCCAGGAGCATATGCGATCTTGTGATAATGGTACTGCTTCTTTGCACACCAGCTCTCCTAATCGCTCCCTCGAGCGCTATATTGAACAGTAGATTCGTGAGTGCATCACTCTGCTTTAATCCATCTAAGATTACAAATGACGTCGATATTTCATCCGCAGCCCTTACACTTGGTTTCGATCCATCCAACGTTATACGAATCGGCCGTATCAATTTCGCCGGAAAACCATGTTCAAGCATAATTTGCCATAATTTATTCCGTTTCACTGAATCGTACGCCGCCTTGAAATCAATAAACAGATGATGTGTCTGCAAGTTGTACTCCCGGAATTTATCAAGGATTTATCTCAAGGTAAACATTTGATCCGTCGTTGATCGGCCCTCACGAAAACCTGCTTGGTATTCGCCGACGAAGGGCTCTTCAAGCGGTCTCAATCTGTTGAACAGAATACGGGACATAATTCAATGCCATGTTTGAGAAGTTCAGCCGGGAGTTGGTCCTTCCCCGCAGCCTTATTGTTTTTCAGCACTTTAACAACTTTTTTAACCTCATCTAGTGTAGGTGACTCCACAGCTTGTCAATCGCCGCTAATATTTATTCTGTTCACCGATGCACCGCCACTTCCTCTATTCAACAAAGTCTCGAAGTGTTGCTTCCACCTGGCAGCCACTTCGGTTTTATCTGTCAGCAAATTCCCTTGTTGGTCGTTGCATACGACGGGAGATGTTGCTGTATTTCTCCGCACGCCGTTGACAGACTCATAAAACCTCCGCATATCGTTCTGCTCCATTTTTCCCTGCGCCTCACTAATAAATTCTCGCTTAACTTTTCAAAAGGACCTAAGTAACATTTTTTTCATGAATCAATTTGAATAGCGCAATCAACATAAAAACATAAAAGCTTTCGATTGCAGTACTCAAATTAATTCATGATAAAAATGTTACTTAGGTCCTTTTGAAAAGTTAAGCGAGAACGGTTCTTCGTACTCTTTTTTCTTCCTGCGGTGGGTTCGTTTTCGACTGCTCTTGCTTCCTTGTACCGATCTCTATTCGATCGGGTAGCCGACACCAACGGCTTCTGCCAACGTTCTTCTCGTCTATCAATCTCTGACACTCCACATCGAACCAACCCGTCCTGGGTCGCCTTTGTGCAGTGTCTACCACTTCTCGTGCTGTTGTGCTCACCGCTCCATGGATCGACTCCCATTCTCGTCGTCGGATCTCCCTTCGTGTGGGCAGTGCACGTTGATGATGCTATAGTTGAAGAAACGGCCTTTTATTTATTTTTTTCTTCTTTATTAAAGAGGCTTTCAGCTCTTGGCTGGTTCACCTCTGAAAAAACGGCCTTTTATCTTCAGCTTGCACATCCTTGCGTTGATTGGCTGTCACCCAATCACGCGTTGGCGCATCTTTCCCAGCACTATGAAGCCGGTTCCCAGCTCGTTGGTGGTGCCACAGCTTTGGTAGAAGGTAGCCGCTTGATGCCCGCTTTTCCACACTTTCTGTCCTGTTCAGCAGATTTCCTGCAGCGCTGCGACATCGAAGTTGCGGGGATGTAATTCATCGTAGATTATCCTGTCGCAACCTGCGAAGCCTAGCGACTTGCAGTTCCATGTTCCAAGCTTCCAATCATGATCCTTTATTCGTCGCCTAGGTCGTTGCCGATTGTATCGAGTCGTATTATCTTCTATGTCGTTCGTAATGGTTGTTTTTAAGGTGGTTATACAACAAAGCCACAAATCGGCCATCTTGGAAACCACGTGCTTTTTCTAGTGATTTTTCAAGAGCACGAATTGAGAGAACCACAATGCCCATGGGGATAAAAACATCCGTAGATCATTTACTTACTTATGCTGAACAATCGACTTGAATTTCAGCATTGTACGAAAATTATTACGCTAGATTTGAACTTTTGATAATAGGAGTAGAAAACCGTGTGGTGAATTTAAAATTCACCACTTGGCTTGATTGTATAATCACCTTAAGGTGATTATACAATCAAGCCATGTGGTGAATTTCAAATTCACCACACGGTTTTCTACTCCTATTATCAAAAGTTCAAACCTAGCGTAATAATTTTCGTACAATGCTGAAATTGAAGTCGATTGTTAAGCATGAGTAAGCTAACGATTTACGGATGTTTCATCCCCATGGGCATTGTGGTTCTCTCAATTCGTGCTCTGGAAAAATCACTAGAAAAAGCACGTGGTTTCCAAGATGCCCGATTTGTGGCTTTGTTGTATAACCACCTTAAAGGCGGCTTATTGGGCCTGCGCAAACCTCCTGTCTCGTCGGAGAGCCGTCGTGTCAGGGCTGTTTAGCGTCCCACCTAACACCAGGACTTGGGCGATTTAAACATTTAAATAAAAGTATGTCTTATTGATCTCCATAAGGTCAAAGAGGGTGGGGAGGGTGCGTTTAATGTATACTTGTTTAAATTTACTGTATTCATTAAGACCACTAAATGTCAGATGAATCTATACAATAAACATAAACATAAATATTCTTTCATGAAAACAAATTCCGTTTTCAAGGTTTAAAATTAAGCCAAATGTTAGTTTTGCTACATGGTCATCAACGTCGCAGCTCAAAATTATGCCAAATGACCGTTTTTACCTAGTGACCTTATGCCAAAATGACTAAATGTTTGGGTTATACCTGCTTGCATGTACTATAGAAGCATGCATGGCGGAAAACAATCTGGGAACTTTACATTCGGGGAATTGTCTTATAATCGCTTATTTTTGTTTCATAACTTTCGATTACATGAATTGCACGAATTTGTAAATTGTAATTCATATAAATATCTTGATCTTATTCGAGGAAATCTAAAAAATAGTAAATTCGACAATATTCGTGATTGGAAGCACCGTGCGGAATTTTCCTGATCTGCTGGTATTGGCGATTTGGCGTTGCAAGAAAAAGAAGAAGTAGAATGTCTTGCATTCAAAAATTAGCACGGGAAAGGATAGGAAGAATATTTTAAAAGACTTCTCAAAAATTCTATGAGTAAATTATTTAAAAACGGTTATCAGCACGGGGTTGGAAATGTTAAATACTGTGAATAAAACGAAACATCAAAAATAAAATTTTGAAATCTAAATTATACATTATACATTAATTGAATGACTTCTTGAATTTTTGAGAATGTTCTTGTTCTTCCTATCCTTTTCCGTGCTAATTTTTCGAATGCGCGACATTCTGCTTCTTCTTTTTCCTGCAACGCCAAATCGCCAATTGAACACCACCCGTCTTTCATATTATATTATTATAATGGAAATGATATCCCATTTACTTGAATATATTCAATAGTTCGATGAAATCGTTATTGAAATGAATTTGACGCTATTTTGAAATGCAGGTGTTTGGACTTATAAAGCAAATAATATATATAAAATAATAGTAATATAATAATAATAGTATAGTATATTATACTTTGCAGACTTCAAACATTCCCATCGTGCAATTCTGTCTACGCAATTTCCCTTCCTATTTGCAACATTTTTTCTAATCAGCTTAATTAGAAGCACAATATCCTGCGATGTAATAAAGTAGACTAATTTAGACGATAGTCGACTCAGTCAACTGCAATCGGCAAAAGCTTTGGGTGCCACCCAACGCATCCCCAATACGCCCCATCAAAGATGTATCGCCTCGCCACTACTGATTGCATTTGACGACCAACCGTGAGAGAGGCGCCACACGAGAGCAAGAGGGAGAGAAGGAGCGAAAACGAGATAAATCTCCAACAGCCTGAAAGCTTCGATGTGTCTAGGACTGCCAGCCAGCAGCGCCAACAGCGCTGCGGACTGCTGGCTGGCGGGAGGTGGTCTCACGTTGAGGTCCAATCTCCCCTCTGGATGAAGATGTACAAGAGATTTTCCTTGACAGACTAGTCTCCATCGATTCGCCGTTATGGAAAGATGTAGCCAAGTGGCACCCGCGAGACGAAGACCGTTCGGTTAGTAGTGGTACTGCCATCCTGATGCAATTTTTTCTCCTCAAATCCTGGTGTTTGGTGCAGTGCTATTTATTTCCTTACTTCCATGATTGATGCTTTTGTAGGAATAAATTTGAGAAAATTAATAAAGTACCAAGTTGGCAGGATGGACCAGATGATTTTCATCCGTCTGGTTCGAATTTGTGAAGGATAATTGTTTCGTCGCTTTGTGATCGGCCAACGCAAGAATGTTCTTCATCTGAGTGCAATTTTCGTTTAGAGAAGTTTAGTGGCCCACGGGAAGCTATTTTGAAAATTATTTTGAGTTTTTTCTATCGGTCGGGATTATCATTGAAGTTCAAAATACATCGCAAAGGTCTTTAGTGCAAATCTGAATTTTCAGCTGTATCGATTTATTGTATGTTTTTTTTCCTTTTACTGTTCGTTAGTTTGACATCTGTGAGGTGGATACACATTCGTGACGGTGCGTTTGTACAGAAGAAAGAAGATACAGTGTTGAGAGAAGATGAGAAAATTACAATGAGAGTGGCAACTTCAATGCTCCCCAGCATCCCCATCATCTCCAAGCACTTTGTTCCATCTTCATTTTAATTCTGATGTTGGTAAGCGTTGGCTGCTCCCCAATTGAGCTGAACTACGATGTAAATGCAACTGTCAATTTGAGGCTCCACTCACGCATAACACCATGGAGAAAGAGAAGAGCGAAGGAAGAGTGGCGAGGAAAATGATTCGTGGAGAGAACGCTTTTGAGCTTTTCGCTCCCAGGAAAAGCTTCCGATAAACTGCAACACGGAACAATTGAGAGGGCGCCGTCAAAAAGGAAAAGCGTGTAAGAAAATGCAAAGAGAGCAGAAGAGGTTCAAAGACGAAGCATAGCGTACGATGGCAAGCATGCCTTAATATAGGACGTGATAGTGTGCAACTTAGTCTGGGTTGCTGGCTGTATTGCGCTTTTGATGCGTGGAGTTCACTCGAAGGGGTCGCCACCACCACCCCCCAAAACGTACATCACTCGGAAAACCCAAGCTGTTTGGCAGTGTCAGACCAAACGGATCGTATCAGTGTGTGAGTGTCATAGTGTCCAGGAGTAGCGGCATGCGAGCAGAGGGAAATAATATATCAGCGAAGTGATCACAGGTAACACAATAAGGAATTTTCATGTCCTGTACCTACGGCAACTGTGTAATGAAAGAGCAGTCAAGTGGCCCCACCTTGATGGGGGGGCATGTCTGTCAGTACAGAAAAGAGGCTTGATTTTTACCCTCGATAGAGAGATGATAACCCTTGTACCTGGATGGTATGACGATGGCTTTCAAGGAAAAAGGCTTTTTGTTTAGCTTCTGCCATGCGGCTTGCACTTACCTGGAAAGAATACTGCTATCTAATCTATATTACAATAATAATTTGGGACAATAAATTTAAAAAAATATTCGTTGGGTATAAATTTTGACCTGAGAAGACATTTTACAAAATGTTTTCCACGCCAAATATCGATTATTTTGCACATGACGGTACAGCAGGTATTTCCGGCTTACCTTTGCGCTTCGACACACCCCTCTAAAATATTTCAACAAGTTCTCGAGTGAGCACCAAGGACTGCGGTGAAGTTTTGATTTTTGGTAAAGTAATATCGCTATCAGCTGGGTATAGGTAGTAGTCATTGCCTAACATTATTTTTCTAATTTTCCTTTATACTAATCCATTGATGAAAATCCATTGATGTACAGTTTTCAAACCTTCCTTAGCCGTGTGGTAAATTACGCTGACACAAATCAAGACCATGCTGGAGGTGGTTGGGTTTGATTTCCTGTCTCGGAAATTTACGGGTTGGAAATTTTCTCGACTTCCCGGCATTAATGTATCATCGTGCTAGCCTCAAGATCAACGAATGCAAAAATTGCAACTCGGCATAGAAACCTCACAGTTAAATACTGTGGAAGTGCTGAATAAACACCAAACTATAAGCCGGCAATGTCCCAGTGGGGGATGTAATGTCAATAAGAAGAAGAAGATTCAAGCTTCAGAAACAGAAATCATCAAATTCAATATCTTTTATCCTCAAGGATCTCAACAGAAATCTGCTCAAAAAGAACCCGAGTAACAATTCTGGTTTTACAAAATCTAGAGTCTAAATTTGTATTGACGATGCTTTTATGTTGCATTTGTAGTTCTAGACTTCATAAATCGACTGATTACTGCCGTTTGTTGGTTGATTGGGAAAATTCTGAGATGATATGGTCACAAATTAGGAACCTGCTAATTCTGCTAAGTGAAAGCTTGGCCAGAAAAATGGGTAATTTTCCGGTTGCGCTTGGTGCGATTCGGCAGAACCCCAGCCATATAATCATAAAAGCATATAGAGACGCATGGTACTTTCGTGCGATAACTCATCTTGTAACTAAACTTTTTATGCAAATTTCATCACATCCGTTTTATTAAATAAATAAACAAGTGTGCAAGCATTTGTATGGAACTTGTATTATGGAAAACCTAGACCTAATTGCATGTTGGGAAGTACATGTTCATGGTTATCATGTCGAATATTGTAATCAAGAAATCCTTTAAATCATGATTTCAAATAGCACGCGTCTTATAAGCGATTTTCACAATTCTTCCACGGTTGTCTTATTTACCTGATCTAGATTCCTGTAGTTTGCTAGTTTGTTATGTTTCTAGGGATCCTCATTTTGTAATAGATGCTTTCATTAAAAACGTAGAAAATTTCGATTTACCAAAATCCATATGCACAGCTTAAATTTCTGGAGTTTACACGATGTGGAAATATTTGAACTCAGATTTTTGTGTTCGATAGCATCTAATTTTACTTTCAACTTTTTCTGGTACGCAATATTGTACGCAAGCTCCTTAGTAATGACAACCTGTAAGTTACGAAAAAGTGAGTCAAATTGAACGGAGCCTTTTTTGTCACATCATATATGCTGTAACATTTGTATACTATGTGAGTAAAATTTAGCAATTCGGAAGAACTTCATAACGGATCCATCCGGATCCATAACGGAACACCAGCTTGTTCCTGCGAGCCCCTGAAGCCCTTGCATGTTATGTGCAATCCAAATTAGATTGATGCAGATGTTCTAGGCTCTCCAAATTGTCCTGGATTTCAGATCTTTAGGTCAACAATATCCATTCGGAATCAACCCAGCATGCCCCTTCAAGTCCCTTGAGTCCTAGCGTATTATGTGCAGTTCAAATTATTTCAATGCAGATGTTCTAGACTCTCCTAATTGTTCTGGACTTTAGATCAATTAGGGTACAGGTCAAATCCACCTGGCATCAAACCAAAACCAACCCAAAATTTCCAACCTTAAACATTTCGTAGATCGGACCGGGAATCGAATCCAGCCACCTTCAGCATGGTCTTGCTTTATAGCCGCGCAACTATCCGCACGGCTCAGGAAGTCCCCTTTATTGAATTTTGGGTTTTCATCAAGGTTTTCAAATTTGTTTTGTATTTGACAAAAAATCTTTTATTTTTGTCAATCTTTTACGAATAACATACTTGAAAAGACATTTTATTCTACAAATTTCATCGCGTAGCTGACTTTTAGTTGCTTTGTGGTAGCAGACGTAAGAAAAGAAAATTCTTTATGCAGCAACAGAAACATTAGATCAGTATGTACCGATTTTAAGATTATGACTTTATAATTTAACGCACGAGGATTGTTGATCACTATAACTTGTAGTGTCAAGAAAAACGACTACATGTTTCATATGTGTTTTTGAAACTATTGAAATTGTGTAAATCTGCTCTCCAAACTATTTACCGTGTTTTCATGTCAACGTTTTTTTGGTGTTGATCATTCAGCAATTTATCAGTTTAATGTTCCCCCAATCCCAACTTATATCAAAGATTGAGAACATTCCAGGTACGGAGAAGTAGGGATGGGAAAAATCAAATTTTTAAAAAATCGAGGGTGATCAAAACTCACCTGCGATCTTACTTTTAAATTATCAAGTGATAAAAACTCGCCAGCGATTAAGAATCGTTTGAAAATTTTGAACTCTTTTTCCTTACTACCATGAAATCGCTGGCGACAACTCGCCTACTGTTTTCACGTGAAAAGTTTTCACATGAAAATTGCAATCATTATCGCCTGATAATGATTCAGCACAACACTGCGGAGAACCCAGGATAGGTTGTGACAATAGAATTACAACTGCCTTGTTGTTTCTTCAGTCGGTTCCTTCGTCGAGTTGGTGGCCAGTGCTTCCAAATATATTTTTTATCAATTCCGCCAAAAAATATATGAAAAAAAATCATGTTTTCTCGTTTATTTCTTCCATTCTTCGTAAAAAAATCCTTCGTACCATCAGAAAAAAAAATTTACATGGGATAAGATGAGTTTTACAGTGAAATGGGTAAAAAGTTGGCTAAAATTAAAGCATTTTAAAGCATTTCGAATGTTTTAAATTGGTATAGCCATTGAAAATCATGCATACATCATTTGCAGTCAAGCATAAATTCATTTCGCACAAAAAATTAAAAAAAAAACAAAATTTTGAATTTTGTCATAAATTTTAAATTAATTACCCAGCAACAAGGTAACAACAAGCTGCCCTTTTGAAAATGTGATACCGCCGATCGAAGTAATCGATTGTCATTTTCACCCAATCAGCAACTGGAACGATTTTATGACTAATTGGCACATCCTATCCTAGCGGAGAACCAAATGATAACATTATTTTTACCTGAAACGCCCCTTCAAACAAGCTTAGATTTTAGAAAAAATACATATATTCTATTATCATAACCCGGAGCAATAAACTCGATTATGTATTATGGCTGATCAATGGGCCACATGTAGTATATTTTCTGAAGCCGCAGAAAAGGATTTTGAGGATCACTGACCTAGAGCATCTGCATCAAACTAATTTGGGATGCACATAAGCTGGGTAGAAGTTATGAACTTCTGAATCGGTAAATGAAGTTCTGAATCGGTAAATTTTACTCATATTCGAAATAAAAATAGATCTATCAAAAAGCTATCGATCTATCAAAAAATAAGGATGCCTAGAAACATAACAAACTAGCAAACTACAGGAATCTATATGAGGTAAATAAGACAACCGTGACAGAATTGTGAAAATCGCTTAGAAGACGTCTGCTGTTTAAAATCAGGATTCTAAGGATTTCTCGCTTAACTTTTCAAAAGGTCCTAAGTAACACTTTTTTCATGATTTAATTTGAATATTGCAATCAACAGATTAACATGAAATATGTTGATTGCAATATTCAAATTAAATCATGAAAAAAATGTTACTTAGGACCTTTTGAAAAGCTAAGCGAGATTTCTTGCAATATTCTCCATGTTAACCAAGAACATGTACTTCCCAACATGTAATTAGGTTCAGTTGTCTCTTAACATAAGTTCCATAAAAATGCTTGCAAACTTGTAGGGGAAGAGGCCCCAAAACGCCTCCTCCCCACGAGGCAAAACGCCTTTTGTGGTTTCCCTCATATTTACCGTCATTATGATGGCCGTAAAAAACTAGATCTAAAATTATGTAGGTTAGGCGAAAAAAGTTTCAAAGTAGTGTATGGGAGGGTCGAACAAAACGAACGGCGAGACAAAACGCCCTAGTGGCACTAACCTACAATGTACTTGCGTCTCCACGCACTATCCTGTACCAGAATGCTGATTCGCCGACGCGTGGTGCTCTGTTCCCTAGGAGCTGTCATCTAAAGGCTCCCCCAGGCCTACGCGATTTCATCGCCGCGACGACGACAACTAGTCGCCGCGATTCTATCGTTGGGTCGCTGCAAGCAATTTGGTATTTACGCTTCCATATTACCGAGGACAGAATCGCTGTCGCCAAGCGATAGAATCGCGTCGCAACTGTCGCATCGCGTGTGTTTGGGGGAACCTTAAAAGGCGTCTTGCCTCATGAGTTTTCCGGCAACAAAATATCACTATTTTGTTGAAATGTGAATATTATCAATATGATTGAGATTTTTGTCAATTTTTGAATGGCATCAACTAGGTATCTTGTTTAACTGTTGCATAATGTAAAAATACCCATGAATAGCGTTACAAATAAGACAATAAAGCAGTGTTTGCTTAGCTAGGGCATATTGCCCCCCTTCCCCTATTTAATATTTATTTAATAAAACGAATGTGATGAAATTTGCATTCAAAGTTTAGTCACAAGACGAGTTATCGCACAAAAGTATCATGCGTCTCCATATGCTTTTATGCTTATATGCTCCTGAACAGTTTTCAATATCCCTATCTATCGTTCCTCCTCGGAGGCCCTTTTTTGCCGGAAAAAAACGTAGATTTTGGAGGTCGTAGAGTAGATTTTAGTAGATTTAGAGGTCGTAGATTTTAGAGGTCGAGTAGATTTTAGAGGTCGAAAGCAACATATACAACACATGAGCATCGCGAACAAAAACTTTCTTTTTCTGATTTTGTCGAACCTTATTATGCTCGGATTTTTTTCGCAATGTGCGTATATTTACACCCACACGTGTTCATTTTACTCGTTACTCACTTCTTTTTTATTTGAATGTATTTTAGATGAATGTTTTAAAATGATTCGATCTTTGTGCGGGCACTGAAGCTGTTTCGATCCTTTATTGATAATCAGACAAAACAATTTGGGTCAATTTTTTTACTTCGCCTGACCGACAGTTAATGTTTCGAAAAAAAACCGCTGATGAAATTCAAGTTTTCCAATTTCACACGCAGTGTTGGCTATCGGTTTCATTGAGAGGGCTCGCCGCCATTGAACAGACCAATTATATTTTTACTTCATCAGGGGGAGATTAATTATTATGCGATATACATTTTCCACATATTTCGGTTTGTTTTCACTTTTCTATGAATCGCCGACTTCAACATCGATAGGGTAAATCACTACTTGGGCATATGGACCCGGTTCCCGGCTCACTGCTCATAAAACTTATGATCTATACTGTGTGGAAGCCGTAAGATTATGATTGATAATTATAAAAATGTCTCCTACTTATCTCGCACAATACTCAATATTTTTCAACAATTTGTTTTACTCCTAATTGGTCTAATTATAAAAAATAAAAATGTAGATTTTAAACTTTCGCTCTTCGTTACAACACCACTGAGCCGGAGTGATTCTTTCCACTTTTACAAAACGGTATCATCGAATAAACACCTACCTGAAAATCGTCACAGTGCTGGATACTACCATTGCTTGAAGCTGTTAATCACCACACCATAATTCTAATCGAACGCACTTCAATTCTACCTATTTGTTAGTTCCACTAGAACTTATTTAAACATATTAGAATAAATTTTAAAATGCATCCTCAAACCGAACAAAAAATCACCTCGGCCCAAGAAAACACAGCCGCACAGTGCTGCCAAAAGGCCAGGGGCCTTTTTTTAATATGAAAATAATCCTTCATCGTTAATAGGAAAACTGTCTAATACGTTGACGCTGTCATATTATTTATTATTATCTCGATTTCAAAAAGTGAAATAAATATTTATTTAAGTGTTTCGGATGAATTTTGATATCTTCTTAAACAAATAAAAATTATTATGAATAATACCATCTGGCATCACGTTGTCGTGGAAGGCGCATATTTTTGTTTACATCGCATTTCCTACCGTCCCGGAGAGAGAATGAGAGTAAGATGCTGAGAGAATGAGTAAAATATTGCGTATGCCGATGAGATTTTGGGTATGCCGGAAAAGCCATTCGATGAGACTGAAATGAGTGCTGCACCTTGTTAATTTAAATCAAATAAAAGCTTTTTCAATCGATGTTTAGCAAGAATAGGTATTTTTCCAACAAAGGTGAACCCCATTGCAGTATTACACGGCCCACAAAATTCAAGAAAAGTTGCTCCTTGTCATAAATATCAATTAAATAATGCAGTCGTACGCATGTTAGGCCGGGAATGGGGTAAGAAACCCTATCAGTGTAGCAACAATGGATGCTTTCGAACGATTCAATCGAAAAGAGATTTTGTTACAATTTTTATTATTTCAACTACTAATGGTACATGTACTATAACAACTGCTGTTATAAAAAAAACTGCTGTACAGAATAACAAGTTCTGATATTAATCTGTTACTATCTACTGGTCGAGTATGCAGGTTCACGCCATTCAAATTATTGGACAGTTCACTTGTTTGAATGATTGAACTCAATTCAACGCATTGTAATGCAAAAGACGCGCCAATTCTAGAATCGCGACAAAGTGCAGTCGTTCACATCCCGTTCGCAAATCGATTGCAACGATGTAAAACGTACGGCTCGAACTACGGTTCAATTAATAACTATCATATGCTGGTCTAAACAAAAGTAACTCCCAAAACCTTCCATTAGGTTCTATACTAATACTTTGTATGCTAAGTATTTTTAAGGTCTGGATCGCGGATCAATAAGGTCCAGCCAAAATAAATCAGTTCAGTTTTGGTCTTTGGACCCAGTTCGGACCAAGTGCTAACCCGATCTTCAAATGTGATAAGTGATCACACCATCCTTTCTGCATCGTGGCGTAACGAAGATCTACTTTTCATGGTGACAACGAAAGTCCACAATACTACAACATACTGTGCATGATTTGTTCTATGCAGAGATTTTTCTCTGCGCGTTACCGTTTTGACTCAAATTCCTAACATGCCTCATATTCCGAACATTGGCGTTTTAGTGCCCTAAAACTTAAGTTTTTCGTCGGTTTTCCGTGCTGAGGATCAAGATTACAAACGAATTTAAGATCCTATGGAAAGAATTACGAAAATTAAGCTGAAAACATCATTACGTTACCGACAGGTACCCACGGATTCAAAATGATCATAACATTGTCATTTTTGCCTTTCTCGTACACTAAGTATACGTAAAGGCTATATGTTCACTCCAAAAACAAACTTTTTATAGAAGGCTCGGAGACCCATAGTGTTATATACCAATCGACTCAGCTCGACGAATTGAGGTGATGTCTGTGTGTGTGTGCGTGTGTGTGTGTGTGTATGTGCGCACCAAAAGAGCAAAAAGTCTCGCTCACTTTTTTTGTACTTACCCTTGACCGATTTCTTCGCAACAGGTTGCATTTGACGCAGAATTCTGCCCCATTGTTTCCTATTGAAAATTGGCCGGTTCGGACTATGGGCTTGGGAGTTATGGCCAAAATACTTTTTCTCATAAAAAAGCGCGTAAAAAAGTCTCGCTCACTTTTTTTGTACTTACCCTTGACCGATTTCTTCGCAACAGGTTGCATTTGACGCAGTATTCTGCCCCATTGTTTCCTATTGAAAATTGGCTGGATCGGACTATGGGCTTGGGAGTTATGGCCAAAATACTTTTTCTCATAAAAAAGCGCGTAAAAAAGTCTCGCTCACTTTTTTTTGTACTTACCCTTGACCGATTTCTTCGCAACAGGTTGCATTTGACGCAGTATTCTGCCCCATTGTTTCCTATCGAAAATTGGCCGGATCGGACTATGGGCTTGGGAGTTATGGTCAAAATACTTTTTCTCATATAAAAGCGCCTAAAAAGTCTCGCTCACTTTTTTTGTACTTACCGTTGACCGATTTCTTCGCAACAGGTTGCATTTGACGCAGTATTCTGCCCCATTGTTTCCTATTGAAAATTGGCCGGATCGGACTATGGGCTTGGGAGTTATGGCCAAAATACTTTTTCTCATAAAAAAGCGCGTAAAAAAGTCTCGCTCACTTTTTTTGTACTTACCGTTGACCGATTTCTTCGCAACAGGTTGCATTTGACGCAGTATTCTGCCCCATTGTTTCCTATTGAAAATTGGCTGGATCTGACTATGGGCTTGGGAGTTATGGCCAAAATACTTTTTCTCATAAAAAAGCGCGTAAAAAAGTCTCGCTCACTTTTTTTGTACTTACCGTTGACCGATTTCTTCGCAACAGGTTGCATTTGACGCAGTATTCTGCCCCATTGTTTTCTATTGAAAATTGGTCGGATCGGACTATGGGCTTGGGAGTTATGGCCAAAATACTTTTTCTCATAAAAAAGCGCGTAAAAAACTCCCGCTCACTTTTTTTGTACTTACCCTTGACCGATTTCTTTGCAACAGGTTGCTTTTAACGCAGTATTCTGCCTCATTGTTTCTTATTGAAAATTGGCCGGATCGGACAATGGGCTTGGAAGTTATGGCCAAAATACTTTTTCTCATAAAAAAAGCGCGTAAAAAAGTCTCGCTCACTTTTTTTGTACTTACCACTTTTGTACAACAGGTTGCATTTGACGCAGTATTCTGCCCCATTGTTTTCTATTGAAAATTGGTCGGATCGGACTATGGGCTTGGGAGTTATGGCCAAAATACTTTTTCTCATAAAAAAGCGCGTAAAAAAGTCTCGCTCACTTTTTTTTTGTACTTACCCTTGACCGATTTCTTTGCAACAGGTTGCATTCGACGCAGTATTCTGCCTCATTGTTTCTTATTGAAAATTGGCCGGATCGGACAATGGGCTTGGAAGTTATGGCCAAAATACTTTTTCTCATAAAAAAGCGCGTAAAAAAGTCTCGCTCACTTTTTTTGTACTTACCGTTGACCGATTTCTTCGCAACAGGTTGCATTTGACGCAGTATTCTGCCCCATTGTTTCCTATTGAAAATTGGCCGGATCGGACTATGGGCTTGGGAGTTATGGCCAAAATACTTTTTCTCATAAAAAAGCGCGTAAAAAAGTCTCGCTCACTTTTTTGCCTTTCTCGTATACAAAGTATACGTAAAGGCTATATGTTCGCTTCAAAAACGAACTTTTTATAGGAGTCCCGGAGACCCATAGTGTTATATACCGATCGACTCAGCTCGACGAATTGAAGTGATGTCTGTGTGTATGTGTGTGTGTATGTGTGTATGTGTGTGTGTGTGTATGTGTGTGTGTATGTGTGTGTGTATGTGTGTGCGCAAAATAATCTCACTCATTTTTCAGGCACTTATCATTAACCGATTTGCTCGCAACAAGTTGCATTCGACGCGGAATCTTGTCCCATTGTTTCGTATTGAAAATTGGCCAAAATATATTTTTTTACAACAAAAATTCTCACTCACTTTTTAGACACTTACTCTTAGCTGATTTACTCGCAACAAGTTTCATTCAACGCAGAATCATGTCCCATTGTTTCGTATTGAAAATTGGACAGATCGGACTATGGGTTTCGAAGTTATGGCCAAAATCCACTTTTTCACATGAGAAACACGTACAAAATTCTCACTCATTTTTTAGGCACTTATGCTTAACCGATTTGCTCGCAACAAGTTGCATTCGACGCAAAATCTTGTCCCATTGTCTCGTATTAAAAATTGGTCGAATCGGACTATGGGCTTCGGGGTTATGGCCAAAATATATTTTTTTTACAACAAAAAATCTCACTCACTTTTTAGACACTTACTCTTAGCTGATTTACTCGCAACAAGTTTCATTCGACGTAGAATCTTGTCTCATTGTTTCGTATTGAAAATTGGCCCAATCGGACTATGGGATTCGGAATTATGGCCAAAATATATTTATGTATAAGAAAAATTCTCACTCACGTTTTAGGCACTTACTCTTAGCTGATTTACTCGCAACAAGTTTCATTCGACGTAGAATCTTGCCCAATTGTTTCGTATTGAAAATTGGCCCAATCGGACTATGGGTTTCGAAGTTATGGCTAAAATTATGTTTTTTACGTAAGACACACGTACAAAATTCTCACTCATTTATCAGGCACTTATCTTTAACGGATTTTCTCGCAACAAGTTGCATTCGACGCGGAATCTTGTCCCATTGTTTCGTATTTAAAATTGGCGGAATCGGACTATGGAGTTATGGCCATTTTAGCCACATATGTATCCTCAGCCGATTTGCTCGCAAGAAGTTGCATTCGATGCAGAATCCGGTCCCATTGTTTCCTTGCCGGATCGGACTAGAGGCCTGAATAAGAGAAACGCGGATAGGTATGTGCCGCCAATCGAACCGTCAAAAAACAGCAGCCAATCGAGCAGGAGACCTGTCAAGCAGCCAAAATGTTGGCTCAAATACTGAAAACGGCAAAATTCGATTTTGTGCCATTTTTCAATAAACAAAATTGAATGTATTTTACATTAGTTTTCAATAATATATGCAAGTTATAAATAGATTATGAAATGAAATTCCATTGTTAATTGGATTCTATTGTTATGTGACGTGGACACATTTATCTACATAAATCATTTCTTCCTTTTCATGTGTTGTCCTTTGATGAAGAAGATTGAATACAGTGTTGGCAGAGTCAAATTTTCTATCCGCGTTTCTCTTATTCAGGCCTCTAGATCGGACTATAGGCTCAGAAGTTATGGTCAAAATACTTTTTTTTTCACCAAAAGTGCGTAGAAATTACTCACTCGAAAGAAACGAGAAAGGCACCATCACCGCTAGGTGGATTAATCTGGGTTTTTTTTACCAATTTTGTCGATTTTAGGTGCTACGGATTCAGGAACTTACCCGCTATTCGATACACGTTATATAGAACCGACTCGGATTACCTGGTTACCGGAAGTCCCAAAATTTGTGTTAATTGAAGATATATAAGAAAATTATTTTGAGCTTTTTAGTGGAATGTTTTCACCTGTCATAAGACGAGTTTATACAATCCCATTGAATTCCACCACTTAATTGTATCTTGACAGATACGTATTTCGACCTCAACAGTAAGGCCGTCTTCAGTGTCACGTACTTGAGTTGAGTCAAGTGGAATTCGATGGGATTGTATAAACTAGTCTTATGACAGGTGAAGATATATACTGCCCATGATCGCATATTTGTAACACTCGCATTTTTATTAATTTCGTAAAAAGCCTAGGAATCGTTCAGAAAACTCAATTTGCTGCAGCTAATCCCGCAACAATAAAATATGCTTTACTATCTTGCTTATCTGTAGTAAGCTGGAAATGATTGAGTTTTTGGTGAGGATTGACAAACGATTTACAAAATCAACCAAAATGCAGATGTTACAAATATGCGATCATGGGCAGTATAGTCAACCAAATAAAGATTTCTTGCGTCATGACTAATAAACTTCGTTGGAAATCAAAAGAATTTAACTTAACTGCGTTACAGGCCCAACTTATGATTTGATCCCGGACTGCTCATCCTGGAACAGGTTCCCGTGGGGCATAAAGTGGCCATGACCTTATTCTGAAGAAACCCTGGCAATATGGGTATCAAAGTTCATGAAATTGTTTTGTAAGCATGATCTGATGAGTAATTGAACCATAGAATGGTTTGACAACGGACTGGTAATCCTGGAACAGGTTACCGTGGGGCCTAAAGTGGCCACAAACTCATTACAGTCAAACCTCCATGGAAGCAAATTATGCCATACACATTTTTTTTTTGGGTTGCTGTGATGGTTCCTTCAAACAGCTTTCCAAAAGTTTTCTATTCCACATCTCGATATTTCCATGAGTCGATGGTCCCTTCAATATCGACTCATGGAGGTTTTACTGTATGAAGAAACCCTGGCAATATGGGTATCAAAATTCATGAAATTGTTTCGGAAGCATGATCTGATGAGTAATTAGGACATTCGATGGTTTGACAACGAACCGGTCATCCTTAAACAAGTTTCCGTGGGGCCCAATGGGGACGCTCATTAAGAAGAAACCCTGGCAACCTTCAATTTCTCCAGTGCCTTTACATGACCAATGGAACCTGATTTTCAACAATTCTGTTAGTATGTCCACAGTAAAACAATTGAAAGCTTTTTTATGTCGATCAATTGCATAACTATGTGTCTTGTGTGGTGAGCACAAAGGATACACTATGATAAGAGAGTTGAGCACATTTCTCACTCGGAAGCATCTTAGATAGAGAATCGAACTTGGCATCTGCGGATTGGTAATCCTACGCTTATGCTCACAAGGATAACTTCGGAAACATGTTTCCACAAGTAGTAGGGCAATCGTATGTTTTCCCACAAGAACGAAACCGTGGAACCTTAATTTTCTAGATTCGCTATTCTGTAACCACTAGTGTTCTTTAGCTCAATGCGGGCTCGTCCTTATTCGATATTGAAGATATAGAGTAAGAGAGGTAACATCTTTATGCTCGACTATTTTTAATCACTTACTGGTTTACCGTTTCGATGGCAAACCTTCTTGAAGGCCTATCAGCTTATAAATTCATGCTTCCAGAATAATTTCAGAAATGTTGATACTTATCCAGTTTTCCCGAGCGATAACGATCCCCAGCTTGACTCTGGATAGTTTCTGGACTCTGGACGTTTCTCTGAAGGTCAACCGCACCCACTGTTCTGAGCTTTCTAAAGAATGTAGTAAATAAGAAGCTGTGGATGCAATAGATCTACACTTTCCTATTTGCTGCATTGCTCAGATTGCTCCTTCTCACTTCTTTTTTCTTCCCTACTCTCTTCTCACTTCTCGCATATAACTTCTCACTCTTCACTTCTCACTTCTTACTTCTCCCTTTTCTTTTCTCATTTATATCATTTCACTTTTCACTTTTTTCTCTCCACTTTTTACTTCTCACTCACTCACTTCTCACTTCACACTATTCACTCCTAACTTGTCATTCGACCTAATGACCGTTCGGCCCAATGACCCAGCATCGGTCTCACCTTCTTGAAAACATATTTTTTGAACCATCTAAGACGAGTTAAGTAACCTCCATTTAATTCCACCAATAATTGATGGTCTTAGATGGTTGAATACATTCCACTAAAAAGAGCTTAAAATATTTTTTCTGGATATGTTTTTGAAACAATTCTTAGAGTTTTGATAACCATATACTTCAGGGCCTCCGGGAACCTGTTCCAGGATGGCCGTTCCGATTGCCATCGAGCCTATGGTCTAACTTACTTACATATGGATCCTGTACACCTCCGGTGGTGCAAAAGGCCGACATGAAAGATCTCCATCCTGAGCGTTGCCCGGCTATCGCTTTAACCTGTTGCCAGGTTAGATGTCGGTCGACTTCTTTTATTTCTTTATTGAGGCTTCGCCGCCATGAGCCTCTGGGTCTGCCTCTGTGCGATGTTTGGTGCGTTCACTTATCTGCCTGTTTTTCCAGATATTTCTTAAACTCGCAAAGGCAGACCCTTGCTTTCTTGATCCGTGCGCCTATGTCGATCTTGGTACCGCCGTCTGACGCCATTTGGCTACCAAGATATTCACTTGTCATAACACGAGTTTATACAATCCCATTGAATTCCACCACTTAATTGTCAGTCGAGCCAAGTACAAGACACTGAAGACGGCCTTACTGTTGAGGTCGAAATACGTATCTGTAAAGATACAATTAAGTGGTGGAATTCAATGGGATTGTATAAACTCGTCTTATGACAAGTGAAGACATTCCATTAAAAAGCTCAAAATAATTTTCGTACCGAGATATTGGGAGCTTTCAACATTCTCCACTGGTTGCCCGGCTACTGTGAAACTGGAAGGAGTCACCGTGTTTACATCCAATGATTTGGTTTTGTTGACGTTGATGACTAAACCTGCCGAGGAGGAGCGCTCGGCAAGGTCGTTGAGCTTACTCTGCATATCAGAGCGCCGTTGCGCGAGGAATGCAACGTCATCAGCCAATTCGAAGTCGTTTAGGTGCTTCATGGTTATAGGCTGCCATAACAGCCCACGGTTTGGTTAACGGTCAATCGCATCTACCAGAATCTTATCGATTACGATGAGGAACAGTAACGGTGATAGAATACATCCTTGCCTCACACCAGCTACGATCCGGATAGGGTCGGACAGGACCCCATTGTGCAGCACTCTACACGAAAATGCCTCGTACTGTGCTTCGATGAGGCCGATGATCTTCTCAGGAACCCCCTTGCGTCTCAGGGCGCCCCACATATTCTCGTGGTTGAGACGGTCGAAAGCTTTTTCGTAGTCAATGAATACCAAGTAAAGGGACTCTTGGAATTTGTTGACCTGCTCCAGAATGATGCGGAGCGTGACAATATGGTCCACACAGGATCTTCCGGCACGGAATCCGGCTTGCTGCCGCCGGAGAGTCGCATCGATCTTCTCCTGAATCCGGGCTAGGTACACAGCAACATAATGCCTCGCCAGTTATCGCATACAGTCAGGTCACTCTTTTTGGGCACCTTCACTAAGATACCTTGCATCCAGTCGACCGGGAAAGTTGCGGTGTCCCAGATATTACCAAATAAACGATGCAGTAGTTGAGCGGATGTCATGGGGTCAGCTTTGAGCATCTCGGCTGATATGCGGTCGACCCCTGGGGCTTTATTCGATTTCATGCTTTGGATGGCTGTTTGAATGTCTAGCAGTGATGGAGCTTCGGTATTGACGCGTGTTATACGTCGGATCCTAGGCAGATCATGCCGAAGTTGTTTGAAGTGCTCGAACCAGCGTTTCAGCTGGTCAGTTGGGTAGGTCAATAACTGATCATTCGCGTCTTTCACAGGCATCGTTGCATGCATCTTCGCCCCGCTTAAGCGTCGTGAGATATCGTAGAAGAGGCGAATGTCCCCGGTTGCGGCGGCTCTCTCTCCTTCGTCGGCCAGAGAGTCTGCCCTCCTTAGCCCTCCTTACCCTCCGAGGGGCCCTCCTTAGCCGTGCGGTAAGACGCGCGGCTACAAAGCAAGACCATGCTGAGGGTGGCTGGGTTCGATTCCCGGTGCCAGTCAAGCCAATTTTCGGATTGGAAATTGTCTCGACTTCCCTGGGCATAAAAGTATCATCGTGCTAGCCTCATGATATACGAATGCAAAAATGGTAACCTGGCTTAGAAACCTCGCAGTTAGAACTGTGGAAGTGCTTAATGAACACTAAGCTGCGAGGCGGCTATGAAGAAGAAGAAGAAGAAGAAGAAGAGTCTGCCCACGCTCGCTTGTCCCGTCGACATGAGCGTTTTACTTCCTTTTTTAAGAGCCGCGTATCGTTCATGGGCTAAGACTTTGGCTCCTCTGGTTTTCGATCGCTCTATCGCGGCTTTGGCTTCTCTTCGCTCCTCTATCTTCCTCCAGGTCTCATCGGTGATCCATTGTTTTCTCTGGGTGCGTAGTTCGCCCAGATTGTTCTCGCTGGTGGCGATGGAGGCATTCTTGATGGCGGTCCATTGGTCTTCCACGCTGCCACCTTCCGGAATATCTGCAGCACGCGTCTCCAGTTCTTCAACGAAGGACCGTTTCACCGTGACATCTTCCAGTCGGCGTGTGTTGAATCGTCGTCCAACTCTTTCCTCCTGCCGACGAATCCGCGCAATGCGCAGGCGTATTTCGCCGATGAGGAGGTGATGATCAGACGCGATATCGGCACTACGTTTATTCCGTACATCAAGAAGGCTCCGTTTCCATTTTCGGCTGAAACAGATGTGGTCGATTTGATTTTCTGTAAAGCCGTCACGGGAGACCCACGTGACCTTGTGAACCGGTCGATGAGGGAAGAGCGATCTCCCGATCACCATGTCGTTATTACCACAAAATTCTGCGAACAGCTCTCCGTTTTCGCTTATTTCTCCGAGACCATGGCATCCCATAATGCGCTCATGGTTCGAGTTGTCGGATCCGATCTTCGCATTGAAGTCGCCCAAACAGATCTTGATATCACCCTTCGGAATTCTATCTACGACGGTATTGAGTTGACTGTAGAAGTTCTCTTTGTCTTGCAGATCGGCAGCATCGGTTGGCGCATAACATTGGATTATAGTAAGGTTTCGGACCCGTGTTCTAAATCTGGCAACGATATCCTTTCACTTATAGGGTCCCACTTCATAAGCGCAGAGTGTGCCTGAGCGCTTAGTAGGAAGCCAACTCCGCGATGCCAGGGAGCGTGTTCACCTCGTAAACCAGAGTATAGCAGAACTTGTCCCGACGGCGTTCTGTGTTCTCTAAAGTTTGGCCAACGGACTTCACTCAGTCCCAGGATCTTAAGCTTCATGCGGCGTGCCTCATTGGCAAGTTGTGCCAATTTACCCTGCTGGGCTAGGGTTAAAACGTTCCATGTTCCTATTCGTGTCCGTTGGTTCGCGCTAAGAGTCGTCGCCGTAAAATCAGACCGTATTCTTTCATTATCGGATTCTCGAACAAATTGATGTTTCGGGAACAGTAGGTTGTTGGTACAAGGTTCCCTATCCACCGGGAAGGGGCTGCCATCTTAGGTATAGCTTCCGGACAATAGCATTTCATACTCAGCCGCTGGATGCCAGAACAGACGCTGTTGGAGTGCCCAGGCTGCACTACCAGCTAAGTACGCAACCCTTAGCTGGCGATCAATTGTCATCGGAAGACCCGCGGAAGCGTGAGTATTGGAACTTGTGAGGACCAGAGCTATGTTACGCCCCTTCCCGGATGTCAACTCACCATTTCGCAGCCCCCTATGGTCTAAACTACTTGAAAACATGTTTCCGAAACAATTCCAAGAATTTTGATACCCATGTTGTCAGGGTTTCTTCTAAATGAGTTTGTGGCCACTTCAGGCCCTCCGGACACGTGTTCCAGGATGAACGTTCCAGTTGATATCTATCCTATGGTCACAACTATATGGAAAGCATGTTTCCGAAACAATTCCAAGATTTTTTATACCCATACTGCCAGGGTTTCTTCTAAATGATTTTCTAAATGACGGGAACCTATTCCGGGATGTCTATTCCGAGATTAAATGATCAGGTGGTCCTCAAACGTTTTGAAGTCATAATCCTCGAATTTTCTACGAATCTGGTAACTCAGGATACAAGACATCATCATTTGGTTTCTATTACATCAGCATATCCATTTTTAAGAAAGGGTCTAGCAAATCCGGAATTCCGGTAACCAGGTGATCCGAATTGGTTCAATGTGGCATAGATCAGATAAAGGACGAATACCGTGATGAACTTATGTCAAACC
Organism: Armigeres subalbatus; assembly: GCF_024139115.2. Classification (NCBI taxonomy): domain Eukaryota; kingdom Metazoa; phylum Arthropoda; class Insecta; order Diptera; family Culicidae; genus Armigeres; species Armigeres subalbatus. The sequence continues at coordinate 68,621,505 of NC_085140.1, forward strand.
TTAAAAAATCACGTTAATAAAGAAATAAAAAAAATAAAATAAAGGACGAATTTCTGAATTCATAGCTAACAGAATCATCCAAATCGGTTGAAAACTGACGAAGTTATTTTACAATGTTATGAAAACTCATATGTGAATATGTACGTTATGTGGAAGATATTGATTTGGAAAATGTATTGGAGGTAATCACTAATCACATTGCGAGTGATTTGACTATGCGTCCAATTTGGGAATCTCGAGCTCGTTCGCTCGTTGCGAAGGCCGACGGAGGTCTTTCGTAGCTTAGTTGGTTAAAGCACCAGTCTAGCGTACTGTAGGGTCATGGGTTCGAGTCCCATCGAAGGGAAAGTGGTTACCTCCAATACATTTTCCAAATCAATATCTTCCACATAACGTACATATTCACATATGAGTTTTCATAACATTGTAAATTAACATCCAAGTCGGGTGGTTCAATCCCCGGAAATAGGCAATTAACTTTGATTGAACTGACGAAGTTATGATCATACCAAGAACGTGGGCACCCGGGTACCCTGTCGGTACGTTACGGGGTAAAAATATTCAGAAGCCCCTCCCCGAGGTCTCCCCCTTACTGGATTTTCATTTTGATATCACCAAAACCTAAATTTTGCCGAGTTTGAAGATGTCACGGAGTTTCAAGTTCCTGCGATGCTTAGAACCCTAAAAAAAATCACTTGAAAACGAAAAAGGAACCCGGGTACCCTGTCAGTAACATAAGGGTTAAAAGCGAGTGTTCGGAATATGAGTCAAAACGGTATTTCCTATTTCTCCGTAATATCTCCGATTCAATACATTGTGTAGTGTAGACAAGGATGATGCCAATAATATAAAAAGTTTTCCTTTTTCGCCAATAAAGCACTGCATAAACTGAAGTTTGAAATGGGTTTTGTTGTATTGGAATGAAAAAAAAATCGAAATCAGAATTACTGAATTTATTTAGAACATTTTTGCGATCAGTTACGAAATATCTTATTTTATGCAGAGGCTAGCGTGCATGCTCTGGAGTCAACCCAATTCATGGAGGCGCAAGATAGTTTTCTACCTGAGCATTAGCGTCGGAAAGGTTAAAATGCCGCTTGGTTATAATATCCAGGTTATTCTAATTATGCCATCTCACCAACACTTTATGTTTATATTATAAATTGTAATAATAAACGGTGAAAAAAAACTTGAATACCTCAATTTTCACAAATTTTTAAACACCACCTGATGTTATCTAGATTTTTCGAAGCCCCGAGTGATGATGATATTGTCTACATTCTTATCGTTCTTATCAAAATGATTCCTGTTGGTCACTATAGAGTGTATGGAATCAAATTGCATCACTATTCGCCAAAAATGAGTCTATCAACCGAATGTCGTGAAATTGTCAGGGACTGAAATACAATATGTAAGCTTGGTATACGCATAGTTATTTAACATTCATTCTTTTATAGATTCAAATACTAGAGCTTTTTTCTTGAACTAACTCGTAAGATTTTGTACAAGTCCTTAACCAATATTTTTCTGCTTGCAATCTTTCTCAACAAGCAAATTAACTCATTTTATTGTCTCAGTCGATTGTTTCACTTAATTAAGGTCCACTTTCCCAAAGAACACATATTTTTGACAAAAATCGAAAACAAAAAATCAAAAAAGTGTTGCAGTTTGAACCGGTCTGAACAATGAGATTGATGCTCTCTTAAAATGTGTAAATATCAGTCCAAAATTACATATCAGATTTTGTTTTTTAACAAAACAGTTGGGCTTTTCGGGAAATTGACCTGAAATTAGTCAAACAATCCAAAATGTTGACGTTAGTATTATATGCCAATAAAAAATGTTGCCGCGAGAGGCAAATTCAGCATTCTATGTTCCATAATGTAAAGTTTTGGATGCCTTCGAAACTCGTGTGATTTTGGGGTCATTGGCACAAAATTGGATTACTGAGATCGAAGTAGGTCACCAAAGGAATAGGGCGTAAACAAAGTTTCATCCGTCACTTTTTTCCCGGTGTTCAATATTTGAATAATTTTCGACGGTTTTCAATTTATTTCATTTTATAGGTTTTAGGATAGATATCAGTATTAGTGATTGTGGTTGTGGTTTTGTGATTGTAAAATGTATCAAAAGTACAGGGAATTAGAACTTTAAAATTGTTCTACAACGTCTTTCAACGATACTTTGAGAAGCTTGGAAACGTACCTACATGTTGATTGGATGGCTGGCACCTGTCTACTCCGTGGATTCCTAGGCTCCCTAATCACGACGGAGATTATGAAAGTTGGTAAGTTACTTGAACATGAATTTGGACTTGGATGCTCGTTTGTCAAGTGTAGCAATTCTGTTCGGTAACGAAAGTAAAGTACCTCGTATATTGAACAGTATCAACCAGGTAAGCAAAAATCCCTTCAACTTACTGTAGAACGAACGGTTAAATAATTCTAAACACCTGCTATAAACCATGTTGACCATATTTTCCGCATATGAATCATCCGATATTAAACATGCTGTCAAATACAACGCATTCATGTGTAAGAAAATATTTCATCTGGCCAGGGTCGAGTAAGAGTGTTGGACAGCTTTACGGCAATACTGTGATATGAATGAGGCTTTTTTACTATCTGTCTCGTTTCAGAGAGCGAAAAATGGTTAATTTAATTTTATTCCTTAAACAATATGATTGAATGTTTAAATGAAATATATCACTTTCAGTATATCTAAATATGCCATTCATACTTTTAAGACTAATTTCTTACCAATGAGATGCTAATTTCTTGAAAACGGTTCAAGCCATGGTACGCTTTTGCACTAGTGCTTGGATACCCTACCAGACAAATTTTATTATCCACGCGGGTGTTTATAGAAAAGATACAATCAAATTATAGTTTTTCAAGCGTTAGGAAATTCAAGAACGTAGCACGTATTAATGTCTGTGGATGTACATAATATCATTTATATATACCTAGACAAGAGCGAATAATGTTTTCAAAGAGGGGCAATAAGTACACTCAATCCTTGACATAAATACTTTTAGTTTGAATTTGACATTAGCAATGCGGGGAGGGGTTTTCCATATATGATTCTTCTCTTCTCGTTTCAGAGAGCGAGCAATGGCGCTTAAACCTAGGCTTATTAGCCAGGGCAAGTCTAATACCTTGTCCCATCCCAGGAAGTTAAACATCTAGGAAAACGGAGTGACATAAATTCTTTAGCATGGTCACTCCCAACGTTCGAATAAACTTATCATATCATTTGCTTATGATGATATTCCAAAACTAAATTTCCTACCAACCATCCAACTCCTTGACATCTATGAGGGCGTCGGTGAGTCGCTGGCCTCTCACTAAGTAGATGTCATATCATCATTTCCTTCCCTTCCCTAGTAACGGAGAAGATGGGCGTGGCCGGCAATGGTAGTTTTCATGCTTTATCATTTTGGACCTCCAATTGGGTTGCTATTAATTCCCAAATAGTAATCCATAAGCAGTTGGGGACCCTCCTTAGCCGTGCGGTAAGACGCGCGGCTACAAAGCAAGACCATGCTGAGGGTGGCTGGGTTCGATTCCCGGTGCCGGTCTAGGCAATTTTCGGATTGGAAATTGTCTCGACTTCCCTGGGCATAAAAGTATCATCGTGTTGGCTTCATGATATACGAATGCAGAAATGGTAACTTGGCCTAGAAACCTCGCAGTTAATAACGGTGGAAGTGCTTAATGAACACTAAGCTGCGAGGCGGCTCTGTCCCAGTGTGGGGATGTAATGCCAATAAGAAGAAGAAGAAGAAGAAGAAGCAGTTGGAGTAAGAAATTTAAAGAATATACATGACAGCTATTAGTATGCAATCTACGAAACACTCCGTTACAACGCAACGCAAATTGGCACAAAATTGGATTACTATTTAGCATCTTATCATAGCACAAGATTATCTGTGCTGTACGTGTCCTGTTCCTTCGAAGGTAATTTCCAAATTACTGGAAATTTCGCAATGAAACTCACCCAATGTAAATAACACATGCAGAAGCCTTCTTATACATAATTTTGTTATTATCAACCCAGGACTACATAGGGACGTTCCGATACTTCAAAATATCGATATTTGATTCGATACGATAATCGAATCAAAGTATCGATATCACCGATATATTGGAATGAAAATATCGATATATCGGAAAATCATATGATATTTCAGAAATGAGAATATTTGGAATTTATTTTTTGTAGTTATTCAATTACTATCGTATTACCGTATCCTTTACAATAATGATTGGAAATTACTTTTTTTTCTATTACTTGATCCAATCTGCTTCTAGAGTGTAGCAGTCTAACAATCATCGGCGGTGGCGTTCGTCGTAGTTTTAACCGGTAGCGGCAGCATTTTCGGCATGATACTCGCTATTTTTCGTTCGCTCGGAAAAATCAACTGAAGTATTGACAAATTTGCTTAAATTCCATTGACAAGTTTTCTGCATTTCTCCTCGGGTTATTCTGATTCTTAACAACAGAAAATTCTTTCTTCAGAATTTCCACGGTTTTTTTTTATTTTAGTTTTTAAAGAAAATTCAGAATATTCACGGAAAAATCCATTGGAATATTCTTAACTTAAAAAGAAAATTATTTTAATCGTTGTTTCACATGAAATTCCCTGGATTTTTGGCAGGAAATACTCTACGATTTTTATGGACATTCTTCAAAATTTACGCAAAAATTTCAATCAGAAAAAAATCAAAAATTTCATCAGAAATTCCGTAGAAATATTTTAAAGAAATTCTCTTTAATTCCTACGGGGCATTCTTTTGAATAACGGAAGAAAATTTTCCTGTTTTCAAATTCTTTGAAATTCTCATTTTTACAGATCTGTTCCTAATTTCTAAAGGTAATTTATCTAATTTATCATAGGAACACCTCAAATATTTAATTGAATTCACGTAAGGATTCAAGGATCAGATGTTGCACAACGGCGGTCCATGCAAAGTGTCAAGTTGCCAAAACTATTTGTGATGGCAGCGCACACCTCACACTACCGAGAAAAATTGTCATAGCCATCATCATTTTTAAGTATGTTTTTTTCAGAAAATACATTGCAATTGTTATTTTTGTTCTTTGTTACTTTGTTCTGATTCAATATATCGATATCAAAAATATCGATATGACCGATATATTGAAAGCAAAATATCGATACAAAAATATCGGGTATCGAAACAAAAATATCGATATTTCGATATATCGGAAGTATCGGAACGTCCCTAGGACTACATATCCAGAAAGTCTCATTGAAATCTAATAAGAGGATGCCAACATTTTTTCGAGTTGACACTTATGCACCAAATATCTTAATTCTTATTATCTACAATTATGTACTTGACAAATATCGAAATAATCTTAATCCGTACTATCTGATCGTTACAATACACCATTGTTTTGCCATCTAAGTAATAAGCGATTCGCTATTGAGAAACCGTCAATAAATTTTGCGATCAACGACTCGCATCAAGCTTGCATTACCGTCTTACCTATAAAATAAATTAAAACTAAATCCTGCTGTTATGTATTACGTGAGTAGACAGAATGTCTGCTACTGACTTCGCCTTCGCATGCCACAGATAGTCCACTCCGGTCTACCGCAGCGCACAGAAACACACAAAAACAACGACCGTCGATGCACCCATTCATTAGCGATCCCTTCAACCGTATCGGGAAAGCAATTTCTTCGCCCAGCAGCTCAGTGCTTGTTCCTTTCATCGAAAACCCCTTCATTAGCCTCGCGACGCGGACACGCGATCGGTTGGAGCTGCTGCTTAGGATCGGTGGGGCCCTTAGATGGCTACTAAAAAAAAAAACAAAATATGATTGTCGAACCGCTTCCAACGGGTCTCCGTGCTGTTGCTTTTCGACCCTATCCGGCTGCTAGTGCGAAGCGCAGCGGCTTTAGTATGGTCGGGTTTTTTTCTTTTATTATGATTAGATAATTGGTCAATAACAATTAACCGCTAATTATTCATAGTAGTATGCTTGTTCCACTGCCTATCAAAAGCGGGAGATAGAGTGGTCATTCGCGGTTGCTTGGGAGAGAGCAGCCATCATATTCCGACAGCTAACAACATGAACCATTTTCCAAACGGCAATAATTGTGATGATGTGGGCCTTATCGGGTAGTAAATAAAAGTGTTCCGCTTCAATAGTAAGCCTGAACTGTGACCTCGTATGTGGCCCGTACGCGTGATGCAGTTAGACGTTATGTGGGTAATTGTGATCATGTAATGAATTGTTTCTTCAGTATGCCAGCAGTTTACAGAAATAATGGTTGAAGGACGATTTAAAATTCAAAAAAATATTTTTTTTTGAAAAAAAAGTCTATATTGAATTCCGAACAAATAGGTGATGGCTCCCTATCCGAATAAACCTTTCTACTCATTACTACTGCTAACTTTGATTTCTGAGAATTCCATTAATTTTTCATTCGAATTCCATCCTGACGACAAAAATGTCTTTTTGTGGTTGGTTCTTCTTCTTCATTGGGACGTTGACGCCTCGCAGCTTAGTGTTCATTAAGTACTTCTACAGTTATTAACTGCAAGGTTACAAAGCCAAGTTACCATTTCTGCATTCGTATATCATGAGGCTAACACGATGATACTTTTATGCCCAGGGAAGTCGAGACAATTTCCTAACCGAAAATTGCCTAAACTGGCACTGGGAATCGAACTCAGCCACCCTCGGCATGGTCATGCTTTGTAGCCGCGCATCTTACCGTACGACTAAGGAGAGCTCTTTTGTTGCTGGTACATTGTACAATTCTTTCAAGTGAACAAAGATCCTGGGAAAAGTACACGGTGGACACTTTAAAGCGTGAAAATAGGCCAATAAGGCCAATAATACGAAGGTACCCCTCAACAGGATCAGAAGTAGCACCCGGTTACACGCGTGTTCTGAACTCCAGAACGTTTTAGAGATCCTGACATAGTTTACGTCTATTCCAAATACGATTTCATGTCTTATGTTATTTTTGGGCGTATATCTCAACTTATGACATATTGTTTCTTGACATATTTTCTAATACATTCGAGGATATATACTCCAGAACAGTTTGGATGACCTAGGACACCCGAAAAAAATATTTCAAAATCTTTTTAGTTTATTATTTACTTGTTTTGGCAAAATCCAGCGAAAAATCGCAAATCCGTACGTTCAATCTAGGTAAAAAAAGGTCGTGAAAGGGCTGAACAAATGTTTTGAGGAGAGGGGCGCCATTTGTTGTCATTTTTCATCCATTCTGAAACATGTCTATTGTCATGCATATAAAACATGTCTATTGAAGGACATGAACATCCATTTTTATCCTGTCAATTTCTTCATAATTCATTGTCAGTTACCGTTTGATAATTGATATATTATATCATTTTTCGAAAGTTTTTTCGTCAGAAAACCATTTATATTGCTTTCAAAGCATTCATCTAGATTTTAAAACGAATAAGAGTTTATGCAACAATTGAAAACACAAAAATGTTCCTTAGTTTGATGCACAAATTTGTTCAAAGATTAAAAGATGATTCTCAAAAGCTTCTTCTTCTTCTTCTTCTTCTTCTTCTTCTTCATTGGCATTACATCCCCCACTGGGACATTGCCGCCTCGCAGCTTAGTGTTCATTAAGCACTTCCACAGTTATTAACTGCGAGGTTTCTAAGCCAAGTTACCATTTCTGCATTCGTATATCATGAGGCTAACACGATGATACTTTTATGCCCAGGGAAGTCGAGACAATTTCCAATCCGAAAATTGTCTAGACCGGCACCGGGAATCGAACCCAGCCACCCTCAGCATGGTCTTGCTTTGTAGTCGTGCATCTTACCGCACGGCTAAGGAGGGCCCCAAGGCCTCAAAAGCTATTTATGAAAAAAAAAACAATAGTCATTTCAAGAGGGTTTTTTTGCGATAATTTCAGATAACTCCGATGGTATTTTACAGGAATACCAACAGAAAAATTACGAAGAAACCCCCAGAAGAAGTTTCTACAAGGATTCTTCTATGAGGAATTCAATAAATAAATTTCCATTAGAATAAGCATTGTTAGCATTAGCATTGTTACGGTGTAATTCGTAGATTGGACACTAGGGATACTCATATTCAATTTTGAGATCCTTATCTAGAATGCTATCAGAAATCAAGAAGGGAAGTGGTCCTTGATTCCAGTCTTAAACAAAATTAGCAAAAGCATGCGGAACTACTCCTGGCCACGCCTATCTCCACCGTAACTAAGGAGAGGAAGGAAGTGTTGATGTGGGTCTTACTTAACGAGAGCCCACCGACTTAGCTACACCCTCTTAAGTGCCACGGAGTTGGATATTGAGGAAGGTAATCGTTGGGTCAGGATTTGCCTGTAGCTGACAACCGTGGTAGATCTTACCCCGTAACACACCACGTAAAGGTGGCTACCAGCGTTACGGGTCAAATTCAATAAATAAATTTCCACACCCTCAAGAGGATTTCAGTCGCATCTAAAATCCGAAAAAGTATTAGAAAATTATTGATGGAATTTCCCTTAAAATTTTTAAATCAGTGAGCGCAGGAATTGCTGTAAAAAAATCCGCAAGAATACTGCCTTGAATTTACGAAAAAAAATCCCGGAAGGTTGTCCGCAGGAAATCACCAAATGTCAGCAGAAATTTCCAGAGCGATTTCGACTGGAATCTTTTGGAAGTATTCCCGGACTTTTTAAAGAGAATCCCAGAAAAAATTTCGAGAGAATTCACATTGTGCTACTTCAGAAATTCCAGTAGCAATGATAAATTTCCACAGGAACTCTCGGACAATTTTTCGACAATGTTCTCGGAGAATTTAGCTAAAATCGAACGGTCGGAAAATTGCGGATAAAAATGTTGTCGGAATTTCTGTATGAACTCCTAACGAAACTTACAATAATTGTAAGAGGACTTACTGCTCAAATTTAGAATTAATTTTCGCTGGAGTTTACACAAATTATTATGCCAAATTTACAAATAAATATCTGCATAAATTATGAAAAAAATTCTCTGGAAATTCTGTAGGAATATGAACTCAGAAAACTCCCAAATCTACGGAACATGAAAAACTATGTTAGATTTTGTTTTATATGTTCCTTGATACGAATTCAAATAATAGTTTTACAAAAGTTTTAAGAAACAAAGTTGCATTGTCTACTTCTTTAATCTCTATACGCAAGTTTATTGTGTGATCAGTTATTGGGTCCTAAAACCCTACCTCGTTTACGGTTGCAAACGATAGTGCATCGGTCAAGAATACTTGAACCGATATTTAAATAAATTCAGGTAAAAGTCTAAATCAGTGAAAATAATATTTTTGTGGTTAAGACATTTTGAGGCAAATTTTGGGCTGTGCAACATTTCAGAATGAATCAACCATCAGTCCCAAACGTCAGGCCCATAAATTCACTATCAAAAGTTGAGTCAAGTGCCCTGCGGTGTTTCGCTTGTGCGTTTGAATCTTATTATTCCGTACGTCAAACAAGACCGAAAATGTCGAGGAAGCAGTTTTCAACTATTTTCAAATTTCAAATTAAACAATCTTCCTTTCGATTTTGAGTCAAAGCAAAAACTGACGCGTTGAGGGTGATTAACTTCATCGTTTCCTGAAAGAAAATCGAATATCGATTCTTCATTAATCAATGCGGAAAATCTGCGTAAAAAGGTGTAGATTCCACAATCTACGTAAAAATAGTTAAGTTAATTAAATTAAAAAACGTGCATGAGATGACCCAAGTACATTTGGCAAAAACATATGGAAACATCAAAGTAATTTATTATCGAATCTTTCTTTAACTTTAAATTATTTAGCTCATAATTGGATCTGTGGCTTAAACTCGAATAAACATAAAGCAAAAAGTTTCACGCAAAAAAAAGCGTTCCCGAATTCGTGAACCAGCAAAAATACACCGTGATTTAATTCATGGATTCGGGAACACCAGTCACGTTTTCCAGAACGTTCCAGAAAACGTGACTGTATTCCCGAATCCGTGACTGTTGTTCACGAAAAAATATACCGTGAACTCGTAAGTTCACGAATTTATGAACGCTTTTTTTTGCGTGATTGTGTATCTCAATTTACAAAACGTATCGTATCGGCATAATTTTTAAACCGATTTCAACTGCTCAATAAATAATATTGATTTGTATTGTCACTGAGCATATTTGCTTCTTTATAAATTAACTGCCAATTCATGCCCTGAAGTATGCCTTCCCAACCAAGGGCCCCACACGCCTGTCACTGGCGAACAAAGCTCGTGTACTCTGCATCGAAGCTTAGAACCAGTGTTAGGGCGCAATCGTTAATGCGAACATTTTCATATTCGGTTAGTTGCTGAAAATAAATTCTTTTCGAGTCCCTATAATCAAGAAGGTATCTCAAGCATACCACATTTCTTTCTGTTTACTAACATTCGCCATGTGCTGAAGGTTGTCTCTCCAGCGGGCGGCATACTAAACACGGAGACAGCTATCTCTTATTCTCTCTGTTTACATTTCGTTTGACAGAACATACTCGATTGAGCTAGTACAGCACCATTCGAAATCTTGTACTGCGACTGAATGAAGTCGAACGAAATGCATAATGCCGCATTTTTTTCGAAACGAATGCAAAAACGTACGAATCGAGTGATTCAATTCGAAATGCGCAATGCCACTCCAGATCAACAAGCCATTATTGAAAAAAAATATAATTGTGCTGTTTATCTTTTGAAATAAATCAGAGGTGTACTCCGTATTCAATGGAAATACATAACCTGAAAATAGGAACAAATTTAAGAATATTTCCGTTACTTGCTAATCAAGAAAGTACTTTGGATTTTGGAGTTTATTGGAGATTTTGGAGATTACTTACACACTAATAAAGAATTGAAATCGTTTCATTTTTCGATAATTCGAACGCAAAAACTGAAATATATCCAGGAATGTCCATTGAAAACATGTTGCATTCGAGCGAAATGAAAAGCCTGTGAGTGTTCCTTTATCGAGTTCTCTTCGGATGCAACAAGAAACTAGAGGCCTGAATTATTCCTAGAGACTGAAATATTCAGGCCTCTACAAGAAACCATTGACGTAGGATCCACAAGGAAGCAAAATTGATTGTGAGAGAGACATCTGAACATCCAATGAATAATGTCAATAAGACAGGAATAAAACAAACTTCAAAACCAAAATGTTGTTAGAATGTGGACCCCCTATATGACAAATTCAGTCAAAATTTGAAATGTTGATTTCAATGAATAACGTCGAGTATTTGAGTGTTTTATGTATGAATCGCGAAGAAGAGAAGCAAAAATTATAATAAAATAATAAATGCAGTCGACTCTCTACATCTAGATGTTCTGTATCTTGATATCTCTCCCTATCTCGATGGTTCCCTCGGTTCGTTCAATCTACATACATTCAGGCATTCTACATCTCGATAACCTCCCTATCTCGATATCTCTCTATCTCGATGTGTTTTGATGATATATTGTGCTGGATTCACTATCTTTATGTCGATAAGTTCAAATTTTTAGGCTACTAGACCATCTTTGGACAATAACAATCATATCAACAGCAAGGAATGACATTTGTTTTGTTGTCGTTTTTCATGGCAACAAGCTTTTTTGGATCTAGTAGGTATCAATATCAAGATGAGGAGTGACGAGTGTATAGTCGGGCCGCCACTAAACCGGACCGCGAGATTCAGCACTAGCGCCGCGACACGAGTCGCGACAATTCGAATTATGTTATTTGTAGTGCGCATCATGCACGCATGGATGTACTATCATGCGCACTAATTTAAATGAGTTGCGACGTCTGATAACTGCAGATATTTTAATTTAAAACAAATTTCCGATTTTCTGCCATACACGGAATAATAGAAATGAAATGGTTTGCCATGACGCGACTCACGTAAAAGAATAATAATCATTATCAACAGGCTGTCAAATTGCACTGTCGCGTCGCATCGCACGTCGCGTTTACTCTGGCTTGCCCCTTAGACTGGCCCAGCTTAGTATGAAGAGAAAAAAATGTTGTCGAATTCCACGGGGCCCCCCACGATTGTGTCTTTGGGTGAGAAAATCAATCTCTAAAAATTTCAGCTCAATCGCATGTTGTATAAGCTGGCGCATTTGATTTGAAATTTGTATGTGGATTTCAGCCAAAATATATAGGAAAATACACCTCCGTCACTCATTCGATCTGGAAATTGGGTCGATTGAGCTCAGAATTGCAAAAAAGGGAGTTGGGCTGTTACAGAACATTGTACGAGGATTAAATGAACTTTTACTGATTTATTGATCGAATCGAATCAGCCGAAAACTATATAAAAGTTTATTTAATCATCGTACAATGTTCTGTGAAATTGTTATTAACAAAATTGGTACTAAATAAATACCTGAACTTGAGCACATGAGATTTCCACCCGAAACAGCAATTCATTCCAAATGTGTTTCTTGAAAATGAATCAAATTTGTCGTCCTATGTTACTTCATGATTTGGAATGGCTGGGGTCGTTTCAACAGGATCCCGGTCATTCTAGTCAGCTCGCAATTATGCGCAAAGAGATTTTCTTTCACGATGCCTACAATACACGATACACGATACCTCCGCCTGCTAGGGCGTCAGATCAAAATCGAGGAGGCAGTTTTGCAGCATGAGAACGGTTTTCCCGAAGAAAAGTTTCTGTTGGAACTGGACCCTGTAGAGGACGTCGTCTACTGGCTGGGTTTGGAGGTGACATTACGATGACCATTTTTTCATACGTGTAAAAATGTTAAAATCGGCCGAAATTTGAATCCGAAGGAAATGTGATGGGGAAGAAACAAAACACGACTTTATTGCAATGACTACTGCGATCCAACCCCCCAATTCATAGTTTCGAAATGTTTTTCAAGTCATAACCGATTAGGAAAATTCCAACATTTAAATTTGATTCAACGACGTTCATAGAAAATTCTGCTGAAATCAGTAGGAGAGGTTGGCCAAGTTTTGCTTTCGAAATGTCTGTACTCATTCTGGATAGACTTGACTAAAAACGGTTTTCATTGTCATAAATATACAAGTCTTGGGCACATCTGTGACATATTTTTATCGATGAAAACAAATTGAGGAAAAAGTTATAAACAAACGAAAGCGGCGGAAAAATTCCGCCAACCAACCAAATGAATTAGTGGAACATGCTTAGTGGGAAAAAAATAGTGTTTATAATTTTGTAATATTTAGGCACGTAAAAAATCTCAACCCTTTAGTTTTTAGTCTTTTTCAATATTTTTAGTGAACTTTTATCAACTACAACTCGCTACCTTCTTTTTCTCCGCCAGAGTATACTAACATTTGTTATCATTTTCTCTTCCTTCAATGCTGTTTTTATTGGAGAATCGGTAAAAATGTGTATCAATTGGAATTTACTAAATTGTTAACTCGGCCAAACAGCCTACACAAAATTCGGATAAAACCAACCCCAGGAATCACTGTTTGTTTTTTTAAGGCCGTCTTCAGTGTCTCGTCAAGTCGAGTCAAGTACGTGTCGAGAAGTCGAGTCAAGTACGAAACACTGAAGACGGCCTTACTGTTGAGGTCGAAATACGTATCTGTCAAGATACAATTAAGTGGTGAAATTAAATAAGATTGTACAAACTCGTCTTATGACAAGTGAAGACATTCCACTAAAAAACTCAAAATAATTTTCTTAACAACCCCAGTTAAGGTTACCCTGGAAAAGTTTGTACCATTTTGTAGGATTTTGAAAACTCTTTCCAGCGTACCATGTTTTTGGAAATCGGATAAATATTGATTCGTGTTACAAATATGACTTTACCGTAACATATATTTAATCACTAGCACCACAATAGCAAAAAAACGTAGTCCTGCGTTAAAAAAGAGGGGAATTCTGTTGGAAATTGTTTAGCTAATTTTAAATGCAAATTGTAACACTTTAAATTTGTGATATTCAATTTCCCATACAATATTTTAATACGCTCTCGTTCTATTTTCAGAATTGGATGGGTAGGGGTTGATCTTTTGGTTTCCACTTGAAAACTTCTTCAGTGTTTTTTTATCGACAAAATAGCAAAATACATTGTCCTGCACAAACGAAAACACAACAATGCCTGAAATTCATGATTCCGTACATGAGCGACCTAACACCCCACCAAAATCAAAAACTCAAAGGTGCAGCCCAATCGGGTTGTACGCGAAGGTGACGTTGATCTACGTAACTGTATGTAATGTACAGGTTTAAGACTTTTATGTTTGATGAGACCAACGCAAGCATTTATGAGATCAAAGCGTTTTTAAGCCCAGGGTGAATCTGTTCTCGTTGTTTATCCTGTGCTACTGAGATTGAGTGAGCATTACGAACCCTTGTGATGTTTATAATTTTTGGACCAACATTTGAAAGGTACGATAAAAATAAAATTTTCAAATAATCGAGAATGAACACATATGCAAGTTATCAATTGATAAAAACTCGCTAGAGAGTAAAAATCGTTCGATAATTGGTCGGGGTTCAGACAAAACGCACCAAGCGCCAACGAATTTTTTTTCTGTCCAAACTTTAGTTTAGCAGACTTAATTGATCGCAAATTGTATCGGATATCCCTCAATCCAATAAATAAGGATATCCTATTGCTAATGTACGCTTGAATTGATATGAAACGATTTCCGTTGTCCTTGTACTAACAAAATATCACAAGTCAGTCAAAAAGCCGCTTGGTGCGTTTTGGCTGAACCCCGACCAATTGTAACTCAATACGAAGCATTGGTAAATGCTACTTTTGAACTTATTTTCCTACATAACACTAAAATACAATGCTAAACATCCTATCGAACTTCATTGTTGACATTAAATTGGTATTAGTAAGGTTTAAATTAAAATGATTATTTTGTGTTTATTATTAATCGATTCTTCTTCTTCTTATTGGCATTACATCCCCACACTGGGAAAGAGCCGCCTCGCAGCTTAGTGTTCATTAAGCACTTCCACAGTTCTTAACTGCGAGGTTTCTAAGCCAGGATACCATTTTTGCATTCGTATATCATGAGGCTAACACGATGATACTTTTATGCCCAGGGAAGTCGAGACAATTTTCAATCCGAAAATTGTCTAGACCGGCACCGGGAATCGAACCCAGCCACCCTCAGCATGGTCTTGCTTGTAGCCGCGCGTCTTACCGCACGGCTAAGGAGGGCCCTCGATTACAAGATTTGAAAAGTTATCACCGATGAAAACTCGCCTACTTTTCACACCTGAGAAGTTAGGCCGTTACAAATATTTAATTTAAATTATGCCCTACTGGTCTTCGGAAGGTGAGGGGGAGGGGATAATAAAAAATAAATAATGAAATAAAAAAAATACAAAAAACTACTCGGATTTGTTAAAGAATGTTTTGAAAATCCTCAAAATTACCCGAATTTTTTTTGTTGCCCCCTCAAAATATCATTTCTGGGCAAAAAAATCCGAGGGGGGAGGGGATCATAATTGTTTTTTTGACGTAGAACTACGTCTGTCTTTTCTATATTGGGGTACACTTTAAAATTGCAAAAAATCGAAAAACGTCACGAAAATATGATAGACTTTGATCGTTAATATCTCAGCCACTTGTCGATGGATTTTAAATTTTCTTGGACCATTCGATCAAGGAAGAGTCAATGCTTCATTCCCGATGTACACTGAAGTCGTTTTTTACGCGGTTGTTTTTTACACGAATTGCTTTTAATGCGATTTTTTTTCACTCGAATTTCGGGATTTCTGCGGTTTATTCAGACATACTTTGGAATTTACGCTGGGTTTAACTTTGTTTTAATTCACGTCCGCATAAAAAATGACCTCAGTGTATTACAATATATACGTATGATAATATTTAGTACTGAAACTTGCTAACAGTTTAGGAATTGGTTTCGGTGAATCAGTCAATCTCATAAGTGCATTGCAAGCTTCTTCTTCCATAGCAATACATTCCAACTGGAACTTGGCCTGCTTTCCAACTATCTATTAGTATTTTTTTAGTTACTGATTAAAAGCTTTCCTTGCCCGCCATTGCATTAGTATGTATCTTGTGTGGTAAATACAATGGATACACTATGCCCAGGGTGTGAGAATGTTTCCCACCCGAAACATCCTAGATCGGATCGAGAATCGATCTCGCCATCTCCGGATTCTGCGCCTTTGTTCTCAAGGCTAACTGGGAACCTCAAGCCGACATAGACGTCAATGCAACTTACAGGACTTTTAACTCGTTTCTGCTAACTTACACGCGCGTTTTCTCTGTAAAGCATGAGGGCGCTTGACGACAGCTGCTCGCTTACGTCTTACGATGCCAGTAGAGAGGCTCGGAATCTTTTTCGCTGCTGCAGTAAATGCGTTCTGGTAATCTTTCTTCGGCTCTTGGTGTCTGCTGGAGGAAATGCAAAATCCGACTCCTCACGTGAAGGAATGATAATTATAATCAATAAACTTTCAAACTGTCAAGCAGCGGCCAAGGCAGCGCAGCGGTACACTATCAGCCAGATTTTTGGAAATATCATTTGATAACTTCGCAGGTGTGAAAAGTAGGCGAGTTGTTATCGGCGATAACTTTTCAAATCACAAAATTATTATTTTAATGTAAACCAAACTAATCTAATACCAATTTAATGTAAACAATGAAGCTCAATCGAATGTTTGGCATTGTGTTTTGGTGTTATGTAGGGAAAAAAGTTCAAAAGTAGCATTCACCAATAATGCTTCGAATCAAGATACAATTATCGAACGATTCTTACTCTCTAGTGAGTTTTTATTAATTGATAATTTGGATATGTGATCGCTTGAGAGTGTTATTTATCCTCGTTTATTTGAAAAAAATATTTTTATCATCCTTTTTAAATGTTTGTCTACAATCTCACTCAATCTCAGGAGAGCAGGATAAACAGCGAAAACAGATTCACCCTGGGCTTGAAACACGCTTGCTTTGGTCTCATCGAACAGAAAAGTCGAAAACCTGTATATTACATACAGCTACGTAGTTCAACGTCACCTTTGCGTACAACCCGATTGGGCTGCACCTTTGAGTTTTTTTTAAATATTTGCATCGGCCTTAGCAAATAATTCCAATAATTACCGTATGAGAATGATTCAGCACAACCCTAGCTGATAGTGTACCGCTGCAACTGTCACCGATGCAAACTGGAGTAGAGACTAAGCACCCGCAATTAATTCAGACTAAACCCCCGATGGATCTTACAGAAAAGCCCTGCTGGGCTATCAACGGCGTTTGGTGGTCATCCCAAGGAGGAAGTCAGAGTACACGCGACAAAGAAGTTTGATATGAATAATGATTATCATTCCTTCACGTGAGTTGCGTCGGACTTTGCGTTTACTCCAACAGACACCTAGGAATCAGCAAAAACGAGCCGAAAAAAGTTTACCAGAACGCATCCACTGCAGCAGTGAAAAATATTCCGAGCCCCTCTACCGGCATCAATAGACGCAAGCGAGAAGCTGCCGTCAAACGCCCCCAAGCTTTCGGGGGAAAACGTGCGTGTAAGTTAGTAAAATGAACTACACCAGCTAAAAGCCTTGTAAGTTGCATTAATTTGACGTCTATGGTGGCTTGAGGTCTCGTGTTAGCCTTGCGAAAAAAAGGCGCAGAATCTGGAGATGACTAGATCGATTCTTGATCCGATCTAGGATGTTTTCGGGTGGAAGACATTCTTGACATTCTGGGCATAGTGTATCCATTGGATTTGCCACAGCCGCGTAAATCTCAAAATATGTCTGAATAAACCGCGGAAATCCTGAAATTCGAGTGAAAAAAAATCGCATGAAAAGTGATTAGTGTAAATAAACCGCGTGAAAAACGATCGGGTATGAAGCGTTGACTCTTCCTCGATCGAATGGTCCAAGAAAGTTGAAAATCAATTGAGAAACGGCTGAGATATTAACGATCAACGTCTATCATATATTCGTGACGTTTTTCATTTTTTTGCAATCGTAAAGTGTACCCCAATATAGAAAAGACAGACGTAGTTCTACGTCAAAAGGTTCCCCCACAAACACGCGTGACGCGATTCTGTCGCATTTGGTCAGTGGTAAGTGGAATATTGCCTGCCTCGACCCAACGATAGAATCGCGGAGACTAGCTGTCGCCGTCACGGCGATGAAATAGCTTACAGTGAGTCAAAAAGTATTCGTCTAGCTGTGTGTTTTCTAGAAAATGTCAAAAATAGAATCTAGTAAGCTCAAAAAAATAAAACTATCGATTACATTAAGTAGTAAATTAATCAATTCATCTTTATTGTTAAAAATCAAACAGAAAAATAAAACAATAACAAAAACACAGGTAACAAAACATAAAAATTCATTAAATACGGGCTCAAAAAGTATTCGTCTAGTCAGGTTTAGCGCGCTTTTGAAACGAAAACAGGAGTTGTAGAATGGAATTCAATATTTCGTTGGATTCCCCTGTGTATCTATGACGGGCTGTAGTTCTTGTGGCATGGAACTGACCAAATTAGCCGTAATGGGGGACGGAATATTCTTCCATTTTTCTTTCAACACTAATTTCAATTCGTTGTTGTTGGAAATATGACTTTCACGAATTTCACGAAAAGTTTGTCGTCCAGAACCTTCCAATGGAGTTAAATTGGATTCATATCTGGGATCTGAGGAGACGTTTTGAGTTGATTGGGGTATTATAGAGTAGCTACAGCTTAGTACTTTGGGCTGTGTGCTTGAGATAATTATCACCCCGTAAGATGTATGTTCCCTGTAAGCCCAATTTCCCAGCACTGGCGTTCAAATTTTCTTTCAAAATGCGGATGAACATTTTGTGATACATAATTCCTTCAATAATGTAAAATTTTCCCGCACCGGTTGCGCTCAAGCACCTCAGAGACCATGATAGAGCCCCCACCATGCTTTACTGCCCAAAAGAGATTCTGCGGCTGTATCTCAATATTCATTTTCCGCCATACCATTCATCGGCCATTTGATCCAAATATGCTGTACTTGCTTTCGTCAGATAACATGACTTGATTCCGAAAGTCATCCTTCTTCCAGCGATATTTTTAGTTGAAATCGAGCTGTTTTTGATAATTTGATGGCTCACTTGAATTTTCTTCCGTGATACTCACTCTTTATACCCATACTTTTCACAAGTATTTCTGTTCGTATTGGTTCGTATCTGAGCACTTCTTCTCTCCAACTCACTTGCCTATATGGGTGAACTCGTTTTTAGGGATTTTTTTAATTTTCCGCACAATAAATCGCTCATCGTTATCAGTTTCCCATCGCTGACGACCACTCTGTTATTTGTTTCGATAGATTTTTGTGGCCCTGATGCGATCAATCACCAATTAAATGGTTGAATTCTTGCTACCCTTGGCCTACCTACATTTCTTGCAAAGTCATAAGTCAACTTGGACTAGTTATGCAGGCGTAGAATAAGTTTTTTTTTCATTTTGACTCATCTTTTTACTATTCCCACCCATGGTGCTTCTATTTTCCGCGCCAAGCTCAAACAAAACAAAAACATTATTTGATCTGTCATTGAATATTGACAAAAATGTTGCTAGACATCACTAGAGTGTGTTAGTGTAACTACATGCGAATAAAACTATTATATTCGTGTTTCACTCGATTATTTTCTGAATAGACGAATACTTTTTGAGCGAGCGAAATTGACGAAATTTAGATATTCTCTACATACCAGAAAAAGTAATTGAAATTTCTATTTATTTTTGAATAATAATCATGTGTTGATAAGTTATCTACCAAATTTAGAAGAAAGTTTTTTGATTTCACTTCTATCACGCCCAAGTTTTACATTTGACTAAACAATATGCAGCTAGACGAATACTTTTTGGACCCACTGTAGGTTCAGGGGAGTCTTAATGCGCCTTAAAGCATTATCACAAAAGCCACTCAGCCAACCTGCCGCTTCGGCTAACCAGGGCGGTCTCCCTAACAGTCTAAACATTTTCGTTTATTTGCAAATATATAAAAAAAATATAATTATATTTTATAATGAAGCAATGAAATCAAAAATTGTTTGACACAGTTTTGATCTGACTTGGCTCATTAAATTGCAATTACATTTGTATTATGGTATATAAGTAAAACAAATAAAGAGCTCATGAATCTTAATTTGTTATTCGGATTTTGCCACTGTTGATTACTTCAATTTCTCGAGCATTTCTAAATTGATGCAGGGCTTGCGTAGGATGGTTTCCAGTAACAATTTCTGCAAAGTTCATTGGTGCTAATGATAGACATGCAATTTTACGTAACAACAAGATCACGAAGCCACAAGAAGCAACACACCCAAAACATAAAATAATCGCCCTATCAAGACCGCAACGAGAGTTGACTCCTACGGATCGTGGCACTGCAGTTGTCTGCTCCACGCCGCCGTAAGCCTCGCTCCGGTCGGCTGGTGGTGAGATTCTTCACACCGATCAAAATCGAATCGAGGTTTCGAATGCTATCATTAAGTTTTCATTGATCCCCATTTCGACACTCGCTGCTCGAGCGTTTGCGGTCGCGTGAAGAGCGCGCAATCGCTATATTGGTATCTAGCAGAAGCCCCGAGTCAGGCCAGCCCGGCTTGAGGCAATTACCAACCAGAGCACTTCAAAACCGAAACGAAAAACCCACCGCCAAATGCTCCAACTCCGAATCGCATATGGGCCTATAGGTATCTGAACATATTTTGGATCCCCGAACCATTCGACCGGCAACAAATCTCTCTCGATTGGAATTGCGGCGCTGCATCTAATCTAAAATGCTCTTTCACCAATTCCATTAGTGATCCCTTATGGTTGTTGGCGTAGGTTTTCATTTTTAACCCGGCCTGTTCGCAAGATTGCGTTTCGATCGGGGGATTGAAAACCAAATTTGTTTACAATTATCGAATCATTAGAGCGAGCAATAATCGTTTCTCCTGGATTGTGGAGGCTTGGCCGGTAAATCTGCGCAGATCGCTTTGCTGTGCCTTTTCTTCAAACCAAACTGAGAAACGCCGATACGTAGAATACAGGAAATGATGTAATTACATGGGCCAATTTCCCAAACACACACAGGATTCAAGATAATTGTGCAAATGTTCAGATATTGTTTCTATTAATAGAAGCCTTCTAGAATTCAATGAACTATCGATAAGTTGAATATGTTTAAGTGAATACTATTCTTTGGAATAAAGCGTGTAGGTAGAGTCTTATGGATTAAGCAATGCTAACAAATTTCATTCAGATGATAAAATTAGCTCTGAAACATCACTTGAACTCGAACTATGAACGATTTTTGTTTTACAGTATTCAAATTAGGGCAAAGTGCCCAATAGTGAACCCCCAACCAATAGTGTCAGCCATTTTTGCATCATTACAGCACAATGTAAACATTTTGCTATGAATTTCCATCGGGGGAACCTACCTTACAGTCCTATGATTTGATTACACAGCATTGGAAATGGTATAGATAGTAAAATTAGATGATTTTTTACAATTCTATAAAAAATAAGCACGAGAGTGTCCATTATAGGAACGAGGGGGTCCAGAATAAGGAAGAGAACGTCCACAAATGGAACATGAGAATCAAATGAAGTGTCGACTATAGGGAAGCGATTTTCTTTAATGGACCCCCAGGGGGTCTACTGTAGGACAAATTCAGTCAGACCTAAACATGTTAATTTCAACGAATAATGTCGTGTATTAGAGGGGTTTTATGTATGTATTATGAAGAGGAGATGCAGCACTTATTGTGAGAACAGCATCGTGTGAATTTTGTGGAAAGGTTAATAAAATAATTTTGGGTCGAACATATGATACAATTTGGGGTAAATAAAATCGGGTACCGTGCAAACTCGTACTTTGGACGCTTAAGCACTTTCCGATACATAAATACACTGGATTCTGTTTTCACACGATTTACATTTTCTCATCTGAATGTTTAACTCTTATTCATTATCATGTGATTTTTCTATTTAATATCGCTCTGGAGGGGGTAATACGAAGAGTAGGGATTGACACGCGTAGTACGACTTTCATGAAATCCGTGTGTAGACTTATAGCCTTTATGTATCACAAAGTTGTGATACATGAGGGCTATAATGTCCTAAAGGCTATAAGGGCCATGTTTGAAACAATCCGAATGATTTTTGGTTACACATGTAGACCTTAAAGTCTTACTCCACGGATTTCCTGGTGACGAAGAACTTATGTTGCGAACACATTCTATTATTTGCATCATAAAGGGCATGTACCATATTTGAAACAGTCCGATAGATCTTAAGATCTTGTAGACCTTAAGGCCTTATTTCTTGCTTTTTTATATTTAATAAACATGCAGAGGACACATTAAATTCTACGCATCATAGAGAGCATGTATCATATTCAAAACAGTGCAATTAATCTTTGGTTACGCATGTCGACCTATAGGCCTTATTCCAAGAATTTCTTAAATGATTAAGAACCTATGCTTGTATTCTTGTTCTTGTTGTACTCAACGCATGTCCGGGCTGTGGCCAATTTGATAGAATAACACTAGGCAATATTTACAATGTTCTGAAAACTCAGGTGTAAATATGTACATTATGTGGAAGATTTTGATTTGAAAAATGTATTGGAGGTTACCACTTTCCTACGATGGGACTCGAACCCACGACCCTCAGTACGCTAGACTGGTGCTTCTAATCAACTGAGCTACGAAGGACATCCGTCGGCCTTCGCAACATAGGAAAGTACAGTTTTAAAATCAAAATCTTCCACATAATATACATATTCACATTTGAGTTTTCAAGATATTGTAAATTAATGTCCAACCCGGCAATTAACTTTGATTGAACTAGGCAATACGTTTACACAGCTGGCTTAAACTTTCAACGTGACGAGTATCATACTAATAAAATCAGTGTAAACTAGAAATACTACAATAAGAGATCGGCGAAGACGCCATCTTGTTTCCAATCGAACCATCAAAAGCGGTTCCAATTCTACTTGTTTACTTTTTGCATCCATAAGAAGCAAGCAAAAAGTTCAAGTGATGCCGGTATTATTTTCACGATTTCATGCATTTTCATACGTTGCCATTTCGACAGTTTTTCACTCCGCCGGTCTCTGGTTACAGGGTGGCTAGTGTAAACTCGACTTGTGGAAGTCTTATTCCGGGCTTTGTGATAGCATTAGCATCAGCATTAGCATTGAGCAATTCGCACAAATTCGTAGGTGGTACAAGCCAAGACTATTTTATGATAGTAGCATCACTTTCATCCGTTACCACAGATATTGATTTGGGTCTAATCACTATCTCTTAGATGGAAGCAATGCACTCTCTAATAGTCGAGATCTGTCCTGGCCACGTTCTTGCGAATGCTGAGGATGAGGAAGGATGGTTAGTTGGACACCTACTTAAGAAAGATGCAGAGAACTCTACAATCTCTGATAGGTTCCACGAAAGGTTTTGGGATTGTGTGGAAGGTTATAACAGTAGGAATCGGTTTGATAGAACGTGAAACACAGAAAGAACTAAGATAGAAATACAAAGTAGGAAATGGACGAGTCTGGAATTGATCCTTCGACCTCCTGCTTATAAGGCAGAACCGGTAGCCATTAGACCACCGAACTCGTCGACTTATTCCGGGCTTTGTGAAAGTCCCTTTATCATAACGGACCTTTCCATCCACTGACCGGTAGGCGCGAGCGTTCCTTCCTCTTCGTCTGACCCATAGGGGTTGAAACAGCTCAGTTACCAGGTATTAAACTTATGAGAGAATAGAGAATAGATGAGGAGAGTTTGGAGCGGTGAACTGTCCGCTTCCGGCTCTAGCAACTGCTATGGAATCTATTTATTGGAGGAGAGTGGTTCAACTATCGTTTCACGGGTTGGAGGCTTCGTGGTAAATCGTTTTCTGCACCAACCTCAGTTTTTGGCAAGAACGATCATGCGAAGTCTCAGATGCGAAGTAAACCAGACAGGACTATTTCGGCCCTGATTCATTACATTGAAGCCTGTTTTTCGTCATAGCACTCACAGCACAACTCTATTTTCTTTACTAGGTGTCATTTATTTCTTTGGAAATCGAGAGCGCTACGCTGAAAGGGAAGATTTTTAACGTTACTAGCGCCTTTATCTTTCGATGGATTTTGATGATTTATATATCAATCGACTCGGACACTCTCCAGCAAAACCCATATTACCTTGACCTTCATTTGTGATGTGTGGTTACATATAACTATAATCAAAACGATTATTGCATTGAGTATCTTTTGCTGAATAATTTCATCAGCTTAACGGAATAGGTCCTCAAGGAATTCTCATAGTAACTGGTGGAGGGCTGGTTTTGCCTTCTCGAACACTGTGTACGTAAAATTTATATGTTCGCCCAAAGATGAACTTATTAAAGGAAAAATGGGGCTTACAGGGCTATAAACTAATCAACTGAGTTCAAAGGATTGAGATGATGTCAGTATGTGCGTGTTTGTATGTATGTGTGTGCGTAAAACACGTACAAAATTATCACCTATTTTTAACCACTTGTTCTTAACCAATTTGTTAGTAAAATAAATTACATTCAACGGCGTAACTTGTTATTAATATAAATGAATGTGAATTATGGCATATATTTACCTATACCATATATTCAGTGCTATTATTATCTTTCTTATTCATTTTTTTTATATGTAAAACATGTGAAAGGCATCAATAACGATAGGCGGATTAATCAGACGTTTTCTTATTGATATTAGTCCAATCACCCCTGAAATCACAATGGTATTAAAGAAGGAACATATTAAGATTCGCGGCTATCGAAATGAACCCTGGAGGTAAGGAAAAATTTGCGTGATTAGAATATTATCCACTTCCCCATTTGCACATCTGCAGATCAAACTGCACATCTATCAAAACTTCAAATTTGAGGCATCTGGCTGATTTGTTACAGTAGCTTCTGGGAGTATCAGACTAAAAAAATGCTCACACTAACAACCAGGAATTCGAGAAAATTTCCCATATGAAAACATCGTAAACCAGAGCGAGAATCGAACTCACAATCTCCGGATTGGCAATCCTACACCTTTGCTTGCAATGCTAACTGGCGACCGTAACGAAATGCGGGTATACCAATTTTTATTTTTACAAATTGAATGCATCCATACTTTCCAGGACTATGTATAACAAAGATTTTGTGAGATTCTTATACAAAATTGTAAGAATATCTCATTTCATTTTTCATTTCATTTATTTAGTTTACATCTAAACAGATAACACTGAATCAATAATTTGACGCCACAATACACAGTTCGAGGCCGCATCTTTGCATCCTCGAATGCGCCCCACGCTCGCCAAGTCGTTTTGCACCTGGTCTGCCCACCTCGCTCGCTGCGCTCCACGCCGTCTCGTACCTGCCGGATCGAAAGCGAACACCATCTTTGCAGGGTTGCTGTCTGGCATTCTTGCAACATGCCCTGCCCATCGTACCCTTCCGGGCTTAGCTACCTTCT
Organism: Armigeres subalbatus; assembly: GCF_024139115.2. NCBI lineage: Eukaryota > Metazoa > Arthropoda > Insecta > Diptera > Culicidae > Armigeres > Armigeres subalbatus. The sequence continues at coordinate 68,646,983 of NC_085140.1, forward strand.
GGATAATGGGTTCGATGCGGAGCTCGGCGAGCTCGTGGTTCATTCTTCGCCGCTACACACTGTCTTCTTACACACAAAGATGGTTCTAAGCACCCGTCTCTCGAATACTCCGAGTGCTTGCAAGTCCTCCTCAAGCATTGTCCATGTTTCATGTCCGTAGAGGACTACCGGTCTTATCAGCGTCTTGTATATGACACATTTGGTGAGGTGGCGAATCTTTTTTGACCATAGTTTCTTCTGGAGCCCATAGTAGGTCCGACTTCCACAGATGATGCGCATTCGTATTTCACGGCTAACATTGTTATCAGTCGTTAGCAAGGATCACGCCGGAAGATGATCTGGGATATCACTTTTTAGGCGGCATTAAGGATGGTGATCGCTCGAAAGTTCTCACACTCCAGCTTGTCGCCTTTCTTGTAGATAGGGCATTAGAGTGATTCAAATTTTGACTTTTTTGCTCCCCTATGCTTAAACGATGGCATTTGCCATTTTAATAATCGTCCTAAATTTTTAGCTAATTTGGATGTAATTTGACTGAGCACAAGCAGTTTGAAGCTTGTATGAAAATTACTATGAAAACAGTAACTTTTGCGAAAAACCGTTCCTCATCATTGCCCATTAAACTCTAAAAATGTATGAATACGTTAGCAACATGGGAAATTTAACAAGGGAAAATATCGTCGTTGTTGCTAAACGATTTGATGCTGGCAACAAAAGTTATTAGGGAAATACTGAATTGTGGGAAATTCAATTTAACACGTAAAAGAATAACATCAATATCAATAATGAGCCTTTCTGTTTTCTTTATAATTTTGCTCACAAAAGTCAGATTGCTTCGCAACAACAACTGGCTTTCGGCTTAGGATCTATTCTATGATGGCGATGCGTTAAATATATTCAAATAGATTCTGGGCTGCTTCACGAAACGATCCTTTACATAAGTGGCAATTCTCATAGTAATTTTCATATAACCTTCAAACGGCACGTGCACAACCAAATTACATCCAAATCAGCTAAAAAATTGGGAGGACTATTAAACTAGCAAAAACAATCGTTTAAGCACAGGGGAGCGAAAAAGTCAAAATTTGAATCAGTCTAATGGGGCATATAACCACTTCCTTCCACTCCTCCGGTAGCTGTTCAGTTTCCCAGATTCTGACCAGCAGTTTGTGCAGGCAAGTTACTAGCTTTTCCGGGCCCATCTTGATGAGCTCAGCTCCGATACCATCCTTACCAGCTGCTTTATTGGTCTTTAGCTGTTGGATGGCATCCTTAACTTCCCTCAAGGTGGGGGCTGGTTGGCTTCCATCGTCCGCTGAACTGACGTAGTCATCTCCTCCGCTGCATTGACTTTCACTGCCTGTACTCTCAGCGCCATTCAAATGTTCCTCGTAGTGCTGCTTCCACCTTTCGATCACCACACGTTCGTCTGTCAAGATGCTCCCATCCTTATCCCTGTAAAATATCTAGCAACTCTGATTTGTTAAATCCACCAAATTTGATCATTCATGTTAATCATACCTATTATCTCCATAATCTAACGGTAAATTAAAAATAATGGAAATTTTGTATAACTAAGATCATGTAAAGGTAAACATAAATGACAAACTATCAATTGTTATAAATAGAATAATTTTCAAAAAGTATACTATAGAAATATCCCAACATGTCTGTATATTTTTAAAACGTAAACCTTGAACTTTTTGTGTTACTTGAGTTTTGAAATCGCATTCCGCTAACTCAGATAGTGAATCAAGTGATAATGATAAGTATGTAGTAATTGTAATCTGGGTCAAGCATCAATGTTGCTTATTTACTGCTACCCATCATGGCAGGATTCCCCGCCACATTAGAATGATTGGAAATTATTCAATTGACCATGTCTGCGCTAGTGCCCATGAATGGAAAAATAAAACCAGGTCAGTAAATAGTTTGAATGATGAATATTTACGTACTTCACGTAGTTTTTGTATGCGATAAGTTATTCAGCATCTCATCACTTATAATAAAATAATATAAGAAATTGTATCGATCCAATGGGGACTATGGTCTATTTCGTTTTTTTTTCTTGACGCATTTACCACCAACTCAATATTATTTTCTCTTATTGGCATTACATCCCCCACATGAACATTGCCGCTTCGCGACTTGGTGTTCATTCAGCACTTCCTCCACAGTTATTAACTGCGAGGTTCCTAAGCCAAGTAACAATTTTTACCCTCGTGCCCTAAAAGTTTCCAGATACCTTCAACATTGTCTTTCTTTGTAGCAGCGCATCTTACCATAGGCCTAAGGAAGGCCCCAGCATTAACAATTATCGTCCAGAAAACCTTCACTTTACCTGGTATTTGTATATTCTGCTGGTTCGGACTTTCCAGGGGTCAAGCTCCACTTTGTCCTATAGATGCGTTTTAGGCCATATTTCCTACCTGCAGCAGCTTGTCTGACAAACTTTCCGCAGCTCTTTGCGTTCGATGTTCAGAATTTCTGCCTCGGGAACAATTTTTCACTTTCATCTGTCGAGTGCACAGTGGTTTTTAAATAGCGGTACACCAATCTTTTTAGCATAACATAAACAAGAGTGTGATAAAACCCGCATAAAACCAAAATGTTACTAGGGGTGTCAACTTTAATTGTAAAACCTCATTGTTGTGTTTCAACTACATATTTAGTGAATTTAAATAGAAAAGTACATAATCCAATCTCATGATCTGCTTTCACATCACATTTGTCGCAATCGAAAACACTGTGCTGCTCAGCGGGTGACGGCGATCTGCTGCAAGCTACAGGCTTGCGCGATCTCGACGAAGAAATATGTTACATGTGCAATTTCTGTTTCATTTTTGCATAATTTCTGCACTGTGACTCTGAGCGGCGTTTGGCGCTCCTGTCATGCCAGGGCGAGTTGGCCACTGGAGAGGAAAATGACGATAATAGGCGAATAATGATGATAGTGTGCACCGCCGCCGAATGTCGTTTGCCAATGCCATAGTACCACATGAGATGCTGGAAAAAAGGCTCGAACGGACCGAGACAACCAACGAAACACGATGGATGCGATGTTTCTCTCTATGGCGAAAGGTTCGATAGTGAGGATTGTGGCCGCCTGGGAGCCGGCCAAAGTTCCCAGTGAGCAAAGCATGCACATCATCATAATGGCATATAGTGTACCAGTTTGTTGTTGCCGCATAGCGAAGAGACTACAAACGAGGTTGATGATATGCATTTTCAGTGCATGTGCAGTGGCAGAAGCGAAAGTGCACCAGTAATTGAATCGCTTCTGCACGCCAGCACTCATTTGATAGCGGGTACAACACTTTCCTTGTCTGATGTATCCGATACCATGTGAAGCTGACGTCATTGCTTTATTTAGTTGACATTTTGTTAAGTTTCATTATCGTTCGCTTTTTACTTAACAAGACGGGCAGTGCTGGTGTTCTACGCATAATTGTTTTCTGAAACATGCTGCTTAGTACTTATTAAGCACTACTGCAATTATTACATACTTACAAGGTTTCTAAGTTCATGCAAAGTTTATTGGCTATATTCCTGGTATTGAGCCACCCGGAGTGGTTATTAATTACTATGTCTGAAACTCGATTTATGCATATGCACAACATGTGATAGATTTAGTTCGAAAAATGTATTAAAGGGTAATTACTTCCTTCGATGGGGTTCGATCCCACGAAACCATTACGCTTGACACGAGTGAACAAAAATGAAAATCAATCTAGAACGTAATCAGACCGCATCGTGCTTTCGTGCTGTGCGGTTCTTTCTCTCTTTGCGGAAGGAAGTTTTTAATACTACCCGAAGCTATTTTAATTTCAACGGTGCTTCTTAGCGCTATTTGAACCCACTGATCCCGTTACGATCTTTGCAAGGACCCGTGCCTTCGTTTTACGTTGGACCCGTTTGCGGAAGTAAAATTCCGACAAGCGGTGGTAATCCTGCAGGGACACCGTTCTGGGAAAAACCTCTTAGAAGGTCACGTCTCCACGCTCAGCAATGAGCATTAATAAAAACAAGAGGAAGGGGAGTCTCTGAATTCTCCACTTCCTTCAAAGAAACAAGGTTTCAAGACCGTCCTGCCCAAGCGCGGAAAAAATAGAAGGAAGCTGGAGACTTCAGATATTCCTTCTAAATCTAATGTTGACATTGTTTCTTCTCCTATCGAACTGAGCAATCAGTTCGATTTGATTAATGATGAAATTGAGCAAATCGAATCTACCTTTAGCCCAGGTGATTCGATTCATGCGAAGAAACAAAGGATTCCGCCAATTGTGGTATCTGTTGCCGAGTTTTCTGGTTTTCGGAATGAAATCTTGAGTAACCTTCAGGGGATCAAGGTTTCATTTCAGATTGCTAGGAAGGGTGACTGCCGCGTTTTGCCGGGATCCTTTGACGATCGCAAACGTCTTCTTCACTATTTAACTGAGAAGCGCCATAAATTCTTCGCATACGATGACAAAACTGAGCGATTGTTCAAAGTCGTCTTGAAAGGTCTCCCCAGTGATGACAAATCACTGGATGAGATTAAAATTGAAATTTCTCAATTACTTGGATTTTCACCAGTCCAAGTAATTAAGATGAAAAAGAAATCCCATTCTGGTACTTCCCAGAGGGGCATTTCTCAAGAATTTTATTTAGTTCATTTTAACAAAAGTGAACTAAATAATATGAAAGTTTGGAAAAGGCTCTGTATTATGTCCCATGTCCGTGTTACATGGGAACATTTCCGCAGGCCTGGGGAAATTTCCAAACCCTACCCAGTGCCGTAAGTGCCAAAAGTGGGGTCATGGAACCAAACATTGTCACATGGATGCTAAATGCATGATTTGTGGTGGAACCTCTCACGCCAAGGACGCATGTCCTGTGAGAGAAGATTCCAATAAATTTAAGTGCGCAAACTGTGGGGGCAATCATAAATCAAATTTCTGGGAATGCCCTTCACGCAAAAAAGTTTTGAATTCCCGTGCAAAATTGATGACGGGAAATTCCAATCGGATCCCAGATTCGACGGGTAGAAATTTTTCAAACGCTCAAATTTCGAAACCGGTTACCGGTCGAGCAATTCATACCCACCACAATTCACAAACAAATTTTGCCGCTCGTCAACGGGTAGCAAGCACTTCAGTAAATTCCAATTTTTCCAATGTACCGTGGATAATCAAATTTCGGACATACTCAAACTTCGGACGCTTCAATTCGTATGGGAAATTTTCTGAAATATTTAATCGAAATGTTTCATCTAGCTGGATTGGAACGACTAATAGTTTTAACTTGTTTTAGTATAGTTACATTCTAAAAAGACATGTTAACACAACGCGACGAAATGATTAAAAGACAGTCTGAGCTGTGCAGTGCAAATTATGTACAATTATTCTTCCCAGTACTGTGTAATCAGGTGTCCGAAGTTTGAATCTTTGTGTCCGAAATATGAATCCAACCCAGCCGCTGTCCGAGGTTTGAATCAAACAGAAGCCGGACATTTTCATAAATTGCAAACATTCTTCGCAATATCTTGCACATATTAAACACGTAGTTTAAAGATGAATACTATACTTAGTGATTGCAATGGTGATTTAAACGGTGTGATTTAAAATGTTAGTAAACAGGATGATTGTATATCAGAAAGTGCTTAAGCGTCCGAAGTTTGAGTTTGCACGGTACCTACGTATGCAAACATCGCTGCTGGTAGACCAAATTTCTCTTCTCAAAATGAGGTTTATACCCATGTCCCAACGGAAAATAACGGTCATGTTGCCGATTCAGGTAGCATGACTGTTTCCGATTTTGATTTTTTAACTGAACAATTGCATCACATGATTGATGCAATGTTCAAAGCAAATACCATTCCTGAAGCTGTTCAGGTTGGTATAAAGTACACACAAAAAATTGTTATCGGACTCCGTTTCAATGGATCCAAATAATTGTGTGAAAGTTCTAAATTGGAATGCCCGCTCTCTAAAGGGTAAGGAAGATGAATTATTCAACTTCCTTTCAGTTCATAATGTGCATATTGCCATTATAACTGAAACGTATTTAAAACCAGGACTGTCCATTAAAAGAGATCCAAACTATTTTATCTACAGAAATGATCGTCTTGACAGCGCCTATGGTGGGGTCGCCATTGTCATTAATAGACGTATCAAACATAAATTATTTTCTTCGTTTGAAACCTTGGGAGTTTCTGTTGAAACAAATTTTGGACAATTTTCCTTCATTGCAGCCTACTTGCCTTTTCAATGCAATGGGCAGCAAAAGAATTTGTTGAAAGCTGATCTTCAAATTCTGACTCGCAACAAATCAAAATTCTTCGTAATTGGTGACTTCAATGCCAAACACCGTTCATGGAATAATGCTCAAAGCAATTCCAATGGTAAAATTTTATTTGAAGATTGTTCTGCGGGATATTATACTATTCAATATCCCAATGGACCAACTTGTTTTTCTTCCAGTCGAAATCCTTCTACAATTGATTTAGTTTTAACGGATTCAAGTCAGCTGTGTGGCCAATTGGTAACTCATGCTGACTTTGACTCTGATCACCTTCCTGTGACATTTGAAATCTCACAAGAAGCCATTTATAATCCAATCAGCTCTACTTTTAATTATCATAGAGCTGATTGGGATTTATATAAGACGTATATGGATAGGAATTTTGATGTTGATATTCCTCTCGATACCAAAAGTGATATTGATAATGCTCTCGTATCTTTGACAAATTTAATTGTCGAAGCCAGAGGCATTGCAATTCCGAAATGTGAAATTAAATTCAACTCCATTATTATTGACGACGATCTTCAGCTACTGATCCGTCTTAAAAATGTGAGAAGAAGGCAATACCAAAGAACTCGCGATCCCGCGTTGAAAGTTATTTGGCGAGATTTGCAAAATGAAATTAAAAAACGTTTCGCTATTCTGAGAAATACCAACTTTGAGAATAATGTCTCGAAGTTAGATCCCAGTTCGAAACCCTTTTGGAAATTAACAAAAATTCTTAAAAAGCCTCAAAAGCCAATTCCAGCGCTTAAAGAGGGAAATAAAATTTTATTAACAAATGGCGAAAAGGCTCAAAAACTTGCTCAGCAGTTCGAGAGTGCCCATAATTTTAGTCTAGGTCTCACTAGTCCAATTGAGGATCAGGTTACACGGAGCTTCGAAGACATTCTCAATCAAGAGAATGTTTTTGACCCTTCGTTGGGAACCAATTTGGATGAAGTGAGATCTATTACTAGAAAATTTAAAAATATGAAGGCCCCTGGGTGATGATGGTGTTTTCTACATACTTATCAAAAACTTCCTGAGAGCTCTTTATCCTTTTTGGTTAATTTATTTAACAAATGTTTTCAATTGGCATACTTTCCAGATAAATGGAAAACGCCAAAGTTGTTCCAATTTTGAAGCCGGACAAAAATCCAGCTGAGGCTTCTAGTTATCGCCCAATCAGTTTGCTTTCTTCAATAAGCAAACTGTTTGAAAAGATTATTTTAAATAGAATGATGGTTCATATTAATGACAATTCTATTTTTGCTGATGAGCAATTTGGTTTTCGCCATGGGCATTCAACCACTCATCAGTTATTAAGAGTTACGAACTTAATTCGGCTCAACAAATCTGAAGGATATTCGACTGGAGTTGCTCTTCTTGATATAGAGAAAGCATTTGACAGTGTTTGGCATGAAGGTTTGATTGTAAAATTGATGAATTTTAATTTTCCTCTGTACATCATTAAATTTTTTTTTTTTTTTGTGGTGGTTACAATGGCAGCTGTCCCTTGCTATTAATCTACACTGTACCCCGCCCATATTGGCTTCTATGAGCCTCCCGTTTTTCATCATCACACAGACGTTCCTAAGCGATGTTGCTCATGTGGTCACTGTTATGGGCCGTGTTGATGAAAACAAGGATTTGTATAACAACCCACCCCCATCATTATAAGCACTTAGTATTGTCAAACTACCATCACTAACATCAACATCACTCTTTTCATCTTCTTTACATTTACAAAACTATATAAGTTTTTCTGCCACTACGAATAATTTCACTCAGTATAAGCAATGAAATCACGCATAATATTCACCTACTATCATTACGTTAATTTTCACATAGTCATCATGATCATTAAAAATTATTGCGGTCACTATCACCGTAGCGTTCTTTCTTCACATTCACAACTCCTCCACTATCTTAACTCCCTTAAGCAGGAAACCAGCCTCAGAAACGAGTCACCGAAAAATAACCAAACCGTCAAAACCAAATAACTAAATCGTCGGAACCATATTTGTTCATAATTCCGTTCAACTTTTCCAAATTCACGTCACGATTTATACTATGTTTACACTAGGGCCTTGTACCATGTTATTCGGCTATCTTGATGAGCTTTCTTTTGTCGATAATTTGAATAACATGTTATTCAGGCCGTAGTGCAAACATAGTATTAATAAGTATATAAGTCACTGCTCACGATTTTGTTGAACATAAATTGCAGTCGTGTGTTTAATGATGAGTCGATTCACTTAATGTAGACCCATGACTGCCAACACCATCTAACACCGCTACATCAATTTCTTCATCAACTTTATTTTGCACTTCTCAGTAAACATCCTAACCAACACTTCAGCATAATTTTCCACCTATTTCCTAAATCAATTTTAGGTTATTGTTTTGATATAATATACACACACACTCACAGAAACACATATACATTTTTTTGTTTATATAACAAAGTATGGTTATCATTTACAAAGTAAACAATTAAGATATATACATTTAGGCAATGGTATAAAAATATGATAAAGTTATAAGTTATTTGCACTTACCATGTATGTATTATTTTTATTTACTTACCACTTATTAGCATTAATAAGTGTTTAACGTTCCAGATTCTTCCGATTCCTGACGATATTAGTAGGATCATGCTGCATTTGGTGTTGGCTCGGAATCTTGTTAATTTCGAAGCTCCATCATAATTTATTATAGTTGAGATCGGGTTAGATAGTGAGGAAAATAATGAAAAGAATGGATATTAGTAAATGTCATTTTATTATTTGGGATTAATGGGATTCTCAAATTAGTGTAGTGTTATATTTAATATCAGTCGGATTTAATTAAGTAGCTTGTTTTTTTTTTCTAATTTCTATTAAAGATTTATATAATAAGTGATTAATTTGGTTACAGCATAGCTGGGCCTTTCGACGATAATATCGATTTATTGAATAATTTTTCCTCAATGTGGTCCACGTTGTATTGTAACTGATCTAGCAGGAAATAATGAGCACTCTATTTTATAACTTATTTTTAAATAAACGTTGACTACGATAAAATTATGAGAAGTCTCTTCTAAAGTAACTCTCTAGTACAGGATGCTAGACTTGGATAAGCTAAATAGTATCTTCAAAACTATGTTGCATAGGCTATTAAACTACGTAGCCAATGTTGAATACATTCAAATGAATTATAGATTGTTGTGAAAGGAGGTGTCTGTATCGATTATCTATTTTGACATTATTCAGTTACAACACAATAGGAGGCTAAGCACAATTGACTGACTATTAAAAGGCTCTTTATTCAATAAATTCAGTCGAATTGTACCACACCTCCATTAGCTTCTATCCGCGACATGTAGCACGCACCCTGTCGGTCATTGAGGAAACCGAATAGTAGTATACGAACTTACAATTCAATTCCCAAAATCTATATCACTTTCTTCATGTGTATTCAAATAGATTCCAACCCCCAGTTCGTAGACTCCTACCAGCACAGATTACAGTTCTCCTAAAATATATCAATATTTGTGGAGAATTATAATCCAAAGCCCAGGGAATTTTCCTCTGTACATCATTAAATTGATCCAAAATTATTTATCAGATCGCTCACTGCAGGTAAGCTACCAGAATACTAAATCTGATAGATTACCTGTAAGGGCTGGTGTCCCCCAAGGCAGCATACTGGGGCCCATATTGTATAACATTTTTACTTCTGACTTACCTGATTTACCACCAGGGTGTCAAAAATCTTTGTTTGCAGATGACACGGGCCTTTCAGCCAAAGGGCGAAGCCTTCGTGTCATTTGTAGTAGATTGCAAAAAGTTTGGATATTTTCTCCACTTACTTGCAAAGATGGAAAATTTCCCCGAATGCTTCCAAAACTCAGCTTATAATTTTCCCACATAAGCCGAGAGCTTCTTATTTGAAACCTTCTAGCAGACATATTGTCACTATGAATGGGGTTCCAATTAATTGGTCTAGCGAAGCTAAATATTTAGGACTTCTGCTAGATCAAAAATTAACTTTTAAAAATCACATTGAAGGCCTTCAAGCCAAATGTAACAAATATATTAAGTGCCTATATCCACTTATAAACAGAAAATCAAAACTTTGTCTTAAGAACAAACTTTTGATTTACAAACAAATTTTTAGACCTGCCATGTTGTATGCTGTGCCAATATGGACTAGTTGCTGCAATACCAGAAAGAAGGCAATTCAGAGGATTCAAAATAAAATTTTGAAAATGATGTTGGAGTTGCCTCCTTGGTATAGTACCAATGAACTTCATAGAATTTCTAATATTGAGACATTGCAACAAATGTCCAACAAAATAATTTCCAATTTTAGACAAAAATCGTTGCAATCTTCAATTGCAACGATAAGCTCCTTGTACCCTTAGTACAAATTAGGTTAAGTTTAGTTTAAGTAGAAAACATTGTAATTCCTACATGGTTCAATTCAACCAGAGGAAAAAATTCTAACTGCCAGAGGCAATTGAAATGTATTAATAATAACTAAAAGCGTAACATAGCAAATAAGGATGATAGTGTTAAGAAAACACGGAACACCTAGTCTAAGAGATGAATGCATGTATTAGAAAATTAGCAAATAAAATTAGTTAAAAAAAAAAAAAAAAAAAGAAAAAAAAATCTAGAACGTAAGATATCATAAATAGGGTGAAAGGTGAATAAAGAATTCGAGATTTATGTTAACAGTGATTGCGTCTGTTTCAATCTCCCTCGCTGATCCCGTTTCTCGTCCCTTCGGCCTGCAGAATGATACCCTTCGGCCTGCAGAATCCACCGCTAGGCTATAACAGACCCAGGATATAGTGCACTGGGAAATCACTATTATTTGGTCCTTACTCCGGAAAGCAATTACCGATTATACATTTTCAACAAAGAAAAAATACCGCTTATTCCGAAAACGTTTGTAGTACACTCCTAATTTTCTGCGTTGATTAATAAATTATTATACAGAAGATGCATTCTCGATATTAGGGCTCTTACACGTGTAGGAAAGCTTCAATATGTTGCTAAACATTGTCAACATGAACGCAATTTTGTTCAAACACAATGTAGAACGAGAACCTACCCGACACAAATACATGGTCTGCTAAACGTGCTGAATCCAAGAATGAACAACACAAACCGTAAGTCACATGGTTCCACATGGTTTGCGGTTGAAACAGGACCGGGTACCGGTTTTCTTCAATTACAAACTGCACATCTCACGCGCTGATTATCGCTTCCCGTCTTGTAATCATAGAAGCTATCCACTTTTCCCCCTGAGAGAGCACGTGTGTGACAAGGCGTTCACTTACTCTTCTCTCAGCATGGTATAGGCACAGAGAACAGACATGGAGGCTCGAACAAAATTTCTTGCAAAACATGTGAAAACAAACACACCGAACCTCAACGCCACCGACGTCGACATTGCAACTCACAATCTCATTTTGACAACACGATGGCGCTGGTATGCTCTTGCATGCATAACGACACTAGCGCACAGTGGCATTTTTTGTTGACGCTAGCGCGTAATTATGTACGGGATAACGTCGACATTCCAAAGTTATTCAAAATGAACAGTAAAAAATTATCACAACATAGCGAGTTCAGCTTCAACGTCTGTTCTCTGTGGTATAGGAAGGTACGTGAACTTCTTGACATCGAATTTCGACAGCTCACAATTCACCACAAGCGAGATCTCCATAAAGTGCGGATACGGGGAAGGACAGCGAACGGATGGATGAAGCATGCGATTACTGAAGTGCATAATCAGCTTCAAAAACGATTGCATTGAACTCCGCCACAGGCTAGAAGTGGCGTTTTACACATAAAATAGGAGAGCATGATCTGATATGCTCCACCAACTATATTAATGTGGTTTTTGGGGATTGCGACTGTATTAGATGCTAATAATTAGGTTTTTCGGCAATGTTGATAATTTTAAAATCATTGCCAACGTTTCGATCCGGGGGCTTGGATCTTCATCAGGGCTCGAGATAAATCAACCTGTTTATTGACGTGTTGGCCCATCGTGTGACCAGATCGAAACGATGGCAATGATTTGAAATTATCAACATTTTCATGTGACTAATTATTATATTCATGTGCATTTCTTTATTTCTTTATACGAGGCAGGGAAAAGCCTGGAACCGCTTTCAAAAGGTCACGAAATTTTCTCATCCTTTCATTTCAATAGAAAAACAGTAATTGACCGCACGTAGTACATGACCATATCAGCTGTTCGTACACATAAGGGAATCAACACTCATCTCAATTGTTAGGTCTTACTGCCATACAGTCAATATCGCCCCCGCTGCAAGCTAAGAGCACTCCTGCACTTGCCACGACTGCACGATTCCATGCCGAATTTTATTGGAATTTGAAGTTAGATTCTATGGCATAAGCTCATTTTGGTTAACGGGTTGCTGCCAGATGTGATGGGAAAGCAATTGATGATTATTCTAATTGAATATATAGCCAATCACAGTTTGGTAGATTTTCTTCAATTCTGTTTAAGCATCTAACAATATCCTTAGAAGAATATGAGTGAAAGAGTTCAACAATTTTTTTAAAGTCTTTATTCGAGTGATTTTTTAAATTCGAATTAAGTTCATCACTGAATTCAGGTTATGTCCAGTAAAATATATATACACATTAGGGTGGCTCAAAAAACACTTTTTCAAATTTTTTGATGGGCCGCCCTCTTATTCGGTTCTATTTGATGCCCTGTTGCTCTGGACAAAATTTCAGCCAAATCGGTCAACGTTTGGGCAGTGCTAAACTCGTTGGAAGTTTATATGGAAAAATGTATGCAGAAACATTCAAAAACAGTGATTTGCAGTTGGACGGCACAATTTAAGATCAAGAACCATAATACTCATTCAGTTCTTGTAAAATAAAATACAGAATGTTATGCTGAAAACCGCGAGAAGATTAGAGTTTATTACGCAAAGATATTAGCATTTTACTGGAGTGTTGTAGGGGTGAATTTATTTCTTTTCAAAGGTAAAAGAAACGAAATTTGCCCAAACCCCACTGCAGAGAAATGCTAATAACTTAGCCGGGCAAACTCGAATCTTCTCGCGGTTTTCTGCATAACATTCTGTATTAAATTCTCCAAGATCTGAATGAGTATCATAGTTCTTCATCGTAAGTTGTGTAGTCCAGCTGCAATTGACTATTTTTGGATGTTTCTGCATACATTTTTCCATATAAACTTCCAACGAGTTTAGCACTGCCCAAACGTTGACCGATTTGGCTGAAATTTTGTCCAGAGCATCAGGGCATCAAATAGAACCGAATAAGAGGGCGGCCCATCAAAAAAATTGAACAAAGTTTTTCCCATACTAATTTGAGCCACCCTAATACACATAGTTTATAATTCCTTACAAATTAGCTAGTTTTTGTTAAAATATATATACACTTACATGTTTTAACTTACAAAAAGTCTTACATGTTTTGTATAACAATCTAGTAATTATATTTTTATACAGAATTGTAGGGAAATCTAACATGGTTGGTTGGACTAACCAACGTCAACCAATATTTTAGACCACTTGCCTTCCACGCCCTTGACGACGATGATGGTTGGCCGGTGTGGGAGGACGAACCAGGGGGGGAGTAAGCCTGTCATCCACGAACAAATCAAGCCTACCAAAGATGTATTATCCGGGCCTCGCCGCTTGGAAAAGGCGGGCCACCCTGGGCCACCCCGCTTGGCAAGTGTAACATTTTTCGAACTGGAATCTTGTAGGATATTGGTTAACCTACACTACTGCTGACTAACAAAAAAATTGTGGGATTGTTTATTTACATTTGTTTCATACTACATGCAGAGGAGGCGCGATGCACCGCATATTACCCCCCTGGGACGAACACAGAAGATAAAGAGAGTGAAGTGGTTTCCAATGTTTATAATTACAATACCCGAGCGGGAAATGAGTCATTCGTTGTTGAGTCGCAGCTTCCAGACGTTCGTTCGGGGTAGATTTGACAAAGGTCGATGGAACAGTAGATGTTTGTATCAAATATCGTGTAGTTGAATAGGCGGTTGACGCGAGTAGTTTGTACTCATAAAGGTTGTTGGTTATCAATTAATTTCATTTATTTAGCTCACATCTAAACTTTTAGCTCAATAACACTTTTAGTTTTTTTTAAACATTATTAGAGTGATTTTTAAGTTTTTAACAAAGCTCATCACTTAACACTTTTAGTTATCAATACATAATTTAAATTAATGTTTATCTTTCTATAGTTTGGCAAATATATTTTCCCGAAAGAAGAAATAATTACTGGCTTGATTTCATAACTCTATTGTTTTTTTATATATCTCTATCAGAACGATTTTTCAATAATTTTAAAGAGTTTATCACTAATATAACTCTATTGTGAGCAGTTGCTTTTATGAACAGTAAACAGTTAACTCTTGATTATTCCAACATTTCGCTTTCTATCAGTTTCTCAACTACTTTGACATGGATAAAAGGCTTTTTTTAAAGGTTTTGGATAGGCATGGATAGGATCAATATCTATTGATGAATATACTTATGTTTCTAAGCAAGTAAATATTTGAAGTTGCTGCCGTACTTCCCTTCATAGTTTCGACCTTTGACCTCTTTATTATGCTAGAAAAATAATTTCACAGGCGAAACACTCATCTACCCGTCAAGTCTAGACATTTTTTTCATTTCTCTCTTTTTTGGTTCTTCTTCTTCATCTTCATTGGCATTAGATCTCCCACTGAAACATTACCCCCTCGAAGCTTAGTGGTCATTAAGCACTTCCACAGTTGTTAACTGCGAGGTTTCTAAGCAAGTTACCATTTTTACATTCGTATATCATGAGGCAATGATATTTTAATGCCCAATTTCCATCCCGAATTTTTTTAAACCGGACCGGGAATCCAACCTAGCCACCTACAGTCTTGCTTTGCAGCCGCACATCTTACTGCACGGCTAAAGAGGGCCCCTTTTATGGTTAGATGCTTTTTTCTTAAATTCTGATATTCACCCCAACCCAAGAAAATATTAAGTACATTGGCAGCGGCAGAGATGTCCTACACAGTTGGCAAAAAATCTCCTCTTTTATTTTTCACAATTTTTAACAATCAAATAATATTCATTCAGTGAGTGCAACAGATGGATATTTCAGCTTTCGAAATGTCACTTTGATCTGTCAAAAAAATACACGCCGGGGCCACGCGGGCGCGCA
The DNA here is from genome assembly GCF_024139115.2 of Armigeres subalbatus. Lineage (NCBI taxonomy): Eukaryota > Metazoa > Arthropoda > Insecta > Diptera > Culicidae > Armigeres > Armigeres subalbatus. The sequence goes on from NC_085140.1 coordinate 68,662,474, forward strand.
CCGGCCTGTAATACACGCCAGTGAATTTACTGTGCGCGCGCCCGCGTGTATTTGACGTGCACCATTTTTAAAGAGGCATTTCGAAAGCTTAAATATCCATCTATTAGTTGCACTCACTAAATGTATTTTATTTTATTGTTTAAAATTGTAAAAAATAAAAGAGTAGATTTTTTGCCAACTGTGTAGGACATCCCTGGGCAGTGGATTGTACTTTTTTTTATTCCTTCCTTTATTTGTTAGGCACTCTGTGTTACTTAACCGCTACTGTGCCAAGATCTACTGTGGTATTCTGCCGTACAGAGAATCCACACAGAATCTATTTTTAGATTTCCATTACTCATTATTGTTGTCGTTGCCAGTCTATCTCATCGTGAGTCCATTGTGTCCGTTTGTCCATGTCGTGCATCCAATGGTCGTTGCATTGTTCGGTTGCCATTAAGCCGGGTTCGTTGGAGGAATGCCTCCGAGAAGAACAATTTGTCAGTCGTCATCAGGCAGCCTTACGGTATGACGCGTTCCCCAATACGCTACCACATGGGCTGCGCATCCGGCGACTGATGAGGGTTTGGTGGAGAGGCTGGGAATCGAACTCATTACCATCCGCTTGTAAGGCGAACGTGTAGCCAACTACGCTACGGGACCCCCCGGATTGTACTGTTTAAAAAAATTATTCAAACATATCCGTAGCGTTACCGTGATTTACAATATACTATTTTTAGTCGTCCTTGGACGACCTAGGCCATCCAAACTATCCTTGAGTTCGAGACTTGAAATCTCCAGCTCAAAAAAGCCTTTTCTGTTACTCAAAGTTTATTTGAGTATTCAAATATGTTCATTACATTTAATAGTAGGTGACAAAAATACGGCAAGGTAGTTCTGGGATATTCAGCAAGAAAATATTTTTTTAGTACTCAAAGCTTCAATATGCATTCAATTATATCCAGTACACCTCCTGGAGGAGATCAACGGATATCGTAAAATAATTTGAGATATTCTGGGTCATCCAGTCCTTGAGATCGGTATTACAACAAGTTAGAAGCTATTTTTGGTACTTATAGCTTCAATATGCATTCAACTGTATTCATTACATTTCCTGGGAAATCAATAGATTCATTTCATTTATTTAGTCTACATCTAAACAGATAACACTGAATCAACAATTTGACGCCACAATACACGGTTCGAGGCCACATCTGTCCATCCTCGAATATGCCCCACGCTCGCCAAGTCGTTTTGCACCTGGTCTGCCCATCTCGCTCGCTGCGCTTCACGCCGTCTCGTACCTGCCAGGTCGGCCAAGCGAACACCATCTTTGCAGGGTTGCTGTCCGACATTCTTGCAACATGCCCTACCCATCGTACCCTTCCGGCTTTAGCTACCTTCTGGATACTGGGTTCGCCGTAGAGTTGGGCGAGATCGTGGTTCATTCTTCGCCGCCATACACCGTCTTCTTGCACACCGCCAAAGATGGTCCTAAGCACCCGTCTCTCGAATACCCGAGTGCTTGCAAGTCCTCCTCGAGCATTGTCCATGTTTCATGTTCGTAGAGGACTACCAGTCTTATTAACGTCTTGTACATGACACATTTGGAGCGGTGGCGAATCTTTTTTGACCGCAGTTTTTTCTGGAGCCCGTTGTAGGCCCGACTTCCACAGATGATGCGCCTTCGTATTTGACGACTGACATTGTTATCAGCCGTTAGCAAGGATCCGAGGTAGACGAATTCCTCGACCACCTCGAAGGTATCCCCGTCTATCGTAACACTGCTTCCCAGGCAGGCCCTGTCGCGCTCAGTTTCGCCCATAAGCATGTACTTTGTCTTCGACGTATTCACCACCAGTCCAACTTTTGTTGCTTCACGTTTCAGGCGGGTGTACAGTTCTGCCACCTTTGCAAATGTTCGGCCGACAATGTCAATGTCATCCGCGAATCAAATAAATTGACTGGATCTGTTGAAAATCGTACCACGGCTGTTACACCCGGCTCTCCGCATGACACCTTCTAGCGCAATGTTGAACTATAGGCACGAAAGTCCATCACCTTGTCTTAGTCCGCGGCGCGATTCGAACAAACTGGAGTGTTCGCCCGAAATCTTCACACAGACTTGCACACTACGGACCGTTTTGCACGGTGGACCGTTGCTTTGATCAGTCTGGTAAGCTTCCCAGGGAAGCTGTTCTCGTCCATAATTTTCCACAGCTCTACGCGGTCTATACTGTCGTATGCCGCCTTGAAATCAACGAACGTTGGGACCTGGTATTCACGGCATTTTTGAATGATTTGCCATACAGTAAAGATCTGGTCCGTTGTCGAGCGGCTGTCAACGAAGCCGGCTTGATAACTTCTCACGAACTCATTCACTAATGGTGACAGACGACGGAAGATGATCTGGGATATCACTTTGTAGGCGGCATTAAGGATGGTGATCGCTCGAAAGTTCTCACACTCTAGCTTGTCGCCTTTCTTGTAGATGGGGCATATAACCCCATCAGTTTCCCAGATTCTGACTATCAATTTGTGCAGGCAAGTGGCTAGCTTTTCCGGGCCCATCTTAATGAGCTCAGCTCCGATACCATCCTTACCAGCTGCTTTATTGGTCTGTGTTGTTCCTCGTAGTGGTGCTTTCATCTTTCGATCACCACACGTTCGTCCGTCAAGATGCTCCCATCCTCCCATCGGCACATTTCGGCTCGCGGCACGAAGCCTTTGCGGGATGCGTTGAGCTTCTGATAGAACTTGCGTGTTTCTTGGAACGGCACAGCTGTTCTATTTCCTCGCACTCCGCTTCTTCCAGGCGGCGTTCCTTCTCCTGAAAAAGGCGGGTCTGCTGTCTCCGTTTCCGTCTATAACGTTCCACGTTCTGCCGGGTACCTTGCTGCAGCGCAACCGCATTCCCCCAGAATCTGTCTGCACTCTTCGTCAAACCAATCGTTCCGTCGACTTCGTCCCATCGTCGGGTTCTCCGCTGCGTCGTTGATGGCTGCTTTAACTGTATTCCAGTAGTCCTCAAGAGATCAATAGATATCGTAAGATTGTTTTGGGATATTCTGGGCCATGTTGTTAGAAGTAGTTCATATGAATGATATGCACGGTGTTGGGCCATTTGACCGAATATCGATTGGCCGAACGCCATTTAGTCAAATGTCGTTTGGCGAACCGGGTCATGTGGCCGAATACCGTTTGGTCGAATATTTAGAAAAAACTTAAATTGCGAAATGTGAAAAGTGAAAAGTGAGTAATGAAAAGCGAGTAGTGAGAATTACATGAAGTGGACATTTCATGAATGAGACATTTCTCACATCCTATAAGAAATAAGACGTGCAAAATAGGAAGTTAATTAAGAAATAATAAGTAAACAGTGAGAAGTGTAAGTGCCAAGCGGAAAGTGAGAAATAAGAAGTGAAAAGTGAAAAGTAAAAAGTGCGAAATGAGAAGTGAAAAGTCAGAAGTGGGAAGTAAGAAGTAAGGAGTGAAAAGTGAGAAGGGAGAAATGCGAAATAAGAAGTGAGAAATGAGCAGACAGAAGAAAGAAGTGAGAAGTGCGAAATGCGAAGTTAAAAGTGAGAGAAGAGAAGAAATAAGTAAGAAGAAAGAAGTGAGAAGTGAAAAATTAAAAGCAGAGTGTCCTAATTCTCGTGTATTCACGGATGAGACAGTGTGCCATGAGCTACAAAAGCTCACGTAGCATCGATTCAGTGCGAAGAGAGAAACTAGCGCGCATAAAATAACTGAGTGAGCGTGTCTAAATGTACGTCTCATGAGACTCATATCATGCGCTAGGAATGCATAGCTGGCGTTACTTAGGCGACGATATTATTGAATGAAAATTTTCCGCCCAAGCTGTTTTACGTGCCTTCGTTGTTGTTTGCAAAGGTTTTCCATGGCAAACAGCCCATGAGCTGATCGCATTAAGATGTCTCAATGCGACTCACCAACGATAATGTGAGGTACACAAGCTTCGTGAGACTCGCGCGCGCTAAATTTTATGTGCGCGTAGCAGTCGTTGCTCAATCTCATCTTTTTTTGTACGCGTACATGATGTCTGGTTAAAAGTGGGTAGTGAGATTTGAGAAGTGCGAAATGAGAAGTAAGAAGTGGATATTGAAAAGTCGAAAGTGAGAAAAGAGAAATGAAAAGTGAGGAAGGAGAAGTGCAAAGTGAGAAGTGAGTAATGAAAAGTGAGAAATGAAAAATAAGAAGTAAGGATGTGAAAAATGAGAAGAAGTGAGAAAATAGAAATGAAAAATAAGAAGTACGAAGTGAGAAAAGAGTAAAAAGGGAGAAGTGAAAAGTGAGTAGCGAGTAATGAAAAGTGAGTGAGCAAAGCAAGTGAGAAATGACAAGTGAGAAGTGAGAAATAAAAAGTTAGAAGTGAGTCGAGACCACTACTTACATCTCACTTGTTACTCAAATGTGAACTATTCGGCCAAATATCCTTTTCGGTCAAATTACTCATATTTTCATATGATAAGAATTTTGAAAAAACAAATGTGTTCAGTATCCCCAAATCCCCAATCTCCCCAACTCGATGGTCCCTTCAATATCGAGTAAGGGAGCGTTCATTGTAATAGAAAAATATGTTATGATAAAACTGTAAAAAAATAATTCTGAAGAACTGATTTGATTTTTAGATAAAATGTGCACGCCAATAAAATGTATCAGAAAAGCAACTTTTAGCGAGACACTGTTTGCTGGGTCAGCTAGAAACTTTAGAGGAAGATTGTTGCTGTCGTCACTGGCGAAACATCTTTTGCTGGCGAGGATAGGGCGAAGGAAAAATCAGTACGTTTCAACAGTTGTGTATCCAACATGTTTGGGACCGAGAACAAAGGGATTCGCAGTAACAATCTTCTTCTATGGTTTCTATTGATTAAAACCATTGCAAGGACCGCTCATTCACCCCGGATAGTGGAAGTGGTCTTTCGGAAGTGAATATTCGAAAAAGTGGCCAACTCTTGAAATTTGACCTAGGAAGCAGCGATTTTTTTTAATCACTTATTCTAGCAATGTGAGAGCAAAATTATCGCAAGAGCCGCTCATTGATTTTTCCACCTAAGGAACTCTGGGTTTGGAATCTACAGGGTCGTTTTGCTATGATTTTGAACATAAAGAAGACCACAAGTCACTTTTTTTGTTTTTATTATGGAACAATGATGAAATCTAGAAAGGTGGATGGTGAGGGTTGGGTCGAAATGCAAAATTTCATTCACTAGTGAATATCAATACCGCCGAGTTTCCTCTGACTGAATATATTGAAGGCTGAATATATTGATTGAAGAAAATCCATCCAGCCGTTTTCGAGTTATGCGGATACGAACACAGACCATTTCATTTTTATTATATAGAAGACTAGTTGGGCCCTCCTTAGCTCTGTGGTAAGACGCGCGGCTACAAAGCAAGACCATGCTGAGGGTGGCTGGGTTCGATTCCCGGTGCCGGTCTAGGCAATTTTCGGATTGGAAATTGTCTCGACTTTCCTAGGCATAAAAGTATCATCGTGCTAGCCTCATGATATACGAATGCAAAAATGGTAACCTGGCTTAGAAACCTCGCGGTTAATAACTGTGGAAGTGCTTAATGAACACTAAGCTGCGAGGCGGCTCTGTCCCAGTGTGGGGATGATGCTTGCCAAAAACTCCTCATCGAGTAGAAAATGAGCAAGAGCAAGAGTTTTTTTGAGGAGCAGAAATAAGCATCAAAACTCACAACATTGTGCATCATTAATTCCGAGCTTGTGCGTCGCAAAACAAGAGCGAGTCCATCTGTTCATCTTTTTCTTTTGGTGCGCCACTCACTTACACTCACACTCAAAACAGCCTCCAAGATTTTTCTCACATACAAAGCGTCGCTCCCGAGTCTCAATGAGTGCTCTTTCGCCCGACGCCTCACTCACATGTGTTTTTAGTTTGCTTTTCCTCACTCTGTTTTTTTGTAGGGTAAGACGGTATAATATGCCCCCCTAAGGCAACTTCTCGATAACTTTTTACATTTCAATGCAATTTATGCAAACTTTGTGTTATTTGGTAGTCCAGGAAGTCGCAAATGCATTGCCCGTGAGTAGTCATATAAAAATATGACAGATAACACGTAATAAAACTTTTTTGAAAACTCGTAAAAAATGGATTTCAAAAAGTGCCTGGGCAATACCTTAACCAAAGACGTTTCATAGCCCTTCATTAGTATTTTATCAATCACATAATAAAAAGGTTACAAATTCTTATGTGCTTGACAATAAAAAACCAACATAAGTCCATTTAAGCAGGTTGGAATTACATTTCAATAGTTTCCATATAATTTGGAAGCAACTGATGCAAGCTCGCCGCGCTTGTGTCCAGTTGGTAAGGGCATATTGTCCTGCCTACACTGGGGCGTTTTGACCAGTGAAACATGTTTTTGGAAAACGTTACATTTTTGAAGATGGAAGCAATTTTATATTATAATAACCACTGAGAAAAGTTATTTTGTTGCCCAACTAAGTGTTCCAGTACCAGTTTTGCGGTCAGTATGCTAGCGTCGCTCCAGAATGTTGAGAAAACAAAAATTAAAAGTTACATCAAAACTGTGACTTTTTGTATTTTGCAAATATTTTTTTGTATTACATAAACAAAAATCCTCCCATATTCACATAGGATGATGGTTTTACAAATATTTATAGGTACCAACTGAATTCGACCCTTAGTTAGTTATAGTTATTAAGTTTTGCGGACAGTATGTTAGCGACGCTATCTCGCTTAACTTTTCAAAAGGACGTAAGTAACATTTTTTTCATGAATTAATTTGAATAGCGCAATCAACAGATCAACATGAAAGCTTTTGATTGCAGTACTCAAATTAATTCATGAAAAAATGTTACTTAGGTCCTTTTGAAAAGTTAAGCGAGCTATAGATTGTTGAGCAAACAAACATTGAAAGTTACATCAAAACTGTATTTTGCAAATATTTTCATTATGTAATACAAAAATATTTCCACATTCACATAGTATGATAGTTTTACAAATATTTATAGGTACCAACTGATTTTGACTCTTAATTAGTTATAGTTTTCTAAAAATCAAGAGGGGCATTTTGGCCAGGTGGGGCGTCTTACCCTATTCTGAATCCTCGTCCAAAAATACGTATTCTGGCAAAAAATACGATTTTTTTCTGGAATGTATGAAATTTTTTTGTTTGTTGAGAAACTACATATGGGCACGCACTTTGAAGAGTAATTATGGTGTGCTGCTTATAGTTTTTGCACTTGAAGTACCCCAGAACGATGAGTTTTGCCAAAAGTTATTGATCTGTATCGAAGAAATCGAAAGATTCGGTGCCAATTTGTTCAAAAACAGTTTTTTTTTATGTTTTCTCGAAATTGTGTAAAATTGATATATGCAGTATCTCAAACAAATGATTCATTTGTATTCAATATCGGCGCATGCAACTTCCTATTGAAGTAGCAATAAAAGTGAATTCTATTGTGATAAGAATTCGATTCCCTTTCTCCCATGTTTTTAAGAAATAAATAGTATTGGAATTCTTTTTGCAACATAAGGAAGAAAAGTTCTCTATTTTCCAGATACATACGCTTCCCAGCTCCCTCACGCAAACTATAAATACCATCTTTTGCTATTAAAACATTGCCTTGGCTCAATTTCGTTACCACCACCTTCAAATATCAATAAATAAGGTTGATCATAACAATCTTTCACCGATCAGTAAAATCTCTCAACACATACGCCGACGGCGCAGTCAAAAGCACCATCAAAACCACTCCCGTTCCATAAACCTCAGAATTCGGAGCAAACATTCTAATTTCGGGGGAGCACTTACTACTAATTGATTCCACCGAAAAATCTGTTTATTCAGCAATTCAACACGTTCCAAGGGCTAAACGATCTTGGCTTTGCCAGTAGCACGAGATCGTCCATCGCGTCAACGTCCGTTGTCTTATTGATTGCCTTTCATTCACTTCCATAAGCGCACATCTTTCACCGAATGTCGTACGCGGACTGTTCAGGGTTTCGTTCGAAGTGCAAGAAGCGAGAGTAAATGACCTGAACCGACAAAGTACGTCGTAAAATAGATCATTTTGGGAACGCATCCAAAGCGGTTGAGCCATAAAGTTTCCTTCTGGATCTTCTGGAGAAATTAAATCCCATGCGCCGGTTTAGTCTGTCACTCAGAACAACACTATTGAATGGAAAGGAGCGCCAGACCAACTCCATTTGTGTAGAGTAGAGCAGGGCGTGATGATCGTTTTTTTATTCGATTAGTTGTTGACGTACTCTGCGGTTTCTTGATACCGGTTGAACGTTTACCTCGCTTTTCTCTAGTCTAAATACATCTCGACGCGTCAACTGCGGTGATTGGAAGTGGCAGGAGCTCTGCTCTAGAAATTATAATCACGCGTGAGCTAACTTGAGCGCACTGACTGTGGGTAATAAAAACAGTTGAATGGTCTATGGTAGCGTTTTGGCTCTATTTGGAATGATGGTACATGGAGGGAAAGATGTGAACTGCATAAATTCTCCAGAAGTAAAATAAACACTTCTTTTCGATGGGTAAATAACAGAACACCACGCGTACTATACTTGTGCGTTGGGGATTATGATGATAATGATGACGGCAAATACTCTGCACACTGTATTAAATGGATAAGGAAGGCATCATACTTAACATCCTATTAAAATTGCACAAATCAATGCTAGGAGCTTTTTTCAAATGGGCGTATTGATTCTGACCTTGATTTTTGACGGCGATTGTGCTCTTAATTCAAACTATTTTGGATTATTTTTCAGGCGTACCTGTTAGATTATGTAACTGTATTAAGATCAGGACGGTAGTCCAAGTAGGGGTGGAGCCTGGTATGAATCTCACCACCATGTTCTTCTCCTGAAATAAACATTATTTTCAAATGTTTCGCTCTCAATAGAGTATGTACATAACTTGCTTGTATCGGCATTTTTCCTTCTCTATCAGCACTAGATTATGTAATTCTAGCACAAATATAAGTAACCAAATTAGTGCTAAATACATCCAATAGCATGCAATTGTATCATTTATTTCATTCATCCCCCTAACCTACCACAACAGGTTGGAACTTGGAATTGGAAATCGTGTCGTTTCTTAGGAATACGGAGGGCAAACGACTAACAATTTGCGATCATGTGCATTCACGAAGGTACACCTATTGCACGAACCTGAAGACATGAGTTCAAAGCATAAAAAAGGAATTGCACAGGCACCTTTGGGGCTCCCCTTCCCTAACCGTAACCTGTTATTCAACACACACAATCTAGTGGCTGATTGACCTGATGCATTCGAATGCCTATCGACTTCGCTACACCAGTCAAGCAAAAGCAACCGGGAAAATTGAACATAACGCTCATTTAGGTCAAGTCGAGTTGAGCCTTACTGTTGAGGTCATAAAACGTATCTGTAAAGTTAAAAACAAGTGATGGCATTGAATATGATAGAACGTAATCGTCTTTTGACAAGTTCTCCCACAATACATTCCACTAAAAGCTATGAATAGTTAATTATTCAATATATCAAACAATCTAATTTGTTCATAGCTCCTCAATTATTATCTAATAGACTTTTGCATGAAAACAGGAATACACATTCTGTACCTTATTCCTCTGTGTCGTTTGCAAATATAGAAGTTATATAGCTGAAGCAACAAACCCATGGGCACCAATGTGTACTGCCCCAAAGTCATGCAAATATAATGTGTGTCGGCTAGGCGGCGACTGACTGACTTACATACGAGCCCATAAAAATCCTTCCACAGAAGCACCCCTCTCCCCCCTCCTTTAAGGCCATGCCCTCACTCATAGTTGCCGCAGTTATTTATGGCAAAAATCAATTCCTTCGCTAACGACTCTTACTAACCGACCACCATTTGCTTGATTTCGTGTATTTTCAGACCAATCTGGTGGTTAGGCCGGGTGACGACGTCATCCCAGCCAGCAATAATATGGTAATAATGTTTGGCTACCACCAGCAGCCAGCCCGCGTGCCGTCATCATCGTTTTCGATCCGTTTGTGATGATTCTTCAGGCAAATAGCGAGCGCAAGTGAAAAATAAAAGAAAAGTGTAAAAAAAAAATGTGCAAATATTACCCCCACAGGGATCCCATGTCTGCAAGAAAACATCGCCACTTCGATCGTAGTGCTTCGATATACGCTGCCGGTGCCAACGTGCGCGCTGGAAGATAGGTGGATGTCGTGACATTTCCCCCCTCAAGTGGATTTATGGCTTCGTGTTTCTCCAGTGGAAAGAAGGTGGGTAGAATAATGTACCACATCCATTTGCTTGTTCTTATGTAACCAGGGTGGGAAGTTCTAAGCGACTGGAATCGAAGCGAACTGCATCTTCAGGTTTCGATGGAGCAACACAGCAATCGAGAGTTGGCCGTTGACGGGTTGCAACAGACAATTTTATGGCTAACTGTTTATTGTCTGAGAATTGATTATTTTCTCTGTTTGATGGGTTTCCAGATTGGGTTGATGTCTTGTTTTCAATTACTCGCCTCGAGCTGCGCTACGCGACAATTTCTGATAAATCAGTTAAGTATTCTTCTTCTATTGTTGGGAATTTGGGATTACATCCAATACTGGAACAGTGCTGCCTCGCAGCTCATTAAAAAGCAGCTCTATAATAAAGAACCAGGCATTGAGACTTTGCTATGGTTTTGCTTAGCGGCCTCACATCTAACCGCTGAGTAACGGAAGCCCCCCAGAACTGTGGCATACTGAAATTCACATTTGTTTCTGTTAAAAAATACCGAAGATAACTGATGTCCTCTTCTACCTGAAAATTCCGTCTTGTACGCCTACGACTTCTTTCGAGTTCTCTATTGAATATTATCTTCGCTTGACGTTCTTCCGGCATACAAACTTTTAACGTGCTTTTGATCGTGAGTCCTATTCTCGCTCTTAAAAGGCGCAAAAGCGTTTTCCACTGCACGGCAGTCAATTCGGACAGTATCGAAATCGTTCGCAAATTCAAGGGGGTATGGCACCCATCCGCTAGCGGATCTCTCCCTCCTCTTTCTCACTAACATATGAATGCAACGAATAGTGTCGAACATTGGATTGGAAACTCGGTACCTGAAAAGTCAGGACCTTAACTGAACCTGAAGAAGTGAGCCTTCTGGCTCGTAAACTGTAGAAGGTTGAAGTAAACGTGGTCGCTGCACAAGAATTCCTGTGGCCTGGATCCGGAGAACGTGAATTCAGAGTCGTGAGTCCGACGGCCAACACTGCATTCAAATATAACATCTATTACTGCAGAGGCGACGAAAAAGAAGAACATGGAGTTCATTTCGTAGTTATGGGTAGGCAGATGAAACGAATAATGAGATCCGTTCGCTAAGGGGCTGTCCATAAACCACGTAGACTGTTGAAGGGAAGGAGGGGTTTCGACAAAGTCTACGTTAGTCTACGAAGGGGGTATACCAAAAGTCTACGTAGACTTTTTATTTTATTTTTTATTTTTTGGGAAGCAATTAACCAATGCAATGTTCACTTGTTTCATTTTTTTAGGATTTTCCAAGATTTTTTTTGCAACACTTTACCGGAATAATCTCTTGAATTTCTCCAAAAAAATCTAATGAATTTTACTAAAGTAGTAGTCTGAACTACGGCTTGAAACTTTTATGGATATCGCCAGGAAATTCTGTTGAGCAGGAAAATTAGCCAAAGTATTCTATAAAAACTTTCTATTCTATAAAAACTTTCGGATTTTATTACAGATTCTACTACAATATCTTTTGATTTTTGGCAGCGATTTCTTTGCAAACTACAATTTTCACGGGATTTTTTTGGTTTTTTTACCGAGAGAAACCGTTAAGAATTTCCATTTTCTATGAAGTCCCCAGAAATTTTTTTTTAATTTCGTAAATTATTCGGAATTTTCGCGAGGAATTCTTTAGACACATTTATCAAATTCTTCGAAATGTCCATGGGAAATTCTTCGTAAATTTTACGGTAATTTCTTCGGGAGCACTAATGCAAATTCTTTGAAATTATCGGTGTAAAACTTTCGGAATTTCTTTTAAAAAAATGTCGAAAATTTTCACTAGAAATAATTTGAAATTCTCTCCAAAAACTCTGAGTTTCCACACAAAAAATTGTGAGAAAGCCTTTGTAATTTTCATGAAATTTTATTCGAAATTTTAACGAGAATTTTCAACTGAAAATTCTCCATAATTTCAACCGCAAATTATTCAGAAAAATCTTTAAAATGTAAATAGATTTTTTTTGGGAAATTGCTCCGAATTTACATAACCATTAGGGGCCGTACACTAATTATTTAAGCATTTTTTCTGGGTTTTTCAAACCCCCCTCCCCACATGTAAGATTATACCCATACACATAATTTTATTATTTTTTACCAGACTAAGGCCGGAGTGGCCTGTGCTGCACATAAAAGTCTTCTCCATTCAGCTCGGTCCATGGCTGCACTTCGCCAACCACGCAGTCTGCGGAGGGTCCGCAAATCGTCCTCCACCTGATCGATCCACCTTGCCCGCTGTGCACCTCGCCTTTTTGTTCCCGTCGGATCGTTGTCGAGAACCATTTTCACCGGATTACTGTCCGACATTCTGGCTACGTGCCCGGCCCACCGCAGTCTTCCGATTTTCGCGGTGTGAACGATGGATGATTCTCCCAACAGCTCATGCAACTCGTGGTTCATTCGCCTCCTCCACGTACCGTCCGCCATCTGCACCCCACCATTCCACCGCAGCACTTTCCCTTTTCGTTGGTCCTCAACGAGCATCGTCTAAGTCTCGTGTCCGTAGAGAACTGCCGGTCTTATAAGCGTTTTGTAGATAGTCAGTTTGGTTCGGCAGCGAACTCTATTCGATCGGAGCGTCTTGCGGAGTCCAAAGTACGTACGATTTCCAGCCACTATGCGTCTCTCCTGGTATCATTAATTTCTCTACTGGCATCGTTATCGGCAGTCACCAGTGAGCCCAAGTAAACGAATTCTTCAACAACCACGATTTCGTGAGCACCGATAGAAACTCGTGGTGGGTGGCTTACATTGACCTCTTTTGAGCCTATTCCTATCATGTACTTCGTCTTCGACGTGTTGATGACTAGTCCAATCCGTTTAGCTTCGCTTTTCAGTCTGATGTAGGCTTCCTCCATCCTCTCAAAGTTACGTGCCATGATATCAATGTCGTTGGCGAAACCAAATAGCTGGACGGACTTCGTGAAAATCGTACCACTCGTGTCAATCCCTACCCCTCCTCTTACACCCTCCAAAGCGATGTTGCATAGCAGACACGAAAGCCCATCACCTTGTCGTAACCCTCTACGCGTTTCGAAGGGACTCGAGAATGCCCCTGAAACTTGAAATACGCACATTACCCGATCCATCGTCGCCTTGATCAACCGTGTCAGTTTATCCGCAAATCCGTTTTCGTGCATTAGCTGCCATAGCTGGTCTCGATCGATTGTATCACATGCGGCTTTGAAGTCGATAAATAGATGATGTGTGGGCACGTCGTATTCGCGGCATTTCTGGAATACCTGACGTATGGCGAACACCTGCCCTAGCAGCACACATATTCCACATAGGTTACTGCAACTCATATGTGATCGGATTCAGTAGTTGTCAAGTCAAGTTGCTGAAACCATTTTCGTCTGACTTGTGCTGCTCGAGTGGTCTGTGGTCTGTGGTCACCCATAAATCCCGCCTGGTACTGCCCCACGAACTCTCTTCTTCTTCTTCTTCTTATTGGCATTACATTCCCACACTGGGACAGAGCCGCCTCGCAGCTTAGTGTTCATTAAGCACTTCCACAGTTATTAACTGCGAGGTTTCTAAGCCAGGTTACCATTTTTGCATTCGTATATCAGCCTCTAGCACGATGATACTTTGATGCCCAGGGAAGTCGAGACAATTTCCAATCCGAAAATTGCTTAGACCGGCACCGGGAATCGAACCCAGCCACCCTCAGCATGGTCTTGCTTTGTATCCGCGCGTCTTACCGCACGGCTAAGGAGGGCCCCAACTCGAACTCTCTTGCAATTGGTATTAGTCGGCGGCATAAAATTTGGGAGAGTACCTTGTAGGCGTTCAGCAATGTGATTGCGCGGTAGTTGCTACAATCCAGCTTATCGCCCTTTTTGTAGATGGGACACACGACACCTTCCATCCACTCCTGCGGCAGATCACCCAGTGCAGCGCTCTAGCCAGTGCCTCATCACCGTGTTTAAACAGCTCTCCTGGTAGTTGGTCAACTCCAGGGGCTTTGTTGTTTTTCAGCCGGCTGATCTCCTCCTGGATTTCCTGGAGATTCGGAGCCGGAAGTCGTATGTCCTGCGCGCGTGCTCCTAGGTTCATTACCATTCCGCCACCGGTGTCTGCCATATCGCCATTCAGGTGCTCTTCGTAGTGCTGCCGCCACCTTTGGATCACCTCACGCTCGTTTGTAAGAAGGTTCCCGTTTATGTCCTTACACATATCGGGCTGTGACACGTGGCCCTTACGTGAACGGTTCAACTTCTCATAGAACTTTCGTGCGTTATTAGCGCGGTACAGTTCCTCCGTCTCTTCACGGTCTCGATCTTCCTGCTGGCGCTTTTTCCTCCGAAAAATCGAGTTTTGTCTGTTCCGCGCCCGTTTGTATCGTGCCTCGTTCGCCCTTGTGCGGTGTTGCATCAATCTCGCCCATGCTGCATTCTTCTCCTCCACTAACTGCTCACATTCGCCGTCATACCAGTCGTTTCTCTGATCCGGAGCCACCGTGCCTAGTGTAGTGGTTGCGGTGCTTCCAATGGCGGATCGAATATCTCTCCAGCCATCTTCAAGAGATGCTGCGCCTAGCTGCTCTTCCGTTGGGAGTGCCACTTCCAGCTGCTGCGCGTAGTCTTGGGCTAGTCTACCGTCTTGTAGCCGCCCAATGTTTAGCCGCGGCGGACGACTCCGACGCCTGTTGTGCACCGTCGAGAGTTTTGAGCGCAGACACACTGCAACGAGGTAGTGGTCGGATTCAATATTCGCACTGCGGTAAGTGCGTACGTTCGTGATGTCGGCGAATAATTTACTGTCGATTAGAACGTGGTCGATTTGGTTTTCCGTTACTTGATTAGGTGATTTCCATGTGGCCTTGTGGATATTCTTGCGGGGGAAGAAAGTGCTTCGGACTACCATTCCGCGGGATGCTGCAAAGTTGATGCATCGTTGGCCGTTGTCGTTCGATACGGTATGCAGACTATCCGGTCCGATGACCGATCTGTACATTTCCTCCCTTCATACCTGAGCGTTCATGTCACCGATGACGATTTTGACGTCCCGCAGTGGGTATCCATCGTATGTCTGCTCCAGCTGTGCGTAGAACGCTTTTTTCTCGTCGTCGGGTCTCCCTTCGTATGGGCAGTGCACGTTGATGATACTATAGTTGGGTGGCAGCCAATCAAGGCAAGGATGTGCAAGCTGAAGATAAAATCAGCTTGCACATCCTTGCCTTGATTGGCTGCCACCCAATCACGCGTTGGCGCATCTTTCCCAGCACTATGAAGCCGGTTCTCATCTCGTTGGTGGTGCCACAGCTTTGGAAGAAGGTAGCCGCTCGATGCCCGCTTTTCCACACTTTCTGTCCTGTCCAGCAGATTTCCTGCAGCGCTACGATGTCGAAGTTGCGGGGATGTAATTCATCGTAGATTATCCTGTCGCAATTTGCGAAGCCTAGCGACTTGCAGTTCCATGTTCCAAGCTTCCAATCGTGATCCTTTATTCGTCGCCTAGGTCGTTGCCGATTGTATCGAGTCGTATTATCTTCTATGTCGTTCGTAATGGTTGTTTTTAAAGGCGGCTTATTGGGCCTGCGCAAACCTCCTGTCTCGTCGGGAGTGTACGACCCCTTATACAAATCCTCGGGAAATATTTCGAGATGCTCATTTAAACTTAAAATTACCTCGGGAAATAATTCTAAATTGTTACGGAAAATTAACCGGAGTACTAACGGGAAGACTTCTGAAATTTAGAATTGATTTCTTGGGATTTCAATGGATGAGCATGGAATGCGATATAGCATGGAATTTTCAAGAAAAGCATCGGAATTTTCAAGGAGAGTTCTTTGCAGTATTACCGGGAAGCTTTAAGGTTACCCCTGACAGAATCCAAGTTTCAAAGTGCTCGTGTTTTCGGGGGCACACCACTCGATACGAATGCAATGCACAACTGTCATTTTTATTTTTTCACGCATGCTGCGACGCAGCAAAGCTGAATCAACAAAAATGACAGTTGTCCGCCGCCTCCGTATCGAGTGGTGTGCCCCCGAAAACGCGAGCACTTTGAAACTTGGATCCTGTCAGGAGTGACCTTGAAGCTTATCATTCGGGAAATTCTACGCAAATTCCACGAAAAACTTGGAGACTTGACATTCTTAGAATTTCAACTCGAAATTTTTCGACATTCTGAAAATTCTTCGGTTTTCTATAAATTTGAACCGGCCTGGAGAATTATAGGTCAGGCACACACCTCTAGGAGGAATCGAATTCAACAGATATTTATTTCATTGGCTTTGAAATTTGGTTTCAAGAGCTGTGGACAGAGGATCAAATTTGATTTTGTTTAATTTCATTTTTGTTTTGTTGGATTTTGTTCAGTTCGATTTTGTTATGTTTAAAATTCGAATATTATTGTAATGTTCACATACTGAAATCCATGAATAGCTGAATTAGTTAAAACGTAGTTAATTTCCATATTTTCCAATCACATATTTTGTTTTGTGAAATTTGGAAAAGTCTACGTAGACTTCAAGGGGGGAAGGGAGGTGTTTTGGAAAAGTCTACGAAAGTCTACTATGGGGCAGGGGGGGGGGTTGAAAATGAGAAATTTCGGTCTACGTGGTTTGTGGACAGCCCTTAATGAGAAACCCATAAGAGCCATTAATAACGTGACGCAAAATTTGGCCATTTTCAACCCCCCTCCCCCTATGTCACTTTTTTTTGTATGAATCATCTGAAAATTGTGTATGGCTCGTCACACTTCAGGAGACCCTCCTCCCTCCTCTAAGCTAAGTGAAATGGTTCTATTTTCAGAAGGCAGCAACATTCTACGTGCGGTGGCTTGTTCATCGGGTCGCGCCATATGTGCATGAAGTGCATATCTTACGAACATTCTTCAAATGGTTCCTATTCAGGCAATCTAACTGGCAAGGAATGAGCTCCATATGACAGCATTCGACTCCAAAACTTTCCGAACAGTAGAGGATTCTGAGACATAATGAAGCCCAATTGTCGATTGGCTCTGGGGATGATGTCATTGTAGAGAACTCGGAAAGTAACTCATTGTCCGGAAAGGATATAGTCGAAGATGATCGGCTTGTTCTTATACTGGTATGAATGATGTTGCATTTTTCGACACTGAGGCACAACAAATTAGGCGAACACCAATCCGCGAAGGTACGCACCATATTTTGGAGCTCCAAGCAGTTCTGTCGTATTTTAATGTTTTATAAATTTCTGTAAAATCTGCACACAGCGAGACATCGTTTATAAAAATCGAGAAAAGCAGTGGAGCAAGGTTACTGCGCTGCGGAATTCCCGAACTGTTAAAAGTTTTGCAGAATATTTATGACTCTGACGATCCTATCTTAACTCGAAACTAACTGATGAAACGCCGAGTTTCTCCAGTTCAGCGAGGATAGCATGGTTCACTATATCGAATGTCGCCTTCAGATCCATATACTCAGCATCAATCCCGCTATCAGCTTCATATACACCCCGAGTCCATTTGAGAAGTTTTATTTTATTTTATTATCAGACTAACGCCGGAGTGGCCTGTGCTGCACATAAAAGTCTTCTCCATTCAGCTCGGTCCATGGCTGCACTTCGCCAACCGGTTGGTTGCAACCACGCAGTCTGCGGAGGGTCCGCAAATCGTCCTCCACCTGATCGATCCACCTTGCCCGCTGTGCACCTCGCCTTCTTGTTCCCGTCGGATCGTTGTCGAGAACCATTTTCACCGGATTACTGTCCGACATTCTGGCTACGTGCCCGGCCCACCGCAGTCTTCCGATTATCGGGGAGTGAACGATGGATGGTTCTCCCAACAGCTGATGCAACTCGTGGTTCATTCGCCTCCTCCACGTACCGTCCGCCATTTGCACCCCACCATAGATGGTACGCAACACTTTCCTTTCAAAAACTCCCAGTGCGCGTTGGTCCTCCACGAGCATCGTCCAGGTCTCGTGCCCGTAGAGAACTACCGGTCTTATAAGCGTTTTGTAGATAGTCAGTTTGGTACGGCGGTGAACTCTATTCGATCGGAGCGTCCTACGGAGTCCAAAGTACGTACGATTTCCAGCCACTATGCGCCTCCGAATTTCTCTACTGGTATCGTTATCGGCGGTCACCAGTGAGCCCAAGTACACAAATTCTTCTACCACCTCGATTTCGTCACCACCGATAGAAACTCGTGGTGGGTGGCTTACATTGACCTCTCTTGAGCCTATTCCTATCATGTACTTTGTCGACGTATTGATGACTAGTCCAATCAGGGTTGCCACATTTAAATCTGTATTTTTTCTTCAGGAAATCTTCATATCTGTAACTCAAGTCAAAAAATCTGTATTGAAAATCTGTATCCATCTAAACCCAATCAAAATGCTTTTTGAACAAACTTTGATTTGAAAAAGATGTAAATTTGATAATTTGTGAATGAAATCTGTCGAGAGTCCGGCTCTATTGTAGCCATGTACTCAACAACTTTAGTGAACCAACCACATTGCTCAGTCACACTAAACCCACTAAACAGAACTATTGATTATTTGTTTCTGGAAAAAAGGATAGATCTGATTCTCTTTTATTATAACTTGAGATTTTTCTGAGACCCCTGTATTTAAATAGAGTCTGAACTTAACATAATCAGGTTTCAAAATCGTTGATTTGCATAAACTTTTATAAAAAGTAAAATTTGCCAGAGCCAACATTATCTGTCTTTTCAAATTAAGATTTTGCTAATTTGAAAATGTCCTTTAGTAAGATTAGTTTGGTGAAGAATATAATTTTATAAGCCTCAAATCTTATTGAAAACATGTATTTACTTATTAAACTATTTATATTATTTTTATTGTAATTTTCAGTACTGTACTCTTCAAGAAATCTGTAAAATCTGTAATTTTGTTAAAAATCTGTATATCTGTATATACAGATTCTTGGTCACCGCTCTACCCCAAATATCTGTAAAATACAGAATAATCTGTATATGTGGCAACCCTGAGTCCAATCCGTTTAGCTTCGCTTCTCAGTCTGATGTAGGCTTCCTCCATCCTCTCAAAGTTGCGTGCCATGATATCAATGTCGTCGGCGAAACCAAATAACTGGACGGACTTCGTAAAAATCGTACCACTCGTGTCAATCCCTGCCCTTCGTATTCCTCCCTCCAAAGCGATGTTGAATAGCAGACACGAAAGACCATTTCGAAGGGACTCGAGAATGCCCCTGAAACTCGAACTACGCACATCACCCGATCCATCGTCGCCTTGATCAACCGTATCAGTTTATCCGGAAATCCGTTTTCGTGCATTAGCTGCCATAGCTGGTCCTGATCGATTGTATCATATGTGGCTTTGAAGTCGATAAATAGATGATGTGTGGACACGTTGTATTCGCGGCATTTCTGCAATACCTGACGTATGGCGAACACCTGGTCCGTGGTAGAGCGTTCACCCATAAATCCCGCCTGGTACTGCCCCACGAACTCTCTTGCAATTGGTGTTAGTCGGCGGCATAAAATTTGGGAGAGTACCTTGTAGGCGGCGTTCAGCAATGTGATTGCGCGGTAGTTACTACAATCCAGCTTATCGCCCTTTTTGTAGATGGGACACACGACACCTTCCATCCACTCCTGCGGCAGAACCTCATCCTCCCAAACCTTGGCAATCACCCAGTGCAGCACTCTAGCTAGTGCCTCACCACCGTGTTTAAACAGCTCTCCTGGTAGTTGGTCAACTCCAGGGGCTTTGTTGTTTTTCAGCCGGCCGATCTCCTCCTGGATTTCATGGAGATTCGGAGCCGGAAGTCGCATGTCCTGCGCGCGTGCTCATAGGTTCATTACCATACCGCCACCGTTGTCTGCCATATCGCCATTCAGGTGCTCTTCGTAGTGCTGCCGCCACCTTTGGATCACCTCACGCTCGTTTGTAAGAAGGTTCCCGTTTATGTCCTTACACATATCGGGCTGTGACACGTGGCCCTTACGTGAACGGTTCAACTTCTCATAGAACTTTCGTGCGTTATTAGCGCGGTACAGTTCCTCCGTCTCTTCACGGTCTCGATCTTCCTGCTGGCGCTTTTTCCTCCGAAAAATCGAGTTTTGTCTGTTCCGCGCCCGTTTGTATCGTGCCTCGTTCGCCCTTGTGCGGTGTTGCATCAATCTCGCCCATGCTGCATTCTTCTCCTCCACTAACTGCTCACATTCGCCGTCATACCAGTCGTTTCTCTGATCCGGAGCCACCGTGCCTAGTGTAGTGGTTGCGGTGCTTCCAATGGCGGATCGAATATCTCTCCAGCCATCTTCAAGAGATGCTGCGCCTAGCTGCTCTTCCGTTGGGAGTGCCACTTCCAGCTGCTGCGCGTAGTCTTGGGCTAGTCTACCGTCTTGTAGCCGCCCAATGTTTAGCCGCGGCGGACGACTCCGACGCGTGTTGATCACCGTCGAGAGTTTTGAGCGCAGACATACTGCAACTAGGTAGTGGTCGGATTCAATATTCGCACTGCGGTAAGTGCGTACGTTCGTGATGTCGGAGAAGAATTTGCCGTCGATGAGAACGTGGTCGATTTGGTTTTCCGTTACTTGATTAGGTGATTTCCATTTGAGAAGTTAAAAATGGGTAAAACCGGCATCGATGTAGTTTTTACAGCAGGGAAACAGTGACTTCTGTATTTTTTTTTGTGCAGCATTGAACAGGCACATAAAAAGGAAATTCCGCGATAATTCGGGATATCTCGTTTGCCTCATTTCGTGTAGAGAGGATTTATAAGATCTTCGGATTCAAAAATATTTGAAGATACATATTCTGAAGAGCTTAGGTCATGCCGGCCGACAGAATCTGAGTCAGCTGAGGTCTAGATTGTGAAACATTTCATTTTTTTTATTCAAGGACTTTAGTGTATGTAATTGTTTCTATAAAATCGAATAGTAAGCATCATACTGGGCGTTATAGGTCAACAGGAGAGAAATCTCTTTTGAAAGGATTTGATATGTTTCAAATTATATAATGCATAACGTGTACCGGATTGGCTCAAGAAAAATATGGTCACTTTAGTATAGTACTTACTTTGCACGGAAGAATGCATATCCAGCACACATGGAGACACGGGTTTCCAGTCAGCCTTACAAGTAAAGGCAAGTAAAGGATTTCCAATCCGGAGATGGCGAGTTCGATTCTCGGTCCGGCCTAGGATGTTTTCGAGTTGTAAACATTATTGGCTCCCTGGGCATAGTGTATCCATTTTTCTTGCCAAACAAGATGACAAGAAAGCTTTCAATTAATATCTGTGGAAATGCTAATAGAACACACAAGTTGAAAAGCAGGCCAAGTTTCAGTTGGAACGTAGAGCCATTGAAGAAGAAGAAGAAGAATAGCACCTGGAGACACATCAATGTTGAAACAAAACTTGCAACCAGATAGACCATGTTCTGGTAGATGACATGAGCATGATTGACCGCCCACGGTTGCTACTCCGTTATTCACAGGTCAGCTGTAGGGGAGAACAGTCCAAAATGCACCCCATAAGATTATTCGATGTTTTCACCAATTCAATGTGTAAGATGCAAAATTCACAAAACCAGCTACATTTCACAATGATCTCCTATTCAAAACAACAAAGTTTCCATTACTTTTTAACGCATTTGAAATATGTTTTAAAAAACCGGGATAAACACCCGAATGGTGGTGTGAAATGACTCAATTTCATGTAAAATAATGGTGAACGCATGATTGTTTGTTTTTCTTAATCGATTGAACGACAATCTCACGGGTGAGGTGGAAGAATTGGAAATCGTCCAATTTGGTTGAATACAGCGCCGTAGCGTGTGGTTGGCCGGGTTGGCCCCCGCCAAGGGCGCCTGGCCTTAGGGGGGCGCCAAAATCCAGAATTGCGCTATAGGAAATGATGACAAATTATTCGAAAATTCACTGGTTCAAAGTGATACAAATTTAACCTTTTATTACGATTCTCTCGAGGACTACATACATAATCAATCATTTGACGTATTTCCAGAAGGCCCTGTTCCGTCAATAACTGATACAGGTTGTTACCGAATGGTATCACTTTGTGTATGGTGTTGGCATGCAGGGAAATAATTTGTCAAGTTAGTGTCTAATCGTAATTTTAAAACGGGCAAAGTGGGTGGCAAATGAATACGGTTATCAAAAATATGTGCTCCAGAGTCTTCGATGAAGAAAGGAATAAAGCGATCAGTCGAGGTACGATATACTAAGAACCTACAGCCAACTCGCATCTTTGAAGTTTATTCCATTCCTCGTGAAACTCTGAATTTGATGATATATGGTAAATCAGCCCAAATAGTCAGTCCGATAGTTTGACGTTCGGGAACGAACTAAGTGGGAATCCAGCTACGTGCATGTGTGGTGAGGTTGCTAACATTTTGCCCAGAGGTGTCGGGACTTCTCGTATTCCTGAAGGTACTTTCTCGCCCGGACCGACGGGCGGTAACACGCCACGGACGCCATTTTTTCATACGGAGTCCTGATAACGACAGCTATTATTCGTCCCAGCTTTTCTCACGTACCGTGCCAACTAACGCCGTGTTATCGGCTTCCGTCAACGGATGAAAATCCGGAATTTACCTCGGCCATAAGATCGTCGAGAAGCAACACCTCGTGGATGCCGCCGGGTCATTCGACGACCATCTGACCAACGACCATCAAGCTACACGTCGCGCCAGTACCTAACGCCATCTGCGATAGTGACCAAGCCATTGCCACTAACTGACCAAGCCATTGCCACTGTATCTCATCGCCGCCCATAACCATAAAGGTAAAGTGTAAAGAATAAAGTCCTTGGGACCTGGGAGAAAGGAGGCATGTTACGCCCACCCCGGAAGCTGCCGTTGGTCAGACCAGCAGCTTGGGGTCTAGGCTAGTCCCTTTCTGGGAACTCCCGGGGTCATAACATTTCAATGTATCAGAACTTCGGCATGCTCCCCTAATTTGGGAATGTCTTTTTCATTATTTACTTGATGGAAAGAAAGTGGAAGGAACAGGAAATGCAAATGAAAAGGAGTATGAAACAAGCTTCAGGGGAAGGTGCCCCAGATAAGGACGTCAATAAGCCAAAGGCGAAGCGTAAATCAAATACATATAGTTTTTGTTCGCGACTTAAAAATGCAAACCGTTATCTAATAATAGATGTACGGAAGTACTGATAAGAAATTTGTGTGAATTTGAGATAAATTCGCTAATTTTATGCCATCAAACTATGCGATCGCATTTGATCCAGTCTAATCTTTATAAACTGGTAAAGCTTTTAACGAGAAAGAGTATTTGAAATGACGGCATGCTGAATATCAGAATCTGCATCGAGGATTTCAGTAACGACGGCTAAATTAGATTATGAAGAGGGAGGGAGGTCAGTAACTGACTTTATTTAAAGTAGACATTTATTGATTCATCCAAAACAAACAGTGCCACCAAACTACCGTCAGACCCACTCCAAAAACTCATATACCTTGATCTGAATAGGGCCTGTTGGTTATTCTGGCCATCCAACAACCCACTCCGGAATTGCTTTGTTCTTGATACGACATGGACCAATCGCTATTCTCACAATGAACCAATTCACTCCAAATTTGAAGTTCATTGAAAGATCAGTAGTTTTTGCAAACCAAGCAACTCCAAAATTGAATTTTTCGTCATCGAAAGGGCTAATGGCGATTCCGATGGTCATCCACTTCATATAAGGGTTCTTCTGGGTTTGACTAGGTTCGATAGTAATCAAAATCGAATAGCAAGAATTGAGAGCTATTTTATTTTCTTAATTAAATCCTTTTTTTGTCGTGAATCCACACACTGCTGGATCTATTTTTTTTTTACTTGAATTAGTTTATTAAATATTTCAGAAAATCTTTAAACTTCAGCGGATTTCTAGAAATGTTCTGGTCTTTTAATAACCCTTACTACCTATTGGAACATATGCAGGTTATAGATAAAGGCTTTAGAAATTCATGAAGCAAAAATTTATTAGACCCTCCTCGCAACAAAAATGGGTCTCCCTGCTCATAGCACGTTTTTTTACATCTGAGTAAGGGGCGCCTAATAAATGTTTCGCCAAGGGCGCTGGGAGTCCACGCTACGGCTCTGGTTGAATATGAATCCAGGGATTTTACTCATTTTAACTCTAACGTCAACATTTTCGATTATCATGGATATTTATTTTAGATCACTTTTGATAGAAAGATGATTTGAAGTCAGCCAACTCTGTATACGACGAATATTTTGACGGGAAAGATTGAAAATAGAACAACGTTGGTTTTAAAAATTTTATAAGTGCATCTAAAAAGAAAGTTCAACCATTCGGATGTGGTAAAAAGAATAAAAGTGAAATATTTACACATACACGAAGCCTACATATTGCATTTCAATTTTCCTTGACAATTGATCGAGAGACTAATAAATGTTGAAATGTTCAAGTGACGTAATGTTTATAAATGTGGACACTCTTTTTCATCTGACAATAACGCAATCATTTCATCGTAGGTATATACCCACCCATACTTTAACTTCTAATAGTTGCACAAGACAGTACGAGTAATACGAGCCTTTGGCGCAAAGAAGCATACCGTCATAAAATGACATGTTTACGCACTTGTAACAACACTAAACGATAGTTTCCGCCAAAGTCGACGATGATCGTTTGTTTATGTTACCCACCGCCGAGCAGCATGCTAATACATCAGTTCTGCTATGGTTGGTTATGCTTCGATCGACCTCATTTAGAGCTATCCCGACTCAGCGACAGTAAACATTGTTTTGCTACCACTAACCGGCTACTGCCAGCTGTGAAGCGTTTAAGCATTTTGTAAATTTCTCATTGTTTATTATCTTACTCTTTTATGGAGGCAATTTTTCAGTGGCTGACGTTGTCCTTGCAATTTCGTTATTATTGTTTTTATGACAAAATCAGTACTCTTTTATTCAATTCGTCTTTTGAAGGCTACCTTCAATGGTTCGATTGGTTGGCGATGCTACAATTTGGAATCCGACCGTTCCAATCCCAAGCGAAACAACTTCCAAATCGAAAACCGTGTGAACCGACGATCCTCATCCAGTTTTTTCTCTGGGCTGTACGCCTTGTGGTGCCGCAAGTAGTTCGAATTATGCTCCAAAATAAAGTAGAAACTCGATTCTCCCAATTTCACATGTTCTTATCAAGCGAAGGATAGGGGATGTCTCTAATGTATTTTTCGAATTAAATCACATGCGGGTGCATGTGCAATGTGCATCGAGCTTAGTCAATTTATAAAATGTCGAAACTAATCATAAGCCATATAATTATTGGAGAATAACTACTTCATGATGGAACGTAGAAATTTTAGTCGTTGCTGCGCCTACCTCCGCCTGTTGGTCTCTGGTCTGGTGTGCAGTCCTCCAGCAGCAGTATGACAAGAATGAGCGGTCACCGAAAGTAGGTCATAAAAACAAACAAAACCGCGCACAATTTCGATGCCAGCTCGAAGAGAGATCCAAATTCGATACTTTATTTTCTCGCCGGGGTGGATCGTCTACTCTGATGAGAACCGTGTTATCCTCAGACAAAAAAAAATTCTACCTACTTAAAGTTTAAAATTTAAACTGTTGACTTAAGATAAAATTTTGTTCTGAATTGTTTGCTTTTCGGTTCCATATGTGGACACTTCAATGATGCGATATTAGTTTCGCGCAGTGATCGTCATCCAATTCGAATATGCGGGTCACATTCACATTTTCTAAGGTAACCAAATGAATATTTATAAGATAAATTAATGAGTTGATCGTGTCTTGACACAGTTGAATACTCTCGATAGTAACAAACAATATTGTTCTTTGAGCTTCCCAAACCTTTGGGTATGCGACCCACCTAGCAAAATTCTATATGTCTCATGACCCACCTATGAAAAATGCATTTTACCAAATAGTATTAAGCATTAATTGAATCAGAATGTCATCTGTTTCGGCTTCTTCCACATAAAAAAATATTCACATGTACAAATGCAAGAAATAACGAACATGGTATTGTTTGTCAAAATGTTAAGGGGACAGCTTTTAGGCATGAATGTTTAAATAAAATAGCGTGGTGATGGATTTTTAAAATAAAATGCGGTTTGAACTTGAAATAATGTTCCCAAAAAATGATCAAAAGGTTCGGCATTCGAGCTGCAATTAATATTTGTTCAGCGCGACCCACCAACAATCCGCTCGCGACCCCCCTGGGGGTCGGGACCCACAGTTTGGGAAACCATGCTTTAAATTATTATAAGTCATGCTGCAACTTGATTCTACTTGGTAGTTTGAGTAAGTAAAACAAGCCAAATAGAACAAAATGCCAAAATCAACATTTTCAAAAAAAAAACACAGGAGAGAACGGACTGATATTGTCGACCGGCATTAAATCACTCCCTCGGACGCTTAATCAAGTATGGAGACTTTCAAGTGAATGACTACAATTTGGTAACCGCTGGTCCAATTCCCAGCCTATACTGATATTCGTTTCCAATTTTTCTCACTTTCTTTCGGTAGCAACATGGCGTGTCTCTACTGACGAAGGAAGAAGCCAATATATCGGCGTAGTATGGGACTCAAATTGCGACAAAAATTATCACCCGTGGAGTGAAATGTTGTCATAATTAACTTTTCCGGGTCTCGATATAGACTGCGTGCAATTTGAGGGGCAGATCCATAGCCAATGAGCCATCCTTGTTCATTATGCTTTTTCTGGGAAAGGCAGCTCACGTGGTTCAAGGATGCGCTCGTGAGCTAGGAAAGTGTTTTCCTGCTGTGACATACAACATCCATGTGGGTCTACCAACCAGGCCTGGTCTGTGGTTCATACAACACCGAGTAAACAAGAAATATGCACATGGCTACAATGTAGGCAGCATAAAAAACACTGATGGACGTGAAGAGACAGTATCCCAATAACTAAACGAAAAATAGAAGCCAAACATGCGAAACGACTATACAGCGACCACGTTACTGGCTGGATGTCGATGATGACGGCACCGTTCGTGCCGATGGATGAAGAAGGCCAAGGCGTGCACGAGGCAGTCACTCATATTGGCCTGCATGTATAACGAAAGTACAAGTAGCAGGAGGAACTATATTGCTATTAACAGCGTACCATATGTCACCCAGCTTGTGCCATTCAGAGCGTGTCAAGATGTGTGATCTGGTTATGGCTTTTTTGAACCATATCGAGTCAAGTCACACCCGTATGACTTTGAAGAGGAATATAGTTCAAGAAAGGCTGGAAGATATTTGCAATAATGCTCGAGAAGGCTGTACGGGCGCTCCCCGGCACCTGCAATCCATTCTTTATAATAAATGTATGACTGTAAACTATGTGACGAAAATGGGAAGGAAAGGATTTCCGGCGTTGAAAATTATTTTAAAATGGGAAGATTCATTAACTACGTAACGCTATGTTCTCCTTTTAATTTTAAATGTAGTTATTGGAACTACTGTAATTTGTTGATTTTATTTTTTTAAATCTTCATTAAATTGTATCTATCTTTTTCGTGCACCATGACGATAGTCTTTCCATACTCTTAGTGTATAAAAAGACAAAAACTTCATTAGGATAGGTTATCATCATTTAAAGTCAGAATCATCCAATGAAAAACCAATGATTGTGAGGAGATTTCTTCTCATTTACCAATCTAGTACACTTTTGACGGAGATCGCAGCAAGTCATGAGCGCGCATGGTTGTTTTCTAAGAAGCTCCATAAAAGCACTTGGATTGGAGCTATGAAGTAAAATAAGCAAAGACGTTACCAACGCAACAAACAATTTAATCAAAAGTTTTAAAAGAAAATGGATTATAACCTCGATTATAACGTATTTTGTGATCGACTCGAAGAAAACGACGATGTCCAAAAGTGACCTAGGTAAAAAGACTTGCTTGACATAATGGAAAACACATAAACATAAAATAATAATACATAGCACAAAAAATTCATACTCCCAACCAAATGACGACAGATTGTAATACAGTTTGTTCGAGCTCATCATCGTTGGACTGTGCTTGGATCGTGGTCGAAGATGACCATATGCCAATCAAAGTTTTAATTTCCATAATCAATCCGCATTTATCGATCCCTCGTATGACCTCGTATGATCGATGGGGTACAGTCAATGTAAGCACTTCCCCACGGGAAGAGTATGAGTTCTCAGTATATCTCAGTTGATGATCAAATTATCGTTTTCCATTTCTTTCGTGTAACAATTCAGCTCCAGATTTGGATAGAATCAGGTTCATTTTGCTCGAAAACCTCGCAAACATGATCGAAAGCAAGTGAGGCCATCCAGAAGCCCAGAAAACCCGCGTCGGATTGTCATTCGTATCGTCATCGTGATGCTGTCCTGCCTTCGGAAGATGTTGGAAAAAATGATTTACTTCCGGCTGGACGAATGGACCATTTCGATGACCTATAATAAAGCTCCAGGACTCGCTTAGTTCTGAAGCATTCATGTAGTTTCGCCTCCGTTATGTACGACAAGCGTGCTTTTTCCGCTAATGTTGTACAATGGTGCGAGTCCTCGAGTGTTAATGGTGAAAAACATCGGTTGGTCTTTCCAAAAGGTCAAGGTCATTAACTGAATATATTTTGGAACCGTGGGGTAAAAGTATGCAGAAATAGATGGGGCAAGAGTACGCATGCGAACCTTCAAGTTCAATCGAATTTCAATAATTTTAACATGTTTACTGCTGGGTAACACATAAGAGAATAGGGAGCGATCTCCCAGTGCCGGACACATAAGCAATTCATCTTAAAACTCTCTAATTACTCGGAATCAGTTTATTTGTATACCACACACATAAAATATGATCATTTACGATTCATAAGAACTTTATTTTGATCATTTTAACACTTTTTTGACGATATATTTTGGATGATGAAATTCGGGGTAAAATTCAACGGTACACTTCATGTTCATATATGACTAAATTCCTGATACATGAGTATAGTCTACATTTAGAAAAGTAATATATTTCATTAGCTTTAAGTTTCAGATATTAAAATGTGTTATATTTGCTTAGTTGCCTCTCCAACTAATTTTTCTTACATCCTACCTATTTTCTGACCTGTGCGCCACCGCGCCACGCCACCGCCATCAAATTGAATCGGCACACCGCTGTATGAAAACTTTTCACGCCGCCGAATATTTTTTGCCACGCCGACGGCTATTGGAAATAGTCCTCCATACATATTTTGAGTCAAGCTCATATTATATTTATCTACTTCCAAGTTCGCACAAATTATTTGATGGCGACCTACCTACAACCGTAACTAGCAAACAGTTGAACAGTTTCCGCATACCAAACAAAATTACTTTTGACCGACATAGAATTGTTTTTTATTGGTCAAAAAACAATTCTATTCTGAAAAGCACCAGCGATTCTTAAGACCGGGTGGTTTTTTATTATCGAACTATCACTTTCAAGTTTCATTTACTTTTATATCAGGAAATGAGACACAGCCCAAGAAACCAGTTGTTTTTAGGAATTCAAGGAATTCCTCCTAGAAAATTTCAAGAAACTCCTATTGTGTGGTCGGTATTGGCCATGTTAGACAAATACCGGTATCCGGTATTTGGTGGAGTCAATACCGGTAAAACCGGTGAAATACCGGTTTTGTATTTACTGGAAATTTTTTGATTTGGACATTTAGATAGAAAACAATATTTTTTAACAAACTTCAAATGTTAAAATCATTGTTTGTTGAGCTGGGCAAAGCGAAACATAAGTAGACATAACATACTGAGCGACTCATCTCCCAATCCGCATTGGTTTTTGTTGGCAATATTGCCAACTATTGGAATCCCCTCTCTGGTTCAACCGAAGTTGGACGAATGGCTCCAATTTCGTCGAAAATCAGTGCCAAGTATTTACCCTTAATCCCTTCAGAGGCATCTTCTTGGTACCGATCGTCAGGAATGGTCGTTGTCTCAGTTTCAACAACAATCGCATCAGGAATGATTAGACGCTTCAACATCTCGTCCGCTTGCACAATCAATGTACTGCTGTAATCTGAAAAAGTGGCGTATACGCCATTTTCAAAAAAGGTGTAAACGAGTACTACTCATCGAGGTCTTTAACAGAAAAATGGAAAATTTGCATGTTGTAAAATGGCGGTTACATCACTTTTCCAGATTACGGCAGTGTAGTTTTGCATGTCTTGAAGAAAATCGTTTCTAATCAATTTCTTTACGACAGAATTATTCAAGAAAGCAAAAGATCGTGCAGAACTCACAGTAAAGTGTTCCACAGCGGCTTGAACAGGTTTAAATTTTTCCCCCCAGGTTTAAATTTTTTTTATTAATTCGGATTGAAGCTTTAACTCATTGATTCGTTTGAGCATAGATACCATGCTATTCCAGCGTGCTTTGGGGTCAGCCATTAATTCAAATTCTTTTCCGAATCCAGAACGGATATATTTTAACAACAAATCGTTTTTCACAAGTGATCTCCGGAGATGAACTACTCTGGCTCAGTGATGAACTCTAGTAATAAGAACTCGATGTAGGTGTTTGTTGTAGGTGAACGTCGTCATTGATGCTTACTATTGCATAGCTTGCATTCGTGCATTCATCCACATTAAATTGTTGTGTTTTTAGCACGATGAGTATTTTCTGCTTGTAACAGAATACTTCTCCCATATATGATTGATTTCTTCTTTTTATGGGACAGATATGCGATTATAGGCAGTTTAGCTGACATATGCAGGGGGAAACTATTCGAAATTTTTTTATTCTGACAGCAAAATTTGAAATACCGAAAATACAGGTATTTTCCTTCTCAAAAACCGGTATTTTCGGTATCCAAAATTGGCCGGTAATATCGGTATTACCGGTTTCGGTACTACCGGTTAGACCACCTTACTCCTATTAGAATTCCTTTGGAGTTTAGGTCTGAAGTTATTTCAGAATTTCATTTGGGGCTATCCATATATCTCACAGATAAAAATATGTTGTGATTTTAAATGTATTTTCATGCACATATTTGGAGCATGCAAATACACGTAACATTCAACCGATCTCACTATTCTTTTAAATCAAAATAAATTTAAACGGTGCTTGCTTGTAAAATTCAATCAAATTCAATTGAATATCGAATGTTAATTCGTTTGATGCGATGGCCTTTAACTTTACACGTCGTTGAATTTTCAAAATTATTTGCTGTGCATGTGGACAATTTAGGGGTAGGGGTTCATGTGACGAATTACTACGGTTATATTTGAAAATGTCCACGCTGGGGGAGGGAGTATCTGAAACTGACCAAAACCTGATTTATTCTCTTCTCAAACAAACTTGACCTTCTTGAATTTCTCTTGGAATTTATTTAGAAATTATCTTAATATTAACTTGAAGAATAGCCATCGATCAAGTGCGTGTTTTATTCGTCGGGAAAATAATAAAATATTTATTTGGTGTTCGGTGGTTCATGCGCATATATTGCGCTTTGCTCCGGTCGAATCAAGAGCGCTCTTCAATAGTTTGCAGTAGACATCGAGCAAGTGAATACAGAGTGTCGCACGTCCGTTCGGTCGTCCAAAACACGATTCTCCTCAGTTTTCATATGCCACCGGGCGTGCATGGTTTAACTGTTTTTCTCGTGGCGAGACAGTGAATTAGTATAATTCCTCATCCCATAGATCGCATCACTTACCAAAGCGAATCCAGCTGGAATACCCTCTATACAACTAACACAATACCACATCCCAATACAATCGTGGAGATGCAGAGGTGTTCTAGGTCTCTAGTAGCAACGAGAGTTGAACTAACAATCATTTCATTCCTATATGACCGTAAGGACGTGGCCGGTGCCATTATTGACTTTAAATACTTGAGCTCCCGACACGTGTACATTGAGAATGGGTAGCTCATCCCAAGCCCCATTTATTGGGTTCTCAGTACCTACAATTTCGCAAGTTCAGCAACTCTGAATTGTGCGGTCAAGATGCTCACGGTCATGCTCACATTATTTTAGAATTATACCTTCAAGAGGGAAGCTGGGGAGTTCCTATAGAGAGATTTATAAAAGTATTCTTAAAGAAGTTTCCGCGGAAACTGCTGGGGAGACTCGAGGAACAGAAGGTAGGAGAAAGATTTTCCAGGAGTGGTGGCAGTAATAGGATTAAAAATATATAATTTCCATAGAGATTTGTGGAGGAATCAATGGATTATCTGAGTTTTCTGCAGGAATTCATAAATTAATTTCCTTAACCAGAGGTGAGCTAGCCTAGGGCTGAAAACCTCTCAAATAAAGACAAAAAAAGTTTCCATGAGTATTCCTAGAAAAATTCCTGGAAATATTTCTGGAAGAATTTCCGGAGATGTGGTGTAGTTGGTTTAGAAATTTTGTGAGATTCGAAAGGAATTGAGTGTAAATTTCTGAGTTAACTTCATTTTAGACAAGCTTCATTCCAGATGAACCTCAGGGAGAACTTCAGGAGAAAATCCTTGAGGAAAAACTGATGGACGTACAAGGGGACCATCCATAAAAATATAAATAATCCATGAGCAGGGATTGAATCCAAAAGAGAATAAAGAAGTCTCTCATTTATCATCTCTGTATACATTTACGATATGTAGCATACCGCGAGAGACTTTTTTCCCAAGTTGTCATGATAAAGAACGGAATCGGGAGACTAAAGCTGTTAAAAAGCTCCAAACGCGGGGATCACTGGTTCTGATGATGCATTTCAACTTGTTGTACACAGCTGTGCAGTCCCCAACACAAAATAAGCGAGCATCATCACTGCATTGTGGGACTGCCTATTCGATTCTATTTCTTCTCACTTGTATACAAGTTTGATAAATTTGTTATCATGGTTTATTATGATTCGGAACAGTTTTTGTCTTTATTTTGTCGTTCTTTATCTATTGAGAGCGATTTCTGCAAACCCTGTCAACGGGGAATTTTCGTAATAGCTGCTATGGAACTTTTAGATCTCTGAAAAAAAAAATCAAAGGAAATTTGAAGGAAATGCTTCAGGAACGTCAGAAAGAATTTCTGCATGAATCTCCGGAGGAATTATCTGAAGGACTTCCAGATGAACTCCCTGAGGGGCTTCGAAAGGAATTCCTGAAGAAAATTCCAAAGCAATTATTGAAGAAACCTCCTGATGAATTCCTGGAGGAATTTTTGTGGAACTTTTGTAGGAATTCCGGGAAGAATTCATGTAGGACCTTTCCGAGGAATTCGTGGAGGAGCATCCCAACTAATTTCTGGTGATACCTCTGAACAGAAATCTGGAAGAACAGCCGGTGGATTTCCTGGTGGAACTTCCGGAGGAATTCCTGGAGGAACTTCCGGAGGAATTCCTGGAGGAACTTCCGGAAGTATTCCTGGAGGAACTTCCGGAGGTATTCCTGGAGGAACTTCCGGAGGTATTCCTGAAGGAACTTCCGGAGGTATTCCTGGAGGAACTTCCGGAGGTATTCATGGAGAAACTTCCGGAGGTATTCCTGGAGGAACTTCTGGAGGAATTCTTGGAGGAACTTCTGGTGGAATTCCTGGAGGAACTTCCGGAGGAATTCCTGGAGGAACTATTACAGGAGTTTCCGGAGGAATTCTTGGAGGAACTTCCGAAGTAATTCCTGGGGCAACTTCCAGATGAATATCTGGAGAAGGAATGTCTTGAAGAACTTTCCAAAGAATTCGTTGATGAATTCCCTGAAGAATTTGTTGAGGAACTTCCGAAAAAAAATCCGGAAAAAATTGACGCTTGAAAATAGTTCACGCCGACTCACGCCGCCACGCCGATTACCAACGGCGTGACGACGCCACCGCTGGATAAAAATGATCTATCACGCCGACGCCGATAAAATTTCAATCGACGCACAGTTCTACCTTTTTCAATGACATCTTCAATTTTTGTTTTTGCTTATTTCTGTGGCTTTCTGATATCTTAGCAAGAAGAAACAATTGAATTCAAGTAATTTAAAAAAAAATGGTGTGAAAAAGGCTATTTGATCACATGAAAAATCTCACTGTCCGGAAAGCACCCGGATACAGAAATTGATTTTTCACCACAGTTACATTATGTAGGATCTAACAAATCATGATGGTTTTTCTTTCGGCTAATATTGACCATCTCCACATAATCAGAATGCATTCGATTGACTTAAATATTGTCGATTCTACCTTCTAAAGTAAGGCGAAACATGAAAATGTTTGCCATTTTTGTTCAATTTCAAATTTTGTACAAGATTTACAACATGAGGATCTGATGTTCCATGCAGGTAAAGGACTTCTAAGACCCCTGCACATAGGATACGTTTGCGTTGCGTTTGACACATTTCCCATGGGAAAACTGTCAAACGCAACGCAAACGTATGCTATGTGCGGGGCTCTTTATAGACCAATGCAAACTCTAACTTAACCTCACTTATTTTGACAGTTCACAGAGCTTGTTTATAAGGTGTTAGAAGAAAAATTGATGAAGGGAAAATTAAAATTCATATTTTTAGTTCAAAATTGCTGTGATTCGAATATTTTAGTGTTATTCCTTGCATTCAGCATGAAATCAATCGCAAAGGACATCTACGTGCGAATAAAATGACGAAATAATTTTATCGGAAGCTGTGCCGGAGGCTAAGTCCCGGAGTAAAAGCTCTGTGAACTGTCAACCTACGTCATCATGCACTGGTCTATAAGGCAATCCATAAGACAGCTGCGATCAGCTGACGATTTTTGTTTATCTTGATTTTTTGACAGATTCTGACCCTACTGACAGAACAATTCAATAGAATATGTTAAGCGTGATTAACACCAGCAGTGAATTCCCTTCAACTGCATACACACTTTGTTTTGTTTTCGATTGTCAGTCCCATCGCTGAATGTCCTCATGGATAGCCTAATTAGCTTTCTCTGTATTACATAATATTTATGGTAGAGGGACCTCTGCAAGTGTCGTTTTGAGAAGCGTCCGGTATTGGGAGGTTTGCGAATTTTATGGAATGCATCACGCTTGAGTTTTTCATGATAAATCGCATCGTATCACTAATTTAACAAAAAAAAATTTAGCTGCGCAAAGCGTTTAAAATCAATTTGCCGTCAATTTATTGTTTACATACGCAATAATGCTATGCGACGAACGTCAATTCATTGTTTTTAGCGAAGGAGAAAAAAGGGAAACCTAAGAAAATTCAAATGGATGATCGGCAACGGAGAATACTTTTTTGCTCGGTGGTTGATTGTGTTGCTGCAGTTTCGGTAGAATAATATAAGAATAAAAATATAAAAACAAATTTTTGCCCGGGTTAACTCCAAGGTCTCTATCAGAATTGATTCAGAAAAAATCGCGCTGTTGAAAAACGAACTTAACTAAATCACATTTTTTACTGACGTACCGGATGTTTCGGGGGGCTTTCTTGTGGTCATAGTTGAGTAAAATCTGTGAATTAACTATCAGAAATGATTTAGAAAGTAAGAGTAAGAACTGTGAATTTACTCTCCAGTCACTGCACTGTTAGTAATGATTTAGAACGAATCGCGCTATCTAAGGATGAATTGCTGAATCAATCAGTA
This sequence comes from Armigeres subalbatus, assembly GCF_024139115.2. Lineage (NCBI taxonomy): Eukaryota > Metazoa > Arthropoda > Insecta > Diptera > Culicidae > Armigeres > Armigeres subalbatus. Next base: position 68,698,238 of record NC_085140.1, read on the forward strand.
AATAATTTATTATTTTTCCCTGACCACCCTGAGTCTTTTTTTATCATATTTATCCGAGCCTTCTATTGAATCACTGTGTTCGTCTTCTCAAGAGAAAACAGGACTAGTTTTGTGATACCTCACTTTTACTCAATGTGTTGTATCTTTATATTATAGTCTTTTTCTTCTTCAGTGGCATTACATCCCCCACTGGGACATAGCCGCCTCGCAGCTTAGTATTCATTAAGGATTTTCACAGTTATTATTTGCTAGGTTTCTAAGCCAAGTTACCATTTTCGCATTCGTATAGCATGAAGCTAATACGATGATACTTTTATGTCCAGGGAAGTTTCCAACCCAAAATTTTTCTAGACCGAACCGGGAATCGAACTCACTCACCCTCAGCATGGATTTGCTTTGTACCCGCGCATCTTGGATAAGAAGGGGAAGGGTATTGTAGAGGGTATACTCTGCAAAGCCCAATCAAATTTTCCATTTTTGTCAAAAGTATCTTTAAAAATAAATTCCGCTTTAAAAAAGCTTTAATGCATTAATACATTAATACAAAACACGCGATCTCTTTGTGGTTTAAACTGCACAAAAAAATTAACTAAGCCGTATAACAGTGCGAGGACTGCTTCTCTTCCATAAAGAGGTAACAAATTATAAAATCAAGAACTTGGTGTATAAAAAGATGAAACGAAACACCGTTTCATCGTAATTTGGAGACAATTGCAGCAGCAATTACACACCACGCTGTCTTTTATACCTAGCAATCTGAAATTAGTTCATCCACTCACTCGTCTGGGCAACAATGAAGATGTTCGCAATCTTACATCTCGTTCCACTAAATGAGCTTCATCCGTTCAGGCCCACGACGCGACCACGTAGGCATCAGTTTAATTAAATTTGCATCTTTTTTTCCGCGTGCGCGAACTGCATCTTCCGTTCACGCAATGAGTGCCGACTCGACCATTTCTTCCGAAAAGACACTTCTCACCCCTCATGTGTCTGGTAAATTCACTTTCATTAGGGGGAACCAGTCTAAAACGTATCAGTGACGCAATATTGCATGGACCCATTTTGAATCGATTCCACAATACACACATATTTTATTATCAGTTAGAAATATGTTTCGAGTAGTAAATAAATCCGGAATATGCTTGAGGAGAACCTTTTGGACTACACACATGCCACCACCCTCTTTCGTCGTCATTACAGCCATTGCCGACACATACCTACCAGGCCCCGTGATGCGCGTGATGATTGCTCGAGCTTGTGTACATTTTGCACATTAATTGCTTTCAATGAACTTTCCTGGCTTTGAGCTTTTGTAGAAGCAAATACCTCGTAGTCACACCACCTGAGGCAACAACGCAACGGGGAGAGCACCACAGCACACCCGCGAAACGTTATAACTTGAGCGATTCGTTGTGGAATGATGAAATTGTGTAATTTTATGTTCCAGTAGCTATTATTATGCTACTGTCGATGTTATGGGCAGGAACATTAAAACTGTTCCGGGCGTTTTACTTTTTTTTCCATCAACTGTAATGCCGTTATTGGATACTTTAGTGGGTTTGTAAACCAGCGCCTTAAATCGGCTATGATCTGCCCTGATCATTCGTTTTCAAATCGTTATAAGTTGAATAAGTTAACTCTAATTATTAGGTGTTTGTTGAATCTTATGTAATTAATTATTGCGAGGGTACGAAGGTTGAACGAATGAGATGATTTAAAACAGATGTTTGCTCGCACTAACATCCATTTCACAAAAAGTGGTATATTTTTAATTTTCCGCGCTAGATACTCTGTTATGTTATGCGAGAAAAGTTGCATTGGAGCTTTTCAATGTCCAGTCACACACATACAAAAGAGTGGTACATATATCGAATGGATGTATTATCCAATATATTTCGAGCAGATCTACCGTGCAAACTCAAACTTCGGACGCTTAAGCACTTTCTGATGTATAATCATCCTGTTAACTCACATTTTAAATCACACCGTTTAAATCACCATTGCAATCACTAAGTATAGTATTTATCTTTGAACTACGTATTTAAAATGTGCAAGATATTGCGAAAAATGTCTGCAATTTATGACAATGTCCAGCTTCTGTTTGATTCAAACCTCGGACACCCCAGTCAACACAAAATCGTATATGATGCAACATAAGATGCTAAAGTGGAGGCGATATACGTAGGGGAAACTGGACACACATGATCCCCACTTTTTGTTTAGGATATTTCTCGATGTAACATGGACCGATTTGTACGCTTCTTGATGGACTTGATAAAGAATTTAATGAACTATTCATAAACGTCATTGGAAGCAATTATTTGTCCATGAAAATTACCAAAATATCGATTTTGCCGAAAGATAGAAAATTTGGCATTTTCAAAACTTGCAGGAGACTTAATCCCCATATAGGGAAATTGATCCCTTTATGAGCTGAACATGTTTAGGTTCTTCCAAGTCTAATGAAAGGTTGAATTGGTCTAGCCTTAAATCCTAATAATTCTTCATAGTCTGCCGTAATATCAGTCGTGCGAAAATAAAATATTGTGGGTATTAAGCAAGGCAAGTATTTTAGTTCTCGAATAGAGTAATAGTGATAGATAGAATGTCTGCTATAGCAACAAAATTGACATGGTGATGATGATTTATCTGCAAACCATTCACTCCACTAAAAGACAGGATCTCTCTTTATGATTGATACAGTTATGATACCAAAAATTGTTGATCGATACATAAATATATCTTTGTAATTTTAGAATCTAATTATTCTTTTAAATTGTTCAAAAAGGTCTCTTATATTTTGATCTTCTTGCCCTCAGATGCATTCAATCTATTTTACAATCATTCTAGGTAGCTGAAACAGTGACTCATTCTCACCCCTATTTGACCCATTGCCTCCCCCGACAACGGTACATCGAGATCGCCAGACTACTACCAATACCACAACCGTGATCATACCAGGATGATGACTTTATACATCAATATGGTAGTATCACGTATCATCATTTTTGTAGTGAGTGTTATTATTACACAAATGCGATTTCTCTTAAACGACTTACCAAAAGATGTTGAATGAGCCTATTATTAAAAATTCTTTAAGAAGATTTACAAATAAAAGGTGATTGTAAGCAAACTTCTCCTCGTTCAAACGGGAAAAAAAATTAATCGAATAGATCGAAAAAAATCGAATGATCGAACAATACTGATTTTAAGCCCTGTGATTTGTTGAATATTTTCAAAGCTTAATTCACACTCTTCCTCATTGAAAATAATGTAAAATGCATTTAATAAAACTAATCAAAACTAAGTATGTTCAACTACACTTTGTTCTGGTTAATGAATTAATTTTATTGAGAAATTCAAATTGCGCGTGTATTAACTGATTAACAAAATTAAAGAGAAATAACATTTATTTATACTTTGTAACTAGAAAATAACTAGAAAATAAACAGATCAATTAGTTAAATACAATACAATAATATGCGACGGTATACAACAAACGACATAATATATGCAATATCGGGATCAAGTGTGTCCAAACTATGGGGGATCAAGTGTGTCCATGTTGAGTATTTATCTTGTTTTGTTTTTTTATTCAATGGAACATAAGCAATAGTTATTTGAATGAATTTATTCAATTCTACAATAATAAAACTTTGTCCAGTAAAAATTTGGTACGTTTTGGTTGGACATATTCAAAGTTATTAAACTTTTCTCCTTTGAAGAAAAAAAGGATTGAGAATGCTTAAATAATAAAACCTATGTAAAACCCATATACATAAAGTAACTAATATCAAATGTTACTCAGATTCAATAATCTATCTAACAGATTCGTTTGCACATATCACTGGTATAAAAATGTGATTAGTTTTCGAGAAAACAGGGGGGGATCATGTGTCCCCGGGGATCATGTGTGTCCAGTTTCCCCTACATATTGTATGGGGAAGTACCTATATGGCCTCCACTTTAGCATATTATGTGACATCATATACGATCTTGTGTTGACTGGGACCGGCGGGGTTGTATTCATATTTCGGACACAAAGATTCAAACTTCGGACAGCTGATTACACCGTACCGGGAAGAATAATTTTCACTGCACAGTTCAGACTGTCTTTTAATCATTTCATCGCATTATTTTAACATGTCTTATTAAAATGTAACTATACTAAAACAAGCGAAAACTATAAGTCTTTCCGATCCAGCTTCACGAAACATTTCGATGAAATATTTCAGAAAATTTCCCATACGAATTGAAGCGTCCGAAGTTTGAGTGTGACCGAATTTTGATTATCCACGGTAATTCCGATTTATAAATTATGATACTTAATAAATTTGCTAATTTATGCGGCTTGTAAGAAAACCAGTAATTTATCTTGTAGTAAAATGATAATTTGATTCGGCTTCTGATAGGATTCAGTGTCGAGAATGCCATTTCAGTGCCTGGGACTAATTTGCTAAGAACTTTTCTCGAATGTTATTTCCAATTCGGTGAAATAAAAACGTTTGAATAATCCTATAACTTTGTCTCACAAAACATTGCTCTAAATCTGATATTGGTGAACTGAGACCCAATTTTATGTTGACTGCCATTATTAACAAGATATTTCGTGACATTGTTTAGCTTTTTGTCTGTGCTCTGGGGTCATTATGACCCCAGGCCACTTGGAAAGTCTTCCATTTTTTTAGTTTTCAACCGATTCTCCTAATTCTTGGTAGTTTGGTAAAACTTGCCGAAATCTGCAAATTTGCTCGTTAAATCTTGAAAATAAGCTCTAAAGTGTACTTTTATCAAAAAACTTACGTTGTCTGGACTCTAGGGTCATACTGACCCCAAAATGAATTTGCTATAACTGTTTTTATTGTTTGGCCAAATTCGGATTTTGTGGACTGCTACGAAAGCTTGCCTATGACGTGGTGGGGCTTGGCAGCGGGCTCTGTTAAACCTCTACAAAAAGCTGCATGTGTCCGCAAGCAGGCCCTATCAAAGCGACCGTTTGCCGCTCAAACCGCACAAGCCCAAGGAGATGCAATTACACATCAGGATCAATGCCAGCGAGATCCTGATTATGGCATTCTGGCCGCGTTTTAACGGACCTTGTTTTGGATATAGTAATATTGTGAAAGCGAGGGCTGGCAGTCTGACATTCTGCTCTCTTAGTAGAGCCGGGTGACACTGACTTGAAACGGCGAGTGGGCTAATGGCTAGGCTGTCTTCCGTCCCCTAAAACCGTTGTGGGCCTTGTAGCACGCTGTCCAATCCTGCCACCAAGCTTTGCCTGCTGGGTGGGAGTAGGCTCGGATGCCCTTTCCTGACTTGCGCTGATCTGGCTCTGAACACGTAAGTGTCAACCCTTGCATAGCCTCCCTGCAATACTCCCTGCAATACTCCCTGCAATACACCGATACCTTCTCCTTCCTTGGAGGAGCAACCATGACACAAGAGGCGATTAATTTCGCAATTAATTTTTGACGGCCAATCCGGCGAAGGCACTCAGAGCAAAGCCAACCTACGTGCAACCATATAGGCCAAACGTCGTCTGGACGGAGCAGATCAGGGTGAAGAGGAGCCCGAAGGGCGTCGACCCGAGAAGGTGACTTTTCGGTCCAAAAAGGCGAAAGGCACCAACCAGGCGCAAGTCGCCGGGCCGCAAGAGGGTACCAGCCAGCCTCTGCTATCGGCACAAGGGACCGAAAATCCCTGGCAGCTTGTCAGTAGGGCAAAGCGGAAGTCGAACGCATCTCGACCCGCAAAGAAAACTAAGGACAAAGGCGAGGCCTTGTTGGTGAAAACTGATAAGGCAAAGTACGCTGAAGTCCTTAAATCGATGCGAGCGGCCGAAAAGCTTTCGGCGCTGGATCAGGCGCACCAAGACCGGTGAAATGATCTGAGCGCGGAGTGCAGGCTAGTGGGACTGACTACAGGAAGCTGGCCCAAGGGGTCAGGCGTGTTTCGACAACGCGAATCCGTGGGGTGACGCCTACAGGATAGTGATGGCCAAGACCAAAGGGAGCTCTTCACCCCCCGACCGGTCCCGGATATGTTGGCGAGGATTATCGAGGTACTCCTCCCGTCCCGAGCCACTACTCCCTGGCCTCCTGCACCGCAAGGCAATATGGGTGCGGCCGAAATGGTGACGAACGGAGAGTTACTCGCGGTGGTCAAATCCCTGGTAACGAACAAAGCTCCAGGGCCTGATGGAGTTCCGAACAGCGCTTCCAAGGTAGCAATCATAGCGAACCCGTACATGTTCATGCTAGCTATGCAAATATGCCTAGATGAGTGTTGATTCTTCGAAAGATGGAAAAGACAGAAACTGGTCGGAAAGCCGCCGGGTGACCCATCGGCGCATAGACCAATCTGCCCTATAGACACGACGGGCAAGTTGCTAGAGAGGATCATCCTCAACAGGCTGACCCCGTACTCAGAAGGTACGAACGGCCTGTCTAGCAACCAGTTCGGGTTTCGCAAGGGTAAGTCCACGTTGGACGCTCTTAACTCGGTGGTAAAGACCGCCGAGATAGCGATCCACCAGAAAAGGCGGGGTATTCGATACTATGCGCTAGTGGCACTTGATGTGAAGAATACATTCAACAGTGCAAGCTGGGATACCAAAGCGCTCTCGTTCCGCCGGCTTAGCCAGCCGGAGGGCCTGTACCGGATTTTGGAAAGCTATTTCCAGAACCGTGTACTATTAGAGACCGATGCCGGTTAGAGAAGCGTACCTATTACCGCAGGAGGTCCGCAAGGTTCAATGCTGAGCCCGGTACTATGGAACCTTATGTATGACGGCCCAAGCAGCACAAATTGTTTCACTACTGAACATTTCACTGTGTTGCAACTATTCGGAAAGAAACAATCTTTGCGTATGTGCCATCAAATATAATTCTCTTGCAATCTAAAAAGCGCAAGAGGTGGAGCCTACGGAAACATCCTTCGATTGCAGTAAAATTGCAATAATGATGCAAAATACTACAGCTAAAAACAAATAAAATAAAAGTATAAAACTGGATTCGATTTATGAATCTCGTGATTGATAGTCCTTCACTCTACCACAGCACCATTCAACACTTCGAAGGGATTGCATGTTGACTCACAATAAAAACCATACGATTATGAAGTTTTGCACTCGGGTTTAATGTTACTTGATTGCATCATCACAGGAAAAAAAAACGTGAGTTGTCAAAACGTTGAATGATGCTAAATTAAACATGAAGATACATTCAACTTATCTGCAACTTAATTTAAACAAACAATTCAATTTTCAAAGACGCATTGAAGGTACATGGTGAAAAATATGCAACTTAATGATTTCGTTTCGTGTTTGCAACATGAAGTGCAGTATTTTTTGTTTGTTTGTTTCCAAATGTCAAACACGCATTGCATTGCAATTTTAATGAAACATTGATCATAATTCGAACGTTTTTGACATCTTGATGCAACTTTTTCGTGCTTTGATGTTATTCCAATGCCTTTAATGAAACTGAATAGAAACAAGGTGCTTTCAGGAAGATGTTGCGTGTGCTACTTGGGGGGGGTTCTGAAGCTAAAGGTTCTTCTTGGTGTTAAGATCGTCGGCTTCGCAGATGACGCAACCTTGGAGGTCTACGCGGAGTCAATTCCCAAGGTAGAACTGACCGCAGCACACGCGATTAACACGGTGGAGGATTGGATGAGCTCTAAAGGGCTGCAGCTCGCTCAACATAAGACGGAGGTGGTTATCGTCAACAACCGCAAGTCGGTTCAACATGCAGTGATTCACGTGGATGAAGTCGCGATCGCATCAAAGCGACTATGCGTGCAAGAGGGCTTCGACTGCTGTTGCGGCATTATCAAGGATGATGTCCAACAGATTCAAGGTGTGTGCCATTATACGTAGGCTACTGGCAGGCGTTGCCGTCTATACTCTATTCTTAGGTACGGCAGCCCGTCCTGAGCGAGAGCTCTGGGGGTAACCAGTTACCTGCGGAAGCTGGAAGGCACGTACCGCTTAATATGTCTCAGAGTGATATCTGCCTACCACACGATATCACACGATGCAGCCTGCGTGATTGCGAGCATGATGCCAGTCGGGCTGGTCATCCGGGAAGACGAGGAGTGTTTCGAGCTACGTGGCACTAGAGGAGCCCGCGAACGCATCAGGGTGACTTCGGTTGCCAGATGTCAGCGCGAGTAGGATAACTCTTCTAAAGGTATGTGGACCCACCGGCTGATACCAATAATATCGAGCTGGGTGGTCAGACCCCATGGGGAAGTTCACTTCCACCTGACACAATTCTTGTCAGACCATGGCTGCTTCCGGCAGTACCTCCACAGGTTTGAGCACGCAAAGAGCCCCGTCTGCCCTGACTTCCCAGGTGTTGACGAAACTGCAGAGCACATACTGTTCGTATGTCCTCGTTTCGACGTCGAAAGAAGAGCTATGCTAGACGTTTGCGGTCGGGACACAACCTCGGATACCCTTATCCAGAGGATGTGCCAAGCGGTGGAGAAATGGAACGCAGTTTCGACTGCAACCACTCAGATTGCCTGCAGCTTGCAGAGAATCTGGCGCGCCGAGCAGCAGTCGACAAGCATGACTAACTTGTGATTGGTTAGTTAGAGTGAAAACAGGCTGAGCGCGGGGAAGTGAATGAGAGGTTTGCACATGTCGAGGTATGAGTGTCGCAGCGGGTGGTAACCGCAGTCGCCACCACGAGGCATGGCAGAAGATTGAGCGCATATGTGTTAGTATGGACTGCACATGCCGTAGCGTAGAGCTGTTGGTACCTATCGCTATCGACACCTCGAGGCATGGCAGAGGAGAGTAGAGTGAGCATCCAAGTCAACCTCGCGTGGCCTGTTAGAGGCGAGCACCCAAGTCAGCCTCGCATGGCATGTCAGAAGTGAGAACCTAAGTAAGACCCACATGGTGTGTCAGAGCGTGTGTCAAGAGGAGTGGCAGAGTGTGCTAGAGTGAGCACCCAAATAAGTCTCAGATTTGTGTGCTAGAGCGTGAATCAGGTGGTAGGGTGAGCATCCAAGATAGTCTCACATGGTGCGTAAAGGGTGAGCACCCAAGTTAGACTCACATGGTATGTCAGTGGTGAGCATCCAAGTAAGACTCAAGGTGCGTCAAAAAGAGTGTCAGGGTGTGTCAGAGGATATATTAGAGAGAGCACCCAAGTAAGACTCATACGGGATGAGTGCGTGTGTGAGTGTGAATGAGCGAGTACATTAAGTGCTGCCTATCTCCCAGAAGTAATGCTGGGAGGCAGTTCCTTGGGGAACCAGGGTATTAGTAGAGAGGGTAACTCAAGTAACCTTCCGTTGTTTGGGTGGGTTTAGTGGGTCTGGCGTTCCGTCCACCCCACTCCCTGAGTGATAATTTCAGGTGTCTGTTTGACTGGCGTATTGTAGAGCTCCATAATCGTCGGTCTTGGGCGATGTTCCTCCAGTTTCCCCGAACGTTTAGGGTCCCCAGGTCCGATTCCACCGCGTGCAGCCAGCGTGTTCGTGGCCTTCCACGAAGTCGCCTGCCTCTATCTGGTTCACTGTTAAATATTGTCTTCGCTATTCTTTCTTCTGAGACTCGCAGTAAGTGACTAGCCCACTAAAGTCTGCCGTATTTTATACGATTCACAATATTTTCTTCTTTGTATACTTGATACAGCTCATGATTCATGCGTCTTTTCGCAGCACTTTTCGCTCGAAAACCTCGGAAGCTCTCCGGTTCGCCTCTTTTATCGTCCGTGCTTCATGTCCATAAAGTGGTAGAATCAGAGTTTTGTATAGAGCAAATTTCGTTTCCGTCTGCATGTTGCGGGAACTAAGCTAGTTAAGTAATCCGTAAAAGGCACTATTCGCAGCCACAATACGTCTTTTCACTTCACGGGAAACGTCATTGGCACAAGCGTTCCAAGGTAAACAAATTCTTCAACAACTTCAAACACATCCCCTTCAAACTCTACCTCAGCACCAACACCACTACCCAAGTAACATTTCAAGTTTTATTCCACTCTTGGAATGGTTTTCAAGATCAAATTATAAGAACTAACAATAAAACTCATAACTACACGACAACTTTCTGATGACCACTATAAGAATAAAATATGGCCAAGTGGCCCTCTCTAGATAACCACTATAAACCTCTTATAAGAGTATTTTAAAAACCCTTTTTGAACCACCCGCAAAAAAGGGAATTTGGCTGCGGCAGCTGTCAAAAATTTTGCTTTAAAAAGGGAAAAAAACATTGCGGAAAATAATAACAAAATGACTGATGATGAAATTCATGATGAGGATGTCAACAAAATAATATTTATCAGGTTTGTTTTTCAATATGCTTTTTATGAAATAAGCTGCGCTTTCGATTTTATGGTGAAAGCTTGGTAAAAATAAGATTGTATACCACGCGCCGGCAAAATAATGTAGTTTAGTGCTTTAAATTGAAAATACCTAAAACATCAACATCGTAAATATCCTCCTAATCTGTTAATGTTTCACCCAATTCCAATCATTTAGCAAGAAAAGTGTTCTACGCGATGAAAATATCATTTATTTATGGATTTCAGCGATAAATTTCACCGACTTGAAAATACTTCTCCTTTTCCAATATGGCCATCATGCATTCCGAGCAGAAAAATGTTGCTCTTATTTTACACCGTTATAAACTCTTTGCAATGCAAATATTCTTATTGGGGTTATTCATTTGACCACATTATGACTAAAAATTGTGGCTTTGATCGAACTTTGAAAATATGGCTTATTAAGCTCTTCAGCACGACCGTAGAGTTGCTCATAAGATCAATCGGAATTTGACGTTTGAAGCTTTTCCAGCAGATTTATGAGTGGTTATAGTGATAGTAATAAGAGCGCCAATAAAACTGAGAAACTAGCCATGTCGGTTGCTGTCATAAAACCACTATAAGAATTAAATAAATCCAACCAGCATGGTAATTGTTACTTGGGTAGGTCTTCCTCTATCTCTACCTGCCACCATGTACTTTGTCTTTGTAGAGTTAATGGTTAAGCCTATCCTCACCGTCTCCCTCTTCAGTGGGACAAAAGCCTCCACTACTGATCTGCGATCGATTCTAATGAAGTCGATGTCATCCGCAAAGTCCAAGAGCATATGCGAATGCGTGATAATAGTGCCGTTCCTCTGCACGCCAGATCTCCTAATACCGCCTTCGAGTGCAATGTTGAACAATAAATTCGAAAGTGCATCACCCTGGTTCAACCCGTCTAAGGTCACAAACGAGTTTGACACTTTGTCTGCGATCCGAATACTTGATTTCGAGCCATCCAGCGTTGCACGTACCAGTCTAATCAATTTCGCCGGAAAACCAAGTTCGGACATTATCTGCCACCGCTCATTTCTTTTCACTGAATCGTACACAGCTTTGAGATCAATGAACATATGGTGAGTCTGTAAGTTGTACTCCCGGAATTTATCAAGAATCATCCGCAAGCTAAACATTTATTCCGTCGTTGATCAGCCCTCACGAAAACCTGCCTGGTATTCGCCAACGAAGGACTCCTCAACCGGTCTCAGTCTATTAAACGGAATACGCGACAGGATTTTGTACGCTGAATTCAAAAGGGAGATCCCTCTGTAATTTGCATAATTGTAAAATCTAGTCTGTGCCCTTCCTTATAGATATCATTATTGGTCTTGAATTAATGAAACTTCAAAACATGTGCAGTGAGACTAGATTTCTAATCCTAAGAAGGCTATTCATTTGGTCACCTTTGCATATTTGTTGTTTCTCGGCCAATCAATGACTTTTATCATATACCACTTTTTATCAATTTTATCGGATCTCGATTCAATGATGAATGCCCGAATCTAACGAATGCCTGATTTCCATTTGAAATTTCTTTCACCCAAATTGATCAAACACCCGAACAGTATGCAATATTGAGAAGAAATATCAACCGGGAGGTCAACATCTCTTTGGTGACATTTTTAAGCACTATTTTAAATTGAAAAATTTCAAGTACCTAATCATATACATCTAGGTTTATTTTACGCGATTTGATTTTAGTTGATTTTTTAGTCAACTGCAATGGCACAAAAGTTAACAAGAAAAAACTCACAAAAAATTATAGCAAATTCAAGTGGCATTAGATAAGTTGTAACAGTTTTAGGTTAACCAGGGAATATTTCAACCGCGAAAAAATGAGCTAGGTAATCATATTTTTGCACAGAAGAGAGAAAAAAATCATTTCCGGATTATATTAGAAAGGTATTAAAACTTACAATCGCGAATTGAAACCGAGTTCCACGAGCATCCCTAACGTCTAGAACAGAACATACCCGCTCACAGTGCAATCGACCACGCTCTCCCGACACCAAAGCATAACAAAACTTGCATCATTCTCATTTCCTCGCGGCCCTCTGTTATTAGCTTTTGTGTGCAGTCCAACCAACCACACTCGCTTCGAAGCCTTGGCCCTCCACCGCTAGTCAGCAGTTGATCGTCACTGGTCGACCGGTTAGGATCGGTGTCGTCTCGCGTGCAACGTTTGAGCGTGCCCGTTCACGCGACAGTTCACTACTAGAGGGGAGTCCAGTTTAGTAAGAGGTACTTTTTGCACTTGGAGGACAACTGCAAATGAGAACAACATGCGCGAGATGTTTTCATGGGAATCTCCGGCTGCGGCTGCTGCTGGTGCAGTACCTTGAGCCGGCGGCAACAGAAGGTGAATTTATTGGAGCGCAAAACTATCGAACCTGAAGTTGCGGAGTTGCGGCAAAGATCGTGGCGGGAGTGATCTTTCAATGCGCGACCCTAATCGAATTGAAATATAAATACCGGGTGGCACTGGGAGGAGGTACACTGCTGGATCTTGGGAACTCTGAAACTGAATGGATGCCAAAGACGGGGCGCCTGTAGAGCGCCTCCTTTTCATAGATATCGAGGACGCGGCGTTCAAATGTTCGGCGAAGGCGGTCGTGCTACAAACAGAAAACCAGTTCTAATGGATTTTTTGTTTCGACTGTTTTATGTTTAGAAGTTTAGTGCTAATAAAACGTGAGGTAAATCATTACACTCGTTGAAAAGAGCAAATGGAGAAGAAGATGTAGACGAAGTAGGTATATGGATGGATATGTGTTGAGCGCTGAGCTAACCGCAGCAAAAGTGCAGAAGTGAGGATCGCACCTAGCAGAACACGGGGCCCTCGGGAGTTATGAAATCTTTTTCTCACGGCCCAACCTGTGATGTGGTCTGTCTGTACTGTAGTGCAACAAATTCTAGGCATAACAACAAGAAGAAATCGTAGGAGCAGTTGTTGGCGTTTGAAAGATACCGACCGGCGATGAAAGAGTTGTTGCTTCAGTTCGTTCTGCCCGGTTTGTGGTGCCCATAGTGTTTGAATCCAAATCCAATTATGGTTAATTAAATTTGAAAGCATCGGATATGTGTGCGCAGGTGGTATTGAGTTTCCCTACTGTGGTTGGCCGTGTGGTTTCTTAGAAGTTACAGAGTGTCGTCGAACGACGGTCATCTATCAGCAACATCGGGTGCAGCAGTGCAAGTTCGTTGTTTCATTTCGCCGAAGTGGAATTAATTTGTTCGCGACGCGTGTGATGTGCATCGCAAAGTTCGCTATTTTATGTCATCGGTGATTGTGTCTCGTACGGCCAGCGGCCAAAGTGTAGGTTACAAACCGGCCAGCTATCAGCGAGCAACTAAAGTCAATTGGTGGCGTTCAATTAACTAAATTGTGATATTTATTTCGTTCTGGATAAATGGAGTTTTTACAGGGGAAGAACTACATGTTATGAACCTAAATGAACTACGTAATAGTCTAGTTTTTACCAAACAACGTTGCTTCAATTGTCAGATAACAAAAGAGTGGGTAAGTTAACTATATTTTATTTTGGTTCATTCAAGTTTTAATAAATCAAACCACTAGTTAAAAAACTCTGGACTAAAAAGTTTTATTATAAGAAAACAATGTATTTCAAAGAATCCCCTTTACTTCCTAGCACTTTGCGTAAAAGTAAAGATTTTTTTTTCTCAATCTGTTTTCTCACTACATTTTTCCCCGATATAACGGACACTTTAAAAAATATTTATGATTCAGTTAGTTTTTTCCACAATAATTATATCAATTGTCATAAACATTTGTGTAGGGACTTCTATTACAATTGTATCAAATCTAATTCTACTACAATTGGACGCAGTAGTTCTAACTCCCCAACAAAAAAAAACTAGAGTTTGAATTAATCATTCAGATAAATTTTTCTACTGTTTTCTTCAGTTTACATCACAAGTGGAGCTAAACTGAGTCACGATGGAACACGTAACACAATAGAATTTTTATTCTTGAAATTTAGGTACAAACGACAAAATTATTTTTGAAAATAAACTGATTTTCTGCCATTTTTAATAAATTTCGGAGGAGAAACTCTTTAAAGAATTCCTCGGAAAATCCAATTAGTTCCATTTGAAAAAAAAACTTCGGGAAACAACAGTTCCTTCGGAAATTTTTTCCGTATTTTTTTTTTTTTGAAAATTCCTCTGAATATTTGAGATTTTCATTGGGAATTCCTTCGGAAACATTTCCTGGAATTCTTTTAGGAATTCTCAGGGAAATATCTTAAGAAATTCTTACCGAAAGTTTCTTCAGGTTTTCCTTCAAAAATTCGTCCCAAAAAACCTCCAGAAATACTTTCGGGAACCTTTCCAGGAACTCCTCCCAGTAAAAAATTATTAAATTCCTCCAGGAATTCCGTTGAACACTACATGGATTCTTACGGAAAATCATCTAGGACTGTCTTTGAAAATTACCCCAGATATTTTCTCGAAGTTTCCTATTGAAAATCCTTACCAATTCCAGAAGGTCCTTTGGAATTCTGCTGGAGTTCTTCTCAGAAAATTTTGTTAAGTGAATTCTTTCGTAAACATATTAAAGAATGAAACAGTTTCCGATGGAGATCGAAAAGAATTTTTGAATGACTTTTTGAAGAAATTTTCGAAAGAAATCCTAAATAAATTTCTAGAGCAATTTCCAGAGGTCTAAACGAATTTCCGGAAGGGTTGCTAGAGGGATTTTCGAAGAAACGTCTGGAGGATTTCCTAAAGAATCTTCCAAAGGCATTCCTCAAGGAGTTCTGAAGGAATTCCTGTGGGAAATTTTGATGAAATGCAACGAAGTTTCCAAAGGAATTACTTAAAAAATTGCTGGAGAAATTACCGGAAAAAAATACGGGATGTCCGAAAGAATATCTGAAGATTTTTTATATTCCTGAGATAATTGCCAAAGGAATTTTAAGGAGAATACCCAAAAGAATTAAAAATACCTCAAGGAGTTTACGAAAAGATGCCAAACTTTGTTTTAAATTGAGTGAATAATTTTGTTGACCAGATAGGTAAATTTTCAAAGGATTATTTGAATTTAGTAAATTCCTAGAAATTCGTCCTAGAATTTTGGAAGGAACTTCTGGAGAAAATTTCAAAGGAACTAAAAATATTCACAATCGCTCCAAATGTATCATATACAAAACGCTCGTAAGACCTGTTGTCCTCAACGGACATGAGACTTTAGCTTCTTGTAAGTCTACACAGCAAAAAAAAATAATCACATCAGATTTGATGCACATCATCGCCGTCGCAAATCGTATGTGATATTACATCAGTGTTGTGTTACAAAAAGTGACGTACTTGGAATTTTCTTCTCAAAATAATGCAATTTGCGACGTAACATTTTCGACGTAATAACAAAAACGACGTAAAAATCAGTTACCAGAAATCTCGCTTTCGGCTGGATTACGGGTGTTCGGGAAGTACGAGGCACTGAAGACAGTTTTCGGTTGACATTGCATAAAACAATACTTGTGAAAGAGTTGGCTTTAAAAATAGATTGTGAGATGATACCTGATATTGGGAATTTGGTCTCATCAGTACCTGATGAGCTGCGGAAGACGACCGAAATCCTTCGTAGCTTACTAGGGAAAGCACCTGTCTAGCGTACTGGGAACGTGGGATCAAACCCATTTTTTTAGGTTTTTTGCTCAACCCGTTCTCTAGTGTTGTATTTTTGTGATCCATTTTAACCTCATTTACCATTAAGCTTGTCACCTACGAAACTGGTCATTTTGATTTCTTTTCATTACTGCACCATACGCATTTAATTTTAAATCGCTGTTATAAACAACTTTTTAAAATAATATCAATTGAAATGTAGGGGGAAAGACGGCTTTGGCAGGTTTTGTTCTATTATTGGCAGGGGGGTTTTTGTCGACCAAATTTTATGAAATTTGGCCACAATGCTCTTTGATAAGTAAAGAATGTTTAGGCCAAATTTGAGCATAGTCAGACATAAAAAACCCCCTGCCAATAATAGAACAAAATCTGCCAAAGCCGTCATTCCCCCTAGATCAATATGTATTTACATTAGTTAGTCATTTGAACGACCTTTAACACGATGGGTCTCCGAGCCTTTTATCCAAAGTTCGGTTGTGGAGTAATCCTATAGCATTTACGTATACAGTGATATCCCGATTTCATCACCCCTGGTGAATTTTAGGGTGATTAATAAGGCACATTTAAAAAGTATGAATCAGTTTATGCATTATGGAAAGGCATAATGCGTGAACCGTACCCATTATTTCTTGTCAATTTTGAGGTGACAAAATCGGGTCGAAAACGTGATAAAATCGGGGGTCTACAATATCAGGAAGTGACAAAATCAGATCAACACTGTACTTAGTATACGAGAAAGGCAAAAAAAATAGTGAAAATGTAAAAGATTGTTCTCAAAAAAAAGCACGGTACCCCCAGACGCGAATGTGTTAACATTCATAAACCTCCGTGATTTTCTCACGAACAGAAAGCATAGAACTTCAGGAAAAAGATACGGGGTGTTTAAAAATCTTTAATTGATGAAATTTTGAATACGCCTTATTCGAAAATTTCCTTTTTTTATCCAATAGCTTATTAGGCTGATACAAATATTTAAAAACTATTTTGTCTCCCCCCCTCGGATTTTTTTTGCCAAAAAATTGAGGGGGCAACAAAATAAAATTTGGATAATTTTGAGGATTTTCAAAACATTCTTTAATAAATCCGAGGAGTTTTTTTATTTTTTTTTTTTCATTTTAATATTTATTTTTTATCATCCCCCCTTGATCTTTCGGAGACCAGGAGAGTAAACTGTGCAATAAAAATCGAAAATTTTCTCGTTTGGAACTGTTGTTTCATCAGATATATATCTAGACGAATCGCGAAATATGACAGGCCTACGTAGGCTGGACACATTATCCGAATGTCAAAGAACATTCATTCAATTATAAAATCCCGTATTGCTACTGGCATTTTCAAAATACTTGAATCAATTACTATTGAAAATGAAAACATTAATAATAATTCTATTTTATAGCTAACATGTATTTGTATGGGAAAATCCTACAATTTTAAAATAGGGCGTATCCAAAATTTCACCGACGAAAGATTTTAAAATACCCTGTATCCTTTTCCTTGTGTTCTAAGCTTTCTTTTCATGGCAAAACCACGGAGGTTCATGAAAGTTCAATTTCGTTTGACTAATTTTATTTGCTTATTATCTAGTGCAGCGGTTCTCAACCTGGGGTACATGTACCCCCGGGGGTACCTTCGCTGACCCCAGGGGGTACCTCGGACGAAAATGCGTAATGGCGTAATGACGTATTACAATTCCAATAAAAAAGTTATTGGTAAGGTCTTAATGATTGTAGAAATTTATATTGCAAGACTTTGTATTGTACATAATATGCATATCAAAACATATCGAATCAGTAAATCAAAACATATCGAATCATGTTCAGCACAGCCAACACAGTGTATGAAGGGCTGTGGGACAAAAGATCAAAAAAAAAATCTTCAAAAGCAATCTACTTGATTATGAAATATGTTAAGAATATACTTCTTAACTAAAATATTGAATTTGAAGGTTCAGAAGCCTTGAGGCAAAAGCTATTTTAGTTACCAGATAAATATTGTCGCTGTCGTCGATGTCCGGAACATCTTTTGCTGGCGAAGATAGGGGAGCTAAATGTCAAAGAAGGAAAATCCATACAATTTGACAGCTTGGTACCCAACATGTTCCGGACAGCAGAACAAAGGGAACCGAAGCGACAATGTTTATCTAGTAACTAAAATATCATTTCTTTAGGCATAAAAGCTTTTTTCCAAAGCGGTTCGAAAGCCTCCTTTCAAATCCCCTTTTAAGATGCTTGAAAACCTCCTTTAGAGGTGCTCAGAATTCTACTATCAACCAGCCTTTTTAAGTGGTTTGGAAGCCTCTTTTCAAAAGGGACGGAAGCCCCCTTTTATGAGGCTTGAAACTTTCTTTCGAGGCTCGAAAGACCCCTTTCATGAGGCTCGAAAGCCTCCCTTTATAAGGCTCGGAAACTTCCTTTCGAAGGGCTCGGAATTCTTTCAGCCAACCCTCACAAGTGGCTCGGAAGCCTATTTTCAAAAGGGTCAGAAGCCCAGTTTCAGGAGGCTCGGAAGCTCCCTTTTCAAGAGAGTTGGAAGCCCCCTTTCAAGAGACTCGAAAGCCCATTTCAAATGGCTAGCAAACTTTCTTTCTAGTGGCTCGGAAGTCTTTCAAACGGCTCAACAACGTCATTTCTAGATGATCAATGACTCCCTTCAAGAGGCTCGAAATACCTCTTTCATGCTGCTCGGAAGCACCCTTTTAAGAGGTTCGGAAACCTCCTTTCGAGGGGCTCGGAATTCTTCTTTCAGCAAGCCCCCTTTGAAGTGGTTCGGAAGCCTCTTTTCAAAAGAGTCGGAAGCATCCTTTCCAAGAGGGTTAGAAGCCCCCTTTCAAGAGATTCGGAAGCCCCCTTTCAAAAAGATAGGAAGCTTTCATTCAAGAGGCTCGGAAGCTCCATTTCAAGTGGCTCGGAAACCTTATCGTGGATTTCGAAATTCTTCTTTCAAGAAGCTTGGAAGCCTACTTTCAAAAGGCTCAGCAACGTCATTTTAAGATAGTCAAAGCCTCCTTTCAAGAGGCTTGAAAGACCCCTTTCATTAGGCTCGGAAACCTCCTTTCGAAGGGCTCGAAATTCTATTTTCAGCCAGCCCCCTTTAAAGTGGTTCGGAAACCTAATTTTCTGTGATACATTTTTAGATATCAATAATACATTTCACTTTCCTCTGACACTTAGGATTTTTCCTCTGGTTGAATTTTGAACCATGTAGGAATTAAAATGTTTGAAACTTAACCTAATTTAAACTAAGGCTGTGAACCATTCCACCGATTCGTTTAACTTTTAGTATTTTTTTTTAGTTAAGGTGATTATACAATCAAGCCATGTGGTGAATTTCAAATTCACCACACGGTTTCCAACTCCTGCTATCAAAAGCTAAAATCTAGCGTAATAATTTTCGCACAATGCTGAAATTAAAGTCGATTGTTCATCCCCAGTTCATCCCCAGTTGTGGTTCTTTCAATCCGTGCTCTTGAAAAATCACTAGAAAAAGCACGTGGTTTCCAAGATGGCTGATTTGTGGCTTTGTTGTATAACCACCTTAAGTTCGATGGTTATTTCTCCGTGGTACAAGGAGCTAATCGTTGCAATAGAAGATTGCAACGATCTTTGTCTCAAATTGGAAATTATTTCATTGGACATTTGTTGTCAATTTCTTTGAATCCTCTGAAGTGCCTTCTTTCCAGTATTGCAGCAACTAGTCCATATTGGCACAGCATACAACATGGCTGGTCCAAAAATTTGTTTGTAAATCAAAAATTTGTTTTGAAGACAAAGCTTTAATTTTCTTTTTTAAGTATCTATGTACACTTAATATATTTGTTACATTTGGCTTGAATGCCTTCAATGTGATTTTTAAAAGTTAATTTTTGATCCAGCAGAAGTCCTAAATGTTTAGCTTCGCTAGACCAATTAATTGGAACTCCATTCATAGTGACAATATGTCTGCTAGAAGGCTTCAAAATAAGAAGCTCTTGGCTTATGTGGGAAAATTATAAGCTGAGTTTTGGAAGCATTCGGCGAAATTTTCCATTTTTGCAAGTAAGTGGAGAAAATATCCAAACTTTTTTGCAATCTACTACAAATGACACGAAAGCTTCGCCTTTTGGCTGTGAGCCCCGTGTCATCTGTAAACAAAGATTTTTGACACCCTGTTGGTAAATCAGGTAAATCAGAGGTAAACATGTTATACAATACGGGCCCCAGTATGCTGCCTTGTGGAACGCCAGCTGTTACAGGTAATCTATCAGATTTAGAATTCTGATAGTTTACCTTACCTGCAATGAGCGATCTGATAAATAATCTTCGATTAGTTTAATAATGCACAGAGGAAATTTAAAATTCATCAATTTTACAATCAAACCTTATGAAAGTTCGATAATATTCACGTTTGGAGGCACCGTGAGCTGGTTGTCACGAAAAATAATTGATATATGGTCGCATATTCATTGGAAACCAATTCAACAAGTCCCAAACAGTTTAGTTCCAGTTACTTATAGAACACTGTCTTCTTCTTTTTCTTATTGGCATTACATCCCCTACTGGGACATTGCCGCCTCGCTGCTTAGTGTTCATTCAGCACTTCCACAGTTATTAACCGCGAGGTTTCAAAGCCAAGTTACCATTTTTGCATTCGTATATCATGAGGCTAACACGATGATACTTTTATGCCCAGGGAAGTTGAGACAATTTCCAAACCGAAAAGTGTCTAGACCGGCACCAGGAATCGAGCCCAGCCATCCTCAGCATGGTCTTGCTTTATAGCCGCGCATCTTACCGCTAGGCTAAGGAGAACACCGTACGAAGATAAAAAAGTTTTCTGTGGAACTTTGTATAAAATAATGTTTCGCAATTTGAATCCAGTTTAAAGGAAGACTAGCAATGTAGATTTAAATAAATAAAATTAAAAAATAAGTAGTAATAACCATTTTTTAAAGAAGAGTGGGGAGGGGGATATCAGTATCAGTATTTACACACCTTGGTTCTTTCAATATTCATTGGATTTAGCCTGAATGATCTAATGTATAACCTTTTTTTTGTTATTCACTATTTGCGTCTTTCAACAATGACTATGATTAAACTAATTGTGTGTAAGGGTTAGTGTCAATATCGACCAATGTAGATCACCAACCGTGGATCTTCTGTGATGGTATGTCAAAAAGATGAAAAAGCAAACTGTAAACATGTTTGTAATCGGCGAACAAAACCCTCAATCAGAACAAGATATCTTGAAACCGCACCATTCAAAGAAATGCGACATGCTTAATAAATAAACGGGATCATATGTAATGAGCTGGCCTCGACCATCACTCGGTTGTGAGTTTGCAGTACCTGCATGTGTTTAACGGGCGCGTGGGGTCTCCACTCTGTGGACGGGAGACGATGACGGCCAGATATGGGTCCATAAGTGGGGAACCTGTTTCTGGGTGTTTTCTGTTTGGCTTGCAAGTTCTGTCGTTGAAGGTTTATGCACGTCGCTCATTTGGTGGAGGCTCCTAACAGACGCCGATCACTGACTGCAATCTCAGTTTGTTGTTCAAAAATTGAATCAACCAGAATTCAGTCATCGTTAAAAGGTTGAAACCTCGCTTGCGGCACTCAATAATGCAAGCATTATTTCTAGGTTTCATCCCGCTTTTACCGGGAACCTGCCACTGCGCTGTTGAAGCTGGCTGCGTTTCTCAAAAGTCAATAATACATGTACCTATGTATGTACCTACATACACAACACATGACAGGGAACCGGTTCCAGCTGATCCCGAACGAGGCGCGCTGCGTTGAGACTGTGCAACTTTCATTAACAAACCGAGAAACTGCGCCCGATCGTAGATTTCGCCGTGGTCGGCCGTGTGCGGTGTCCAAAACAAATCGCAACTGGCGGCGTGGTATCAATCGGATTGCTTTGGAGCTCGCTCAAGTGGAACAGACCCATGGGGAGGCGATCATGGGATTAGTTGCTGTTGTTGTTGTTGGGACTGTTGTCATACGGATATTGGTTTTTCAACCAGATTCAGCAATCTCTTGAAATTCACCTGGACCAGGGTTGAGAGGTGATGCGACGAAGCTGAAGAAGTAGAAGATCAAAGTGAGGGCAAAAATCGTGAGATTGGAAAAAATAAAGTGTTAGGCCCCATTCATTATAGCGACGGGGAACTTTCTATGGGGGTTGCTAGAAGAGATGTCAAACGCTTCGCACCAGGAACCGCCTACATGGGATGGCCTAAATTTGGTTGCCAGTTAGCCGTCGCGGTCGTCACTCGGTTGGTTGGTGCTGGAAACTCCCACGAAAAGATTGATATCTGTTTGAGCCTGTTTCCGCGTGTTACACCTATTTTAAAATAGTGTAGGCTAATGATCTTGAGCGATCTCGAAAGGTGTAAAGGCTGAGATAAATTAGCATTCGGGGAATATTTGGAACAGGCTTTTAGATTTCTCGCCCATGTCCATGTCTTCTGTTTTTAAATGTTTATTCATGTGTACACTGCTGCATTTCACTAGATATATAATTACTTTTACAGCTTAGTCAATACATCTTATACCAATATTTTTATGGTCTCAAGAATCAAATGATTTTAATGAAATTTTTACAATTTCATATCATAATACCTGGTTTTACAGTTGATGTTGAAGTGATAATATGGTCTTCTGGAATGTGTACCCAAATGACGCACAAGACTTGTCAGATTTAGCTATTAACAATTAATCAAAATAGCTTCATTAATTTAAAATAAGCTCCTTGAGAGCTGGCTATGAGCGATCGCTAACGCAAATTATACGAAAGTGTAAAAGAGGGAAGTACGCAAGAGAGCGAAGATCGAAATTAATTTGAAAACTCAGTAAGGGCTTTATGATCAACAGATGATAAGCCACGAATTCAATTATCCGTAATCTATTTTTAAGCTAAGGTAGAAACAGCTACTCTAAAAATATTTTCTCTCGATATTCTTAGGTTCCATTAGTTATACAATTTACATCATTAAATTCTTTTAGCAATATTGTTTCAATCCAACACATTTTTTTAATGTATTAAAAAATTGCAAAAGCACTTTCCCTTTTTCAATGAGTGTGATATTTCACGCTTCGACTCCCGCATACCGGCTTGTAACTATCTGGCGTTTCAGATGTAGTGTGGCATATTGTTTCTTTTGTGTGAAATATTCCGTTCTCGCGCTTTCCGTATCGCTCGTCTAACCTCGGTACGTACATATGTAGTAGCTGCAAAATCATGGAGCGAACAGTTGTTCTCAAGCCAAACTCACTGTTGTTTTGTTGCCGTAGTACAGTGACACAGTTTTCACTTTCACGCACGCTTTCCAGTTCGTTCCCCCTGTCCATAATCAGAGGCACACCCGCATCACCGTCACTGTACCCATCAACTCGTGTATATTTTCTACACGTGTCTGATAGTGAGCACGATGTCGACGAGGACGCCTTCAAGTCCATGTGCCGCCACTATTTCGCACGAATCATTAATGTTGTTGATGCTAGTGGATGACGGGTGAATCTGAATAATTTATGAATAGATATAGAATGAAATCAGCATTAATGCGAACCATGCCGTTGCAATATGGTCTATGGACTGGTATAAACAACCAGTATTACACTGTGACTGGACGTGGAACGCACAATGGATTCGTGAATGCGGAAGAATCACACTGTACTGCCGCACCGACTGGGGCACTGGCCCCTAATGCGAAACTATTTCGTATAAAAAAGTATGCGAAAAACAGTGAACGCGTTTCAATTTGTTTCTACAAGCTGCAAGGGAAACTTTTACCACTGTCCGCGGTGCGAGTTCGTTGATTGATGTTGTGTTTATGTGAAACAAGACGATCTCAAATTTTTAATGGACTTGTACTAATGTGTTTAGTTACATAAAGACCTCTGCATACGGTGAATTGTAGTAGCAAACATGAAAAGATTTGATTGAGTTGACCTGAAATAAATCGGAATGGGCTAAATTGAGATATTTGCTTATGTTAAGTTCAAATTGTAATGTTGAATTCATTGAATTCAGAATATAAATATAAGCTGGGAATTAATGATAATTTTTCAAGGTTAAAAAAATCCTCATACCGACCATCTAATTTATTGAGCTCAAATTTCTTTTACTTTCTGAGGATGAAATATCAATGAAAAGCACTATTTATTTTTTTCATTCGAAACAATCAATGTTTTGTTTCAAAAAATGAGGTAGAGTAAACGATAATTGTGAGTGTACCTGTAGTTGCGGTAGTGTAACTTACAAAAAAACGGATTGAACGCAGCAACCTGCGTGCTGCTATGTTGATCGATTTATCAATCATAACTCATAACACAAAACAACAAATAGCAGAAATGGAATTTATTCATAATAGGTAAATATAATTAAATTCGATCTCCATATGAAAACCATGCGATTTGCAACAATAGGCACATGAATAAAAAGTTATCGCAACTATAGGAACAGTGTACCAAAAGTTGGGGGATTCATTTCAGGTAAAATATTGACATCCAAATGGCGAGTTCGCTTCCCAGTTCTGTCCAGGAAGTATTCGGGTGTGAAACATTCTCAACTCCCTAAGCATAAATTTCCACGCAAAATGCATACTCATGCAATGGCAATAATAGAAAAGCTTTCAATTATTAACGGAAAAAATGCTAATACTAAGTTGAAAAGCAAGCCAATTAATCCTTAAGGTTAATGGATTCCGTCATCTTTTGATTATAAACGATTACATTATTGTGCTGTTTAATAAGAAAAGAAGTATCTCCCGTCGTCCTCGTTCCTTTGTGTAAGCAAATGAACATGAGCGGGAGCAGATTGACTTTGAGCTACTTCAGATGTTCATTAGACAGGACTAATATTGGGACGTGCTTAGCTTAGAAACCTCGTTCTGGTCACGACAATGACACAGCCGGTAGAATTGAATTTATTTTTTCAAGCTGCCTACATCTGTTGGACGTGGAACGCACAATGGTGACCTCCGATAACGATACCAGCAGAGAAAATCGGAGACACTTCATGGCAGGAAACCGTACGTACTTTGGACTCCTCAAAACGCTCCGATCGAATGGAGTTCGCCGCCGTACCAAACTGTCTATCTACAAAATGCTTATTAGAACGGTCTCTACGGACCCGAGTCCTGGATGTTGCTCGTGAAGCACCAACGCGCACTGGGAGTTTTCGAAAAGAAAGTGCTGCGTGTCATCTATGGTGGGATGCAGATGGCGGACGGTACGTGGAGTAGGTGAATGAACCACGAGTTACATTAGCTGTTGGGAGAACCATCCATCGTTCACACCGCGAAAATCGGAAGACTGCGGTGGGCCGGGCACGTAGCCAGAATGTCAGGTATCAGGTATCAGATTGGAAGCCCAAGAGCCAATCAAACCAACACTTAGATATATATTCACCCAACACTTAGATATTGGAAGAGCTGGCTCAGGACCAAAAAAGGCTTGTGATGCTCCTCCCAAGTGCTTGATCCTTAATGAAAAGAAATCAGGATCATCCGAAGATGTTATATCGACACATCCAGGGAAGTACGTTTCAAATAAGTGCTCTAACGATTCTTCATCAGAAGAAGTGTAGTCGCCATTTGGCTTGCGAATTTCGCCAGCTTAGAAATCCTTGGATCTCAAGAAGAAGAATTTTATTCAATCGACTGACTTCACTCAAATTGGAAACATTTGCACAAAGGTTTTTCCAGCCGGATCGTTCAGCCGATCGTAGAGCCTTCTTGTAAGCTTTTCGAGCCAACTTGAAAGAATCCGTCCCTGCTGAATGGCGTCTGTTCCAACTTCTTCTACACTGCTTCCTGAGCTTAGCCAAATCGGAATTCTACCACGGGATTCCTCTTGAGGTTTTCACAGAACGCAAGGGGCAAGCTTCTTCAAAAGCTTCCACGATATGCAACGTTGTAGTATCAACGGCATCATCCAAGTCGGTAGGAGTTTCAATGGATAATAGGTATCCATGAAATTTTGTCGAGAGCAACTCTGTTTAGAGATCCCTGTTGGTTGAACGGGGATTTCTAAAACGCAAGGTCTGTGAAGAAACATTCAACTGATCAAAATAGATGTAGCGATGATGGTCAGATATGGATTCCTCATTTGACACATGCCAATTCGTCAACTCGTGACTGATTCTATTATTCTATTGGGGCAGAGAGTTATGTCTAACACTTCTGCTCTATTAGATACCATAAAGGTTGGGCGATTGCCTATGTTAGGTAAACCAAGTTCGGTACTACTTAAGTATTCCATCAAGCTGGAGCCTCTCAGATTGATATCCGAGCTACCCCAGATGATGTGATGAGCATTAACATCACTGCCGACAATTAGCGGAAGGCCTTTTGACGTGCAATAAATGACAATTTGTTTGAAAGCATCCGTAGGGGATGGTTCATCATGTAGTAAATAAACCGAACAATAGACGTATTTCCTGACGGGGGATCCGCCAGTTGCATCAGTTGTGATAGATCATACATCTCTGGTTGTTAGTTCAGAGATAAGTGTAGCAACGATAGCGTTGTTAACAAGTACACACGCAGGCGGCATTGATCGAGAGTTTGCCATTTCATTACTAAAAGCAGCAAAAACCGGGCTCACTAGGTTACTTAGGTAGAAGCTACCCTTGCGAAAATAGGGTTCCTGCACCAAAATCACTTAGGATTTGCCATTTTGTTTTTTTTTTTGTGCCGAAGATTGATTTGAGCTATCCTAACTGTAGCCATTGCGAATTACGATAAAACACTCCACAACTTTAACATTTATGTGAACAGCAAAGATGAAACCAAGTCGGTATCGTATCAAGAACGTCAAAGACGAAACACAGAGTAAACTGTGAAAAACGCATAAAGCGAATCCATATAGGTGACAATTAGATGAAAAACTAAATAAAAGCATACTCATAATCCCACCCTTATTTAACCTCAGGGAGATTGAATAAGAGTAGCCGATTATTTCGGAGAAGCAAAAAGTCAACTACGCCATAGCTCCGGTTAGCGTAGTAAGAGCTCAATACAGTGAAGTGCGCCCTGGTGCTTCACAGGCTCCGTTAGGTTAGGTTAGGTTCTTTTTAGACCCCCCTAACGATTCATTCATAGGCACGGTAAGCTTAAAGCCGCATCACACCAAGAATTAGGGGTCTCTGTATGGTGGACTTTTACAAATGGAACAGGCAATCCGTAGCGTCATTCTTAGCCAGACAACCGGCTGCCGACACCACACAGCTATCTAGTCTCGGATTCAAGCATCAACGCCTTAATATTTATTAAATCGTATTGTGAACAGGTAGACCAGCAGCGATTCGTTCGTAAATTAAACTGATACATATATTATCATTCCCGAGAAACCAATAAATAATGAAAATGAAATTTTTATTTTTATTTATTTGGATTGGATTTAAATCGAATTTGATGCGAACAAATTCAATTTGAATTTGGATTAGATTAAGATTGGACGCAGATTAGTTTCGGACTGAATCTGCATTGGGTTCAGATTGATTTCGGATTGGATTTGGATTTGATTCAGTTGGTTTTGAATTGCATTTAGATTGGAGTTGCATTAAATTTCGACTGAAGTTGAAACGGATTTGGATCGGATTTGGATCGGATTTGGATCGGATTTGGATTGGATTGGGACTGGATTTTCGGATTCAGATTGGTTCCAAATTGGCTTTGAATTGGTTTTGGATTGAATTTAGATTGGACCTGGATTGGATTTGCATTTAGATTGGTTCAGACTTGAATTGGATTTTAATTTAGATTGTTTCTGAATTGGATTTGTTTTAAATTGGGATCGAATTTGGATTCGGATTGGATTCGGATTGAATTCGGATTCAATTTGTATTGGATTTGGATTGTACTTGGATTAGATTCGGATTGGATTTGGATTGTTCGGATTGATTTTCGATTGGATTTGGGTTGGATTTGATTCTGTTGGTTTTTAGTTGGAATTAGATTGGAGTTGCATTAAATTTGGAAAGGATTTGGAATGGATGTGGATTGGATTTGAATTGGATATGGATTAGATTTGGATTGTATTTGGATTGGATTTGGATTTAGATTTGTTCGGAATTGGATTTGGATTAGATTCTGATTGAATTTGGATTGGTTTAGGATCCGATTTGAATTGGATTTTGATTTAGATTGGTTTTGAATAAGATTTGGATTGAATTGGGATTAGATTATGAGTGGATTGGAATGGATTGGATTTGGACTGAATTTGAATTCGATTCAGATTGGATTTGAATTGAATTTGGTTTGAATTCGGATTGGATTTTGGATTGATTCGGATATATTTTAAATTGAATTTGAACTGGAGTGTCATTTATGTTGGACTGGGTTTGGAATGGATTTGAATTGAATGTGGATTGTTTTTGAACTGGATTTGGATTGGATTTAGATTTAAATTTTGGATTGGTTTAAGATTGAATTTGGAAAAGAAAGGATTTGAACTGGACTCGGATTACCTACACACGGTTTCCTGTGACTTTTCATTTATCCTTCAAGACATCTTTCTCTCTTTGCTATTTTCAAACTTTACAACTATTCCTATTCACATTGGCTACACCTGGCATCCATGAGATTCCACTGGACACTAGTATCAAAGGTGAATAGGTTTATTGGAAAGGTACGCATTGCGTAATGCGCACCTTTCTATTAAACCTATCCTCCTTCGAGGTAATCTTGCTTTCGAACGGGACACCTTTTCACTAATCAACCCCATTAACCATCAAACTTTAAGAATAATAAGATGCTGTGATCTTAGTGATATAGTTATTTATGCAACGTTGCACCACAGATGAGTATCCAACGAGGCTTGCCGAGTCAGATAAATGCTACGAGTGCTTAAAAAATATGTTTCTGCGATGATTTGAATTGGGCTTAGAATTGAATTTTTGATTTCGCAATACTTCTGTCCAATTTTGGGAAGTGTCATGGGACTAGTTTGCTAGCAAAATTTGGATATTTTTATGAACATGTCACGCTTAAAAGATTATTGAACTTTGTCTAACCTAGGCGCAACTTGCTGGTTTTATGAGCCGCCACTCTGGGCGGAAACTATCGCATGGACCTTAAAATCCAATTTAAAAAATCTACTAAGAACTAGGTGACCCGGTAGACGTTGTTCTGCATAGTGGGCGAGGATGCACGTTGTGAAATGCCCATGCGAAATTTTTATTTTGATTTATTTTGGAGTGTCTAAAATATGTACATTTCGCGGACCAAAATATTTTACGCTGTCGAGTATGAAAAAAAAATGCATTACAGAAAGTTGAATTCTTAGGCGATTTATGAACAACCATTTCAAATTTCTATTCCATATTACAAGACATCTATCTATGATATGGTATGATTTCCCTTTGTTTTAACCCTGTTAAGAATATTATTTTGAGAATATTATTTTGAGCACTTGTCATGACACGAGTTCGTACAATTCCATTTAATTCCACCAATTGATTGTACCTTTGACAGATACGTATTTGGACCTCAACAGTAAAGCCGTCTTCAGTGTCTCGTACTTGACTCAACTAGTCGAATTTTCTATGGAAGTTCCGCAGAATATCGTGTGGAATTTTTTGAAGAATTTCCCATGGAAATTGAATCGTCGGAATCAAATTTTTGAACAGGGAAGGTCCGTTGGGCTGAAAGACAATCGATCGACCATTAAGCCGAAGACCACTAGGGCACAAGTTGTTTGGTTTAGTATGACTAAACAAACCATTAGGCCAAAACCCATCTGGCCGGTCAAAATACTCTTCATTGGCATTACATTCCCCACTGGGACATTGCCGCCTCGCAGCTTAGTGTTCAATTAGCACTTCCACAGTTATTAACTGCGAGGTTTCTAAGCCAAGTTACCATTTCTGCATTCGTATATCATGAGGCTAACACGATGATACTTTTATGCCCAAGGAAGTCGAGACAATTTCCAATCCGAAAATTGCCTAGACCGGCACCGGGAATCGAACCCAGCCACCCTCAGCATGGTCTTGCTTTGTAGCCGCGCGTCTTACCGCACGGCTAAGAAGGTCAAAATACGTTCTGCCAAAAAAATCATTTGGCCAAGTGCCATTTGACCGAAAACTACTTTCGGCCGAAATGAAGATACGGTTATTTTGCCGAAAAGGACATTTAGCCGAAAATGCCTTTTGACCAAAATGACGGAAAGGGGTCGTTCATCAAATGACATTTTCGGCCACACTATTTTGAACCAAATAGCCATTCCAGCCAAACGTTCAACTCGGGCCAATGGAATTCGGCTAGATGACTTTTGGGCTGAACGTGCTATTCGGTCGAGTGGCATTCAGGCTTTCCACCGAATGACTTTCGGCCAAACGACGGGAAGACATTTTCGGCCAAATGACCCTTTCTACCAAACGATCAAAATTTGCCTGTTGAAATTTCAAACAGTTTTCCGTGAAAATAAAGAAAACGCATTAAAGTTTTCTTGGAAAAAAATAAAGTGTTTTAATGGTAACTTGGCTTAGAAACCTTGCAGTTAATAACTGTGGAAGTGCTTAATGAACACTAAGCTGCGAGACGACAATGTCCCAGTGGGGGATGTAATGCCAATGAAGAAGAAGCTGTGAGAAGAAAGCCTAGAAACGGTATCATTCATACTCTTCGAAAGCGATGGCCCTGCTCAATGAAGGTTGCAGTTTCACTGGCACTGACACGGTGCACTACTTGTTTTACACACTGACTGAGGTCCCCAGATATCTAAACAACACGACCGGTATAGCTACTCAGCGCGTATCAAATGCTGACCAACCAGTTTGTGCAGTTAAATGCAGGTATTGGCACGCGGTAAAAACTAATAGAAACGGAAATAGACGGAATGAGCGGAAGCTTAACGCTCATAAGATATTGCGGTTGATTTCTATGTCCAGGTCAATTAAAATCATTATTAATTACCCACTTACTGTTATGATGTTAGTGAAAATGCAACAAATTGATCATTGTTTTCAAAACTTGATTAGTTCAAAGTCACTAGGAATCACACCGTCGTTCTTGCCTCGTGCAGTTATTACTTGTCGGATTGCATGCATGTTTAGACAAATAGGATGGATCGTTCCATCCATAAACAAGTTTGGTAATGTATTTAGAAATTCATCACCTTGAGTCTAAAAAGGGTTATAGTGGTAGACACTTCACCCCAATTGTAGCGAGGTTTTCATCTTCTCCACCGAATGGTGCCCATTGAAATTAATTCCTTTTTTATGACACTTTATCGTCGTTCATCGCTGCAACCCAGCAGTAGAGATAATAAGCTGGCTTTAGTCTTGGTCACGACTGAGATGTAAACATCTTGGCATGAGTGTGTGCTACTATATATGGACGATAGGGTGCTTGATCTGGTTCTCTTTCTCCTCTGCTGCTGTTTCTTGTCACTGGCTGACTGTAGCGATTGTGTGACAGAATTACAGACATCTGCCGTTCAAGAATGCATGATGAGAAACATGCAAGAACACGCGCTCCTCCGCAGGTAAAGATGGAACCGTAACTAGTATCGAGAAAATTCCGTGTATGTTTCCTGTCACCGAAGAAGGCGGCAGAGTAACTGTAATAATCCTTTCCCGGTTCGTTAACCTGGGACAAACGCACAAAGACTGATGGTAACACGATACTTCCCGGAGATGGGAAACTTTATTTGCAGATGCAAATTTCCACAAATGGAAGTCGCATCCTCAATCCTGATTTATTGATGACTATGGTTAATGGCTGCGCTATCACTTATTCATCTGGCTGGTAGTTCGCTGCAAGTGCGTTAATCGAAGATGTGTTTTGTGCATAACCAGATTACACACGCGTTCGTGTACAACCGTTCAAAAACAACCGTCAGCTTATCTCGCACTATTAGCATCGATCTCATGCGTAATGCATAACATAAGGTGCACTGTGCACATGAAGCGCTGCTGTAAGTCTACGCAAAAAATACTCTCATTGCTCGCATCATCACGACCGATGCCATCGATTATGCTACTAGTGGTTGGTATGCATGCATGTAAACATTTTTTCTAGTAGGGTTTCACTTTTCATCATCGACGTCATACCTGACTCCGGTCGTCTCCGCAGATGCTAACTTGTAATTGTACGCAGCTGCATCGCAAGTAGGTAAGATAGAGTTGTGCAATTTGGAATCATCAATGTAAAATTGTGCGGGTAAATTAGCACAAAGATAACATGAATGTTATGTGGCACAAGCTCGTAATACTTTTCTCTCATAGAATTTTATATTGCACAGTTTTACATGAGATAGTTCTGCATAGCATAGTCTACTACTGGGTTCGAATTTTATTTGATGCTTAAGCCTAGTATGTATTTCGACAGCTTTTGATTTGTTTCCACCCAAATTACATCTTTATTTCATGGCTAATCGAAATAATAGTTCATCCTTAAGATCGTCCCAACTGGAAACCATAGAAAAGATTAGAATTATACCACTTGAACATCACTTATTGAGGTTTATATCATGTTTAGGATTTCAATCAAAGCAGTTGTAGGTTCTAGTTAGCATAAAATAATGTTAGTTACATTGAACTGAGGAATAAATATCATTCTGTATCCAACCGTCGTCTTTGTTACTATACTATACATTAGACCTCTTCATGTTTTCAAAAAGTATCCAAAATTCAACCAGTCAGCCCAGAATCACAATTCTTATGCTAAAATAAGCCTCCTGTCAAATTTTCAGCTAATTCGGATAACATTTCGAGGTGGCTCAAGTCGATTTAGTGTTTTTGGGCTATTTTCAATTTTGAAAAAATCTAACGAAAGATATAAATGCAGAAAACTATCACAACAACCTCTCTATGGAAGCTTTAGGTGTGCTCTACAAGTCTTGTGAACAATGCAATTCGTTTCGTTCATGTTTTGACCATGTTAAAGTGATTTTCGAGCTTTTAAGTGCATAAAAACACTGTTTCCTCTAAAAGTCGTTGTTCTATGAAATTCTTGAATTCATGACAAATCATTGCTAATTTATTATATTATTATTCCGTATAGAGGTTGGTGCGATAGTTTTCGGCATTTATATATCTCGTTAGGTTTTTTTTTTAAATTGAAAATAGCCCAAAAACACTAAATCGACTTGAGCCACCTCAAAATTTTATCCGAATCAGCTGTAAATTTGACAGGAGCCTTATTTTAGCATAAGAAATGTGATTCTCAGCTGACCGGATGAATTTTTGATACTTTTTGAAAACATGAAGAGGTCTACTATACATATTTGGCGACGAGTGAAAATTTTAGCGCTCGATATAAATGAATAATTTTCAGTAATTTATCACAAAATCTGAGTGAAACTTGACTTAATCATAAATAACGAACCTTGATGATGACTTCCTTGCCTTTTTTCGATTAGAGGCAAAGAATGTTATCACTATTTTAACCAATGATCGTCGGAAGCACTTCTTACACTTCTGTCGAAAAACGACATCTCCAAATTAAAAAAAAATATCATTTGCACAAAAACAGCATTCGTTTTTTATTAGAAACTTAGCTGACAGCAACAGATGATAGAAAAACGATGAAATATTATTACAAAAATGTATGAAGAGATAAACAATTTATTTTCGGTTAGTCATCCAGCTTGAAATACAAAAGTATTCCATAACTATGTGCGTCCCATAACTGCGGGGCACCGTAATTAATTTTGGGCTAAACGAAGTTCGACAGATCTGCTATTGATTGTATAAAAATCTTCCGAATTCGTATAAGCCAAAATTTTATACAGATTCAACAAGGTTCTTATACAGAACTGTAGCTGGAACTGAACACTGAAATTGGAACTTGATTGTATTTTTATTTAGAAATAGAAGGACGTAATGATTTATATCCAAACAAGTTGCTAGCTTTGAACACGAATTTCATATAAAATTAAAGGGCAAGTTATGAATGATATTCATTCTAAATGTTTTAAATTTTGCTCGAATTGAACTGCGATCGTTCCTTAATCACTGAATTTTCAACATATTAAGGTTTTAGAAGGACAAACATTGATTAAAAAGTGATATAATATTTCTGTTCAGTAATCCGTTTTCGAACTGTACACAATTTCAATCGAACAACCTACATTTTATACCATAATTCCATCACATGATCATACCCTTCGAGTTACAGCCGTGACGAAAGGCCCATAATAGCTTGGTCCCGCGAGAGTCACGTAATATCATAGCTCTGCCGTGATAAGGTCTCCATATGTGCTCTTCTGGCCGGGGTTATCATCATGCTTTGCGGCCAAGTGCCACAAATAAAATAAAAACGTCTCTACCGCTATTGTTGCTCCCGATGGGCAACAAGCGGAAAATGCTTTTCACTTTTGCTTTTTCGATTTATTCATTTCCATTCCCTTTAGGTTAGGTACACTGCACTTGCGCTTCGTTCACATCATATCAGCTCGAGGAGAAAAGTAACATAACATTCTAATGCAAGCAATGATCTACAAATATATCAGTTGCTACATTTATTATTGAAATATGTGGCAAGTTCTATCTATTTTTTTTCTGCCTCAACACTATTGAGGTGAAAACTAGATCATCAAATTTCGTTGCGGAAAAAAACTGCCGCTAGGTCCGTTCCGTAATTACCTAAATATCTTGGGAGAATTGCTCAAAAGGGGAACATCCTTTCACTTTTATGTTATGAACTAATAATAAATCAAATTTGAGTACAAAACTTACAAATAATAATTTGAGTAATATTTCCATCATTAAACATTAAAAAAAACTTCGCCCTTATATTTTATTCTGGTAATTCAAGAACAAATTGAGCCATTCTTCCTGTGCATTTTGAGCTGCTTTCTCCTAGCAATTTCGATTTACTTCGTTCGGGTTCGGATTATGTTTCACTTTGCTCTGCGCTTTTCGCGGGCCCACTATTAGTAGCTGTTGTAGCTGGTGCATTTTCCGGTCGAGGCCGGTTGTACGGTCCGTAGAACCCGTCCCATCGAAACGGATTGTATACGCCTGAAAGATTCGGTACGTTACGTTTTCCATTTATACTCGACTTGTTTTCACTTGAAGCTAGAAAAGAAGTCGGATTGGTAGAGGAAGAGACTGAGCAAACGAAAAAAAAACACTTAGATTAGCCGCACTATGAACGTCGGCCAGTAATCATTTTGCGGTAACTTCTGTTTAGGCTGATTTAGACGTAGAGAGCTGTAAGAAGCTTAACCGACAAATAAGTTCAATTAAGGTACATTATTTTGTATTTTTATATCCACTTGTTGTGCATTTGTTCGACTTCTTGTACATATTCAGAACTAAAAGACATCAATAAACAGAAGCTAATCCCTTTGTGCTGATAAATGTATAGAGATTTGGCTTCAATGATAGAAGAGGATTCGCCGCTTTCATCTGTGGTGTTGGATTGCGTGGTGGGCTCAAATCAGCCCATCAGCGAGCATGAGAAGCTCTTGTTTGCGAAAGCCCTTTTGAATTGTTGGAGCCGATATATCCTTGACTTCTCTAGGCATAAAAAATGACTAGCCCAAACCGGTTCGCGTCCCAAAACCAGTCACTTTTTAAGAATGATTTGCTTTGTAGCAATGTATAATTTCGCTGAGCTATGGAAAACCAGGATGCACATCACAGAATTATAATCTCTGTTTCTCAATCAAAATTCCAAGATGCTCATTTCTCTATCAGTTCTATCAGTAACTTCTATCATATTTCTGATAACAGGAAACCCAATTTCTCAAAAACTGGTAATATTCTTTCTATTTCTGGAATTTCGATCAAGGTCAAAGTAGTTATTAGGATTCTATTTTTCCAAAATATTTTCTTGAATTAAAAAATAGTTCAAAATTTCGAAATCCTCCTTAAATTTTTATAGTTTTTTTTTCAAAGCTAGTTATTTTTGCGCATTACTATCACGGTAAAACTTTTATTCCTAGGGAAGTCGAGAAAATATTCTAGACGGAGCAGGAAATTTAACCCAGCCAACTTCACCATGATTCTGCATCTAAATTCTAAATACTAAAATTTTCGAGAACTACTCAAACGGACGCGACATCAAATATCTCTATATCACCCTGTTCTTTAGAGATAATAATACACGTAAAATCACGTACAAGCATCGCAAGCACAGACATCAAAATCAAGCAACTTCCTTTCCGCCGACGACAGTCAAATCAATGAAGACGCCACCTTAGTGAAAATTGTTTCCAACAATCACCCATCGGCGACCGTCGTTTGGACCAGAAGCCAAGCGATAATATTTTGTAATTGAAGAAACTTCGTCTTGGGTCAAATTTCTGATAATACGCATTTTTAATAACTAACATTTCATAACCATATTCAGAATTGGTCCGCTCTTTACGGAATCCTTGTATCATATAAGCTTTCTTTTATCTAATGAAATAATCCCATTAGCCCCGCCCCTTGATTAATCGTTATGAGTGCACATTATATTTACACCCATATCAGATCACTTAGGGGCAGGGCTAACGGGCTTAATTTATTGAATACAAGAAAGCTGTTTTCTGGTGCGAGCCATTTTGATCGAGATTCCGCTAAGGGCGATCTCACAAGATTTCACGCACAGCAGACGCGGCGGAGCGGACACAGCAGCACCAGTGACACCAGTTTTTCAACTCAAGGTTTTGCACTTTGAGTAAAATTCATCTCCGATCAAACTACTTTGCATAAAATGGTGGCTCGGAAAAAATCGATTAAATTTTCAATCATTAACAGAAACAAAATCAAAGATTTTTTCCAGAAACAGCCAAGTTGTTGAAGGCGCTGCCTTAGTTGAAAATTTCGTTCATCTGCTGTTAGTGTTCGAAAAGGCACATTATTGAAAATTCGCTTAATCGGAGAAATTTCGAATACTTAAACCGAATAGCCTGTTTGACTGGGTGATGATTTTTTCCAACGGCCAATAGCTCTTCCTGGATAAATAGTGTTAGTCCTGAAAAGGACTGTTTGTAATAAATTCTTGAACTTCCTTTCACTTTTCCATATTTGCGTTTGATTTCGCGCCGCTTCCGATTCGGCTTATTTTTCCTTTTTTGACATTTTTGAGGATGGCACCTTGTCAAATGCTTTTGAAAAGTCTAAGTAAATAGCATCAGAACTGTGTGAATAAACATCATTAGGTAGGATGTCGTCGAGCGCTTTTTCATCAACCCATGTTGATGTTCGGAAATGATGGACTGTACACGCCATGCAAAAGACTTTCCAAAACTTTAGCAAAACAGCTCAAGATGGATATCGGACGGTAGTTCTCTACACTATGTATGTTGCCGGATTTGTAAACGGGAACAATTGAAGCAAGTTTCCATCCGGGAAAACACAATCGCTTTAAGATCGATTGAAAATTGAAGCAACGGGCAATGTCAGTGATGAAGCATGGGCGGTAAGCGATCGGATTCCGGACCTTACGATGTGTCGACCGAACTGAGAGCTTCAAAAATATCCGCATTGCTGAAAGTGACTTGAGGAATCCGGACGCAATATGACGGGAGACTTTCAATGTAGCTTTCATCCAATGGAGCAGGATTGTCGTCATGTACTGAGCGGAAAAAGCTGGCAAACAAATTTGCTGTTGCGACAGGTGATCGGGAGAAAATCGTGCGATAGGTGACGTCAACACTACCGCAATCTGAAAAAGTGACGTATACGCCATTTTCCAAAAATGATGTTAACGAGTAGTATTCATCGAGTTCTTTAACAGAAAAATAGAAAACATGCATGTTGTAATTTGGCGCATACGTCACTTTGTCAGTTTACGGCAGAACAGGGATATTGTTCGATTCCTTCCGTTTATCCGATGAAGGATCATTTTTTAAATTTGCTTGAAAACTTTGAAAATACTCACGGAATCGACAATGCTGAATAATCGCGTTCACTCGAGTCCTATTTCGGAAGAACTTCTTCCTGCATTTCCGCAAACGATTGCGAAGATTTCGAATCTGTGGCGCACACCAAGGTTGATTGAACTGCTATGATGGGCGACAAATTTTGACCGGCACGTTTTCTCGGATGATCTGTTTGATAGTGCGATAGAACGCGGTAACAGAATCATCGATTAAGTCATGATTCATAACCTGATTCCAGTCCAGGGCCGCAGTCCGTGCATTGACGATTTGGTAATCACTTCTGTTGAAGTCGTAGTCAACGCTAGATGTGGGAACAGTTCTTTCATCGCGAGAACGGACGTCGACGGTTAAAACTGATGGCTTGTGATGAAGGTCAATTTTTAGAAGAGCAGATGGAGACTCGAAGAGATCAATGATACATGGATCACTTACAAACACCAAGTCAAGAAGTTTACCGTTCGCGTTCAGAAGTTCATTGATCTGATGCAATCCAGAGGATAACAAGGACTCAGATAGGGCAAGCTCCTGCCAAAGATGCATCCTGAACAGAACATGAGCCAAGAGCGTGCCTTGGTGTTCTTAGTTTTGAACTCTGAACATTGTTCAGTGTGCACTGGGTTGGTACGCAAGCAAAACGATCATGGTAACTTAGATTTCTTAGATTTGTAACTATGCAAAAACATACTAGCATGCTTGATTTCTATCTGTTAGATGCCCATGCCCACGTGTTCCGTTACTCGCCGAAAAATGTGTAGCATGCCGTCGCTCAAATTTGTTTTCCTAGGATACAAGTTGCTAATTTAGGTCAGTGCTCTAAAACAGTGTGCAGTGTTCAGAACTTTTTGAACACGAACACGCGTTCTCGTGTTCAGATGCATCTCTGGCTCCTGCTCAGTTAACGCGTTGATGGGCAGGGCCCGTTCACTTCATCGAATTGCCAGACTAGATTCGGTAGATT
This sequence comes from Armigeres subalbatus, assembly GCF_024139115.2. NCBI lineage: Eukaryota > Metazoa > Arthropoda > Insecta > Diptera > Culicidae > Armigeres > Armigeres subalbatus. The sequence continues at coordinate 68,736,976 of NC_085140.1, forward strand.
ATAATCTCCAAGGCAAACGATAGCGTCACAAATACCGGCATGATTCAGTATCTGACTAATAGAATCCGCGTGTTTCGTATAGGGCAACTGTTTGGGTGATTGTAGATGCAGCTTACTTAAAGCGAGAATTGAGTTAGAATAATGCGATCGGTGGCTTGTTCTAGGCAATCACAATCGACGAGGTTCACCGAAATACACTGCAGTTCGGATTTGACAGCTATGTTTCTGTCAGAACAACTATGTCAAGATCGCAAACAAGTAACGACAGAAGCAGAGTATTCGTTTTCGTCCTCAAACCACGAACGTTCTAGTACTACACTCTCAGTGGAAAAGAAGCTGATCGATACAGTTCCGATGAGGGCAGGGCACTGCAACCGAGGTTGGAGTGTCTGAGACAATCGCAGGGAACGGAGGGACTTGAATCGAATTCGTGAAAGCTGTTATTTGCTGGATCTGTTCTAATGTTGATGGCCGATGTTGAGAAACTTCTAGTCTGTTCGGTGCACCAGGGTCGATTCTCTGACTCGGACTCTGGAGCTAGTTTCTACAAACTCCCGAAATTCAATCATCAGATCAGAAGATGCCATAGAAACTTTGTCGCGGTCACGAAACCTCTTCAAAGCCGGTCTGTTGTTGAATTGGAAACGATTGGAATCCTGTGACATAAATGCCGGAGAAAGCATATTAAATTATATTCGTTGCTAGATAAAGTCAGAAACAGCTAATGCTAAGAAACATGAGTAATCGTGGCATATAGGACGAGGTGACCGCGTATTTTCGATCACAGAAAAAAACATGCAATATTTCGATTTAGCAGCGAACGCCTTTTCAATTCAATTCAATCGTTGACCATCCACTCATCCGCCCATTCAACCATGTTCGCTATTTTGGAGCTATTCGTTTCATTTGGGACGGTGAAGAATGAAGGTGGTGGTTTTTGCTACTCAACTTTCCATTCTTCCAAATCCGTTTTCAGTCAGTGGTCACCATCGGACCGTTAAATCTATTGTTTACACATACTGACCTCCTACCAAGATACCAACCGGTCATTGTATTGACGAATGCTGAAAGTTCTTCTGAATAAAAAGGTCGATTGCGTCTTTAGCATTTTTGTGGTGAAGGAGGATGGCATTTGTGAAAAACAAACAGAAAATGATGGGGCAAATAATTTTGTCAATAAATATGAGATCATGAAATTATGCAAACTTTTGAAATATGACACAATTTTTTCATATTTAGTTATGTTGAACGTCAATTTTCATTTAAAAAAATTACTTAATTTTAACATCAATGTTATCTCTAGATAGTTTTGCTACAAACAAAATTGAGGCAATCTTCACAGACCATTTTCCAACCCATTTCCGAAGAATCTTGCAAGACCCATTCTACTATTGCACTCATCAATAAATATGTGTTGAAAGCTTCCTTCGCCCCACACAAATTGGACCGTACGCTCGACTGGATGGAGACAGAATCGATTAATAATTCATATCACGCTTACGACGGGAAGTGATAGAGGTTACTGTACCCCACTAGAAACAAAAGCGGTGGTATTCAGTATGTCAATCGGACAATCACTCTAGTTTTTTTTTTCAATTATTCTTTTAGTATGTACAATTATTAAGTATCGCAAATTATGTAAAGCTAAATAATATTTTTTTACGACCACCCCCTGGTATGCTTTTCTTGTGACCATTCTCATATTTTAAACCTTACCTAATTTAATTTAATATTTTATTTAATATCTTCACGGAGTGACTTAAGTGGCAGCAATGGTGTGAAATCTTTTGTATAGGATCTACATATAATAGATCCTTTGGAAATTCTTGAAAAAGATAATGACAGTAAAATTACAGAAGTGCTTCTATTCACACCACAAATGCATTGAAAGCTCTCAACTACTCAATGATTTGCTCGTCGTATTTGTATTTTCAGTATCTTACAAGCAATTTATTGAGATTAATACAAACCTTCGAAAAAAAGTATATCACTAAGATGTCGATAATAACAGTCGTTAGATTGGCGTGAATTATGTTATGGGCTACTTACGATTAGACAACTCACTACTTTGCAAACAGGTCTACATATTGACTATGTATATCAATTAATCAACCCGAGGGCATTGGATCTCAACGACTAGCTGTTTAGGTTCAAGGACCTACATATAACGAAGAGTTACAATTACTTACAATTCCGAACACTAATTTGATTAATAAAGGAGAAGCACATTCGGAAAAGTCCACGATTCCCATCACACAGAATTGACAAAGCAAAAAAGCCCCCAAAGAGAAATTATAATTTATGGAACCTACACGGTTCCACGGACAGAGCAGCGTGTTCTTGCGTGAGCATCCGTCTAGTACCAACAACCAATCTACGAACAATAACATTCGGCGAAGAAAAGCCGGAAAACTGCCCATTGACACGGTACAAGGCTGTGTCACTTTTTTTTCGGTTGTTGCGCACGGTTGCCACGTGCCAGCGTAGGTACACGCGTAACCTTCACCTTTCGAACTTACGGGGTCTGTTCGGGTTCGGTGCGGCATCGCCACCGTCCGTCGCCATCGTCACCAGTTTGTTTTGGGTGCCACCGGCCACGCAACAACTCTTGCAGTCGTCTGGTCACAGTGGTCGTGGATTTAGAATTAAAAAAGAAAACAAAATTATTTAGGAGAAAAAAAAGCTTAATTCTAAGTATCACATTTCGGCCATCTCTTGTAGGTATGGATTTGTAGAGGAGGAACAGCTTTGGTGGAACTTCGGTACCAGTCTTTGAAACCAGTCGTCTATACGCTCAACTCCAGCAAGCGTACGTAACTCATCCGTTGGGAATAGGAAGTCCAAATCTAGTATCATCTTTAGTAGGCGATTTTACTTGACAAATGTGTTTTGTTTTGTCAAGAAGGAAGCCTAATCTATTTGTCAAGAAAAATGTAACAAATGGTCCATGTTTTTTTGTATTTTGAAATTAATATTGTTGTATTTTCTTTTAAACCAAAGCACTCAATTAGCTAAATACACGCATTCAAAACCGCTCTACTCGTTCTTCAAGCCACATTAGAAACTAGATTTTGCATTCGATTTAAAAAATAATAAGCTTTGAGCCACTGGGTCTAAATGCGCTTTACTTCTACTCTACGATCGCAGGATCATTCACAACAGGAATTAATTTGCTAGTGGCGAGTTAGGTGGAAGTAAAGCATTGTGTAATCGAAATGAACGGTTCTTGGGAGTGGTCAGTGCACGCAATAAAAATACAGCCCGCACCAAAACAGCTCCAGACAAAACCAGGAGATTTAGATTTAAAAAGATTTTAAATAGCAATTATTGGCTAGTTATTAATAAAACATCGACTCCATCTAATCAGCTAAGGCTTCCGGGCAGTGTAGCTCGAATGTGGTAATTGATAAATTTAGTGCGTGAATACTTCACTAGGCTAGATGCCAATAGGGTAACCGTACCCTTAGTGGAGGTAGCACCAATAGTGGAGGTAGTGGGGTTTTTATGAGATTTTTCATAATTATGCTGGTTTGGTTTCAGTTGATGCGTCGTACTTTAAATACCCTGTCAACTACAACTTATCCTAAGATTTCAAACGAAAAACTATTGAAAACAATGATTTTCCTTAAGTGTTGCAACTGTACCAATAGTGGCAAGTCTAAGTAAGCTTCTTCTTCTTTGGATTATATCACCCAACGAAGACATTACCTTGCGGCTTAGTGATCGTTACTATTTGCGCATTCGCATATTATGACTAGCATCGCATATTATATGCTCTGAACCAACCAGATAGCATGGTCTGCTTTGTAGGGTCATGGTCGCGTCTTGTGAGCTAGGTATATAATAAAATATGAAAAATGTGTTGAGTACACAAAAAAATAGGATGCATCGGCCGGGAATCGAACCCGGGCCGCCCGCGTGGCAGGCGAGCATTCTACCACTGAACCACCGATGCTTGTGTTAGTAAATTGAGACCACTGTGACTGTGTGGTGGGTTTTACTTTTTAGTATAGGTACATTTTAATTTTAGTCTAACACAGCTATTCTGACATTAGATTTCTTTTCGAAATTAAAAAAAAATACATTTGAAGTTCAGAAATGTTTTTTTCTTGAAAATTTTAAAGAATTTCCATTGAAATCTCGCAAAGATTTGCTTTGAAATTTAGAAGAAATTCCCTTGGATGATGATGATGATGATGATACTACCATCTATTGTAGCAAGGCACCTGCCGATAGCACTGGCCATATCTGACAAACGATTTGATCATGATTATATTATTGTTTGTATTTCGTCAAACTTCTGTATGAATGATGATGATGATGATACTACCATCTATTGTAGCAAGGCACCTGCCGATAGCACTGGCCATATCTGATAAACGATTTGATCATGATTATGCTATTGTTTGTATTTCATCAAACTCCTGTATGAAGGGCCAAAAATGGGTGGGGTGGTTCCATAAGCAGATACACTTATGCGAATCCACGGGATGAATAGAGAATCTCCTTCCAGAAGAAAGTTCTTACATACAATAATATAATCTAGCCCTCGTTTCCCAGATTGACCCAATAGATGGGGAGAAGAGCCCGCCCTTTATCCACGAGATGTTAACAATAGGAAGTTGGCGATTCCACTCTTCCTATCCAAATCGCTTCAATCGGGTGCCCTGATGGCTTTTTTTAAGTTTATAATCATATAGTTGCAATATAATTTGGTAAAAATATATGATGGAATTCTCTCACCAAGTTTCAATTCGTTTGTCCTGGATGACCTTTCTTCAACAACAGGTAGTTTTAGATTTATGCTGTCATCAGAGATGGAAAACCAATAGTTCCTGGTTTAATTCGGGGAATATGCTTCATTCTGGCTCAAGGATCGAAAAATAGTCTTCTTGATTTCTGAAAAGATGAAATAAATAGACGGAGAGCAGTATCACACATAATAACATGAGCAAATGTATAAAAAAAAATAGATTATCATAAAAAAATTTCAAATGAACAAACATACTTTTTATACATTTAAAAGAGACAAACATAGACAAACATAGTCTACATAGTTAACTAATCCATCGAATGCTGAAAATTATACCAAATTTTTACTTACAACATCTCCACATTTTCCGTGCTTGGAAGCGTTTTTTAATTTTTCCCGTCAGAACACAATTTATTAAAATTGCTTACCACAAATTTTCGCGGATAGTGAATGAGTAGTGAAAATGAAGGAACGGAAGAAAAAATCATCAAGAAAGCCGATTTAGAAGAAATTCCCTTGGAAGCTCAAAATTTCCCTTGCAAGTACAAAAGAGTTTCTATAAGGAATTGATTAAGATCAATTTCCTTTGAAAAAGTGAAAATAAGATTTTTCCTTAGATGTTTAGAAGAATTTTTCCCAGAAATAATGTTCGATTCTGAGGGAAATTAAAAAAAAAAACTATTTTGGGGAAAAGGTAGAGAAAGTTGAAAAGAAGAATTCATTTAGAAGAATTTCTTGGAGAAAGTCAGAATATTTTCCCATAGGAATTTTAAAAAAATGTGAGAAGATTAAAATAAATTTCTTGATGAAATATAAACTCTCCGTATGCCCATATTTTGCTACAATTACCCTCTGAAGACGTTTTTCCTTTGATTTTTCCAGTTTTCGGGTTGCTTTCTGTTAGATCTTTAGTTACTTTTTCATGAAAACTTTCTTCAATTGATTTAAGTTTTGTATCGTAATCGTGCAATCTCGGACTTTCTGTTCAAGGATTTTACAGATTTTTTATATGGTTAAGGTCTGGAGATTGAGAAGGATTCGCGAGCGCTGATTTTATATTGTATACCAGTCATTCTATGAGGAGATTGGATCAGAGATTCAGACCGCCCCGGAAAAGTAAAATTTACTATCGTTCGTGATTATGACATACTGCCAAATTTTTTGCGACTATAGCTACACATTTTTGTCGCTTCTCCACATTCTTCTCATCATCTAGGAACGGCTTCTTCCGCCAATTGCGAGAACGATATCCGATAACGTTCCGAACTGTTTGTGGACTGATCTTGGCGTTCGCACACTGTGACAAAGTTATCAGCAAGTTTAGGGGCAATAACCTTAGAAGTTTGCCTAATTTCGTGGAGAACAATGCGGTTGTAACGGTCAGTAAACTTCGACTTACAGTCCACTCCGGAAGCAGTATGCTAGAAGACAGTTGTTGTTACGAAGCAATCTGGCTTTTGCAAGTTATAAATAAAACAAAAATGATCATTATGGATATTGATGTTATTCTTTTACATGTTAAATTGAATTTCTTGCCATTCAACATCGTCTATAGGGCACTGCACGAACTGCTTTTTCTCTTTTTCGCTGCAAAGAAATTAGAAAACAACAAGCCAGTAAACGTCAAATTTCATGAAGAACGAAAGAGAAAGAGATTCTTCTGTGCAGCGCCCTATATAATAAAAATGAAATGGTCTGTGTTCGTATCATAACTCGAAAACGGCTGAATGGATTTTCTTCATTCCTTCAGCAGTTACATTCGTTATAGTTTGTGACGGGTTTATATAATATTGCAAATTTCTTCCAAAACGCGAAATGCAAAGATCTTGCAAGAAGTTTCCAACCAAAATGCAAGCAGCGAGCTGTCAACTTTTTGGTGTCAAATCATACCCTTCCTATGAGCTTGAAAGAGAAGGGCGATTAGAAGTCAGCTGAAAGCTGTCCGTTTGTTTTCGACGAGCTATTTTTTTTAAGCGCGCCAAAAACAGTGATGCCAGACTTTCAGGAATGACTTTTATTGTATAACTAGCTTTATGTACCCGGCCTTGCTCGGAGTTGCCAGTTTAATTCGCAGTTTTTTTCACCATCGGAATTGGAATAGGTCAAAAGGATAATTGTGTTTTCTTATTGATATTTCATCATTTGATTAAAAGAAGGTAGATTACATTTGAAAACATTGACTGATTTTGAAAATGGGATCAAACCCAAAATCGCTTTATTCCGGGCAAACGTCTATTTCTAAAGAAGGAAAAACATACACCGATGCCTTATTCCGGAAAAACGTCTATTTTTAAAGAAATGATCACATTTACCGTCCAGAAGGAAACACTTTAATCATTGCTTTTCTCTGGGCAAACCATGATTTCGATGAAGTGTTGAGTTGATCGATCCCTGTCATCTTCGCCTTCTTAAGAAAAAGAATGTTTGTTCCAAATTTGGTTGAAATCGGGCAAGAATTTTAGAAGTTACACTGGAACATTGGATCATTGCATACCTTGCTTTTATTTATTAATCTTGAATCATTATCATATAATTATCATACCTTTTAAAATTTGGAATAAAGGTTACTCGATTATGGATCACTATGCAATTTGATCATTCATAATCATCAATCATTAATCATATCGATCGTTAATCATTAACCATACACATAGTGTGTCAACATTTAATCACGATCGGTAATCGTTAATCATAATCCAACGGTTTTTTCATCTATTATTCATAATCGTTAATTATTGTCAAAATGAATTTAATCATTAATCATTATCAGTCATCATTTTCAAAAATTATAATTCATTAATCATAATCTTTAATCATAGAGTTGAATGATTTAATCATTTAATCTGCTTAGAATTGGTCCTGGGGTCAGGAGTTACACTGAATTGCCCGTTTTCTAAAGACAACCGCTTTCCTTTACCCTTCCTCTTTTCTCAACGGCCATTTCACCCCTTTGTTATCTTCTCCTAGGGATAGAAAATGTGTGTACCAAATTTGGTTGAAATCGGTACAGGGGTTCAGAAGTTACACTAAATTGCCCGTTTTCTGAACAATACCCTCCCTTCAGACCCCTACCCCCTTATCCAAATTTCCCTCCCGTACGATCGGCTCCTCATAGTGAATATGTGTACAAAATTTGATTGAAATCGGTCCTGGGGTTGGGAGTTACACTGAGTTGCTCGTTTTCCAAAGACAACACCTCCCCTATACCCTCCTTTTTCCAATGACCATCCCATCCCCTTTGTTATCTTTTTCCTTATGATGTAGAATGTGTGTACCAAATTTGGTTGAAATCGGTACAGGGGTTCATGATTTACTTTGAATTGCCCGTTTTCTAAACAAAACCCCTCCCTCCAGACCCCTCCTCCTTTCCCAAATCATCTCCCATATGATCACCTCCTCGTAGTGAATATGTGTATAAAATTTGGTTGAAATCGGTCCTGGGAGTTGAAAGTTACACAGAATTGTTCGTTTTCTGAACAAAACCCCTCCCACCACCCCTCTCCCTTTTCTACATGACCATCCCACCCTTTGTTAACTTCCTCTGAGGATAGAGAATGTCTGTACCAAATTTGGTTGAAATCGGTCCTGGGAGTTGAAAGTTACACAGAATTGTTCGTTTTCTGAACAAAACCCTCCCACCACCCTCCCCTTTTCTACATGACCATCCCACCCCTTTGTTAACTTCCTCTGAGGATAGAGAATGTCTGAACCAAATTTGGTTGAAATCGGTCCTGGGAGTTGAAAGTTACACAGAATTGTTCGTTTTCTGAACAAAACCCTCCCACCACCCCTCCCCTTTTCTACATGACCATCCCACCCCTTTGTTAACTTCCTCTGAGGATAGAGAATGTCTGTACCAAATTTGGTTGAAATCGGCCAAGTGGTTCAGAAGTAGTTAGCGAACATACATACATAGATTGGTTTTTATATATATAGATTAGAAACAATCAAAAAATATGTTTTTGAAGTGAAATTTGTCGTGTTTTACCAAATATTTTACTGTTTTGAAAATTGGATATTTCTTGAAATACAGTCTGGCTGAAAACCAAAGATTTTATTTGGCTCCTCTAAGACTGTAAAAAAAGTTTTTGTGAGGTACCAAAACCTTTCTATTTTTATTGCCAACAACACTGGTTGCAAGATTTTCAGGCGATCCTCAACATTTGCTAACCAGATTCCATGCATTTTGACAAAAGATATTTTAGTTACTAGATAAAGATTGTCGCTGTCGTCGCTGTCCGAAACATCTTTTGCTGGCGAGGATAGGGGAGCTAAATGTCAAAGAAGGAAAATCCATACGATTTGACAGGTATGTACCACACATGTTTCGGACAGCAGAACAAAGGGAACCGAAGCGACAATCTTTATCTAGTAACTAAAATATCTTTTATTTTGACATTCAACTGCAACCTGCAATATTTCCTCATGTGAAAATCTTGAGTGAAATTGAGTAAATCGTGAAAAAATAAAATTTAGATTCGTATGGAAATTTCGCATGGGCAGTTAACAACGCGCATTTTCGCCTACTATGCAGGACAACGTCTGTCGGGTCGACTAATTTACTTAATAACTTTTCTTGCAAGCATCAAATCGTTTTGCAACAAGGACGATCTGTTCACTTATAAAATTGTTGCCAATGTACTCATATATTTTTAAAGCTAAATCAGCAACGTTGTGGAACGGTTTTCCACAAAAATTACTGTTTTCATAGCAATTTTCATATGAACTTCAAACTGCTCGTGCTCAGTCAAATTTCTTCCGAATAAGCTAAATAAACTTTGAGAGGCAAAAAAACAGCAAATATCATCGTTTCAGCATACGGGGGCGAAAAAGTCAAAATTTGAATCACTCTAGTGCTCATTCTGCATCTCAAATGAGCGAATGAAATAAGAATTGTCGATACCTCCCATATTTGAATTACACTTCCTCAGTCGTCTCACTCGAAAATAGTCGAAATCGATAACTCTCGAGACGTAAAATAAGCACAGCTTTATCAACGATCGCGACTGATTTCTAATACTGACTATTTCGAAAAAAAAAACTCTGCCACCAATCCTGATCAATTTTCCTGTTAATATCGGAAATTTTCAATGTGGACAATCCATTATTCTACAAAACATTGGTGCTAAAAATTAATCAAATTTTCTATTTTACAACACTTGTAGTTACTAGATAAGAATCCCCTACAAACCACTGAATACGCTAGATTTTAATAAACTGACAGATCATTGTTTACTGAACTTTCTAAAAAGCATTTAGTGTATGGACATTTTTTTGGCGTTGGTTTGGTGACTTTTTTTAGGTAAATACAATTTTAATTTAATGATAAATTTCAAGTACTGACAAACAAAAGGGCCTAATAAGACTTCGAATAAATCAAGATTGCAGCAACTGTGGTAAGGTCGTACCGGCGAACCTTCGATAATTTGAACGGTATTTCATTCATATCAAAGTGGTTGATTTTAAATTTGAGCTTCTAGTTACTCTATGAGCAACAGATAAACCAGATAAACCGGTTTCGGCTGCTCTAGCTGCTCCGATCAAATTATCGAACCCATGACCATGCGAACGTGCGACCAACTACTCCACGACACCCCCTGATTTCGCAAGGAATTCTCCTAAGGGAATTTCGAAAGATTTTCCTGAAGCAATATTTCCAAAGAATTTTTCGTAGGAATTCCGACCAAATTTTCAAAGCAATTATTCGAACGAAAATTCTAAAAAAAAAAATCGAAGAAAAGGTTAACCTATGACCACAGGTGGCCACCAGACGGCCTTCCAGATAATCCGGAACGTCCGTAAAAATGGTCATTTTGGGAGGTTCGTCCTAGAGCAGCGCCATTTTTTCTAAACCATTTCAGACGGTGATCTTGGGAATATGTCAAAGTCTACTCAGCTATAACCGCAGATGGCCACCAGACGGACTTGCGGATAATTCGGAACGTCCGTAAAGTGTTCTAACAGTTACTGCTAGACTAGTCAAGTTGAAGCTACAGGATTGAAATGGAAACGGAACGGAAATCCATTTCCATTTCTAGCCATTGCTGGAACATGAGAAATATAGAAAAAGATGCAAAGTAGGTGCATAAAATGGGCCTAAGATCGAACCCACGCTCTACTGTGTATGAGGCAGAAACTACTGTAAAAGTCGGCACTTTTAAATCCCACATATCCTGATATATCTAACAAAACTGGTTGTCCCATATATCACCACCTAGCGGATGTAATCCAAACTAAACAGTTTTTGATTACATATATTGGTTTTCATCCTCGAACAGCGTGGATGTGCCACTCTTTAATATCACAGATACGGGGATATCCCAAGCAACCGAAAGTTCAGATTTTACTTAAATTTGCTCCAATCCGAACCAATTGGTTCACTTTTGGTTCACATTGAGTTCCAAGCAACTTAACGGAACTTCAAAGTTCATTTTTGCGCTCCCACCATACAAAAAATTACTTAAAATGCGAGCTGATTAAGCCAAAACATCCCCTCTTATCCGAACTTTTGGTTGCTTGGGATATGATAGTCTGATAGTCTCACATGCGCATCACTACTCGGTGGATGACTTGAACAATTTATCCACATATTTGTTTACAAACCCCAAACAACTTTGTAGAAGACGGCAATTTTTTAACCAACCGATCTCTCATAAACAGTAGTACCATCTTGCGGATGAATTCTAAACTAATCTGTTTCTCAATATATTGGTTGCCATTCCTCGAACAACTTTCTAAAAGACGGCAACTGTCTAAATCCCACAGATCCCGAGATATCCAACCAAACTAATAACTCATATACATTAGCGCCGCCTTACGGCTGAATTCTGAACTTAACAGTTTCTCAACATATTGGTTTCCAATCCTCGAACAACTTTGTAGAAGACGCCGCTAAGTGGAAGAATTCCAAAACATGTTTTTCCTTGACTCATAGGGCTGCATGGAATCATAGATGGATTTAGAATTTGTTTCACTACGCCATGATTTTTAGAAATATTATAAGAAACACAGCGTCGATTATTCAGAAAATTTACTATTTTCACCGGTAAGGAATTCATGAACTAAAATCCGGAGGGGTTTATAAAATAATTCTTAGACAAATTTTTTAAAGGAATTTTCGAAAGAATCTCTTAAGAAAATTTAGAAGATATTACTGAATTTATTTACGAAGGATTTTGAAGAAATTCCTTCAGGAGAGAAGAAATTCACGATGAAATTCCTGAATGAATTTTTGGAGGTATACCTGAAAGAATTTCTGGGTGTCTAACCGAAGTAACTTCCTAAGGAATTCTCGAGAATATCCGAAGAAGTATGATGATGGATCGACTGAAATCCCTATATTTTTGTTTTTTTTGGCAAGTGTAAATTCCAGATTTAAAACATGCCCTAGTAGCACACATGCTTCACGTAGGTTACAGCAACTCATATGTGACCAGATTTTGTCACAATCAAGTTGCTGCAACCATTTTTGGCTGACTTGTGTTGCTCGGGTGTTTCACTGCTGTCCAAATTTTCAAAGTACTTCCCAGAGAAGTTCCTGGCAGAATTCCGGAAAAAAATCCTTCAAACGTTTCAGATGGAATTCTTGTAGAAATCTTAAAATTTATATGAAAACTCCATTAGGAATTTGTTTGGAAAGTCCATTGGAAATTCTTCCGAGGATTCTTTTAACCCTTTTGTTACCGACAAAAAAAAACACCTTTACGTTACCGACAGGGTACCCGGGTACCCACGGACTTAAAATGATCATAACATAGTCAGTTTTTCACCGATTTAGACGATTTTGGTTGCTACGGATGCAGGAACTTACCCGCTATTCGATACATGTTACAGAGAACCGATTCGGATTACCTGGTAACCGGAATTCCGGATTAACTGGGCCAAGTCCCAAAGTATGTGTGAATTGAAGATATATATTCAACCAAATGGAGATTTCTTGCGTGATGATCTAATAAACTTCGTTGGAAATTTAAAGAATATAACTTAACTACGTTACAGGACCATTTTATGAATTAATCCCGGAACGGTTATTCCGGAAACAGGTTCCCGTCGGGCCTAAAGTGGCCACAAACTTATTCTGAAGAAACCCTGGCAATATGGGTATCAAAATTCATGAAATTGTTTCGGAAGCATGATCTGATAAGTAATTGAACCATTGGATGGTTTGACAACGGACCGGTCATCCTGTAACAGGTTCCCGTGGGGCCTAAAGTGGCCACAAACTCATTCTGAAGAAACCCTGGCAATATGGGTATCAAAATTCATGAAATTGTTTCGGAAGCATGATCTGATATGTAAATGAACCATTGGATGGTTTGACAACGGACCGGTCATCCTGTAACAGGTTCCCGTGGGGCCTAAAGTGGCCACAAACTCATTCTGAAGAAACCCTGGCAATATGGGTATCAAAATTCATGAAATTGTTTCGGAAGCATGATCTGATAAGTAATTGGACCAGTGGATGGTTTGACAACGGACCGGTCATCCTGGAACAGGTTCTCGTGGGGCCTAAAGTGGCCACAAACTCGTTTTGAAGAAACCCTGGCAATATGGGTATCAAAATTCATGAAATTGTATCGGAAGCATGATCTGATAAGTAATTGAACCATTGGATGGTTTGACAACGGACCGGTCATCCTGTAACAGGTTCCCGTGGGGCCTAAAGTGGCCACAAACTCGTTCTGAAGAAACCCTGGCAATATGGGTATCAAAATTCATGAAATTGTATCGGAAGCATGATCCGATAAGTAATTGGACCATATGATGGATTGACAACGGACCGGTCATCCTGGAACAGGTTCCCGTGGGGCCTAAAGTGGCCACAAACTCATTCTGAAGAAACCCTGGCAATATGGGTATCAAAATTCATGAAATTGTTTCGGAAGCATGATCTGATAAGTAATTGAACCATTGGATGGTTTGACAACGGACCGGTCATCCTGTAACAGGTTCCCGTGGGGCCTAAAGTGGCCACAAACTCATTCTGAAGAAACCCTGGCAATATGGGTATCAAAATTCATGAAATTGTTTCGGAAGCATGATCTGATAAGTAATTGGACCAGTGGATGGTTTGACAACGGACCGGTCATCCTGGAACAGGTTCCCGTGGGGCCTAAAGTGGCCACAAACTCGTTTTGAAGAAACCCTGGCAATATGGGTATCAAAATTCATGAAATTGTATCGGAAGCATGATCCGATAAGTAATTGGACCATATGATGGATTGACAACGGACCGGTCATCCTGGAACAGGTTCCCGTGGGGCCTAAAGTGGCCACAAACTCATTCTGAAGAAACCCTGGCAATATGGGTATCAAAATTCATGAAATTGTATCGGAAGCATGATCTGATAAGTAATTGAACCATTGGATGGTTTGACAACGGACCGGTCATCCTGTAACAGGTTCCCGTGGGGCCTAAAGTGGCCACAAACTCGTTCTGAAGAAACCCTGGCAATATGGGTATCAAAATTCATGAAATTGTATCGGAAGCATGATCCGATAAGTAATTGGACCATAGGATGGATTGACAACGGACCGGTCATCCTGGAACAGGTTCTCGTGGGGCCTAAAGTGGCCACAAACTCATTCTGAAGAAACCCTGGCAATATGGGTATCAAAATTCATGAAATTGTTTCAGGAAGCATGATCTTTTGGCTTATTAGGCCATGAGATGGTTTGACAATGGACCAGTCATTCTCAAACAGGTTTCCGAGGGGACCCTCATTTAGAAGAAACACTTGCTCTCTTCTCTTCCCGTTATTTCTTGTCAAAAAGACTTAAAAATTCTTGACAGGTACCCAGAAATGATTTATAATGAACCACAGACGCTGTAAGTATCATTGGTGTTTGCTGAATAATTTACAAAAATAAAAAGAACGACTGAAATTTTCAAAAAAAATTATGGGTGCAAAATGGGTCAAAAACATGACAAAAGCGGGATGTGATGAAATCGGATTGCAAATGTAATAAAATCAGAGGTAGACAAAATCGGAGAGTGACAAAATAGGGTCAACACTGTGTAACTTTTCACTTCTTTCTTCTCATTTCCCTCATTTCATTTTTCACTTTTTACTTTCAATTTTTCACTGCTCACTTCTCACTATTCACTCCTCACTTCTCATTCGACCCAATAACCATTCGGCCTAACAGCCATTCAGCCTGATGACCCAACATCAGTCCCATCTTCTTGGAAAAACATGTTTCCGAAAATACCAAGAATTTTGATACCCATATTGCCAGGGTTTATTCTAAATGAGTTTTTGGCCCCTGCTGGCCTTCCGGGAACTTGTTCCAGAATGACCGTTCCGGTTGATATCCATCCTATGGTCTCAACTACATGGAAACGTGTTTCCGGAACAATTACAAGAATTTTGATACCCATATTGCCAGGGATTCTACCAAATGAATTTATGGTCACTGTAGGCCCTCCGGGAACCTGTTCCAAAATGACCATTCCGGTTGATATCCATCCTATGGTCTCAACTACATGGAAAACATGTTTCCGGAACAATTCCAAGAATATTGATACCCATATTGCCAGGGATTCTACCAAATGAATTAATGATCACTTTAGGCCCTCCCCTCCGGGAACCTGTTCCAGACTGACCGTTCCGGGTCATATCCAATCTACGGTCTCAACTACATGGAAAACATGTTTCCGGAACAATTCCAAAAATTTTGATACCCATATTGCCAGGGTTTATTCTAAATGAGTGTTTGGCCCCTGCGGACCCTCGGGGAACCTATTCCAGAATGACCTTTCCGGTTGATATCCATCCTATGGTCTTAACTACATGGAAAATATGTTTCCAGAACAATTCCAAGAATTTTGATACCCATATTGTTAGGGTTTATTCTAAATGAGTTTTTGGCCCCTACGGGCCCTCCGGGAACCTGTTATAGAATGACCGTTCCGGTTCATATCCATCCTATGGTCTGAACTACATGAACAACATGTTTCCGGAAAAATTCCAAGAATTTTGATACTCATATTGCCAGGGTTTATTCTAAATGTGTTTTGGCCACTACGGGCCCTCCGGGAACCTGTTCCAGAATGACCGTTCCGGTTCATATCCATCCTATGGTCTCAACTACATGGAAATTATGTTTCCGGAACAATTCCAAGAGTTTTGATACCCATATTGTTAGGGTTTATTCTAAATGAGGTTTTGGCCACTACGGGCCCTCCGGGAACCTGTTCCAGAATGACCGTTCCGGTTCATATCCATCCTATGGTCGCAACTACATGAAAATTATGTTTGCGGAACAATTCCAAGAATTTTGATACCCATATTGCTAGGGTTCATTCTAAATGAGTTTTTGGCCCCTACGGACCCTCCGGGAACCTGTTCCAAAATGACCGTTCCGGTTCATATCCATCCTATGGTCTCAACTACATGGAAATTATGTTTCCGGAACAATTCCAAGAATTTTGATACCCATATTGCCAGGGTTTATTCTAAATGAGTTTTTGGCCACTACGGGCCTTTCGGGCCCTCCGGGAACCTGTTCCAGAATGACCATTCCGGTTCATATCCATCCTATGGTCTCAACTACATGGAAAACATGTTTTCGGAACAATTCCAAGAATTTTGATACCCATATTGCCAGGAATGAATTTGCGGCCACTATAGGGCCCACGGGAACCTATTCCGGGATGTCCGTTCCGAGTCCATATGATCACGTGGTCCTAATACGTTGGGAAGTCATAATCCTCGAAATTTCTGCGAAACTGGTAGCTCAGGGTACAAGAAATCATCATTTGGATTCTATAAGATCAACTTCTCCATTTTTGAGACATGGTCTAGCAAATCCGGAACTCCGGTAACCAGGTAATCCGGATCGGTCCTATGTGACATGGAACGGATAGAGGATGAATTTCTTAATCCATAGCAAACGGAATCGTTCAAATCGGTTGAAAACTGACGAAGTTATGGTCATACCAAAACGTGGGTACCCGGGTACCCTGTCGGTACGTTACGGGGTAAAAATATTCAGAAGCCCCTCCCCAAGCCCCCCCTTACTGGATTTTCATATTCGTACCACCCAAACCTTAATTTTGCCGAGTTTGAAGATGTCACGGAGTTTCAATTTCCTGCGATGTTCAGAACCCTAAAAAAAATTCACTTGAAAACGAAAAAGGTGCCCGGGTACCCTGTCGGTAACAAAAGGGTTAATAATTCCATAGGAAAATCCTTCAATAATTCTTTCAGAAATTCGCTTAGAAAATTTTTCCTGAAATACATTTGAAAATGCCTCCAGGAATTTCTTCTAAAATGTCTCCAGCAAATCCTCCAAAAATTCTTTCGGGAACTCCTCCAGGAATAAAATTACCCCTGTAGTTCATTTGGATATTCGTCTAGGGATTCTTTCGTAAAACTTCCCAAGAGGCTTTTGTAAATTTCTCCATAAATGCCAATGTAAGATTCCTTCCAAAATTTATGCAGGAATTATTCCAGAAATTTTGTTGAAAAAACTTATCCGGAAAATTATAGAAAAATTAAATAGAATCCAAAAGGATTTTTGGAGGAGTTTCTAACGGAAATTTCGAAGGATTTCTAAAGAATTCTCGAAGAAATTCCTAAGATAATTTTGAAATGAAATTCACGAAGGATTCTTAAAAGAAATTCTAAAGAGATTCCCTGAAGAATGCGCGAAGGAAATTACGAAGGAAGCTCCGAAGGTCTAAAGAAATTTCTGTAAGAATTGCTAAATAAATCCAAAGGAATAACCGAAGAACTACCTAAAAGAATTTCTTCTTAGAGTTCCCAAATGGATTCCTTAAGAAAGTACTGGCATAGTTCTTAAAATTTATTTCCTTTACAAATTCTTTTAGAAACCGCTTTGGAAAATTCTTCGGAAATACCTATGGAAAATCCTTTGGGAATTCCATCAGGAATACCTACGGAAATTGTTTTAGGAATACCTTCGGATATTGTTTTTAGGAAAGTCCAAACTAAGGAATTCCTTCGATTTTTTAAATAATTTTCATCAGCAATTATTCCAGATTTTCTCAAAAAAATCTTTCAGTAATTCCTTGAAATCACTTCCGAGACCCTTGGAAGAAATGCGTGGAATTCCTTCGAAATTCCTTTTAGGTATATCTTCATAATTTCACCCAGCAATTCTTGAGAAAATTAATTTAAAATTCCTCCGGAAATTTAATTAAAAACCCCTTAAGGCTTTCGAATGTTTCTTTAGAAATTATTTTGCAAATCAGAAATTTATTCAGACATTCTTTTATGAATCATTCAGAAATTACTTTAAGCGTTCCGTCGGAAATTTCATCTAGAAATTCCTTCAGTGTTTTCTATTTCATTAAGCAAGAGGAAGTTCCGAAGGAATATCCGAATGAAATAACAAAAGCCTCTTCTGGCCGAAGGAATCCCTGGATCAATGACTAAAGGAGTTATTGGCGTAATTTTCTAAATTATTCCTGGAGGAAATTCCTGGAGTGGATAGCATTTCTGAAGGATTTTCAAAAGAAATTATCGAAGAATGAATCCTCAAACAAATTTCCCAAACCAAACCTTAAAGATTTCAGAAAGATTTTGTAAAGAAATTGCTGAAATTATTTCCGAATTTATTACAGGAATTTACGAAAGAATTTGCAATAGAATTTTCGAAGAAATACCTATCAGAGTTTCCAAAGAAATTACAAGATTTATCCAAAAAATCTTTCGGAAATAACCCTAATAAATTATAGGAAAATCAGTTTTTAAAGCACTTTTGGCATATTTAATTAAATTTCTGGAAAATGTTCGATTTGGTGGATCACGTGCTGCCAATCGATGCATGACTATCCCACATTTGCTTAAAACTCAATTAAAACTGTTTATTCGTTGAAGAACAACTATTGAATCTGGTCAAAGTTTCTATATTGGAGGACTGGTTAAAACAAAAATTCATTGAAATAAATAACATTGAAAAAGTAGAAATCCACAGAAGGCTTTTTGTGTTCGGAATATTAGAAAATACTAGAATGTAAGTAATATTTAGTTAATAATTCATAAGTTGTTTAATGTAATGTAATAAAATTATTATATTGCTTGAAGCTGTAGACCTACTCTTAATAAATTTTGATATATTTGAGCCTAGAATTATCATTATTGAAGATTTTTATGATATTCACAGCAATAACAAATATCTTATGATTCTCGTGAAAAAAAGACGAAGATAAATTAGTTTGTTCTACAATAGGAATTTGAATCTTTATCGATACATTTTTTCTTCTAAAAAACTAAAAATAAATCATGAAAATTTCGAAAGTTGAACCAGTAGTTTATTCAATCTATTTAAATGCTTTATTTGTAAATTTTAGCCAGAAGCTGATTCTACAAAGCATGACGCAAGTTTACGTTAAAGCAAGCCTTCCGTGTATTAATTTCATATTGTTGAAAACATTTAGGACAGAGTTTCAACAACCTTCTACCACATGTCCATCATTTGATCGGACGATGGTCATACGATGTCGCATCGCTGACGACACAGTTAGCTCACAGCTACGCCTGGCGAAAAACGAGCCCCCAAAATTAAACAAACATCCGTATATTTTGGAACAATTTTTCCACGGACGACAATGTTTGACTTCAGCACGAACCTTACGTCTATAGTTACCGGGGCGGTAAAACTGCTCACCCAGACATGTTTCGTTGCACCTGTGCAAATCGGGCATGACAAGCGAGTTCGTGAAATAAAATACTATACGACTTGGCGGAAGCTTCTCGAACAAAAAATGAAACAAAATTTAGGCCAGAGAATGCACAATAATGGGTAGTTAAACACTCGGCAGTGCGCCGTAGGTCAAGCGATCCTTCAAAGCCAGGGTCAGTTCAGTTTCCAACTAGAAGAGGTAATTAACGAGCGTAGTTGAAAAGTTTTCGTACACTCTTTGATTTACTAGTCGGGCGTTGAGTGACGTTGACACAAGTAATAGCCTTCAGGAGTACGAAATGACTTTTTGTAAATTTTTAACAGTAACACAAATGGAAGTTTGTCCGACAGAAAAAAAAATGAATACATATTCGAAGGCGGTTTTCAAATTTCAATTTGATTTTTATTCTCAATAACACATAATGATGATTTGAACTATCAGCTTAGGATGACAGTTACTAGCATAACCACTTGTTTAGAATATGTATTATCAATCAGGATTTTTTTATGTAGAAGTCAGCTTCAAAACAGAGATCCACAACGTGGATTTCCTACTTATTTGAATGTACTTTATTATCGAGAGTTGATCATTAACTTTTTATTATTCATCTCATTTTATTACAGGCATACCATCAATGGAAACCATCAGGCGTAATATGTGACAAAACCATATACTTAAAAGATTCATCGGCTGTGGAACACTACTTAAATGTTTAATGCAATGCGAAAAAGACTCCAGCGATTATCATCGAATTGACGGATTAGCAGAAAGAACAGTTTATAGTTTGTACAAGAAAGCGACCCGACGTGTCATATAAATAGCAAAGGAAAAAAAAGTACACCGACCATCATGGCAGCTGTGGTGTACGGCAATAGCCCGCGGCACAGCAGCCGCCACCATCATCCGGGCCCGGGACAGAGTCATCTCGGTGGAGTGTCACCTCACTCGCCCTATCACCAACACCAGCCGCAGCAGCACCATTCACTGCCATCGCACCACCACGTGGCTGCTTCCTCGATGACGGCAGCAGCGGCCGCCGCGGCGGCCCTGTCTCAGCAGATCATCACCCCGCCGACGTCGTATCTGTCCACGTCGACGACAACGATATCGTCTTCGTCGCACCAGCAGACGACCTACTATCTACAGCAGCAGCAGCAGCACCAGCAGGCAGTGCACTACCACAATATGCGCAATTCGAAACGGAAGTCGGCGGTGGAGCTGCTCGCGGAGAGCAAACCGTTCTACGTCAAATCGGAAATGGTGCTGGATCGGCAGCAGCAGCTCAATATGCGGGGCGGAAATTCCGGACCGGTGTCTGGATCGTGTGAGTATTCAGCTATAGACGTTTCGGGTTACATTACTTTATTTCTATCGATTCGATGTGGGAGTTTGGCACGTAAAAGCATTAATGTTTCGTTTGAGACAGTTAAGAGAAAATAATATCGATGAAACAATATTTTTTATTGAAATCATGACGCCGAATATGTAGTGTATTATTCATCTTTGCTAAGCGATGACGGAGAAAGCCTATATTGAGCGTAAAAATAATGAAGCCGCGGAATATTGTTTTATTTTGATTTCGATTTACCATATTGAAGATTTTTCCTAAGTACAAAATAGTACTTTGCAACTAGTTGCAAAAAGACGATTTGTCAGGACGAGTTGTACGTTTATCCATCGAGGCTTTCCGAATGATGGAAAATTGAGTCGAATCGAACGGAGCCTTTTTGTTACGCTGTAACATTTTTATACTGTGTACCCCACCCCACGCAGAGAATATAATATTTGAACACTTACCCAAGCTGATTCATTAAAATGTAGTCGTAACTACTGTTCTAATGTTAGTTTTTCATTATAGCACCCAAATGCATGTTATAATGGATTTTATGCAACTCATTTGAATTGCATAATGGTCATTGAAGCACCCATTTCATTGATATGGAGAAGTAGGCCGTTTATCACACAAATACGAACTGCAAACCAGATAATATGATCAGGATTTGCAAAGAAATGTGTTGTGTTTGCACTCGGAGTATTTATACAACTCATCAAGCTACTGAAAGCCTCCTGCTTAAAAAATAATCTATTTGCAAGTTATTGCACAAATTACTAGTAATAAACTGCCACAATAATTATATAAAATAACTGCCTAAAACATCTTCAAATCCGGAACGATTTATTTCTGATGATGTTTCTAACTTGTTTGTGATTGTGCCCAACCGTAAAGTGACCAGAAGTCCGGGACAGTCGAGTCCCGCATTTTCACTATTTGTTCCGCGCCAAAAAGTGTCCCGGGAAACGCATTTCACTTATTTTAAGAAAATGTCCCGCGAAAAACAGAAAACATAAATTAGTAGTAGTCTTTAAGTAAACATTCCTAAAGAACTTATTAGGTTTTGATCATTTATTATATCGATTAATTGCATGCGTTTGAAAGCCTATATTCTGGCTTTGAAGCAGAAACGTTGAAATTAAGAGACATTTTGTTTAACCCGAATAAACTCTTCAAAATCCTAAACCAATTATTTTTTTCTATTAAAAAGATTTTATATCTGATACGGTTAAAATTCAAAACAAAAATGTTTCCAATATTTAATTGGAAGGGATTTGAAAGCTGTCAAATTGCATTCGTCTCGGAACTGGTTTATGACGTTCTTTCAACCAATTATTGTGTTCTTTTATCGTTATTATTTCAGTTGCGCAAGTTCGATGAGTTTGAAGTAGCTCGTTTTCTTTTGTCTCAAGCTTTTTTAAAATAATAATAAATCATCTGTCTGTTCGCGAGGAAAAGTAAAAATAGCTGAGTTGCATCTCATGAGAAAAGAAACTAGAAATAGCTCAACGTTGATTTTTGTTGAAAAAAAATATCTGAAGCAAGTTAGAGGAGTTTTAAGTAGATTTGAGCCGTGTGCCTATTTGCATAAATCGAAAATTCGCTCCCTTCAAAAGTTAGAAAAGGGAATTACAACACATTTTTGTGTTGAGCATGTTTCCAAAAATAAACAAGAATTTAAATGTATTGTCCCGCGCTGTCACAAAATATCTGGTCACTTTAGCCCAACGCAAAATGTTCGAAAACAAGGCATTTCAACATAACTTTTGGTGGTGGCTGCTACTCAGATTCTATTATAACAGGGTAGCAAAATAAAATGTCCATGAAGAATTATAAATTTTCGATAAAAAATTAGGAAATCACCAATAAAGAAATGATATGAGTATATAGGGTATGAGCAATAAATAAATATATAATTTTCACAAATAATGCAAAATTTCCATAAACAATTAGGAATTTACCAAAAAGAAATCAAAATGTTCCACGAAAAAAATACAAAATTTCCATAAATAAATCAATATTAGAAATAAACAATTAGACAATTTTCCACATGATTTCCAAAAAAAATGAAAATTTTCCACAAAATAATTAATAATTAAAGAGCAATAAAAAATAATCAAATTTCCATGAGAAATACAAAAAAACAATAAAATTGATAAAATGTTCCATGAAATTTACACTATTTTCAAGAAGGAGCCATCTATGGAAAAATGCTCAGTTTTATTGCTTTTTTATATTTCTTTGTGGAAATTTTCATATTTTTTTATTGCTTTAAATATAATAAAAATATCTATTTTGTGGATTTTTTTTTGCTTATTTGTATTTTTTCTGTGGAACATTCCGATTTCTTTATGAAAATTCATCTTTTATAATTGCAATTTTTGCTTAAGTGTTAATTTCTTTTTGTTTTTTGAAAAATTCTCAATTGTTTATGGAAATTTTGCATTATTCGTGGAAATTTTATATTTATTTATTGCTCATACTCTGATTTCTTTAATGGCAATTTTCTAATTTTTTATGAAAAATTTCTAATTTTTAGTGGTAGTTTTTATTTTAGTCCGATGTATCCAACAAAATTGAACTCCCTGCAAACATTTTCAATGTACTCGATAGATTTTTTTTAAGCTGACTTCAGATACATATTCAGATTTAGAAATCGGCGAAGACGCCATCTTGTTTCCAATCGAACCGTCAAAAGCGGTTCCAATTCGACTTGTTTACTTTTTCCATCCATAAGAAGCAAGCAAAAAGTTCAAGTGATGTCAGTATTATTTTCACCTATTTTCACGATTTATGCATTTTCATACGTTGCCATTTCGACAGTTTTTCACTCCGCCGGTCTCTGAGTATAGGGTGGCTAGAATCGAGGAATGGGAGGAAAATTAAAATGGGTACTAGATCCAAAAAAGCTTGTTGCTATGAAAAACGACAACAAAACAAATGTCATCTCTTGTTGTTGATGTGTTTGTTATTATCCAAAGATGGTCTTAGTAGGCTAACAATTTGAACATATGGACATAAGACGAGTGAATCCTGAACAAAATATGATCAAAACACATCGAGATAGGGAGGTTATCGAGACCAAGATGAATACACCACTAGGTGTTCCAATCTGCCAAATTCACGATTCAGCCATCTTGGATTTCAGTATGGAAGAGCCAGCCGGTTTGTTTTTGTTTTGCACCGAAAATGAATTTTTCACCCCCGCCTTCTTCTTTTCCACAAACTTGGCAGATTGGAGCACCTAGTACTGTATTCATCTTGATCGAGACGTAGAAAGCCAAAATGTAAGTTTATTGAAAAGAACTGAGGAAACCATCGACATAGGGAGAGATATCGAGATATAGAACATCGAGATGTAGAGAGTCGACTATAGGTATTTCTCGCTAAAACTGGAAATGGGCTTTCGTACAGTTTCTCTCTTCTATTCCTATACCTACAACTTGGTTAGTTCTAGCAGGTAACTGTTAGAATTTGAAATGAGCAAAAAAAAAATAAAAGCTCATTGTTCGATTAGATGTACACACCACCCTTTCATTCCTATTACATTGGCTGGGAACCCGTTAACCTAGCGAACCTCTGCCACAGAACCTACCCCCCAGATTCCAAATAGATAGAAATTGGGTTCTCTGCTCTGCAAAGCTAAATTTCGGATTTTAACTTTGAGAATAAAGTTGGAAGTTCATATGAAGAGCATTGTAGAATGCATATAGGTTGTTGGATTTTTTGGCACGTCGAGATCGAGTTAAAATGTAAAAGCAAAACTGTTCATCATGATGTTGACTTTACAGGAAAAATTGAAGGGTAAGTTTGATAATATCTTGAAGGCCCAGATATCCAAAACCTTGGTATGATTTCATGTTTGAGAGCATGTTCTCTAACACATTGTATGAAAATTCTAAACATTCAGTTTAGTTGAGTCATTCTGTACACAAAGCCAGTTATCAATGTCCAATGTCTAGATGTTCAATATTCTCCAAAACGTTTCGAAGCTCAGCCTAAGGTATCCACCAGATCATTGAGAACTTTTTTCCTTATCATCGGTATATACATAGCTCGAATGAATGTAGGATCCCTGATCCATATTTCCATGAATGTCCAATGTGATTAAATACAATATTGAGTCAAGAAGTATCTATGATGATGGTGTTGATGATGAGCAATGTCCATTCAAATGTAGCTACGACACAGTAGAAGACTGCAAAAACTATACAGAATCAATATCTTTTTAAAACCTTTTCATATGAGGCGTAGACCATACAAGACAAATGGCGTTAATATGTTTGCAGCATTTTTTCGTTATTTAATATTTTCTCGGACTAAAGTCAGAGTGGCCGTGCAGTGCATAAAATTCTTTTTCATTCAGCTCGGTCCAAGGATGCACATTAGACCTCTTCATGTTTTCAAAAAGTATCGAAAATTCAACCGGTCAGAATCTCAATTCTTATGCTAAAATAAGCCTCCTGTCAAATTTTCAGCTAGTTCGGATAAAAATTCGAGGTGGCTCAAGTCGAGTTAGTGTTTTTGGGCTATTTTCAATTTTGAAAACACTAACAAGACAAGACTAAGCTTAGCTTAGCTTTGACTGACTACACATATCTATGGTTGCTACTCCGTGATTGACCAGAATCAGTGAAATTGCACAAAGAATCAACTGAATGATTGACTGGGATTGTTCAAGCATTCTCAGTGTGCAAGTTTCAGTGACTCTAAAATTCAAATGATCAATAACGGCGCCGGCCACGTCCTTGTAGTCAGTTAGGAAGAAGGAAGGAATATTAGTAGGTGGTTTTTGCTATTTGAAGACCGTGTTTACCTCTGCGTCTCCACAAAAACCACAGGAAGGATTATCAGTTAATTGGTAGGCATCGTTGGATCTGGATTCACTCTGATAAGCGATACGACCATGCCATTCTTTATACACAGTGATTTTACTTAGCCATGAATCGGGCGCGAAAAGTAGTATAAACTAACTACTGGCCTACCGGGCGCGCAATGCAGAACACAATATTTCGGCCGATCGCGCCATCGTTCTGCTGTCCGAAACAAGAGATATCTCGCACTGAACTGATTTTTATTACCGGCCGCGCAAAGCAGAACACAATATTGCTTTTTGCATTGAAACTTTTCGTTTCGTCACTGAAATCATTGACACTTGTCTTCAGCGACTGCTTCCGCGATAGAGCATTTACACATTTTATTCACTCATACATCTATATTATTGTCAAAATGTGCATTTGACAATTAAATTTTCAGCTAAAAGCTCTATTTTTTGACACCGGTGCACTCACACAACCAATCGACATCAGTTGTCAAAAAATCAGGAGTACCAACTTGACGACTATCTCCTTGTCGCCGAGTCTGGCGCTGAGTGCTCGGCGCGGAAACCCAAAGGTGGGAATAAAATTTTGGGGCTTATGCGCAATATTTCGGCCGATCGCGCCATCGTTCTGCTGTCCGAAACAAGAGAAATCTCGCACTGAACTGATTTTTATTACCGGCCGCGCAAAGCAGAACACAATATTTCGGCCGATCGCGCCATCGTTCTGCTGTCCGAAACAAGAGAAATATCGCACTGAACTGCTTTTTATTACCGGCCGCGCAAAGCAGAACACAATATTTCGGCCGATCGCGCCATCGTTCTGCTGTCCGAAACAAGAGAAATCTCGCTCTGAACTGATTTTTATTACCGGACGCGCAAAGCAGAACACAATATTTCGGCCGATCGCGCCATCGTTCTGCTGTCCGAAACAAGAGATATCTCGCACTGAACTGATTTTTATTACCGGCCGCGCAAAGCAGAACACAATATTTCGGCCGATCGCGTGATCGTTCTGCTGTCCGAAACAAGAGAAATATCGCACTGAACTGCTTTTTATTACCGGCCGCGCAAAGCAGAACACAATATTTCGGCCGATCGCGCCATCGTTCTGCTGTCCGAAACAAGAGAAATATCGCACTGAACTGCTTTTTATTACCGGCCGCGCAAAGCAGAACACAATATTTCGGCCGATCGCGCCATCGTTCTGCTGTCCGAAACAAGAGAAATATCGCACTGAACTCACTAACAAGACAAGACTAACAAGAGATATAAACGCCGAAAACTATCGCAACAATCTCTATACGGATGCTTTTTGTACTCTTGTACTTGTACTTTTGTTGCTCTACCAGTCATGTGAACATTGCGATTCGTTCCGTCCACGCTTTGACCATGTTCAAGTGATTTTTGGGCTTTTAAGTGCATAAAAACACTGTTTCCCCAAAAAGTCGTTTTTCTACAAAATTCTTGAACCTATGGAAAAGTATTACTGATTTATTATATCATTATTCCTCTCCTTTCCCTGGACATTTGAGTATTATAATTGTCAATGTGCGATTTACCGTTAAATTCTTAAAAATCAGAAACTGAACATTTGTCATAAATTTGCACGTTAGGATTTCTTCAAACAAGTTGTTCGAACAAAGAAGCTTTGATTTCACTTGTTACTACGATGTACACAATGGTAAAAACATACAGACATATAGTTAAATGAACCAAATTTGAAAGTCGTTTGTTGTAAGAATCAAATATCATATGATTTGATTTATGTTTTGTTCGAATAATTTATTTGAAGAAATCCTAGCGTGCAAATTATTGACAAATGGTCAGCTTCTGATTTTTAAGAATTTAACGGTATATCGCACATTGGCAATTATATTACTCAAATGTCCAGGAGAAGAGGAGGAAATATTCATATAAAAAATAGCAATGATTTGCCATAAATTCAAGAATTTTGTAGAACAACAACTTTTAGGGGAAACAGTGGTTTTATGAACTCAAGAGCCCAAAAATCACTTTACCATGGTCAAAACGTGAACAGAACGAATCGCAATGTTCACATGACTAGTAGAGCACACCAAAAGCTACAGAGGTTGTTGTGATAGTTTTCGGCGTTTATATTTCTTGTTAGATTTTTATCAAAATTGAAAATAGCCCAAAAACACTAAAATGACTTGAGCCACCTCGAAATTTTATCCGAATTAGCTGAAAATTTGACAGGAGGCTTATTTTAGCATAAGAATTGTGATTCTGGGCTGACCGGTTGAATTTCCGATACGTTTTAAAAAAAATAAAGAGGTCTACTGCACATCCCTAACAATGCAGTCTTCGGAGGGTCCACAAATCGCCGTCCACCTGATCGATGCGCACCTCGTCTTCTTGTTTCCGTCGGAGTGTTGTCGAGAAATATTTTTACTCTGGCTACGTGCCCGGCCCACCGCAGTTGTCCGATTTTCGCGGTGTGAACTAGAGATGGGCATTCAGATCCGAAACCGTTAAAATGATCCGGATCTCTAAAGTGAGTGGATGATTCATGGATCATTTAATAAAAGATCCGGTTCACCAGATCAGCAAATTATTTGACCAGGAAATAATAAAATTAAAAGTTCATTGTTTGTAATCCATATCCTTGTAAATAAGAAAGGATGAAATTGTTGTTAGTCTAAGTTGTGTTGTCTGTCGAGTTGTCTAAGTTGCGTTGTTGGCGAGCCTAAATGACGAACATTTAACTATTTTGCATACTATTTTACAATGAATGACCCAGATCTGATTCGTTCATCAAAGTGATCCGTTTTGCCCATCTCTAGTGTGAACGATGGATGGTCCCTACAGCAGATGCAACTCGTGGTTCATACGCTTCCTCCATACGTACCGTTCTCCATCTGTACCCCATCATAAGCGCATTTTACACCTCCCGTGAACGTGAACGTGAACAAACTGTTTTTCGATAATAACTTCTTGATACATACTCAAATCGTGAGGGAATCATGTTCAAATGAAAGACAGATGCTGCATTTAGGAGTGAGATGCATAAAAACATGAAAAACATCAATAATATCAGATTTATGAGCATTCCACGGTCATGCCTGTGAAATCATCGTGAAATCGTATCTGCGGTGAACTCATCGCAAGTGTAAACGCGACGATGAACATGAACGTGGAGCTGTGGTGAATTGAAAAATACAAGGAGAATAATATTGATTTGGATTGGGAGTTCACACCGACCGAGAGTGTTTACTGTTCTCGTTGAATCGGTTTCGGTGGGTTCCTGCTTTGTGTGTCGCTGTCGCTCATTTTAATACTCGTATCGGTTTGGTCGGAAGGAAACTAACTCAGTAGTTTCTCATAAATGAATTGTATTTCTTTTTCATTATTCGGTAATATTATTTTTTCTTTTTAAAAATATTTTTTATTTTAATACTTCAATCATTCGTATATTCAATCGAAAAATTTATATTTTCATAGATAGATTACTTCATTCATAAAAAAAATAATTCATTCTTTTTCTTCTTCTTCCTCTTCAATGGCTCTATATTACCACTGAATCTTGGCCTGCTTCTTTACTCAATATTCCATTAACATTTCCACAGTTATTATTTGATGTTTCTATTCTGTACCCGTCTATTGCATGGATATGTGTCTTAGATACTCTATGGCCAGTGAGTCGAGATTGCCGAAAACCCGAAAAAAATCTTTTAGACCGCAACGAAAATCAAGAATACTCCGCCTTTGCCGACAAGGCTACACTGAAAACCAAAACTACCCAAAAGTGGGTTGTTTGCACTCAAAACCGTGCTTTGGGCCAATAACCCAAATTTGAGTAAAATGACTTTTCTGGCACTAGGTAGTTTGCCTTTAATCCCGTGTAAACAATTTACCCAAAGCTGAGTTTAATTTATCCAAAGCGGACCTCGATCAACCCAAAATAGAGAATATTGAATTTACTCAAATTTGGGTTATTGGGCTTAGCAACCTCGGTGAGGTGTTTGCATCTTGCTCTAGTTTTGATAGCAATCATGGGAAAGAAAGGGAAAACTACCCAAATTTGGGTAAATTTTTTCTGCTATATTCTCTATAGTGCGTATATTGAACTCAAAGTTTGGGTTGATTTATCTGTCCGTGTAACTAGAAACCATTGTATTTATTCATAATTTTTTTTTATTTATGATTCATATTTGATGTAATAGTTAATTTATATACAAAAGAAATACGACTGGAAGATTTGTTTTTTTATTGGTGTTTTATTTTTATTAAATTATATTAATTTATACGGGTCTCCAGTAAGCCTTGCGAGCAAAGGCGTAGGATTCCCAACACAAATTGCGAGTTCGATTCTCGGTCCGGCCTAGAATGTTTGCGTTTGGAAACATTATCGGCTCCCTTCCAGTGTATCTATTTTACTTGCCACACAAGATACATACTTATGCGATTGACAGCTTTCAAATTATTACTCTAGAAGGTAAGCCAAGTTTCAGTGGAATGTAGAGCCAATGCACAATGGGAAAATCCGATTTCGAAGAAGAAATTTTTTTTAACTTTCTTTACGAGCTATTTACAAAAGAAATCAAGGGCTTATTCGAAAGAGAATTTTCCAAGAAAATTCTGTGTGTGCTGTTTCATTGGACGTGGAACACTTCTGTATGTAGATATTGAGCATGTTTTGCCCCACTAGCCCCACTAGCCCCACTATCACTAGTTTTATATTTTTTCTATATTTTATCTTTAGGAAATTTCTCTAAAATTGTGTTAATCTCTTCTCTGAGGATCCATAGAGGTGCACTAAATATGGTAATAATTAGAAATTTAAGGGATTTAGGGGTCAAATAGGCATCAAAGTGCATTTTATGTGAATTTTTCATTTATTCCGTAAAAATAAATAATATTTACAGATAATTGTTGATATTATTGTCTAAAAATGTTGTTTATTGGATAAAACACGATTTTTAAATACTTCTTGATATAGCCGATGCCGAACATTTCCAAACCATACTCGATCACACAACTAGACAAGAGTTATCATATTATTTGAGAGTCGATGTGACAATAGATAGGATGAGATCGGAAATATTATTTTCTCATGCCTTTTCGCCCAAATTCCTCTATGCAATTATAAAGCTCAATAATGGTGAGTTAATAGATGATGGGGTAATATTAATTTAATGATAATTTGTCAATTATACTATGAAAATAACAAATACTCGTATATTGCATTGAAAAAAATGATTCGAGGGGTTTTTGAGGTCAACAAGCTCAGAAGCTTATTTTATATTAAAAATAAATTCACAAAAATGCGCTTTGATGATTATTTTACCCCGAAAACACTTTCATTTTCAACTTTTGCCAACAAAATATGTATAGTGCTTTTTGAGGATCCACAATGAAGAGGAAAACACAATTTTAGTACAATATTTTAAAGATAAAAGGACGAAAAATATGATTATTTATTTATTTATTCAGACTAAGGCCGAAGTGGCCTGTGCGGTATATAAGAGTCTCCTCCATTCGGCTCGGTCCATGGCTACACGTCGCCAACGAAAAATATGAAAAAAAATTGATTTATGGGACATTGGAGTAAAACGAGCTCAATAACTACATACAGTAGTATCCCGCGTCTATAAAAAATCACCCACTGAATTTCTTTGAAATTTTTTTTTTGAATAAGCTCTCATTCTCCTCTGTCGTCCGTGAAAAAAGTTATCCTATTTTGTAAAAAAAATATATATATTTAATGAGCTTTTAGACTTGTATGACCCCAATGTCCCCTATAGTTCAATACATTCAATGAAATATATGATTATTTGTTATTTTCATTATATCATTGGCAAATATCATTTAAATTAATAGTATTTTCAGTTTCGTTGGTAACAAATCGCGTCGATCACTTTTGATGCACCTTTAAAATCGTCGCCAATATCTTCAATTTAAATCTGTGTTAATGCAAAGCCAAATCATTAAAACATTCATTAAAAATTCATTAATTATAATTTGTTCATTTGCTTATTTATTGAGTCACTGATTTACTAGGTTTCAAAATAAATTTATTGATTTATTATTTTTTGTTGTTGATATATTAGATTTTTGAGTGATTATATTTATTTTTTTTTATTCAATAATTTATAAATTCATTCATTTCTGAATTTATTAATCTAAAAAATTATCCATTTATTAGTTTTTCAAATCAATAATTTTGTAATTTAATCGATTGTTCATTTTTTAATTTATCAACCCATTAATTTGAAGTCATTTATTTATTTATTTATTCTTTTGTTTATTCAAAGTCTTAGCTACATTAGTTATAAATGTTTGGCATACTTTTTCTGCTTTGCTACTACTGAATCATTTGATATGCTTCCGATATGCTTGTGCATCGTCTCTGTCGTTCACGGTGAACAGATTTTCAGAATGCTTTTGCCATTCGAACGTGAACGAGCTCCGTGGAATTTTTTACCTGATTTACCAGAGAAAGCTTCTCTCCTCTTTGATATATATACACCATATACGCCATATATGCACCACAGCAATACAGGGAGAATGAAGAATCTAACAAGATGTGTAGAATGCTCGCTTAACTTTTCAAAAGGACCTAAGTAACATATTTTTCATGATTTAATTTGAATAGCGCAATCAACAGAAAAACATGTAAGCTTTTGATTGCAGTACTCAAATTAATTCATGAAAAAAATGTTACTTAGGTCCTTTTGAAAAGTTAAGCGAGAATGCCTCTCTATCGTTTTCATCCTGCCTGTCTGTCTGCCCTTGTTTTTTTTTTGGTACACACATGCTCGTATGCTCTTTGCGTTATGACCATCCACGAGGTACAGATATTAATAATAATTATTATTCAGAATGTTTGTGATTAGGTATACCTATATGAGTTTATTCAATAAAGTTGTTTATTTGAAACAGTTTATGTGAGTAATTTACATAATTTGGATAATGACTATCAACAAAATCTTAGTACAGCAAAAATTATTGAATACATATTAAGACTTTCAATAGTAAACACAACAATTAAATACGGTACGAATATACGATACGTGATCAATTGAATTTTATACACGAAAACTTGAGCGAAAATTGGGATTTTTTATTGGCGAACTGGTAAAATATTCAAACATTAATTAACACTATTCGAACAAATGAATAATAAATTTAAAAAAAATGAGATGAAGAAAAGTATTAAACAAATGTAAGCCAAAAGAGAAAGTCAAAAATTATATCTAGCAAAAGTAAGAAAAAATTAAATAGCTTCTCATTAAATTAAACTTGTTACTACATGTCAAAATCAATCGTTCAAATGGGATAGAAGTCACTAGAAAATTAGAAGAAATTTCTTCTCTTTTCGTAAATTCGTATTTTCTTAACTATAATTGCATAATTGAACATAATTGTATTAATGTGTGGAATAGAATGAATCAAGTGAATTACATGCTTCGTGGGTAGTTTTGCCAGAACTTCTTTGATGCGAACCAGTCGAAAGATAATATTTGGATTCAGGTCAATTGATCGAACTTGTTAATTCAGCTTTGAACGGTGCCAAATGTATACATTTGGTAGCACAGTTGAAAATTTTCCATTCAGAAATCATTAAGTATATGTACCTACTGGCTTTTCATAACAAAATTCCCGAACATTTAAACGAAAAGATCATTAAAATTAAACAACTTGATCAACATCGTTCCGTAGATTACCCACTCAAATAATTCATATACATATATGCGACAATATGTTTCATTTTTATTTTCTTCGTTTACTACTGCACACTTACTTGCTGCCTGCATTCGTGGGCAATAATTCAACACTTCCAACTAGACTCGATTGTCCACAACGATGTTCACTGTGAAATTATCGCTCTTTCTCACCTCTTGTTCATGTTCATGTTCACGGGAGGTGTACAGAGGGCTATAGATGGTACGCAGCATTTTTCTACAGCAAAGTTCAAGTGCGCGTTGCTTCTCAACGAGCATCGTCCAGGTCTTGTGTCCGTAGAGAGCTGGCAGTCCAATGAGCGTTTTGAAGATAGTCGATTCGGCCAGCAGCGAACTGCATTCGATCGGAACGTCTTGAAGAATCCAAAGGCCAGGTGCGTCCCCGCATTTCTCTGCTGGTATCGTTATCGGAGGTCACCATCAGTAAGCTCAAGTATGTACACAAATTTTTAGACCACCTCGATTGCGTTACCACCGATAGAAACTCATGGTGGGTAGCTCACGTTGTCTTCCCTTGAACTGCTTCCTATCATGTACTTTATCTTCGACG
Organism: Armigeres subalbatus; assembly: GCF_024139115.2. Taxonomy (NCBI): domain Eukaryota; kingdom Metazoa; phylum Arthropoda; class Insecta; order Diptera; family Culicidae; genus Armigeres; species Armigeres subalbatus. The sequence goes on from NC_085140.1 coordinate 68,770,793, forward strand.
TGTTGAACTAGTCCAAACCGTTTAGCTTCCTTTTTCAGTCTGATGTAGGCTTTCTCCATCCTCTCAAAGTTACGTGCCATAATATCAATGTCGTCGGCGTAACCAAATAGCTGAACGGAATTCGTGAAAATCGTACCACTCGTGTCAACCCCTGCTTTTCGTATTCTCCCTCCAAAACGATGTTGAATAGCAGGCACGAAAGACCATCACCTTGCCGTAACCCTCTTAACGTTTCAATGGTACTCGAGAATGCCTCTGAAACTCGAATTACGCACATTATTCGATTCATCGTTGCCTTTACCAACCATATCAGTTTATCCGGAAGTCCGTGTTCCTGCATTAGTTGCCATAGCTGATCTCGATCGATTGTATGATATGCGGCTTTGATGTCAATGAATAGATGATGTGTGGACACGTTGTATTCGCGGCATTTCTGCAATTTCCCGGAATACGGCGAACACCTGGTCTGTGGTAGGGCGTTCGCCCATTTATCTCGCCTGGTACTGCCCCACGAACTCTCTTGCAAATGATATTAGTAGGCGGCATAAAATTTGGAGAATACCTTGTAGACGGCGTCCAGCAATGTGATTGCGTGCTAGTTGCTACAATCCAGCTAATCGCCTTTTTTGTAGAAAGGAAGCGCGAAACATTTCGTTTACTCCTACGGCAGAACCCCATTCTCTCCCCCCGCTCTAGCCAGTGCCAATCTCCTCCTGGATTTCCTGGATATCCTATTTTTGACTATATAAGCGCCTAACCCACCTCCAATGTTTATTGGGGTGGCCCTTATGTGAACGGTTCAACTTCTTATAGAACTTCCGTGTGTTATTAGCGCGGTACAGTTGCACCGTCTCTTCACGGTCTCGATTCTCCTGCTGGTTGTGTTTTGTCTGTTCCGCTCCCGTTTGTATCGTGCCTCGTTCGCCCTCGTGGTGTGTTGCAGCAATCTCGCCCATACTGCATTCTTCTCCTCCACTAACTGCTTACATTCGCCGTCACACCAGTCGTTTCTCTGATCCGGGGGCAATGGCGGATCGAATATCTCACTAGCCATCTTCAAGAGACGCTGCGCCTAGCTGCTCTTCCGTTGGAAGTGCCATTTCCAGCTGCTGTGCTTAGACTAGGACTAGTCTACTGTCTTGTTGCAGCCATGCACCGGAGCATTGTTATTTTTAATTACAGAAAAAATAACCATTGAAACGCGTTATAGCCTATTCAGATTGGGCTATTTATGACTTTGTTAAGTGAGAGGGTATCCAATTATTACGAGGTGTTCAGACTGCAGCAAGATAATATATCTTGACGTTTCCATGTTTCCTCATTTGCACGCTAATACAGGGTTGAATTCAAGGAGGGTTTTAAAATTTAATTTGCGAAATCAAGCATTTGTGTGGCGACAATCGAACATTTTTTTCTGAACAAAGTTTCTACGAAAAAAAATATAAAAAAAATGAAAAGGGATTTTCGAAGAATATTTGAAGCTCTCATTAAGGATAATGAGCGAAGCTACATTCATTAGTTGGGTGCGCCGTTCTTCGGGGAATCAGACTATTCCTCAATTTATTTTTAAGTATTTATAAGTATTTTGATTCTGTACTATGATCGAACGGAGATTTGATAGAAAAATTTAGAAACTTTTGGGAATTCTCACAAATAAATAAAAAAGGACGATTGGACCAATTTTCAAGAAATATTATCGAACTAAAATGTATTTCCACCAGTATCTCCATGTATGAAGAGCAACTCAGCAATTAAATTTTTTTTCAAAAATGGAAACTGAACCATTGCGTTCTACTCGACAATCAATGATACAGCTTCTAACAAAATCGAATCGTGTGAATGTGATATAATTTAAACTGGATTTTGGATGAATTAATGCATTGCCAATCCATGTTTTATTTAAGGTTATTCTACTTTATATATACATTCCATTCAAATCGTACAGTTGACCCACGTGAAAAATGTTGAAATCCTAAGTATATTAAGCCATTCAAGGAGCAGAATTGAAACAATTTATGAAATCATGTTTATTCATCAAATATATTCGTTTTACAACCATTCCTACGTTTTAAATTGTCTTCCGCATTGGCCCTTGAACTTTGAAAATTCATTCGATTTGTTCTATTAAATCTAGGTTTAAGTTAAATACTTCATGTTAATTCTAGAGAGCATCTGTTTTTTAAACAATTCATGTTGAATAAGTGGAGAATAAATAATTATCATCATTATTTTTCATCATATAAAATGCTTTCCACAAAACCATCACAATCCGAGTTATTCTTCAGCGCTCAGAAGATTTCCATCGAACATGCATTCGACCCTGCTGCGACAGAAAGAGCATGACTGTCAACTACGAAACGAAATGAAAACAGAGAGAATTTTCTCTCTGGCAAAGAGAGCGTGACGCTTGTCAGTTTTGTTTTGTTGAATTTCTCCCTGCTCGAAAGCTCTCTCGTAATAATTGTTCGTAATAAATTCTTCATGACTCTTTTTAGCGGGTATCTTTTGACAGCGCAAAATGTATGGAATATTACGTAAATAATGACATCATAAAGCGTATTTACCCTGAAACTCCAATTATTATGTCATTAATGGCGTAATCTGAATAGGCTATTACTGTATTTGTGTCCAGACCCTAAGTCCGAAATAGGGGAACTGCTCCTATTTTCATCTCACTGTTTCCAAATTCATCTCATCACAAAAATAAAAAATAGATTACCATTTTTCTCGATTTTTTTGCTAAAATGTGTGCTCACTGCTGAAAAATCACGAAAACAAGAAACAAATTAAACTTTTTTTCAATCTTTATTTAAGTGATGTTTCATATAAAAGAGTTCATCACTGAACACAAATCAAACTGCTTGGATCAGTTACCCTACCATATTATACTTTCAAGCGAAAAGGCGATATCACCAATGGGTTGACTAACTTTCATTTTTCAACTAACGAAGATTATTTTACATACTACTAATGCGGTATTGATCGATGTGTTAGCTTCAGTCATGTAACCACAAGCTAAGCTGCTAAATTAGCAGATAGTTGAGCTTATCTTTGACACACTGATCATCAGAGCTCTACACTGCCCATGATCGCATATTTGTATCACTCACTTTTTTGTTCATCATGTAAAAAGCCCGCGAATCGTCCTGAAAGCTCCATTTAGTGCATCTAATCCCACAACAGTAAAATAGGCTTTACTATCTTGCTTATCTGTGGTAACTGGAAATGATTGTTTTTGTGGGGAGGATTGACAAACGATTTACAAAATCAACCAAAATGCAAATGTTACAAATATGCGATCATGGGCAGCACAGAACAAACCAAATTTATCTGGATTACCATCGAAGAAAGCACATAAATAAATTTTCTAGATTTATTTTCTTAATTCTATTACAATGAATTTAGTATAATTCTAGAAAAATAAGAATTCTATTCTTATTTGCGTTCGAACGCTCTTTTGAACGAAAGATACTGCGCATTCTCGTTTACGCCAGAAAAATCAAATGGGGAATATCTGATTCGTTCAAAAGTATAATTGATAGAATTTCAAAAAAAAATTATCTGTTTCCGCCCGGGATCGAACCGGGGGCCTTCCGCGTGTTAGGCGGATGTGATAACCACTACACCACGGAAACAGTTGGAGGCATAGAGGACAAACGTCGTTCAAAAAACAACAAAATCAACACATTTATATAAGCATCAGATACACGATTTCTCTCCCTCAATATATTGCTGAAACGCTGAAAGTCAGTTTTATTATAGCATAGATACAACTGTGGTGGTCGCATGATCTAAATATAAACCCAAAGAGAAACGAGAAAACAACCGGTGGCAAGAGCTTTTCCAACCGCGTAAAAGCTCACTCTCTCGCAGCGCCTTTATGTTATTTGTGTTTACGGGAGATAACATGAAGTTTTTGCCTCGTTGCTCGCTCTCCATTATGTTTATGCATGTATTATGCATCATGCACTGCCAAGCTACAGTTTTACGTGTTGCACGTGTCTCTCGTTCCGTAAAGTGAGAACTGGGCAGAGATTAAAAATGAAAATGCAAGTAATAGCGGGAAACATAACAATATGTGTTTAAGAATGCAATCGCCCAATTGGACAACTAGTTACGGATGCTCTTCAACAACTACTGAATATCGCCTACTAAATGATGTTTCTTTTCTTTCTAAATTTTATGTAAACAATTATGTATGAATGCAAGGCAAAAAAATATTAAATATAAAATGTATTTACGGCAGGAACAAAAGGAGATTTGCATCGGCCGGGAATCGAACCCGGGCCGCCCGCGTGGCAGGCGAGCATTCTACCACTGAACCACCGATGCTTGTGTCTAACATTAAAAATTAATTACCAATAAAAGACAGAAACTTTACCTAACTTGAACCATATAGATTGAACCGTACGGATTGTTCTTCGAATTTTCAATTCTGATGATGGTCACCTGATTTGGCATCGATTTACTGAAAAATTACATCGTTGCATTGATCCTACTGAAGAAATATATCCCATATTCAAATGTTAAATCTGAAACTTTCTTAAACGAGTACACCGGCTCCTTTCGCTTCCAATTCATTGGAGCGTGCCGGAATTGCCAACACCGCCGCCGTCGTCGTCGGTGAAACCAGCTGATGCGGACGAATTAATTAAAAAGGGAAAAATGATTAAATTTGCGGCATGTTAGACCGCGCCATCGCATCGGTCCCATTACCGGGAGGCTTGCACCTGATTCCAGACAGGCGAAATGCAATATCCTCTTTTTCGACGTCAGCAGCAGTGACGACGACATCAATTGAAACCGGAAGAAGGGGTTTCATTTTGCGCACGTCTGTTACCATTAGTGCTTTGCAATTGCGGCGTGGCTATATCAAGGCGGTATAGTTTATGAGGAAAATGCTGACGACGTTATCGTCGACGTGTGCCAAGTACCGCTGAGTCGGATTACTTAAAGAGGATCCGATGTAGGGGGTTAATGAATTTGTGTGATATTTTTTGGTTGACAACGGGTGTTAGATGGGAGGTTTGTAACCGGGGTTAAAGGGAATGAAAGAAATTGAATAATCAGCAGTCAGGATTCACTGAAACAAAAACCACACTTACACAATTTCAAGGACCCGTAAGTGACTTTCCTTCTAAATAAAGTAAAGTTTGGGATTCCGGAGAGCTTCCTTATTTTTCATAACGAATGTCTGATGAATAATTCGAAATTTCAGTGATTTTCAGCCAAAAGAAATGAGTTAAATCATATTCATACTAGAATTCGATACAGACTTAACAGAAATCTCGTAATTCTGCAGGGAGAACATCGCGCTTGAGTTTTTCACAGAATCTTACCGCTTGGCTCATTGCCCGAGAAATGACTTCGCGTCAAAACCCAATCCATGCGTATTTTATGTTTACGTATGGATTTATAATCCATTGTTTTAAACAAAGAAAGTGAGTTCGATGAATTTAACGAAGAAGACAACGTATGAATCATTCAATGATGCAAATCGCGAGTCAAATCATGAACAATTCTCTGGGCCACAAGTCGGATGCGTTTTGACTCACGCTTGATTTGAATCGTGGATGAGATTGGAGAATTTAAATTTTTTCCCAACACTTTATACACTATTATTTACAAACGAATTTGATAACCTAATTTGGTACTAGCGCCCTAATTGATGCTTACAGCGAACCCTAAATTGGAGCAACGAACCCTAAATTTCTCTTTACACTCACCAAAGCGTTCATGTAATGTTTTCATCCCGGCCAAGACGATGAACCTCAGATGTTCTTGTCCTGTACACACCCACAATCATCCGCATGAATTTATTTTTCACTCGTTGCAGTTTCAGATGATGACTTTTGCGCAGGAAACTTATTTCTCCGAGACAATAACGACCGGCGGTTGATCAAAGGGTACATTAGTTTCAACAAAACGTTGTTGTAAGTGAAAAACTGAAGTCATTTTAAAATTCACAGAAATAAAAAATAGCAAAATGTTACACTTTGCCACCGTCTTGTCAACCTATTGGCGAAAAATAAGATTGAGGTCGAGGTCGAGGATCAAGCCAAGATATTCGGCCTCATTAGCCCATTCCACCGTTGTACAATTGAATCATTTGTTTGAGAAACTGCATAAGTCCATTTTACATTATTTCGAGAAAACAACAAAAAACTGTTTTTGAACAAACTTGCACCGAATATTTTGATTTCTTCGATACAGATCAATAGTTTTTGGCAAAACTCAACACCCTGGGGCACTTTCAGTGCAAAAAATGTAAGCAGTACGCCACAATTGCTCTTCAAAGTACGTGGACATATGTAGTTTCTCAAACAAACGAAATTGTTTTCATACATTCCTGAACAAAATTTTTTTTTTCGTATTTTTTGCCAGAATACGTATTTTTGGACGAGGATTCAGAATATATAAAAATCTCATTTTGGCCAAAAATGTTACATATGCAGTTTCTCAAACAAACGGTTCAATTGTGGATGATTTTACAGTTCTCGTACGGAATATGTTTAGAGAATTAGAGTGGGGGACCAGGGTCTTCGCCGCATTGATACAGATCTTCCAGCTGGTGAAGTACTGCACAAATTAGACGTAACTGGTTACAGCATCTTCATTGTGACTGAATCTGGTCATATATGAGTTGCACTAACCTATATGAAGCATGTGTGCTGCTAGACAGAAATGTAAAATTGTAAAATGTAAAATGTTGTGTTGTAAAATGTCATCTGCATGTCATTTGACTAATTTGTTCATAAATTTCTTCAGAAGCCAAATTTACTTCAAAATTTCAGATGTACGCTTAACGCTTGAGTAGTCACCTGTCATAAGACGAGTTTATTCAATCCCATTGAATTCCACCACTTAATTGTATCTAGACAGATACGTATTTCGACCTCAAAAGGCCGTCTTCAGTGTCTCGTACTTGACTCGACTTACTTGAGTAGTGCTATATTTTCTCTAAGGGTACATTGCTCTAAATATAACATCTGAGGCTAGAGAGTGAAATCTCTCCAAAATGTCACGTGTCATTTGACATAATGTCATTTGAATGACATTTTGCCTCCCACGCCCTAGATTACATATTTACAGTAATATCTTGTTAGACAAAGTTGTAGCCACATTTAAGCGCTATAAGTTCGTCATACTTGATAGTTGATAGCTACCTACTGAAAAAAGGTCTGGGCATCAGGCCCGAGGTGAACAGGCCCGAGGATTCTGACTTGGGAGACGCCTGCGACAATATCGCATTGGAACTCGCGATTCAGACCCGGAATGTCTTTGCTGACAGGTAGCAGTGTTGGTAAAAACTTTGTTGGTGATTTTCATCAGGTAGCTGGGAAGATTGTAGCGTTGTAGCTTGTACACCAGGCCATCATGCCATACATTGTCGAACGCCTTTCCGACGTCGAGTAAGGCCATGACAGATGTTTTAGAGACAGACTTGTTCCATCTGAAGACGTTAGCAACTCCGGTCAGTTGGTGCCCGGTGGATCGACCGCATCGGAAACCAAACTGAGCCGGCTGTGAATTGCCTTTTCAAATAGCTTGGATAATCCTGAGAGAAGGCTAATGGGACGATCATTTTTTGAATTAGAAGGATGCTTCCCAGGCTTTCGGATGGGAATCACTTTCGCTGACTTCGATAACGATGGAAAGTAGCTAAGACGGAGACACTGAGATCCAAGTGAGATCTCCAACTCCTTCGGGAAGTCAGGAGTCGAATGGATGTCGTTAGCATGCTCGTTGATGTTGTGTTCAAGATTGTGCGAGCTGACGGGGTGACGACTTATTTCGGTGACCTTCTCTGCAGGAGGTATCAAGCGATCCTTAGAGCCATTGTTGTCTACTGGGTTGAAGGTGAAATGGGTCGAAGCTTGGATTTTTGAGCTTTGGATATTTTTCAGAACGCCTCAGTACAGGCTGGGAGAGCAATGATCATATTGGACGTATCACTATTTCTGAAGTCCACTATTCTGGCCTGGATGATTTTCGTCAAGCGATTGAATCGTGTCTTAAGGGTAGGCAGCCTAGTACGCTGGTACTGCCATCGAGTGACATTTCGTAGACGGATCAAATATTTGGTGAGGGTGTTACTTACCTGGCAGGGAAAGCGCCTCTTGGATGGCGTGGAGCTGCTCGTTGATTTCTTCAGGTGTGGTCGATGATAGTTACGCCGGAGCTGCCGATGCCGATCTACCGAGGAGCCCACTTCCGCCCCCACCGGGTAATGATCTGAGCTGAGCTACGACCGGCGTCGAGATGTCGTTGCTGTTTTTGATGTACAAGTTTCTTGTCGAATGGACGCCGAACCGATTAAGCCGAGTGGGAGAATCCGAGCTAGGATCGGGTAGTGGCCTTCAGCTCGAATGGATTTGCTCTTAAGCGAGCAAGTGTTTTAGTTGACCAGGCCCATCCTAGCAGCCATTTTTGATAATAATCATGCCAAGAGTTGAGAACTTGTCAAACCGACTGCCAGTCGCTTGTACGATTGTAAGGGTGAAATGATTGGAATCGCTCTTCAGCAGGGTTTGAATCCAAAGGAGAATGAGAAAATCTCTCACTTATCATGTCTGTATACACTCTCGATAGATAGTATACTGTGAGAGACGTTTTTCGGTAGCTGTTACGATAATGAACTGATTCGGAGAGCTACAACCCATGATAAATTTCTTTTAATAAGCCCCAATTGCGTGGGGCGCCAGTTCTGATGATGTATTACAACTTGTTTCACACAGCTGTGTGAAAAAATATGATCCCCAACATAAAATGAGCGAGAACAAAGCGTTTTATCAAACCCCATCGGTGAGGGCCGCCTATCCGAATTGATTTTTTTCCAACTTGTATACAAGTGCGATATTTTTGTTTCATTGCTTGTTATGATTCGAAGAGGTTTAAGCCTCTCTTTTATCGTTGTTCGTTATCTATTGAGAGCGATTTCTGCAATCCCTGCTCTTCGGGGAGCCGCGATGGCTGGATAGTTCACCTCGTTGAATGCAGGAACACGGTTTTTATTCGACAAGTTCCTGGTGGAAGCATTGTTTCGGATTTCCAGGAACTCCGCTCGCTTTGAACGTACCTTGTTTGTCGCCACAGTTAGCGCACTTGGAATCGGCCAACTGCATTTTGTCGTATGGGATTCGCCACACTTGTTACAGCGCGGCATTATTCGGCAGTGCCACTCCCGGTGTCATGCTCGAAGTTGAAGCAGTTGTTGCACTTCGTGATGTCTCAGTGGACTAGCTTATATCGCTCCCAATCAACGACAGTCCAATTTATAACGCCGACCAGGTCCTTCCAAGTGGTGGAGCCGTGTTCCAGATGGACCAGGTAAAGCTGGTTGCGATAGCTCCTCGCCTTGTCGTGACGAGCAATATTGTGTACAACCACTGGCTTAAGGCCGCAATTTTCGAGCTATATCGAACGAAACGATTCCAATAGTTTCGGAGGAATTTCAAGGCTTTTAAATCGTTTGTGACTATACTTAAACTATCTGAAGATGAGGCAAACTGTCTGTTTCAAAGATAGTTAAAATAAAAACTCTTGTCTTCATCATGACAAAACGAATGTATTTTCGGTTTTACCAACACTGATATTTGGAAATAATACGTGTTTCTAGTTTGGAAACAAGAGCCACGAAAAAAAATGCTAATGCACGTTATCTCTTCTTGTTTTTCAGACATGCTTTCGCCGTCCCGTACGCTCCCACAATCTAGCTCTCAAATGCAGCCAACCTCGCATCATCCGCAGTCCCAGCAACAGCAGAGACCCGCCAGTCGACGAAGCGCCTCGTCCGGTTCCGACCTGCTGCAAACTAAGCTACGCAAACTACTCAACACCGCCGACAGCAAAGAGACAATAATACCCTCGGATATGGCCCTCAATTCTAAATACGGTCCTCAAACACTGGAAACGACTTACATCAGCGGAGCAGGCATGTCCAGCAGTGACTGTCTCGGCTACATTCAGCCTCCGAAGAACTACCAGCAGCAACTGACCGTTCATCCCGAACAGCCGAGCGATGTTTCGGTTTTCTTTCCCAGTGCGTTCCTATCGCCTCAGTCTCTGCCTCCGCATCCGGTGGGTGACGATGATCTCTACTTGTACAGTGTGCATGATAGTCTGGTGCTCACGGATGACTACCGCGCAATCAGTCCACCGGCGGAATACGCCGAAAATAATGCTTCGCCTGAGAAGCACAGTAGCAGCCATAGGTGAGTACTGAACGTCCACTTCAAAAAGGCATTCTAGCTATCTAATAATAGACCATATCGTTCTAGCCGTTACAACTACCAACGATCGTACTCCCATTCCCAAGCCGTAGCGCACCAGGACGAATCCGATTATTCGCCAACGCAGTCATACAACATCAACAGTCACAAATCACTCCCGGATTTACACTCCCAAATCAGCCGTCACTCCCCACACTCCGAGGCTTTGAGTTGCTGCAGTCGGGGTAATCGATCCAATCGCTCCGGAAGCTCCTTCAATCGCGATTCTGGAGGATCGTCGGGACACTACACTCACCACAGCGAACCCTGTTGCAAACAACAGCAGCAGCAACAACAGCAACAACAACAACAAAAGGATGCCCTGGTAATGGGTGGAGGCCCAGACTATCGCCGTGACAGTGGGTCATCTACCCAACATAGCGGTAACTCCTACTACGCTTATGGAATTCCCCCGCTGCGGTACGATTGTATCGAATGCCGTGCAAAGATTCGAGAAGAAGCAGACTGTCTGCTGAACTTCACTACACCTGAAGTCCCGGAAGCTTTCCAAGACAACTACAGCGAAAAGCAGAAACAGAAGTATTACGACGACCCGAGAGATCGTGGATCCGCTGCTCGAAAATACTACAAAAACCCTGGACCAATGTCGCCACTGTCCCCAGTATCGCCGCTATCACCCCAAGATCAGCAGCTCGACCTGAGCCCTCCTCTGGGAACCTTCAAGCGACAGAAATGCCTTCGTTTCAAGAACCGCGGCCGTCAGTCCGCTATCAGCAATCCGAACTCTCGTTGCGGAGATGGTCGAGGAAGCTCTGGCGGAGACGACGACCGTAGACCTATTCTACGCTCAAAGAGTGACATAAGTGATCGTTATTGGAATCGCCTTTCGGAAAGAAGCAACCGTGAGCGTGATCGTGACAGGGAACGAGAACAGCAAAAGCTACTTGAGAAGCAGCGATCGCGCTCGGATAGTCTAACGCAGCTGGAGCATTTCTTTGATAGATTGGGTCTGAACGATGAGACTTATGAGCGGCACATCGCTCCCAAGGGCCGTAAACCTCCTAATTTCAAGTCCAATTCCGGTAGTGACATCCATCGACTATCGCCGGAGAACACTGGAGATTCGGATGAATCTAGTGCTGTCTTCTTCTCGGATGTGAGTACGATCGACTCCACGCGGCTACCGGACAGTACGGAAACGAGCAACGAACAACCGCAGAGCGCTCCTGGACAGCTGGCCGGAGCAGGACCGCTGAATAGTCTGAACAATCCTGCCTTGTACCGGCCCAGTGAGCCACCATCGATAATCGAACGGAACGCCCGTATCATCAAATGGCTGTGCAACTGTAAGAAAATGCAACTAGCCTAAGGGTGGCTAGTGGGGGACCAACTGCTGCCGATGGAATATAATTACAGATATTCTTCAAAACCAGGACGCTTTAGAATGGTTTGAAAGGCGTACTTTCGGCTGTACGCAATCAGAGAAGAAATAGGAAAGATCAAGCATCAGTCGATGTTCGAGTTCCGGCTAAAGTTGTTTTTTATTTAAACAATAAGCTGAAGTTTAGCCGATATTTCGAATAAAAAGCAGCGTAGCCCCCCGCTACGACTAGAACGTGGGATTCAAATGAAATAATTCGGAACTCGTGGAACCAAACTTACGAAGTGAATTGATTTAAGTCAAAAGTGATTAATAAAAACTAGCGCATAGGGTGTTTCGCATAGCCAGTAGTCAGTAGGAATATTCAAATCGAACGTTAATTCTAATAACCAAGAACGCAGAATAACGAAATGCATGCAACTGTAGTCCATATGACCCCTGTAGTGCTACGACGAAGAAATAATAAAGTAAACTACCGAATCAAATCAAAACAACCCCGCCCTGTTTTTTCAAAAGCAAATCATGTCAATCAAATTTTGAAGAACCGAAATTCACGTTACTAGAAGAACACACACACAAATTAATAGAAGAAACCAAAGAAAGCAAGTTTTAACACAGATCTAGTGGAAAACAGTGAAAGGCGTCTGAAAAGCGAAGACAGGGAGATTAACAACTATGAATCAAACAATTGATATAAACTTTAAGACTACACACAACAGTTGAATCAAACTTAAAAACATCCACCGTAGCGAACCCCGAAGTCGAATAGAATTCATTACAAGCGTTTTCACAATTAACAAGCCAAAAACATCCTGCTTTTGTGTTGAACGATTGGCATTAGAACAAGTGGTAAGTTTGCTAGATTTTGAAAAGGAATCGTATGTTTAACCCTATTTGGAATGATTTATGATTTGTGTTTTGGAATCTTCGTTGAAAACACAAAGGTAGATTTTTTATCAAAAGAACAAATGGAAAATTATTGTACAAATCGATTGAGCTTCAGTTTGGGAGACGCGTACAAAACACACACATAATATGACAATGTCAGTTGAACCTTGACGAAACATTGAATTGAAATTATGATTCTCGTGTTGAACAATAAATGACCTTTCCCGTAAAATACTTTCTATGGATTCTTGAAAACAATCTGCTCATGGGATGCATATTTTATATCGTCTATAATTAGGCCGTTACAAATATTTAATAAAAAATATGTCCTACTGGTCTACGAAAGGTTAAGGGGGGATAATAAAAAAATATTTGAATTTTAACAAATACAGTCAAACATCCATGAGTCGATATTGATGGGACCAGGGACCACTTATGGAAATACCGAGATGAGGAATAGCAAATCTTTGGAAAACTGTTTGAAGGGACCATCACAGTAACCCAGAAAATATTTTTGAATATGGCATAATTTGCTTCCATGTGTCGATATCGAGTCATAGAACATCGACTCATGGAGGTTTGACTGTACAAAAAACTCAGTTTTGTTAAAAAATGTTTTAAAAATCTTCTAAATTTTTTGGGAAATATTATCACTGTCCTCTCAAAGTATTATTTTTGGGCAAAAACAAATCCGAGGGGAGGAGAGACATATTTTATTTTATATTTGCATCGGCCCTATTATTGAAATCTAGAAAACTTCTTACAAAAAAGCACTAGTGCTGTCCAATGACTTAGCTCGAATTAACTTGAAGTTGCTCCGACTTCTTCGAGTTTATTGTCAATCCTTATTCAACATCCAATCTTTTTCGACCGACTCGCAGTAGACTGAATGGACAAACACAACTCGAAGTAGGTTGGAATGATGAATGGACGGCACACCTAACTCGAAAGAGATTGCAATCTACTTCAAGCTCTCATTAGACAGGACTATTATCTCCGTCTATATAAAAAAAAAATGTTTCAACACTGTCTCGTAATTTCGAGCATATCTTCTTTTAAAACGTGTGTCAATTTGCGGAAATTCAAGTCCCTTCTTGAGTAAATCATCTCAGCTGATGTGTCCTGTGTCCTATCCTATGTCTTTGCTCGCAAGGCTACTGGAGACCCCTCCTCCCTCCTCCTTAACATCTATCGTATATCGCCAGGATTGAACACGTTCAACGCAGATTCATCCGCATTGCTCTAAAAGATGTACCGTGGAGACAATCGCTAAATCTTCCACGACCACGAGTCGTTCACATAATAGTGCTGTCCAATGAGCAGCTCGAAGTAGCTCCTGAAGAAAGCTATCAAGCTATTTTAATTTAAAATCGATCTAGAGTACGACACTTCAAACAACCTTGCAATTGACATTTTAACCTCGAAAATCAACTGCCGAATCCGGTTAAGGCAGGGTGGGCAGGGTCTGATCAGCTAGTCTTCTTCTCTATTATATAAAAATGAGTTTGCATTTCCTTTGAGGCAATAAAACTCACGAATGGATGGAACGATTTGCAAGATTTCCTCCCTAATCGATTCGTCTTGGGCTCAGCTGTGTTTGTACATACTGAGAGTTGATCAATTTGACGAGGAAAGTATTAAAATCGTCAAAATGCAACGATTTCATGAGTTCTTAAGAAAGCCATCAAGCTCAAACTGAAATCGATCTAGAGTGCGACGCTGTAATCAACAAAACGAGTGACAGTTTGACCGAGAAAAAACACAACCCGATCGAGATCGGGCAGGTTTCTCTACTCTCTATATATAAAAATGAGTTTCTTTGAGGCAATATAACTCCCGAACGGATGGACCAATTTCCAAGATTTACTCACTGATCGGTTCGTCTTGGGATCAGCTGTGTTGCTGATGAATTTGACGAAAAAAGTATTAAAATCGTCAAAATGCAACGGTTTCAAACAGAAATCGATCTAGAGTGCGACGATGCAATCAACTAAATGATTGACATGTTCGCCTAGTCTACATAAATAAAAATGACAAACGCATGAGGATCACTAGTGCTGTCCAATGAGCAGCTCGACAGGACAGCACTACTATTTGCGGCCAGTAATTATCTAAGAAGTGGAAGGCAAAAAATAAGTTGATATAGTACACAATTGGTGATTTATCGATACTCTCATAAGTACTAGGGAGTTGGATATTGGGGAAGACATTCGTTGGATCAGGATTTGCCTGATGCAATCATTCAATGAGCCCCTTGTATATGTAAGTCGGTCTCTGCGGCTCTGCATGAGTTCATTTTTTGTAGATTTGAAACAGCGGAATGAGATCAAATGCTTAAAAAAATACATGAAATTTTCCTACGCGAGAATCATATTTCAATCGAAAAAAACGACTTAATTCGTCTCTCATTTTCCTAAGACAATTACTTCCAATAAGGCATTCATAATTCTGTATACATCATCTAAAACAAATTCTAGTGAGTTTAAAAAGTTTGATATTGATTTTAACTTTGAAATTTAAAATGGAAATCTTGTAATCAGAACTATAATCAAAACAGTTCAACAAAATATAAGACCCAGATCAGTTGAACTAGGTGGTCTCACTATAGTGCACATTTTCATTGTTCAAAGTCAAAGATAAAATCAACATCCTTTTGAAAACTGTTCCAAGAATTATAATATGCTTGTATTACTATTGACAACACTTTAATGTTTTTAGGTAAATTAGAAAATCACTAACGAAGAAAATCAAGCAAAATAAACGCGTAACGTTTACAGAGTTTTCATACATGAGAATGATAAAAACACACAATTTAAAAATACTATTTTCTAGTCTAATATATTGAATAATGAATCAAATACTTATGCAAGTATATAACTACTATATGAAAAAGAAATCAATCGAATTAATCTTACTTAGCTATACATATATTAGCGGATCGTGACGAAACAGGAACAGAAATCTAAACGTAGTGCTGTTGAAATTGATGAAAAAAATGAACGTTCAATAAAATATTTCTAAAAAATCTTCAAACAATTATTAGCACTTTGCATTTGCAATAGAACGGAATGGCATTTTAAGTTCCCAACAGTCCACACAAACACAAGCATGCGTAATGCAAACAATATACTGCAATGCACTACACTTATTATATCGGCCGCATAAGTAAATATATTACACACTAAACTCAAACCAACTAATCAAACAAAAAATAGAAGAAGCAAAGAGAAATCAAAGCAGCACAGAGCAGAACGTCAAAATCAAACTAATCAAAACCAAAAAAACAAACGACGAAGCTGAACATGGAAACTGATTGCAATAGATGACCATCTCGCCCATTGATAGCCCTTACAGCAACGTTCCCTGGTGGGCGAACATTGAACTAACTTCAAAGCAAATAAAGTATGAATAAAACCCCACATGGTAGCACACACACAAACAAGCATAGACATATTCTCGAAAAGAACAAAATTCCGAATACAACACTAATTTAATCGAAAACAGAACACAATCCGACGACTTACATAAAAACTACGCCACAGTCGTTATCGTCCCGCTTACTACACCCAAATACAATACAGGATACAGCAAAAAGGAAGAAAAAACTAGAACCTTAAACGATGGATTGTAATGACCCGCGTAAAATACACATACCACGTTCCAGTATCAAGTATGAAGGTTATATATGAAAACAAAAATCAATAAAAATGAAAAAGTATAATAATGAAACGGATGGTGTTTGATTTTTCGTGTTATCCGAAATGATGTACATCGTACTTTTACTAGAAAACGTTCTAGACGCTAAATGTCAATGAAGGAAAAATACATACAATTTGACAGGTACCCAACTAACATTTAATGTCAATGTAAATGTTATTTCAACTCGTCTATACGGCTTCAAGCTGAATTGTGTGCTATACATAAATATGATCAAGAACTTCTATTCAATGCTTTTACCAGCAAATCTGGCGAATCTATTCAGCTGTTTTTGACGTGCCTGCACACAACTACTTTACAGCATGTTACACAATTTTTTCTCAATCTTTACTAAACTATTTAGTAATATAATTCGCTTCAATGGAGCCTTTTATTCAGATTTTTTGAATCTGTTGAATAAGTTTTATACAGCCACTGAATTCAATTTGATGAAATATTATTTGAGAGATTATTATTTCGGAGTTTATTTAATGTTTTTTTTGTGAAAACTCAAATATCAATTTTATTGCTAACCTAGATTCGAACTCCTGATCTCCTGATGGCCGCCGCTCTGTCATCACCGTCACTTTCACATATGTAAATAACAAAGAAAATTATGGATCTGCTTCTTCGCATACGCTATAGGTTGTTTTACTAACGCTATTTTCAGATTCATGCTGTATACCTAAACGTTAGAAAGAGGCCTACATGCTGCTTCCAGCACATCAGCTTACAAATTATGCTTTCAGCATTATTTCAACCATTATTCAAACATCTATCAGCAAGTTCTGTTGGTTAACTTGTATGCATCACCAATATCTGAAATTGTTTTTAGGCAACATTTTCTCGAACTGTATAGATGCTACTCTGCTGCTAATCGTTTAACAGTAGTCTTCAACAGAAATATGAATTCTAAATGGCTTTGTTTTCTTACACTATCTGCTAATATTAAAGACAGCGCTTTATCAATTGCTATAAGAGCAGGTGAATACCTTTGTAGCTGCATTACAGAAATCAATAGCTCATACACAGCTCCGGCAACAAAAATCAAATGTAAACATTGCGGTTTTGACGTTCCATACTGATAAGCTATTAAAAGAAGCAGTAAAAGGTTTACTTAAACGTTGTGTAATCTTTAAAGTTACAGAAGTTGCCTAAAAGCTTCGTTAGTTCATTTATAGCGCCATTACGCTATATTGTTAGTGCTATAACAACAGCGAAAACGTTTTCATTGTGAATTCTACTCACCGTAATATGGGAAGTTGCTAACAAGCCACTCAATTACATACATGAGCTCTTAACCGATAAGCTTTGTTGCTAATTCAGACAGAGCTGTTTTATGACTATATGGAAGCTGCATAAACGATAAAAGATTAAATATATCCGGCACAAACTGACTAGCTGATAGATATTTGGGTAATAGTCGAGTTGAAGTATAAGGGATTATTTGCGGAGGTGTTTCTTTTATTCAGCATTGGCTGCTTTTATTCAAATAT
The DNA here is from genome assembly GCF_024139115.2 of Armigeres subalbatus. NCBI lineage: Eukaryota > Metazoa > Arthropoda > Insecta > Diptera > Culicidae > Armigeres > Armigeres subalbatus. The sequence goes on from NC_085140.1 coordinate 68,788,486, forward strand.
TATACAGCCAAAGGCTTGAAGTTGAAGCTTTTAGCACCAAAATTGTTAGTTGGGTAGGTACCACACATGTTTCGGACAGCATAACAAAGGGAATCGAAGCGACAATCTTTATCTGGTAACTAAAATATCTTTTATTTCACCTGGCCCATTGTCCAGTGACAACATTTTAATACTTTTGTTATCTACGATATACGATGGTGGTAGATCTAATTTGTACTTGTTCAATTAGAATAAGAAATAGCATCTAATTAAAATTGATTAAACAAAGGGTATTCGTGTTTTATGGAAGCGTTGAAGTCAATTAATTTTCTTATTTTTTGAACGTGATTGCGCGGTAGTAGGTAGGTAGACAGGGCCCGCCTGGGAAGCAGTGTTACGATAGACGGGGATACCTTCGAGGTGGTCGAGGAATTCGTCTACCTCGGATCCTTGCTAACGGCTGACAACAACGTTAGTCGTGAAATACGAAGGTGCATCATCTGTGGAAGTCGGGCCTACTACGGGCTCCAGAAGAAACTGCGGTCCAAAAAGATTCGCCACCGCACCAAATGTATCATGTACAAGACGCTTATAAGACCGGTTGTCCTCTACGGACATGAAACATGGACAATGCTCGAGGAGGACTTGCAAGCACTTGCAAGCACTTGGCGGTGTGCAAGAAGACGGTATGTGGCGGCGAAGAATGAACCATGAGCTCGCCCAACTCTACGGCGAACCCAGTTTCCAGAAGGTAGCTAACGCCGGAAGGGTACGATGGGCAGGACATGTTGCAAGAATGCCGAACAGCAACCCTGCAAAGATGGTGTTCGCTTCCGATCCGGCAGGTACGAGACGGCGTGGAGCGCAGCAAGCGAGATGGGCAGACCAGGTGCAAAACGATTTGGCGAGCGTGGGGCGTATCCGAGGATGGAGAGAAGCGGCCTCGAACCGTGCATTGTGGCGTCAAATTGTTGATTCAGTGTTATCTGTTTAAATGTAAACTAAATAAATGAATGCGCGGTAGTTGCTACAATCCAGCGTATCACCCTTTTTGTAGATGCGACACTGTGTCACGACACCTTCCATCCACTCCTGCGGCAAAACTTCCTCCTCCTTCCTTGGTAAATACCCAGTGCAGCGCTCTAGCCAGTGCCTCACCATCGTGTTGAAATAGCTCTCCTGGTAGTTGGTCAACCCCAGGGGCTTTGTTGTTCTTCAGCCGGGATCTCCTGGATTTCCTGGAGATCTGGAGCCGGTTAAAATTTAATTATGTCTTGCGCGCGTTCTCCCAGGTTCATCACCACACCGCCATTTTCGTCTGCCACATCGCAATTTAAAGCTATGTCCATTTAGAATCCGGAATAATAAAATCATCTGTATCTCGGTAACGGATTGACGTACAAATAAGGTGAATACATCAAAACAAGGGTAATTCACTGTACTTTACGGAAAAATTATTGATACAAATAATTTCTTCTTGTTTATAGTGAAAATTCGCACCTTCTTCTTTATTACTCTCATCAAAAGTTGCACACCTCCGGAGTCAACTTCCTTGGCACATTTGTTCCACAATTTGGTCATCTGAGTCGCGACCCGAGCTATTTTTCCACTTTTCTTAAGCTTCCGCTTCATTACTGCCCAAAATGTCTCGATGGGCCGGAGCTGTGGGCAATTGCGTGGATTTATGTTTTTATCGATGAAATCTTCGTTATTATCGCGGTACCACTGGATGACTTCCCGGCTGTAGTGGCAATTCGCCAAATCTGGTCAAAACTTCACGGGACCTTTATGGGCTATATGGAAGGTAGACCGCGGTTTTTGAGACATTCCTCCTTGTACAGCTTCGAGTCCATCGTCCTATTCGTCACAAACACTTAGGTCTTTGCCCCATAGTTGCATATCCCTTGCCAAAATCATCCGTTTTTTTTTGCATGTTGTCCAAAAATCAAACTTAAACTTCGCAGGAACTACTCCTCGTGCCGTCACCATGTAGAATTTTTGGCTAGGAAGCTGTCCGAAATCCATTTTGGCGTAGGTTCCATCGTCGATAAGCAGGATTATCACGTAGGTGTGCAGACTTTTTTCTCTCCTTTGGCTTCCATCCGGAATAATTTTTGACACGCTGCACGAAACTTCGTGAAATTTATACCACAGCAAGTGGGCGCCTAGGTAGACAAACCGCTGTAAAAGAATTCTTGCAGCGGTCACTTTCCCTGCCGCTGCAATACAATAAATGATTCCGGATTCTAAATGGACATAGCTTTATACAGCCAAATGCTAGAAGTTAAAGCTTTTAGCACCAAAATTGTTAGTTGGGTCATAGGGCTAGTGAGCCTTATATCGAAGCGGTATATACCGATATTCTTCTTCTTCTTATTGGCATTACATCCCCATACTGGGACAGAGTCGCCTCGCAGCTTAATGTTTATTAAGCACTTCCACAGTTATTAACTGAGAGGTTTCTAAGCCAAATTACCATTTCTGCATTCGTATATCATGAGGCTAACACGATGATACTTTTATGCCCAGAGAAGTCGAGACAGTTTCCAATCCGAAAATTGCCTAGACCGGCACAGGGAATCGAACCCAGCCACCCTCAGCATGGTCTTGCTTTGTAACCGCGCGTCTTACCGCACGGCTAAGGAGGGCCCCGATATACGGTTTCTTTTACTGCTTGAAGTTTATACGGCTAATTAGCACTTGAAAATTATATATACAGCTTATAGGCACTGAAATGTTGTTATATGGTTTAAATAAGGCTTATTAAAGTGCTTAATGGTTTCCTGGGGAGGTTCAAACACACAGTTATTGGCCCAGAAACTTTCTGCAATATATCATATTGTACCATAAAAATGGAATTGAAATCCTGGGAAGCACAAAGGTTGATGACCAACTGGTTGGTTGCCGAAAAGTGTGCTTAATCAAAGAGATTTATAATTCCTCATTGTCGTGTCCTTAGGAGACAGCTGCATCCGAATCAGCCGTCTCCAGCTGCTGCTCGACTCGCAGCAGCTCCGAAGCACAACTGCTTCCCGCGAAATACATCACAAAACTGAATGCTCACTTCGTTGAACTGTCACCTGTCGCATCTAGTGCTCATGACTATATGCCCTCTTATTTAGTCAATATATTTACTCATACCCCTCTCAATCCCTACATCTTCCTCCTGCTCTACTCTTTTACAATTTTATTATTATTATTTTGATCTGCTTTATAATGCCCAAGAACATCAATCTTACACCAAATACAGAAGAAAAAAATCAACGATATTCTAGGCAAATCCTTGCTTACAAGTTCTTACTATCTGTTTACATTTTCTAATACTAAACTCAAGTAAACCACTGATTTCGGCGATTTCAAAATGCAGTCATGGATAGAGTTTACCAGGCTCTAGAACATCAATCTTGCATCAAAATCAAGAACAAATGATCAACAATATTCCACCCCAGTCTTTGCTGACTTTGTTCTCACTCTTTGTTTACATTTTCTAACACTGAACTCAAGTCAACCACTGATCCCGGAATGCAGTCATGGATAGAACTTACCAGGCTTTATAACGTCATTCTTGCATCAAAATCAGAAACAAATCATCAAAAACATTCTACGGAACTATTTACTTTCATGTTCTCACTCTTTGTTTACATTTTCTAACACTGAACACAAGTCAATAACTGATCTCGGAATGCAGTCATGGATAGAACTTACCAGGCTGTAGAACATCAATCTTGCATCAAAATCAGAAATAAATCATCAACATTATTCTACGTAACTCATTGCTTATATGTTTCTCTCTTTGTTTACATTTTCTAACACTGAACTCAAGTCAACCACTGATCTCGGAATGCAGTCATGGATAGAACTTACCAGGCTCTATAACATCATTCTTGCATCAAAATCAGAAATAAATCATCAAAAACATTCTACGGAACTATTTACTTTCATGTTCTCACTCTTTGTTTACATTTTCCAACACTGAACTCAAATCAACTACTGATCTCGGAATGCAGTCATGGATAGAACTTACCAGGCTCTAGAACATCAATCTTGCATCAAATCAGAAATAAATATCATCAACAATATTCTACGCAACTCATTGCTTACATGTTTCTCTCTTTGTTTACATTTTCTAACACTGAACTCAACTCAACTACTGATCTCGGAATGCAGTCATGGATAGAACTTACCAGGCTCTAGAACATCAATCTTGCATCAAAGTCAGAAACAAATCGTCAACAATATTCTACGTTACTCATGGCTTACATGATTCTCTCTTTGTTTACATTTTCTAACACTGAACTCAAATCAACTACTGATCTCGGAATGCAGTCATGGATAGAACTTACCAGGCTCTAGAACATCAATCTTGCATCAAATCAGAAATAAATATCATCAACAATATTCTACGCAACTCATTGCTTACATGTTTCTCTCTTTGTTTACATTTTCTAACACTGAACTCAAGTCAACCACTGATCTCGGAATGCAGTCATGGATAGAACTTACCAGGCTCTAGAACATCAATATTGCATCAAAATCAGAAACAAATCGCCAACAATATTCTACGTAACTCATTGCTTACATGTTTCTCTCTTTGTTTACATTTTCTAACACTGAACTCAAATCAACCACTGATCTCGGAATGCAGTCATGGATAGAACTTACCAGGCTCTAGAACATCAATCTTGCATCAAAATCAGAAATAAATCATCAACAATATTCTACGTAACTCATTGCTTACATGTTTCTCATTATTTCCATTTTTCAACACTGAACTCAAGTCAACCACTGATCTCGGAATGCTGTCATGGATAGAACTTACCAGGCTCTATAACATCACAAATAATATCAATCTTGCATCAAAATCAGAAACAAATCGTCAACAATATTCTACGCAACTCATTGCTTACATGTTTCTCTCTTTGTTTACATTTTCTAACACTGAACTCAAATCAACTACTGATCTCGGAATGCAGTCATGGATAGAACTTACCAGGCTCTAGAACACCAATCTTGCATTAAATCAGAAATAAATATCATCAACAATATTCTACGCAACTCATTGCTTACATGTTTCTCTCTTTGTTTACATTTTCTAACACTGAACTCAAGTCAACCACTGATCTCGGAATGCAGTCATGGATAGAACTTACCAGGCTCTAGAACATCAATCTTGCATCAAAATCAGAAACAAATCGCCAACAATATTCTACGTAACTCATTGCTTACATGTTTCTCTCTTTGTTTACATTTTCTAACACTGAACTCAAATCAACCACTGATCTCGGAATGCAGTCATGGATAGAACTTACCAGGCTCTAGAACATCAATCTTGCATCAAAATCAGAAATAAATCATCAACAATATTCTACGTAACTCATTGCTTAGAGTAGAGTGGGGCAAGAGTACGCACTTAGTTTTCAATCGATCATGTGGCCCTTATGAAGCAAGCTTCTGCATATCAAATCAGTGTCGATGATTTATATACTCTTCCTTTATGTTACCCAGTGAAAAAAATATTGGAATTATTGAGATTCGTTTTAGTAGAACCTTTATTGCAAGACAAGTGAAAAATGCACTCTTACCCCACCGGTAGGGTAAAAGTGCGCATCGGATGGGGTAAGAGTACGCATTTATCCAATCATGTGCTTTAAGTATATATTAACACAAATAAGAGTTAATAACATTTAATTGATGTTTAATGAGCATATATTAGGGAATGTTTAAAGATTACGTAACTCTTAAAGATGGAGGGGGTCCTAAAATTGTGCACTTTCATACGAAAAACCATTGTTTTTTATATATACAAAAAACTACAGAGGTAAAAATATATATATCAGGTTTCGCGTGGCGTATACAAAGGGATTTTCCTTAAAGAAAGTCCACCAATCACGTAACGTAAATTTTGGCTATTTCATCACACCTCCCCCTCCCCTATCTTACACTATTTGTATGAATCCTCTAAAAATTATATGGATCGTCACACATCTCGCAACCCCTCCCAGCTAAACGTTGCGTAATTTATGAATGTTTCTTTTGATTAAGGCTCTATAAACCGTAATCAATTTGATGATGAAGATGATTTTGTTCTCATTCGCACTAATACTAATGCAATTTTAGCCAAAATTCAATATTTCACTGCTATTCACCAACTTACCTCTGTCAACGTATATTCATGGTATTTTCATATGAATTTTTTACTCACCTAGCTAATTAATTATCAATTAATTGACTAAAAAGCGCTTAAAACTGCTTTTTTCCTAGACAAATTTTCGTATGCTAATTATACACACACCAACTCCGAACGATCGAGACACACACATAAACATGCACTCAGTTTTTCACTTGTTCTTTTCTCGCCGTTTTCTTGATTTTATCACAACTAAACATAATTCACTACCTAACTTTCACTTTTTTCTTTGATGTTGAACACCAATTTCTTCACTTCATGTCGAAAAACCAACGAAAACTGCTTTAAAAAATTTGAAGTGAGAGACAAATTTGACGGCCGTATTGTGAATGTTGCAAAATTCGGAACACCCAAATTCACTACCGCATTAGGTGAAATAGTGCGCTCAAAATCTCGGCAAAGCAACTTAGAAATATCAAAACAATACATCGAATATGCTAGTCGACACGCAAACAACTTTATGCATATACAAGAAAAGAATCATCATTTCATCGTTGCCAGATTTATTTGATCAAATAATTACTGCGGTTTGTCGAATTAATCAAATCAACCAGAAAAAAAGAAAAGATTATGCAAGCTTCTGTTGGCAGGGTGGATAATGGTTGACATTTAATTTTACCGTACCATTCATCCTACCATGCAATAAAAAAAAACAACTACGGCAGCCGCAGCAGCAGCCACGACCAAACAGACGACAGCACATACTTTTACTATTTTCTCCCCCCACAGTCAATGTTTTCGTAGAATAATTTCTCAACGTATAGCCGGTTTTGGTGGCAAATATTTCGTTATTCCTTACTCATTTTACAGATTAGAACTAATAAATCAATATCTGTGGCTAGCACTCTTTCAAGGCTGTGTGCCACAGCCTAATTCAACTCGATTCTGTTCTATTTGCACTGCGCACAAGAAAGTGTGGATGGATGGCACGAGACTCACGCAGCAGCAAACAAACAGTCTGCGGGTGAAGAATAAAAAAGACTTAATTTCGTCTTACATTTATTTGGGAAACTGTCTCAGTGTGCTCGACTGCTCAGTGCACGAAATTTTACCGGATAAAATGTAAATATTCGGAGAATCAAAATGTTTTACTGTACTTTCCCCAACACTGAATGTTGAAAGCCCAGTGGTGTACGAAGAAATTTAAAATAAGTTTCCATATAATAAATATTTCATAAATGCTCAAAAATAAACATTTTGTTGCATCTGGCAACATTATGTAGCAGCTAACAAGCTTTTACCACCCCATTTCCACCCACCTCAAATTTTCGTCACTTTTTCGTACAAGTTGCCTCACCAATACTAACAAGCAATAACGTCATTAATTTTCAAAACAGAGTTACGGAGTCTTGAGCCTTAAATGAAATTATTATTTAGATGAAGCTGTGTTTTCGTACTATGTTTAGGTGTACAACAAGTCCTAATACAATTTCATTATTTCGCTTCAGTGCTTTGTTCGCTAAGTCCTTTCTAACACCGAACTACTTCAACTTATCCTAAAAACTTGTGATAATTTCGAATTCTGTCCCTTTTTTCTTAGTTGTGAATCTTTACACTTTGGAAGAAGTCTTATTTCGGCCGGAGATACGGGTTTGACATCATAACTTGAAGATCCATATGCGTACTCTTGCCCCACCGGTTCCTGCGTACTTTTACCCCACAGTCCCAAAAATTATTCAAGTAATGGTTTAGACTTCTTGGAAAACCAACCGGATTGGTGTTCTGTACCATAAAGTACTCTATATAATAGGTTATCGAAATGGTATAATGTTCACCTGATTGAACGTATATATGGTAATGAAATACTAGTTGCGGAAATCCAATTATTTTTAGCAAAATGGCCAAAAAGTTATCTAACTCCATATCTCCCTTGTTGTTTATTCAAATCGTTCACAATTACACATGATAATGGTTGGCCAGAATACCTGTCAAACTGATGCAGTGCTGCTAGTTTATCTTTTTTTATAACTTCAAAAAATCGAAAACGTACTCTTACCCCACGCGCACTCTTGCCCCACTCTACTCTACATGTTTCTCATTATTTCCATTTTTCAACACTGAACTCAAGTCAACCACTGATCTCGGAATGATGTCATGGATAGAACTTACCAGGCTCTATAACATCACAAATAATATCAATCTTGCATCAAAATCAGAAGCAAATCGCCAACAATATTCTACGTAACTCATTGCTTACATGTTTCTCTCTTTGTTTACATTTTCTAACACTGAACTCAACTCAACTACTGATCTCGGAATGCAGTCATGGATAGAACTTACCAGGCTCTAGAACATCAATCTTGCATCATAGTCAGAAACAAATAGTCAACAATATTCTACGTTACTCATAGCTTACATGATTCTCTCTTTGTTTACATTTTCTAACACTGAACTCAAATCAACTACTGATCTCGGAATGCAGTCATGGATAGAACTTACCAGGCTCTAGAACATCAATCTTGCATCAAAATCAGAAACAAATCGCCAACAATATTCTACGTAGTCATTGCTTACATGATTCTCTCTTTGTTTACATTTTCTAACACTGAACTCAAATCAACTACTGATCTCGGAATGCAGTCATGGATAGAACTTACCAGGCTCTAGAACATCAATCTTGCATCAAAATCAGAAATAAATCATCAACAATATTCTACGTAACTCATTGCTTACATGTTTCTCTCTTTGTTTACATTTTCTAACACTGAACTCAAATCAACCACTGATCTCGGAATGCAGTCATGGATAGAACTTACCAGGCTCTAGAACATCAATCTTGCATCAAAATCAGAAACAAATCGCCAACAATATTCTACGTAGTCATTGCTTACATGATTCTCTCTTTGTTTACATTTTCTAACACTGAACTCAAATCAACTACTGATCTCGGAATGCAGTCATGGATAGAACTTACCATGCTCTAGAACATCAATCTTGCATCAAAATCAGAAATAAATCATCAACAATATTCTACGCAACTCATTGCTTACATGTTTCTCTCTTTGTTTACATTTTCTAACACTGAACTCAAGTCAAGGCTCTAGAACATCAATCTTGCATCAAAATCAGAAACAAATCATTAACAATATTCTACGCCAGTCTTTGCTTACATGTTCTTACTCTTTGTTTACATTTTCTAACACTTAACTCAAATCAACCACTGATCTCGGAATGCAGTGACGGATAGAATCTACTAGGATCTAGAACTTCAATCTTGCATCTAAATCAAAAACAAATCATCAACAATATTATACGCAACTATTTGCTTACATATTCATACATTGGTACCCTCTCGGGGGAATAATTGTTTACCCTCTCAGGGGAATGATTGTTTACCCTATCAGCACGCAGAAAAAACTACGTTAAAAACAAACATATTCTAGGTAAATCCAAACAATAATTCAGTTTGTTCTGGCATCAAAAATAAATATGTTTGGATCAAACATATTATTGTATTTGAAGCGAACGAAAACTTTTTTTTGAATCAAATGTGCGTTTCAAGTTGTTTCAACCAGCTAAATGTTTGAAGCAAACATGGATATTATTGTTTTGGTTCGGCCATTCATAATATTTTCTTATCAATCCTACCAATTTTCATATTCTGGTAGCATTTGACTACCAGATTTCACAATTCTAATCGTTCATATTTCATTTACTTACCTTTCTGTACCTGAAAAACATCCTTATCATCAATTTGGAAGCAAGAAAACATATTATTCCACGCTTGCTCCTGCTCCTCTGTTGACCTCCGATCGGATCCGATCCGAACTCGAGTTTTTGTTTACTTTTGCAAGAGCGAGCGAGGGGCTGCCCACTAGTGTTCGTATAAAACAAACAGGGATTTAATTTGGTTTTAAAAATAAATATGTTTGATTCAAACATTTTACCATTTTGGAAGTAAACATGTATATTTTTGAAGCAAATGGATGAAATTTGTATCCGTGAGGGATACCCTCTCGGGGGAATGATTGTTTACTCTATCAGGGATATCCTCTCGGGGGAATGATTGCTTACCCTATCAGGGATTACCTTTCGGAAAATTATTGTCTAGTTCACACTACTAATAATCCACACTTTGAAATCTATATAGATTTAATCCACTTTGTTTGTTTATCAGCGCACACATAAATATCTTCCATGCGATATACAAATAATCTGAGATGAGATAAGACAACTCTGAGCTGAATGCCCTCGCACAACTTATCCACGATTCACCCGACGGGCAGTTCCAGTGTGACCATCTTGTTTTAACTTACTGAAATTTAACTAGGCGCACCCAGTTCTACCAATAATTACCGAATGTTGCTCTGTATTCCCTGCATGCAATTCTCGCTACGATGAAAACATATTTTTTCACTCCATTTCGCGTTCAAATTAGCAATAGAAAAGTTAATTCGTGTTTACTTGCAACTTTCGAAAATGAAGTTTAAAAAACCCCGACTACTAGCAACACCGCAAAAGTAATAACAAAGCACCCGACTGCAAAATAAAGCAACGCGGTGCTTGCCGGCGACTGTCAAATCGCCCAATGAAAATTGGTCTTTTCTGACAGGAAAATGGTTTCAAAAAGGGACAGTGAGATGTCTTATCTCATCTCAGCAAATAATATATAACCAAATAAAATTTCTGGTTGTCTCGAATGAGAAATTTACCTTTTTAAGAAAAATATTTTTTATGGTGTCACACATTCTATTTTTGCAAACACATTTTTTTCCAGTGTCATAATTGTCACAAACGAAATTTCATTTTTTTTGCGTTACCGTGTACTTTTCATTCAAACAAAACAAGCACTCGCGATTCCGATTTTTTCTGCACTTGCGACCGAGCGTATAATTTCGGGAGCGCCACTGATCATAACGTACCGACTTGGCCATTGTCGTGTCCTTAGGAGACAGCTGCATCCGAATCAGCCGTCTCCAGCTGCTGCTCGATTCGCAGCAGCTCCGAAGCACAACTGCTTCCCGCGAAATACATCACAAAACTGAACTGAATGCTCACTTCGTTGAACTGTCACCTGTCGCATCTAGTGCTCATGACTATATGACCTCTTATTTAGTCAATATATTTACTCATACCCCTCTCAATCCCTACACTAATGTTAAAGTAACTGAAAAGCTCTTGGAGCTCAGCAAGAGAGCTATATTTTATTTTAGCTATGATATTTGTCGTTTCTGTAACATGGAACAAGAGGAGATATTTGGAGTGACTGCAAATCCTGGAAAGGTAGTGGGTTTTATTAGCAACCCTATAACCAGAGACCGGCAGAGACCGTCGAAATGGCAACGTATGAAAATGCATGAAATCGTGAAAATAATACTCGCAGCACTTGAACTTTTTTCTTATGTTGTTTACATGACAATTGGCGATCAACCTAGAAGATGCGAACACATAGTTAATAGTAATTAGGGGTATACCACAAAAGTTCAACTCAATGGACGCAGTGGTTCTACGCCCCAACTAAAAAAAACATGTAGAGTAGAGTGGGGCAAGAGTGTGCGTGGGGTAAGAGTACGTTTTCGATTTTTTGAAGTAATAAAAAAAGATAAACTAGCCGCACTGCATCAGTTTGACAGGTATTCTGGCCTACTATTATCATGTGTAATTTTAAACGATTTGAATAAACAACAAGGGAGATATGGAGTTAGATAACTTTTTGGTCATTTTGCTAAAAATAATTGGGTTTCCGCAACTAGTATTTCATTACCATATATACGTTCAATCAGGTGAACATTATACCATTTCGATAACCTATTGTATAGAGTACTTTATGGTACAAAACACCAATCCGGTTGGTTTTCCGAGAAGTCAAAACCATTACTTGAATAATTTTTGGGACTGTGGGGTAAAAGTACGCAGGAACCGATGGGGCAAGAGTACGCATATGAATCTTCAAGTTATGATGTCAAACCCGTATCTCCGGCCGAAATAAGACTTCTTCCAAAGTGTAAAGATTCACAACTAAGAAAAAAGGGACAGAATTCGAAATTATCACAAGTTTTTAGGATAAGTTGAAGTAATTCGGTGTTAGAAAGAACTTTGCGAACAAAGCACTGAAGCGAAATAATGAAATTGTATTAGGACTTGTTGTACAACTAAACATAGTACGAAAAAACATTTTTTTCTAAATAATAATTTCATTTAATCAAAAGAAACATTCATAAATTACGCAACGTTTAGCTGGGAGGGGTTGCGAGATGTGTGACGATCCATATAATTTTTAGAGGATTCATACAAATAGTGTAATATAGGGGGAAGGGGTGATGAAATAGCCAAATTTTACGTTACGTGATTGGTGGACTTTCTTTAGGGAAATGCCTTTGTATACGCCACGCGAAACCTGATATATATTTTTACCTCTGTAGTTTTTTGTATATATAAAAAAAACAATCGTTTTTTGAATGAAAGCGCACATTTTTAGGACCCCCTCCCCCTTTAAGAGTTACGTAATAATAAACATTCCCTAATATATGCTCATTGCACATCAATTAAATGATATTAATTCTTATTTGTGTTAATATATACTCAAAGCACATGATTGGATAAATGCGTACTCTTACCCCACCCGATGCGCACTTTTACCCCACCGGTGGGGTAAGAGTGCGTTTTTCACTTGTCTTGCAATAAGGGTTCTACTAAAAACTGAAACGAATCTCAATAATTTCAATATTTTTTCCACTGGGTAACATAAAGGAAGAGTATATAAATCATCGACACTGATTTGATATGCAGAAGCTTGCTTCATAAGGGCCACATGATCGATTGAAAACTAAGTGCGTATTCTTGCCCCACTCTATGTAACACAATGTAACACACTTCTTCTGTACAACGTTACCATGTGACAAAATTAAGATATTAACAACGAATGGCCAGAGATTCTTAAGATGTGTGGAATTGAACATAATTGGATATACTAGACTTCTGTCGACAAGTCTCCAGACAAACTCTTCTTCAGGAATCCACAATCTTCGCATCTTCTTCAGGAATCCACAAGCTGCAAATAACTGCTAATTAGCTTTTTCATGGACTCTCGGAGATATCCTTGGGCTTAGAAACTTGCTGAAGCGTAGGTGGTATGTTGCTTCCCATCATAACTACCGAGAAGAGCTCTAGACTCAACATTAAAGAATTCTGGCTTATCATTATACAATTGACTAAGCCGGATACTTCAAATAGTTTCTAACGTCGCGTGGAAAAACATATGCATTTAAAAGAATAATTTTTTTTTTATGGAAACAGAAAGGAACAACTGATGACTTTTTTGTATAATTTCAAGAAATTCACGACTTTTTCCCACATTTCTCTCATGGACTTTGAATTCCCGCATATTTTCCGATTTCCCATACCATTTTTTTGAAAATGATTCCTTCCTGTTGAAATCATTGAAAAAATTGTGGGAAGGTTAATTGGCAGTTAATTGGCACATCATTATATAAAGAGCTTGATGATAATTTGAAAACTTCTTAAACATAGAACAAATTATATTAGTGCACAGGTGAGCATTTTCATCACGCCACGCCTCTGCTTTCCACACTTGGAAGTGTTGGCGTGGGAAATAGATGGTGGTGTTGGCGTGGAAAATAAATGGAAAGTATGGTTACCTCCAATATGTTTTTCAAATCAAAATCTTCCACATAATGTACATATTCACATCTGAGTTTTCAGAACTTTGTAAACTAGGAGAAGCTGGGAGGAGATTTCTTGGACGAGGGAGAAGGATACTATTATGGATCTGACCGAATTCCTGCAGCGTACAATAAAGGTCCTTGCTGCTCTACCACCTAAATCCTCCGCTTACTCTACCAAAAAAAAAAAGCCCCGTTTCGCCACTCGAGCAACACCACTGTTCAAATGCAACATTGGCACTGTGTAAAATGCCAAGAAGATCATCTACTCTACAAATGTCGGAAATTCCAACGGATCTCCATACCTAAACGGAACATGGTGGTAAGCAACAAACCGCTCTGCCGCAATATTATCTGAGTATTTTTGATAGTCTCTGGCCAGGGAGATCAAGACTAGTGCAATAATGAGGCTTTTGTAATTGTATATGATACCCATACCTGGTTTTCCTGAGTTGCCTCTCTCAACCGTTTAAGGGTCTGTTCACAAATTACGTAACGCTTTTGGGGGGAGGGGGTGGTCCAACTTGCGTTATACTTTGTTACACTAAAAGGTGGGGGAGGGGGTGGGTACTACCAAATGTTACGCATAACGCGAATAAAAATTTATTTGAATGTCTTGTCAATGTTTTGTCAATCATTGATTGAAGTAATTGTTGTTTATCGTTATCGAACATTAGTCATTATCGAAATCAAGCATGCTGACATAGCAAGACTGATATGCGTAAAAATACCAAGCGAATATTGTATCGACACCACCGCTAATCTATGTAATTGATTATGATCGCAAATTCTATTTTCGTTTCTACTAGCTGCATTCTTAAAATCCTTGATTTTTGATCATGTGCCGTCCCTAACAGTGTGTAAAAAATACCAAAACCCAAATGCCTCAGCAAAGAAAAAAAAATCTGCCTTTAAAATTTTCACAGTTACCCGTTACATGGAGGAGGGAGGGGGTACCCAAAATGTTACTTTTTGTTACGAGGGGGCGGGAGGGGGTCAAAAACTCGGATTTTTGCGTTACGTAATTTGTGAACAGACCCCCTTACTAAAAAAGGTCCAGGGCTGTAAAATAGGCACTTGTCTGTGCTAAGTTTATATTATTCGATTTTGTTGAGATGATACAAGTCCAAGTGATGTACTGTACCAGACGATTAAAAAAATCAACAAAAATGCAAATATTACAAATATATAATGCACAGTGGTAAAATGGAATAGTGCTAACTCCTTGACTAACTCATCTTATGACAAGTTGTTCTGAGTAAAAACTATAGATAAGGACTTCGGACAATTGAAGACAACATTCTAAACCAGTGGCGTCGCGTAACCTCACTTTTTTCCTGTGTGGGTAAGTGAAAATTTTGATATTTTGACAGCCCAGATGGAAAAGAAAATTATCAGAGTCGTTTATATTAATCAAAATCTAGTTATTCTAGGCATTTCCGCACACCAATTCCTTAAATTTAAACTCAGTGCACAGGTAGATTGAGGTTAGGGAAACGCCACTGTTCTAAACTGCTCTTAATTACATCGTCTGTAACTCAACATTTTTTAGGCGTTTACTAGCACTTACTTCTAGTACAAAGTTTAATCAAAGAACTACTTTCTTCGCTTACCTCCCGCTTTTACTCCGCCCTTTTTACCTTTTCCGAACGTTTTCGATTGCCTTTTTTCCACCCTACCGCCTTTGAACTTCTTGTTGCCTCCCATTCCTCCAGACGATGAACCATGCTTTTTACTGATGAAACGCTTTTTGCCACTCTGCATTCTGCTTTTACCACTGAACCGGGCTTGTTCCCATTCCATCTGCTTCATAGGGGCATTATCCTTATTGAAAATTTCACCCAGCGTGCCGTGCGATTTGCTTTCCTTCGAACCGACATTCTTCTCCAGCATTTCCGAGAAATCATCTGCTGCAGCAAACAGCGAATTGAAATCTCCCGTCTTCAGCTTCTTCTGGAACTCGCGATCGCTCAAACCACCCTCTCGTCGTTTCTTTTTGAATTTTGGTTCGTCTTCCTCATCATCCTCATCTTCGTCCTCTTCTTCGTCATCATCTTCATCCTCATCATCCAAATCGTCCTCGTCTAACGAAATACTTCCACCATCACTGAATTCATCATCCTCTACGTCAAATGGTGCTCGTTCATCATCCTCATCATCGTCTTCACCATCTTCATCGTCATCATCAATATCCTGTGATTCATCCCAATCGCCAAAATCATCATCTTCTTCCTCTTCCGTTTGCTTCTTTTTCTTCTTTTTGTCAGCTTTCTTGGCCAAATCCTGCTCGAACTCGTTCATAAAGTCCACCTCCTGATCGATGTCCGCACCATCATCATCCGCGCCCGGCACTCCCAGACGGTCCAGATACGAATCGAACTCATCATCGTCCAACGATTCCGCATCCGACAGATCATCGTCATCGTCCACAATTCCTTTTGCATCCTTCTTGGCTTTGGCTTCCTCCTTGGCCTCGCGTAGCCGTTCCCGTTTTTGCTCCAGAAAACTGATTGAATATTTTCAAATTAATATTTAGTTAAAGAATAAATAACTCGATCAACACGTACTGGAAAATGTATTTTTCGTCCTCGGTGCAATGATCTTTAGTGAGCGAATGAACGGAGATCCCACGTGATCCGCTAGGGACGTAGTCACCCTTTCGCTGCGCCACGCCCAGAATTTTCTTCTTAGGGACCTGTTCCCCATCGGCGTTTTCCTCCGTTTTGGGCTTTTTGGGATTCTTGAAGGCAAACCGATCTAGGAAGTGTCCCAGCGAGAAGTCTCGCAGCGGATCACCGTAGTAGCTAAGCGTGGAATCTGGAGGAAGAATAGTTAAATAGTTATCGAATCATTAGATCTCAAACTTGTTTTCCCTAAATATATAGAAAATGAATTGAATTCAAGTTTGTAAATTTTATAAATTTGTGAATAAATATATAAATTTGTGTAATTTTATTCTAGTATCAAACTGCTAAGCCCTTAATTAATCATTAAAACGGTATTGAGTAATAATTGATGCTGAATATTCGAATGAGAAATTACCATATCGTAGAATGGACCCTTTATTCTTTTCACATCCAAGATTTTCTCCTGTTATCAGAAACCTGAGTTAATTTGCTTTACTGTTTTAAACATTAGGTACCCCATAATACAAACAATATTTATCTATGAGTCCGGGGCTTAATTTGAATTGTTTGAGTTTTTGTAAATGTACTTTATACTCACTGTTTATGATGCTGTTGGCGAATGACTTGACCGTTGGGTGGAAGTATTCTAGATACCGTGCCAGCTCATAACGCACCGTGTACTCCGCCCCAGCGAATTCCGAAGCTCTATGAAACGGATCATAGTTCGTCACTTTACGGTTGCTTTCCTTTTTGATGGCCACTTTGTTATCCTCTCCGTCTTGCTCCACATCAACGTCCTCCTGTACCGAAATCTGTTTACCTTTCGTTTCGTTTTGTGCCGCAGTGTATCCATCCATATGTAACTGCCTACGTTTCCGCAAAATCTTGCTGACGATGATCAACACCCCGCAAACCTTAGTTGGCGGAAACTGGAAGGCAACCTGGAGCAATCGTTTGATAAAGGCCATAGCGCGTTCTGGAATGGGATCGTTCTGAATTGCACGATGGATGATATAAAAGAAAATATTCGAAATACGTGGGCCTACGGTGGCCAACCGTGAATCAAGCAACTTGCGATACAAGGCATTGTAGAACCGATTTTGTTCCACTCCTCGGGATTCAGTGATTTCCAGCATAAGCGAGAGACCTTGACAGGCGATCGATATATCCGCCAAATGGATCATACGATAGACAGTGTTCAATACCTCAGGTTTCACGAAATTCGCTATATCTACATTGCGTTTAACATTTCCGATCGCTTTCCTGAGACAGGCCAATATTGCTTGCATCGTCCGACTGTTCACTTCTCCTTTGTCTGTTAAAATCTTGAAAAACGAGAAACAAATGTTGATCATCTTTTCGCATGAACTGAAATCGCCATGGTTGCTTATTGCTGCCAAGAATGTCAGCGCGTAATGCTGCGCACTTGGTGAGATGTTATTCCTGAAGAGTAGCTTCTCGGTCTCCGTCACAATCACCGGACACATAGCCGAGTGTTTCTTTGCGACTTCCGTTAAGTGATACAACGCTTTCACAGCTACCTTCTTGCTCGGGTCTCCCAACTTATTGACTAACATCGACAGCAGATAGGCTTCTTTCTCAGGGATCATGGTGAACAATTTGGATGCATACTGAATCACCTTCATTTTGCTGTTATCCTGCCCGGTTTGGATAACCGCCGATAAATTGTTCAGATATGTGAAATATACATCTCTCAATGCATCCTCAAAATGCCAATACGCATATATCCTATCTCGCAAGCCCTTTTCCAACTCCTGCTTCTTAACATTTTTCCAATCCGCACCTCTCAATGGAATAGAAACCAACTTGCGGTCCATCGGCATTACAGAATTCAGCATCAATTCGGACAGAACTTCCACTACATCCAAGTGTCCTTTGTTGGAAAGTTTAACCATGGCCACCACAGTCTCCAGCGCCTGCAAATATATTTGTTCACACAAGCACACAATTTAGTATTTAAATCATAGAACCAGAGAGAAATCTTAATAGTATGCATTTCAAACATCTGATGTTTGTTAACATTTTGACTCAAATCCCTTACTAGAATCTTGAATTCGTTAGCAATCTTGATTATTAATCAGAGATGAGCCAGCCTAGGTTTACAAGTCTCTTGAATAAAGACAATAATTTTAAAAATCTTGATAATTTGCACGGAAGTCCATCAAAGTTTAAGCCCGCTAAGGTTCGAAACATGAGTCAAAACGGTATCGGTTTGCCCCTCACCTGCAAGTTACAAAGTGGATTCGTTTGCACCAACAGTGCTCCAGCGTTGGCCCTATCCCGAGAAGTACCCTTCTCCAGCGCCGTTAACAACCACTTCGCATCGGACGGATTGTTCTTCATCAGCGTACGATTTTCCGCCTCGAAAGCCACACGACAAAGCTTCCTGAGCTCGGCGATTTCCGCATCTTTCAGTTCTACCAGCTCGCCGACCGTATTGTACCCATCGAAATGCTCGTACCAACGGCGCTCAATTGTGTCCGCACCGTCATCCCCTTGGACCGACATTGGCTTTTTCTGATGGTGCTTCTTTCCTTTAGGTCCACCACCATCCCCACTTTCAATGTTCGGGGTAATCGGATTCTCTATCGAATCCACCGGAACTTCCTGCTGTTCGCCATCCTCTCCGAAGATGATTTTTTTCTTGCCTTTTCTCGACTGTTTCGGTTGCTGTTTGTTCTCGTCCAAATTGTCTTTTTTGTCTTGCTTTTTCGTTTGTTTGATGGACATTTTTATCACACTATTTCACAGCCACACCGAAATGAATATTTAAATTACTTTCACGCACAAAATTCACACTATTTGAACAATTTTATGAAAATAAAATAAATTTTTGACAGCATGTGCACGATTATTGACCGTTCGAAAAATGTGCGTTGTCGATCCACCGTTCACCGTTTTGTTTTGACATTCTGTCGTTCTGTTTTGATTCTCATATAAACGAGGTTATGTTTAAAAACAGGGCTGCAATCAGTCATTATGCACGTTACACACCTAATTCAGGTATCCCTGTTTGGTAAAAAAGTTTTTATTTTGAAAGTCATTGAGAAAATTCTTCATATTGAATATAAATCAATACCAAATTTTCAAAACAACTTATCTGCTTTTGTAAACAACGATACAAACGACGATTTGACGAATATGAAAGCAATCCCACGGAAACCGACGCCATCCGCAGGTAGCAGAAACCTTCACCTTCGCATTTCAAGACAAAATTTTCAAAACGATTTATCTGCTTTTGTAAACAAAGATTCAAACAACGATTTGACGAATCTGATAGCTCTCCCACGCAAACCAACACCACCAATAGACGAATCCAAGTAAAAATAAGAAGAAGACAAACGACGGTGTTAACTTTGACAGATCCTACAGGACAGCATAGGGAGATCATTTTAAAATGCTTATAATAAATTCTAGACAAAATTTAATTAAAATCTGATTGATGTATGGTACGGAAAAAGTTCCGAACTGTATGATTAGGGTGGTTCAAAAAATCGATTTTGCTCCACAGTGCTCAACTGATTCTTTACCATGTTCTGAGTATCCTCTAAAAATTTGAGCTCATTTGGATTAAAACTGATTTAGCACAAGCCGTTTCAAGTTTGCATGTAAATTAGTATGGGGAAATTTATTTTTTAATATACTGTTAATGACGCTTCCCCATCAAGCGTAGGTTAAAAGAAAACCTTAATAGCTAAAAGGAATACTCAACAGCTGTCACTCAGTGAAAACCGCATCTCAATTAATCGTTCCAATAATTAGTAATCGAATTTAATCTATACCGCGAGGGGCGATCAACTCGTTAAATCAGTTGAATTGTAAATACGTGCATCTAAAAATACATGAAAAAATACTTGAAAAATACAAAAATTCTTCTTGGAACCTTAATTCGAAATAATTCATTAATACACCGACAATCCGTCAATACGACATAAAGTACAATTTTAATACCTGATTAATACGCCGATTCACCAAAAATACGTCAATACATGTCAATACCAATCTGTTTATTTTGACAGATATGGAAATGGAATTATTGTTTTGAAAAAGAAAATCTGAGGCACAACTTGTGTAGGCATGTAATCTCCATTCCATTACTACCGACTCGATCAGCGGTACCTGCACCAAGTAGGATGGACACAATCGAGATGAAAAAATCACTTTTGGAATATTGTGGAGGATATCCTTGGGGATCCAATCACCCAGCGAATCCCCCTGCGGGATTTGCTCGCATCAACGTATTTAAGACAATTTCGGATGTGTTCAAAGCGAGTTTCAAGGTAGAGCTGGAATGTTTTGTTGGTGAATAGTTATAACTATAACGATATTTGAAAAATCATCCGAAAACGTTCACAGCTTTTATCGCAATCCACATGATTTCCGGGTTGTCCCAGGACATTAGAAACTACACTGGCCGGCAGAGCTCAGATATACCTTGAATTTTATATAAAATATTGCGGTAAAACCAAAATGACTTTTTCGGCAAGAAATTGATTTTTGAACATCTTTCCTATCATTCAGTGTCAGTTTTTTCTCTAAGTCTTCGTGAATTGATCTCAATAGTAAAATAAGCACTCGAATATGCTGTGAAATCATCAATAATTTTGATTTCAGGGTGTTTAGATTTCAAATCAAAATAAATGGCAATGAGTGACCATAACGTGATCCAAAACATTTTTGAACCTTTCAATCATTTTTACCAGCTTTCTAAATATTAATCTCGATGCTAACGTAGCAAAAATAGTTCTCAGCATAAATACATCATTATCGAAAAAGTTTTCATTTCATTCAAGATCAAAATATATTGAAACATGTAATCTTCTTGTCTTTGTTTTGAAAAGAATTTGATGGTTTTGGCAAATATGAGCACGATAATAATGCAATTTCACGAGGTCGAAGCAAAAATCTCTTCCCTCCTCCCATTGCTCCCTTGCTCTTCTTAAATCCCATTGCTATCTGTCAGAGTTTGAATGAAACATAGCTGCCATTCCAGAACTTTGCCTCGACTTCGCGAATGAAAAAAAATACCGTCAACAAGACGAGAAAAATTCAATTCATAATGAAAAATACACGTAAAATTCAATTAATGATGAATTTAATACACTACAATACAAAAATACACAAAAATACGTCAATACGCTAAAAAAATACAGAAATTCAAAATAATTCCTCAATACGCCTTTTCAATTCAGGCAGATGAATCGTAAATACATGAGTTGACAGCCCCTCGCTATACCGTGGTTTTCTGGAGCTAATTGCATAACTCATCAACAGGCAACATTACTGCTCGTGGCGCGAAAGATAGCACACACAAATTCAGGCTACTATGTTGCACTGCACATTTCAGTGATGCCCTCAAAGAAGTTTAACGATCATGACTAAAGATTCGTAACCTGTCTTAAAATCGATTACTAATTATTGGGGCGATTAATCAACATGCAGTTTTCGTTGGGTGGAAGCTGTTGAGTATTCCTTCAAGCTATGTAGGTTTTCTTTTAACCTGCGCATAATGGGGAAGCGTCATTAACAGTATAATGAAAAAATAAATTTCCCCATACTAATTTGCATGCAAACTTGAAACGGCTTGTGCTAAATCAGTTTTAATCCAAATGAGCTCAAATTTTCAGAGGACACTCAGTACATGGTAATGAATCAGATGAGCACTGTGGAGCAAAATCGATTTTTTGAACCACCCTACTGTATGATAGATACATTTTTGGAAAATATTCAAAAAATTGAGATAAGCTTCCAGATATGTAATTCAGAACTTTTTCCGTACCGTACATCAATCAGATTTTAATTAAATTTTGTCTAGAATTTATTATAAGCATTTTAAAATGATCCCCCTATGCTGTCCTGTAGGATCTGTCAAAGTTAACACCGTCGTTTGTCTTCTTCTTATTTTTACTTGGATTCGTCTATAGCTAGGTGAAGGTTTCCGCTACCTGTTGTCAAATCGTCGTTTGAATCTTTGTTTACAAAAGCAGATAAGTCGTTTTGAAAATTTTGTCTTGATTTATGGTATTGGTTTGCGTAGGAGTGCTATCAGATTCGTCAAATCGACGTTTGAATCTTTGTTTACAAAAGCAGATAAGTCGTTTTGAAAATCTTGTATTGAAATATTGGTCGCACACATATTTTAGGGGACCCAAATATATGCAACAAACTTCCTTAATCTACCGAAGAGCAACTACAACTAACCGACGCCTTCCTATCCGTCTACATTCAACTCACTTGAACGAAAAGAAAGTTAAACAAGCTCATCTTTTGACAAGGCAATTAAATCCAATTGAGTTGTTCAACTCACTTGCCCTGTCAACTTTCTTTTCCTTCAAGTGAATTGAATTAAGGTGTTCACACACGTTCAATTCGCGTTCGATTCAAGCGACTGCTCAATTCACTTACCAAACCAACACCATCAATAGGTAGGTGAAGGTTTCCGCTACTAGCAACCCTATAACCAGAGACCGGCGGATTGAAAAACTGTCCGAGAAAAAAAAATTGGCCGAGGAATTGGCAACGTATGAAAATGCATGAAATCGTGAAAATAATACTGGCAGCACTTGAACTTTTGCTTGCTTCTTATGGATGCAAAAAGTAAACAAGTCGAATTGGAACCGCTTTTGACGGTTCAATTGGAAACAAGATGGCGTCTTTGCTGATCTCTTATTCTAGTATTTCTATCCGAATTGCAGTTGAAAAGCATTGCAGTTATCGAAGGTGCCCGCCAGAGTAAACGCGACGTGCGATGCGACGCGACGCGACAGTGCAATTTGACACCCTGTTGATAATGATTGTTATTCTTTTACGTGAGTCGCGTCGCGTCGCATCGCACGTCGCGTTTACTCTGGCTTGCCCCGAACGTCTACACTCAGCGAACTGAACTATCGAAATTCATAACTGGCTCCTTATGAATATTCGACTGATTACTCCATCAACAGTGCTTCTTATACGCAGTTACCACCTCGAATACCCAAGCGTCGATGGGCGTGTAGTATACATACCGGCCTCCCGATCCCGACGTCCATGGCTCGGTCCATGGTTCGAACCCAGTCTGCCCGAGGGGCGATTCACTGTTATCGAATGATGAATCAAAAATACATAAATAAAATAAATACAAATATTACACAAAAATACAAATATTGCACAAAATACAAATAATGCACGGAAATATATTATTACACGAAAACCACATTTTAATGCAAATAGTGCAAAGAAATATTTTAATGCACAGAAATATGGGTAAAATCGTTCATTTCTATTATTACGCAAGAAAATTGCCATTTATAAAAAGAAAACATTTAATGTCTATTCGGATTTAAATATACATGTACTGTAAAAAGCGGCAAAATACACACGACGAAGGAAACAAAACAACATCATGAAGGATGGCAGCTGCTTTCCGCAGTTAACGAGAAAGGATATATAATCCTCTACACACTTAATATTTTTTACCGGGATCTCAGCAAAATGGTCAACTTTTACCGAGATTCGCACAACCGTGCCCCAGCAAACATGTTTTTTGCCGAGATTTCTGTCAAAATTGCTGAAAATCAGCAAATAATTTGCCGAAAATCAGCTAACAAACATCATTTTTGCCGGAATATCAGTTTTTTATTTTGCTGGCGCACGGCTGTGCGGATTTTTGCCGAGCTGCAGAAATAAAAACTAAGTGTGTATATAAAACTTCGAAGTACGTTTCAGAAACATGTAAGACCTTCGATAATTATGCTAAACATATATTGATTAAGTTTGACAGCAGAGACCTGAAATCCATGGAATATCCGCAGTAAATTGTGTGTTTACAAAAATATCGCAGGAAGAAATATATGTTTTTCATATTGATTCAGTTATTGGCAAGGTTGTTGGAGTATTTTTAAAACTTGTTTTATTTGGTATATGAATGAAGAGATGTTTCAAAAGCATCGAAAATAATGGCTTTATTGTATTCATCGATTGTTTCACACTGATATTATCATTTATTTTAATAATTCATGTTCAATAGCCATATCTGAAATCAAACATGCCACCGAGCATAGGAATATGCCACTTTCTCTTGATCTGCTATAATTCTGCACGAGTAAAATTCAAGACAAAATTTTCAAAACGACTTATCTGCTTTTGTAAACAAAGATTCCAACGACGATTTGACGAATCTGATAGCTCTCCCACGCGAACCAACACCATCAATAGGTAGGTGAAGGTTTCCGCTACCTGTTGATGGTGCTGGTTTGCGTGGAAGAGCCATCAGATTCGCCAAATCGTCGTTTGAATCTTTGTTTATAAAAGCAGATAAGTCGTTTTGAAAATTTTGTCTTGAATTATGGTTTGCAGGAAGGTATTATTTCCACCAGACTGGTCCCGGTTGTATTTTAAATTGACCACGATTTTAAATTTTACTTGTCGCATTCCCGCCAATCCCGCTCCATTAATATTTATGGAATGAAAATCCTTCGGAAAATTCGACCACATGATTTCCGATGCGTGAATCTACCTTCCATAATAATACATCCAACATAAATCAATTTCCTAACATGTAAGTTTCATCTCCATAGTATCATTCCACACATCCCACTTGTATTTGAATATTGATTTTATCATAAAATGCCAGAAAAAATGCGAAAGAAATGCAGATAGGGACTGATGAAAACTCCGAGAAAAACTACGCCATACAATTGGATTTTTTCGGCTTCAAATTTAACATCAAACGTAAATACTGAAACGTCAAAATTGCGATCAAAATATTCAAATATTCGATTTCAATCCGTATTTGTGAAAAAATTCGTTAATAATACTTTATTGAACAAATAATTACATTAATTCAATTTAGTGCATTATTTCATCCAATACGTTGAAATACACGGAAAATACATCAATACATCATTCAATTCGTCGGGCTGAATCAAAAATACACAAGTGAATCGCCCCTCGAGTCTGCCGCACTTCACTTTTTTTTAAATGAAAATCATCATTCATAAGGCAACATATTGAAATTCATACCGATTCCTTGTGGCAAATTTCCATAAGGCGTTTTATTGAAAATCGTACGTCCATTTTCCTCAGTGTACTGTATTTATTGGAAACGAATTCGGCTAGTCTGTCCTGTTGAAATACAACTTCGGCGAGCTGTCATCACCCAGACCACCCAATAGCAAAAAACATAATTTGTTATATTTAGCATTCTTTCAACTCCAACCCTGCGTGTGTTTTGCTTTGCGAGCCTTTTGACGCTTGAGGTTTTGTTTTTTGCTTTCACCTTGCGAACGCGGAAGATTTGTTGTGACAACGTCTGTAATATTTTTGAATTTCTCGTCATATCATACAATAAAAATTATTTGAAACTACAGAAATTCCGCAAGATGCCACCGAAACGGAAAGCACCTACAACGGACGAGGATGACGACGAGTATCGCAAGAAGCGGGACCGAAACAATCAGGTGCGTAGATTATTATTTCACCATCCGAAAGGTGATTTCATTTCATCGAAGAACACTATCGATTTTGCCTCTCTCGTACAACAAAGTTGTATTTACCGAAAGGCTATCATTTCACTCTAAAATCGGACTTTTGACGTAGAACTACGTCTGTCTTTTCTATATTGGGGTACACTTTACGATTGCAAAAAAACGAAAAACATCACGAAAATATGATAGGCTTTGATCGTTAATATTTCAGCCGTTTCTCGATGGATTTTCAATTTTCTTGGATCATTCGATCAAGGAAGAATCAACGCTTCATACACGATCTACACTGAAGTAGTTTTTACGCGGTTTGTTTTTACACGAATTGCTTATTATGCGATTTTTTTTCACCCGAATTTCGGGATTTCCGCGATTTATTCAGACATATTTTGGGATTTGGGCGGTTTTTAACGTTGTTTTAATTTACGTGGCCCATATCCTCCGCGTAAAAACCCACTTCAGTGTGTTGCAATATTTATGTATGATAATATTTACTATTGAAAACAGTTTAGCAATCGGTTTCGTTGAATCAGTCAATCTCGTAAGTGCATCGCAAGCTTCTTCTTCCATAGCACTACATTCCAACTGGAACTTGGCCTGCTTTTCAACTTCTATTAGGGAGCATCCACAAATTACGTAACGCTCAGAGGGGAAGAAAGGGTTGACCGAAGTGTGATAATCCATACAAAAATTTTCAATGGTTCATACAAAAAATGTGACATAGGGGAGGGGGTTGAAAATGGCATTTTTTTGCGTTACGAAATTAATGGATCTTCATTTAAAATTTCTTTAGTTCAAGACAAAATTTTCAAAACGACTTATCTGCTTTTGTAAACAAAGATTCAAACGACGATTTGACGAATCTGATAGCTCTCCCACGCAAACCAACACCACCAATAGGTAGGTGAAGGTTTCCGCTATCTGTTGATGGTGTTGGTTTGCGTGCGACAGTTATCAGATTTGTCAAATCGTCGTTTGAATCTTTGTTTACAAAAGCAGATAAGTCATTTTGAAAATTTTGTCTTGAGTTATTAATTGAAAGCTTGTTAGATTACACCACCTGCCGATAGAGTACGTCCCATCATTAACGACAACTTCACTTGACGCTGCGAGAGAAATCAACCGTGTACCTTTTTTCGCCTTTATAAATGTATTTCCGTTTCCTTTATCGATCATTCGCGACTGTACAAAAACGAACTACAGATCATAATAAATACGCTCTTAGTGAATTCTCGTTTTTTATTAACTTACTGTTCGATTTTGCCCAACAGGTTATGGGCCCAGCGTCGCGAGTGCACGTATGAGTATCGCGGACGGTTTGGAGTAGAAATCGGGTAGAAGTGCATCGCGAAAAAAATTGTTTCTTCGGCGTGTCATCGTTTTTTCAATGCAAAGCAACATGTCGGCGAACATAAGCTTGGGCGTAGATAAGTTGAACGACTTTAACTACGAGCTCTGGAAGTTCCGCATGGAGCTTGTCCTGCTGAAAGAAGGATTGAAAAATGTAATCGATGAGCTTCCGCCGCAAGCGCCAACTTCCTCTTGGCAGTATAAGGATGGCAAGGCTCGTGCTCTAATCGGACTATCAATTGATGACAGCCAAACATGCCATGTTTTACATGCTTCAACTGCACATGAAATGTGGCTGTCATTGAAAAATTATCATGCTCGATCATCGCTTGCTACAAAAATACACGTTCTGCGAAAATTATTTCGGATGCATTTACCGGATAATGGGAGCATGGCGGATCACTTGGCTAAAATTACTCAGCTGGCAAACAGATTGTCCAATATGGGAGATCCCCTGAAGGATTATTGGCTGGTAGCTATCATCCTGTCGAGTCTGAACGAATCTTACGACGGCTTGATCACAGCACTAGAAAGCAGACCAGAAGCTGACTTGCAATTGGAGTTCGTGAAAGGAAAATTGCTGGATGAGTGGAGAAAGCGGATGGAAAAGTCGTGCGAAAATGCCGGTGTTGGGAACGAACAAGCAATGAAGATGGAAGTGAGTGTATACAAACAAGAAAAAAAAGAAGAAAGAAAAAGTGTGCCGGAAATTGGTATATGATCGGAAGAAGAAAGAGAAGGAAAGTGCATGTGGCCAGAAGGCAAACGTAGTGATTGACGAAGAAGAAGCTGATGAGGGGTGTCTGGCCACGGGGTTACCCGGTGGAGAATCTGGCGACGTGGTGTGGTGCCTTGCCTTGACTCGGGGGCAACATCGCATATGACCAGTGACGCATCGCTCCTGGAAAATGTCAAGCAAATTAGCACAACGATTGGCCTCGCTAATGGAAATAAGATCGCTGCAGTGGGAGTAGGTTTGAGCCGGTTCCGTTCGCTGGATGGATGTGGTAAGACTGTTCCTGTGGCAATCAAGCAGGTTTACCATGTACCGGCGTTGATCGGTAATCTACTGTCGGTAAGTAGGCTGACCGATGAAGGTTGTTCCGTGAAGTTTAGTCAAACTGACTGTGAAATAGTAAAGGAAGGTAACATCATACTCCGTGCTGAAAGATGTGGTAACTTGTATCGCCTGAAGACATCAGCACAGAAGGCATATTCGGCGGCTGTGGGTCACAATAATGATTGCATCCATGCATGGCATCGTCGTCTCGGTCATCGAGATGAACACGCGATTGAGAAAATCGTTCGGAATGACCTGGGGATTGGACTGAAATTAGAAAAGTGTTTGGTTAAATCCGAGTGCGTTGTGTGCTACGAAAATAAAATGGCTCGAGCACCGTTTCCTAAGAAGTCTGGATCAATATCGAATGCTGTGGGAGATCTCGTCCATACTGATTTATGTGGACCCTTGGAGGTGGCAACGCCACGCGGGAATCGTTATCTGATGACTATGGTGGATGATTACAGCCGGTATTGTGTTGTGTACCTGCTGACTAATAAATCGGAGGCTGCTGGAAAAATAGTAGAATATGCAAAAATGCTGCAAAATCAGTTCGGACGGCTGCCCAAGATTTTACGCTCGGATGGAGGAGGTGAATATTCTGGTACTTCTCTGAAGAAATTCTTGGCTGACAATGGAATTTTGTTGGAACAGACTGCGCCTTACAGCCCTCAACAAAATGGTACTGCGGAACGGAAAAATCGCACTTTGCAGGAAATGATGCGATGTCTTTTGTCGGAAGCCCGTTTGCCAAAACAGTATTGGGGAGAAGCTGTGACAACTGCAAATTTTCTTCTGAATATGTCACCGACTGCTGCGATTGATGTGACGCCGTTCGAACGCTGGTGGGGTAAGAAACCAAACTATTCGATCCTTCAAGTGTTCGGAGCCGAAGCGTACGTGCATATACCAGATGTAAAACGACAAAAGCTAGACCCCAAAGCAAGAAAAATGATATTTGTCGGATATGCCGAAGGAAGGAAAGCGTATCGCTTCCTTGACCTCGCAACAAACCGTATTACCGTGAGTAGGGATGCAAAATTCCTTGAGTATACGAGTGGTTGTAGTGAGGATTGTGACAAGCCTAATGACTCTGAAACTGGAAAAGTGAAGCATATTCAGCTGCCTGTGTCTGAAGAAGAAGAAAATGTTGAAGAACAAAGCGTGAATTTACCGGAAGTAGATTCGAATCCGGAGAATGAAATGGATGACAACGATCCGGATATCAACAATTCAGCAGAAGTAGGACAACTTCGTCGTTCGTCGCGTATCAATAAAGGTATTCCTCCACGGCGTCTCCTGGAAGAAATTTTTCAAGTTCGTGCTGCCGGTGACGAGGAACCACATACTTTGCAAGAAGCTCTGTCATGTCCCGACGAAGCAGAGTGGCGTGCCGCCATGGAGGAGGAGATCGAGTCCCACATCAAAAATGGAACATGGGAGCTATCAGAATTACCAAAGGGACGTAAAGCGGTTGGTTGTAGGTGGATCTACAAAGTGAAACGTGGCGCATCGAACGAGATCGTAAAACATAAGGCTCGTTTAGTAGCTCAAGGCTACACTCAGAGGTACGGAATAGATTTTGAGGAAACATTTGCTCCCGTCATCAAACAAACAACGCTGCGAACATTGTTAGCTGTCGCATCCCAACGTAACCTTATTCTTCGCCATTTAGATGTTAAAACCGCATATCTTTTCGGTAATCTAAATGAGGAACTGTATATGAAACAGCCACCGGGTTTCATAACTGAGGGAAAGGAACATCTCGTCTGTAAGCTTCGACGGAGCATCTACGGCTTGAAGCAGTCGGCCAGATGCTGGAACCAACGCCTTCATACAGTGTTGCAGCAGCTGGGTTTTAGACGAAGTGATACTGATCAATGTCTTTATACCAAAGTCGTTGGAGGCCAGCGAATCTTTCTGCTTGTGTATGTTGACGACTTACTCGTCGCCTGTCAGAGTGCAATTGAAATCGATAAAATAGCAAAAAGCGTTGAACACGCAGTTTGACATCACCGACTTGGGAGAACCGGGCTACTTTCTTGGACTAGAGATCAAACGCCTCGAAGGAAAATACAGTATCTCTTTAGAAAGTTACATTGATAAGATCGCAACATACTTCGGACTACAGGATGCAAAACCGACCAAATGCCCAATGGACACAGGGTTTGTTTCGACTTCGGATAATAGTGCGCCATTTGTTGACAATTCTGCTTACCGGAGTCTCGTGGGTGCCCTATTATACATTGCGGTGTGTGCTCGACCGGATGTTAGTGTCAGTGCATCAATTCTTGGCAGAAAGGTGTGTTCACCAACAGAAAGTGACTGGAACGCAGCGAAAAGAGTGCTTCGTTACTTAAAATCAACCAAGGATATTCGATTGGAATACAGAAAAGAAACCGGTCTTATTGGTTTTTCTGACGCCGATTGGGCGGGTGACATAACTACTCGTCGCTCAACTACTGGATTTGTCTTCATGTATGCTGGGGGAGCCATTTCTTGGGGAAGCAGACTCCAACATTGTGTTACACTTAGTTCAATGGAATCCGAGTACGTGGCATTAGGAGAAGCAGCCCAAGAAGTGATATGGTTGAGAAGATTGTTTGGCGATATGGGTGAAACTCCGAACGAACCGACATGCATTATGGAGGATAACCAAGGATGCATACAGTTCGTACAGTCTGATCGAATTAACCGTCGCTCGAAGCACATAGAGACGAAGGAGAGATATGTACGTGAGCTGTGCGACCAAAACGTTATCCGGATGGAGTATTGTCCCACCGAAACAATGGCAGCTGACCTGTTAACAAAACCGTTAGGAACATCTAAACTTAGACAGCTATCCGGTTTACTTGGACTATCTACCGGCATTTGATGAGGAGGAGTGTTAGATTACACCACCTGCCGATAGAGTACGTCCCATCATTAACGACAACTTCACTTGACGCTGCGAGAGAAATCAACCGTGTACCTTTTTTCGCCTTTATAAATGTATTTCCGTTTCCTTTATCGATCATTCGCGACTGTACAAAAACGAACTACAGATCATAATAAATACGCTCTTAGTGAATTCTCGTTTTTTATTAACTTACTGTTCGATTTTGCCCAACAAAGCTTTCTATGCCCGCCATTGCATTAGTATGTATCTTGTGTGGCAAATACAATATATAAACTATAGTTATAGAAAGTTTCCAACCCGAAAACATCCTAGATCGGAACGAGAATCTATCTCGCCATTTTCGGATTCTGCTCCTTTGTTTGCAAGGCTAACGGAAAACCACAAGGTTCAAGGCGACAACCTGTACATTACATACAGCTACGTAGTTCAACGTCACCTTTGCGTACAACCCAATTGGGCTGCACCTTCGAGTTTTTTTTATAGACGTCTCGGAGACCCATGATGTTATATACCAATCGACTCAGCTCGTTAAACTGAACAAATGTCTGTATGTGTGTGTGTGTGTGCGCACACGAAAACCGAAAAACATTAGCCACTTTTTCATATAGTAATTTTTAACCGATTTTCTCGCAACGAGTTGCATTCGACAGGGTACAAACTCTAGTTGATCACTATTGAATTTTATAACGATTGCGCATTCCAAAAAATCCTAATATTAAGGTAGTTATGGAACATAGTAATTAACTTATACCATGCCATAAAATGCCTTGAAGTATCAACCCATGCAAGCTCTTCTATTCGATTTTGTACACGACTCTAGTACAACAATTGCAACGCAAGCTTTGATTGCATGCAAGTTACGACGCATAACGCCATAACGTTTCTGCAGCTTTCTGGTATAATAAAAAAGCTCGCATAAAACGCGCACGCTTAATACTTTACTTAGAGTGAAATCAGGAGTGATTCAGTTTCATTCCAAATTTTCGACCACTATTCTAGTTTGAATCTGGAGCAAAATAGAACAAACTCACTGGTTTCCCCAGCAGTGTTCTATTCATGTTTTTCAAATTTTCAATTAAATGAAATCATTATGTTGCTGCCATGAAAGGCGCTGTAATTGCAAAGTGGATTGATCCGTAGATAAAATGACGCATTCATACACCAAAACAATTGAAAAATATTTGAATCTCGTGATTCAATCGTGGTTCAAATCTGCGGAAAATAGAACTGATCGTTATGGTACCAGTTTTAATTTTTTGACAGTTGACTGGTATAAAAAATTAATCTAGAACAGCTGCTGGAAAAATTAATGTTTCAGATTCATATTCAAACTGACAGGCCCGAACGATTTGAATCACTGCTGATTTTACTCTTAGTGATTGTAAAATTAATATCACAAATTATTCAGCATTTCAACGAATTTCCCGATAATGCATTGGATTGTTTGGGTTTTTTTTTTAATAATGCACGAGAAAGGCACAATCACTGCTAGGTGGATCAATCTGGGTTTTTTAATTCGTTTAAATTCTCTGAACGTTATTTTTTCGTTTCTTAGGCAGTGAAAAAGAGTCGTGTAAAATCCAAACAACGCACCGAGGAAACCCAGGTTAAAGTCAATGAGCTGCGGATCAAGAATCAAATTCTGGAGGATAAAATCCAGAATCAAACGAAGGAGCTGAAATTTTTGAAGGAACTGTTCCTCACCCAAGCGCAGGCTAAATCCGATAAGTTGGTTGGCGTAAATCTGGCGGAGCTACTAAAGAGTTCCGACGATGAAAAAGATAGCGAAGAGGAAGGTAGTAGCAGTACAAAGAAGCAAAAACCGGGTAAATCAAGCCGGAGCGGCAAAGCTGGGTCCTCCAGTAAAAAATAGGTGTAAGGAAAGCTGTTGAATTTATGTACGTATATATGTTAGATTATAATTGCTGTTGCAAAAGAACCGATAGCTTAAAATAGGTCTTATACCATGTACCTAGTTTGAAGCGGAAGGAAGAAGCATACCGAACGCCCATTCCTCAAAAGATGACGTCAAAGCAACAATCGCTTCGCTGAGTATGAGTTCGCCTCCAACCCTTGGTGTACAATGCTGGACCTGGGTTGGTTCACCGACCCTATAGATCGGATTTAGAACACAAAAAGCTTTGTAAAGATACTCTTTATACTTGCCTGGAGTCACGTAATAGCTATCGTTGCGCCTAAACAAGGGTTGTGACGATATGATATCGATTGGATTGAAATCGGAACGATCACCGACATCTCTCTCCTTAGCCTAACGGCAAGATGCGCGGCTATAAAGCAAGACCTGAGGGTAGCTGGGTTTGATTCCTATTCCCGGTGCTGCTCTAGTTTGTTTTGAAAATTTGGGAAATTTTCTCTCGGCCACATCTGCATCAGCCGAAAATGGAAATGGAGCCTTCTTGATGTACGGAATGAACGTAGTGCCGATATCACGTCTGATCATCACCTCCTCATGGGCCAAATACGCTATCAAGAATGCCTTCATCGCCACCAGCGAGAATAATCTGGGCGAACTGCGCACCCAGAGAAAACTATGGGCCACCGATGAGACCTGGAGGAAGATAGAGGAGCGAAGATAAGCCAAAGCCGCGATAGAGCGATCAAACACCAGAGGAGCCAAAGTCTTAGCCCGTCAACGATACTCGACTCTGGAGAAGGAAGTAAAACGCTCATGTCGACGAAGGAGAGTGTTGGCGAATCTACGCCAGCGAGCCTCTACGAGCATGGTATCTATAAGTGAGCAAACCTATTTGGATCATAAAAAGCTTCGCAAAGATACTCTTTATACTTGCCTGGAGTCACGTAATAGCTACCGTTGCGCCTCAACAAGGGTTATGACGATAACCTATTTGGCAATAGGTAGAATTGAACAGGCACGTTACGGGATGGCAGACAGAGTAATAAGAGAAAGATTGATAACGATTGATAATGTTGATAATGATAAATACCAAAACGAAAGCTACACCCAACTGGCATGTGATTTCGCAGAGTATTATAGTTATCTTCTTCTTCTTCTATATATATAAAAACCAATCTATGTATGTATGTTCGCTAACTACTTCTGAACCACTTGGCCGATTTCAACCAAATTTGGTACAGACATTCTCTATCCTCAGAGGAAGTTAACAAAGGGGTGGGATGGTCATGTAGAAAAGGGGAGGGTGGTGGGAGGGTTTGTTCAGAAAACGAACAATTCTGTGTAACTTTCAACTCCCAGGACCGATTTCAACCAAATTTGGTACAGACATTCTCTATCCTCAGAGGAAGTTAACAAAGGGGTGGGATGGTCATGTAGAAAAGGGGAGGGGTGGTGGGAGGGTTTTGTTCAGAAAACGAACAATTCTGTGTAACTTTCAACTCCCAGGACCGATTTCAACCAAATTTGGTACAGACATTCTCTACCCTCAGAGGAAGTTAACGAAGGGGTGGGATGGTCATGTAGAAAAGGGGAGGGTGGTGGGCGGAGTTTTGTTCAGAAAACGAACAATTCTGTGTACCTTTCAACTCCCAGGACCGATTTCAACCAAATTCTGTACACATATTCACTACGAGGAGGTAATCATATGGGAGGGATTTGGGAAAGGGGAGGGTCTGGAGGAGGGGTTTTGTTTAGAAAACGGGCAATTCAAAGTAAATCATGAACCCCTGTACCGATTTCAACCAAATTTGGTACACACATTCTACATCATAAGGAAAAGATAACAAAGGGGATGGGATGGTCATTGGAAAAAGGGAGGGTATAGGGGAGGTGTTGTCTTTGGAAAACGAGCAACTCAGTGTAACTCCCAACCCCAGGACCGATTTCAATCAAATTTTGTACACATATTCACTATGAGGAGCCGATCGTACGGGAGGGAAATTTGGATAAGGGGTAGGGGTCTGAAGGGAGGTATTGTTCAGAAAACGGGCAATTTAGTGTAACTTCTGAACCCCTGTACCGATTTCAACCAAATTTGGTACACATTTTCTATCCCTAGGAGAAGATAACAAAGGGGTGAAATGGCCGTTGAGAAAAGAGGAAGGGTAAAGGGAAAGCGGTTGTCTTTAGAAAACGGGCAATTCAGTGTAACTCCTGACCCCAGGACCAATTCTAAGCAGATTAAATGATTAAATCATTCAACTCTATGATTAAAAGATTATGATTAATGAATTATAATTTTTGAAAATGATGACTGATAATGATTAATGATTAAATTCATTTTTGACAATAATTAACGATTATGAATAATAGATGAAAAAACCGTTGGATTATGATTAACGATTACCGATCGTGATTAAATGTTGACACACTATGTGTATGGTTAATGATTAACGATCGATATGATTAATGATTGATGATTATGAATGATCAAATTGCATAGTGATCCATAATCGAGTAACCTTTATTCCAAATTTTAAAAGGTATGATAATTATATGATAATGATTCAAGATTAATAAATAAAAGCAAGGTATGCAATGATCCAATGTTCCAGCATAACTTCTGTACCCCTTGCCCGATTTCAACCAAATTTGGAACAAACATTCTTTTTTTCTTAAGAAGGCGAAGATGACAGGATCGATCAACTCAACACTTCATCGAAATCATGGTTTGCCCAGAGAAAAGCAATGATTAAAGTGTTTCCTTCTGGACGGTAAATGTGATCATTTCTTTAAAAATAGACGTTTTTCCGGAATAAGGCATCGGTGTATGTTTTTCCTTCTTTAGAAATAGACGTTTGCCCGGAATAAAGCGATTTTGGGTTTGATCCCATTTTCAAAATCAGTCAATGTTTTCAAATGTAATCTACCTTCTTTTAATCAAATGATGAAATATCAATAAGAAAACACAATTATCCTTTTGACCTATTCCAATTCCGATGGTGAAAAAAACTGCGAATTAAACTGGCAACTCCGAGCAAGGCCGGGTACATAAAGCTAGTTATTTTCTAAAAGCATATATTGGCGCTCGTTAGTTTGTGCTCTAACACACAGTACAAGAGAGGTAATGCAACATGCAAACATAAAAGTGAATTATGTAGCTTATCAGATATATATACTGCAGAACATCATCGTATCTTAACCTAAATTGTTAGTGAAAATCTATCAACTAAACGGTGAATAATTAGAATAACTACTAAAATCATGCAAAAATGTTTAAACTTAGCCTATTTGCAGTACGGGTTGAAAGTACGATTCGATGAGTTTGGATTATCAAGCACATAAGTAATTAGCAAATCCTATAACTGAATTCAACCAACATTAGACTGGTGCAGACAGACTGATAGACTGGTAGACTCGATACAACAAAGGGACTAAACGTAAGTCAGACACATAGAGGAAAGTGGGGTAAGATCGCCATATGGGCAAGACAGCCAACGTTAAGTATGACTTAAGTAAGCATTATATTCACTTTATTATTACGAGGGGTGATTAACAATAATGTAAAAGGGCTATACAACTGAAAAACGCGCTTTGACAACCTCACTTGTTCTAGTAATATTGATTTAAAGATGGTTTAGTTGAAATTCGATTTTTCTTATAATTTTGTGGTTACATTATTCAAGGATTGAAGCCTTAATTACTGATTTTTTAGCACAAATTGGTATTTACCAAGGCTTTTATATAACTATAGCCTATCTACAATAATAATTTGAGGAGATTCACAGTCATAATGATCGATAGGATATAAATCTTTGTATATATGTCGGCTTGGGGCGGTATTGCCAACTGTATTAGAAACAAGGTCATCTCCAGGATTAAGAGTCGCCTAACCCTTAAATGCATTTTAATAATGATCAAAAGAGTTTCTGCCTGAATCAGAGATGATTTAGAATAACGAATACAGTTTTAATCGTAAAAATCAGGTTTTGGCAAATTTTGATATTATCGTAGAGCCAGTAGTCAACAAATTAACATGGAATTCGATATTTTCAAGCGGAACAGCATTTGTACATAATCTATAGAAGTGCAGGAAAAGAGTCCCCTGTTCTAAATAAATTCAGCGATTTTTTTTTTAAATTTTTAGGCCTTGCTCGTCTTGCC
Source organism: Armigeres subalbatus (assembly GCF_024139115.2). Classification (NCBI taxonomy): domain Eukaryota; kingdom Metazoa; phylum Arthropoda; class Insecta; order Diptera; family Culicidae; genus Armigeres; species Armigeres subalbatus. Next base: position 68,825,732 of record NC_085140.1, read on the forward strand.
CCGAGGGGGTGATCATATCGCCCCATATGGTAAATATAGGCATCATAAAAACACCTTTTTTAAAACCATTTTTTAAGATACTGAAACGTCATTAATCAGTGTATATTGATACTTATGTCAAAGAAGGGTCATCATGAAGGTGTTTCATGGACAAATCAGCAGATTTTGAAAGAGTGTCACTATTTTACAAGGGTTACCGCTTAGGGTGGCCATTTTGCCCCACTTTCCCCTAGACTAAGACATACCTTGTGAAGTAATAATATTTTTTAATTACTCCACAATAATGTAATGAAGGAAAATAATAATCCCCTTACCGTAATCCCTCCAAGCAACGGTCGTTTTATTCCGGGGTTATTATTTTGGAAAACTTCCCCTGTTGGCAATTTCCAACAATTTATTATTCTGTTTACATACGAAAACGAATTTCGCGTCAAATCCGAATCGGTCATGTCGAGTAGAACTCTGCGGTCGGGAAGATTGGTTGGTGAGTCAAATAGTTCAAATTTCGGTGCAAGTCGTGGTCACGGGCGTCACGGCAGAACCGGAGTCCCGGACGAACATGCCAGGTGTGTCGTGAGCTGGATTCCATTGAAATGGTGCAATGCGACATGTGTGACAAATGCGAGTCAGCGAAAGGTGTCCGGGCAAACAGCTCTACTGCGGCTGTTCTTCAAGCCAGAGGTGGACCAAGATGCACCAGCCACAGTAACAACATCAGCCGCAGCAATCCGAGATAACCGCTAGTCAACTAGGATTATCGCTTGCCACGAACGAGTCAATCCGACACAAGGGAGCAGATCAAGCATCGTTCGTTATCTCGCTGCAGTGGGTTGTGTCTCGGTCTCGAAACGCCCCATCGATATCATCAAGTTGTTCTTCACAAGCCCTCGCTAGGCTAAAGCTTCAAATGCTGGAGGATATGCGGAACGCCGGGGCCCTCCTTAGTCGTGCGGTAAGGCGCGCCGCTACAAAACAAGACCATGCTGAGTGTGGCTGGGTTCGATTCCCGGTGCCGGTCTAGGCAATTTTCGGATTGGAAATTGTCTCGACTTCACATAAAAGTATCATCGTGCTAGCCTCATGATATACGCATGCAAAAGTGGTAACCTGACTTAGAAACCTCGCAGTTAATAACTGTGGAAGTGCTTAATGAAAACTAAGCTGCGAGGCGGCTCTGTCCCAGTGTGGGGATGTAATGCCAATAAGAAGAAGAAGATGCGGAACTTCGAGCGGTGTGAAGCAGAGCGACAACAAGCAATAGCAGCGGAGGAAGCTAAAAAGGAAAAAGCATTCCTAAACAGTGCTGGTAGTTTTCGTGACTGTCATGTGAAAGCGAAAACATTGCATTTTCATTTTCAAGAGCCCAAATGAAAATGCAGTCGTCTCCCGGTCACCTGTCACATTACAAGCAGTCATGATGGGAATGTTGCTTTGTTTTGAAATCTAAATTTCCAAATAGTTTTAATAGATCTATGCAAATAACGATGACTAGTCGATAAAATGATTGTATTGTTTTTGATTTTAGAGTTAGAAGTAACATTATTGAAGAAGAAAAAGGTTGTTTACAATAGTTTGATGCGCTTTCATGAAATAAAAATCCGTGAAAATTTAGCAGAATTCCTTTCATTGTTTATGTTTTCTATGAAAGCGGGATAGAATAAAATGTAAATATCGCGTGACCTCTCTCAATGAAAATGAAAATCTCAGTACTGTTCCTAAAGCAAAAATATCAACTGCTGTAGCAAGCTATGAGCGAATATGGCTCATCTAATGATGGTTCTTTGTTCAGAACTGAATGGCATCTACGAATGCAAACCGTAGTGAGCTGATTGCATCAAATGTCGAGGAACACATCGAACCGAACATGCATGCTGGTAAGATGCAACTATGGAACCCAGCAGTTGCAAGAATTGATAACTCTCGCTCATCGCTACCAGAGCCCAACCCTCCTGATCCATTCCCAGCACCGGAGTCCATGCTGAGCTATAACGTAGATCCACCGGCATTGAGCGTCGGAATGCAGCAGTTAGCTCTCGGCTCAACAAGTCAAGCTCCGTTACCGGAACAGTATCAACCAATCCCAAGGGTTGAACCTTCTCGTCGGGTTTCCATGGCACAGTTGCCTCGATCAGGTAGAGTGGGTGCATCTACCGCCTTCCAAGACTTGGAAGTGGATCCATCGTATCGAATCCCACGTAACCTACCGGTTCCAGTGTATCAACGATTTATCCCAGACTCGAACCGTCATCAGCAAAATCTTCCTCATTCATCTACGTTGCGAGGTCACCAATTCTACAACCAAGATCAAGAGGAATTAGCTGAACCGTATTCGATCTCTCGCCAGCAGTTGGCCGCCCGACAAGCTATTTCAAAGTATCTTCCAAGCTTTTCTGGAAATCCAGAAGAGTGGCCTCTGTTCCTATCTACCTTCAAAAGCACCACCGCTCTGTGTGGATTCATGAAAGGCTCCCCCAGACCTAAGTGATTTCATCGCCGCGACGGCGACAACTAGTCGCCGCGATTCTATCGTTGGGTCGCTGCAGGCAATGTTCTATTTACGCTTCCATACCAACGGCGACAGAATCGCTGTCGCCAAGCGATAGAATCGCGTCGTGACTGTCGCGTCGCGTGTGTTTGGGGGAACCTGAAAGAGGAAAATATCGTCCGCTTGCAGCGAAGCTTGAAGGGTCAAGCGCATGAAGCAGTCAAAAGCGGGCTGCTACATCCATTGAACGTCAGCGGGGTTATGTTGACGCTCAAAATGTTTTTGGGCAACCGGAGGTGATTTTCCATTCCATGATGTCGAAAATCAACTCCCTTCCTGCATTGAGGGAGGACAAATTAGAAACCATCGTAGATATTACCGTCAGCGTTGAAAACTTCTGCGCAACCGTTGACGCATGTAGATTATAGACACTATAGGTTCCATAGACGAGCGCAGGCACGGTTGGGTTATTTCGATTAAGTGTGTTTTTCCACTTTTTCACAGTGTACCACGCGAATTTGACGTCACACGCTGCATTGCTTGGGTTGCAATAGTGACGTCATGCTCGTTTGGCTACACTAACTGACAGTTCGTTTGGCTACACTCGCCTTCGCCTCAGCTCGTCTATGGAACCTATAGTGTCTAGAATGTAGATTGGAACAATACTTCTACAATATGACCTTCCTTCACCAACTCGCCAACAAGCTGGATTTTAGTATGGGAGAGCCAGCGGGTTTGTTTTCATTTTGCACTGAAAATGAATTTTTCACCCCCGCCTTCTTCTCTTCCATAAACTTGGTAGATTGTAACACCTAGCTGTGTATTCATCTTGGCTTCCACCATCGATCAAGTTAAATTGGGCGCAGCACCGATTATCGCTGCCTACTATCAATTTACCGCAGCTGACTCTACTCCCTAGCAAAAGCTGTTAGCGCTGTTACCATTCCGAACACCACAACGACTCACGCACAGCCAAGAAGAATAACTCCTTCGTCAATGATCACACCGAGGAAGTATCAAAAGGCTATCGCTTCGTAGCGCTATCCAACGCGAAAAGTGCAGCTGATAGCTGCCTAGTTTGCAAAGGAAGCTGCAAATCGATCGACAAAGGCAAACGTTTCCTGGAGTTCTCTCGCGATTCTCGTTGGGCGACGATTCGAGATCTAGGCCTCTGTCGCCGGTGTCTACGCCAACATAAAGGTGGATGCCAAGCCAAATTGTGTGGGAAGAATGGCTGCGAGTTCAAGCATCACGAATTGCTGCGCAACGAGCAGAAGAACACATCGCCGAACCAGCGCCAAGAACCCATATCAGCAACAAACTCTGGCGAGCACGGATGCCATGCTCATCGGATCACCTCTAGTTATTGACCGACCCAACTGACCAGCTGAAACGCTGGCTCGAGCACTTCAAACAACTTTTTCCAGTGCCAGCCAGGCCACTACAGTAGACGTTCAATAACTGCAAGTCATTTAACTGCAATTCGATAGTTGCAACAGTTTTGCACTTATCGGACCGCTAACTTTCAAACTGATGTCAAACGCAATGACAGCTTCATTGCGCTGCACATTTAGATGCACTTTTATTGCATCTGACGTCGATTGACAACCGTTTGACGTCTAGAATGCGTTGCAGTTATCTAACGGCATTCGTTAACTGAAAAGTAAACATTTTGCAGTTATCGAACGGCTACTGTACCACCTCGGCATGATCTGCCTAGAAGCCAACGTATAATACGCGTCAATACCGAAGCTCCATCATTGCTAGAGATTCAAACAGTCATCCAAAGCATGGAATCGAATAAAGCCCTAGGGGTCGATCGCATATCAGCCGAGATGCTCAAAGCCGACCCCATGACATCCGCTCAACTGCTGCATCGTTTATTTCGTAATATCTAGAACACCGCAACTTTCTCGCTCGACTGTATGCATTGCATCTTAGAGAAGGTTCCCAAAAAGGGTGACCTGCCTGTAGGCGATAACTGGCGAGGCATTATGTTGCTGTGTATCGTTTTAAAAGTTATCCTTGCCCGGATTCAAGAGAAGATCGATGCGACTCCTTGGCGGCAGCAGGCCGGATTCCGTGCCGGAAGATCCTGTGTGGACCATATGGTCACGCTCCTTATCATTCTGGAGCAGGTCAACGAACTCCAAGAGTCCCTTTACTTGGTATTCATTGACTACGAAAAAGCTTCCGACCGTCTCAATAACGAAAATATGTGGGGCGCCCTGAGCCGCAAGGGGGTTCCTAAGAAAATCATCGGCCTCATCGAAGCACAGTACGAGGCCTTTTCGTGTACAGTGCTGTATAATGGGGTCTTGCCCGATCCTATACGGGTCGTAGCTGGTATCGTTACTGTTCCTCATCGTAATCGACGAGATTCTGGTAGATGCGATTGAGTATTGACCGTGAACCAAACCGCGGGCTGTTATGGCAGCCTATAACCATGGAGAACCTAAACGACTTCGAATTGGCTGATGACGTTGCACTCCTCGCTCTACGGCGCTTTGATATGCAGAGTAAGCTCAACGACCTTGTCGAGCGCTCCTCTTCGGCAGGTTTAGTCATCAACGTCAACAAAACCAAATCGTTGGATGTAAACACGATGACCCCTTCCAGTTTCACAGTAGCCAGGCAATCAGTGGAGAATGTTGAAAGCTTCCAATATCTTGGTAGCCAAATGGCGTCAGACGGCGGTACTAAGATCGACATAGGCGCATGGATTAAGAAATCAAATGCTGCCTTTGCGAGTTTAAAAAATATCTGGAAAAACTGGCAGATAAGTAAACGCACCAAAATACGAATTCTCAACTCTAACGTGAAATCTGTGCTGTTATACGCTAGCAAAACATGGTGTGTATCAGTGGAGGTGTTCATCAACAGATGCCTGGTAGCCTCACAACTGGATCTCAAACAACGAGCTCCATCGTCCTTGTCACTAGAGGCCGATAGCAACAGAAATTTGGGATCGGAAATGAGGCTGGGTCGGCGACACTTTACGTAGGGGCGGAAACGAAATCTGTAAATAAGCATTAGACTGAAACCTGGACCAGGGGGGTGGGGGCTTATTTATCTTTGTATGTAGCCGAAAATTTTTTAAAACTTCATTAAAATATGATTTGTTGACATTGTAGAGATCCTAACAATAGATCTCAAATGCAATCTTTGTGTTTAAGCTTAGATAATTTTAATATTATTTGCACTATAGTTTTTGAGATTCTGTATAGGTTTTCGTCATTTTTTGTTTTTTATAATTCAAACAGATTTTGAGGTTTTTGAGAAACTTATTGTAGGGGATTCCTAAAGTGTTAAATGGTTAAAGTTTGAAATTTCTCAAAGAAACCTGAGACCCCAGGAGATTTTCTGGTTTAGTTAGTTTTAGTTAGAATTCCAAATTCCTGTGATTACGCATAGCAGTATGAATCGGTATGAATAAATGGACTGATATTGGTCAAAATCGAGCGAATGTTAGGTCAAAATTAAAGTGCAGCATTTCGGTTTTTTGTTTTAAAATTAGTTAAAGACATAGTAAATATGGATTCTTTGGAAAAGTTGGCGCTAAGTAAGTCAAAGAATCGACGAACGAGACATAAGTTTTGATGGGAAATATCAATTAATCTAATCTACAAAAGAACTGTTCTTTCTCAATCCACAACTTTACTTAAGGATGAAACAGGCATATCTGTGCAGCTACAAGATAGATCTTATTATATGTATTGAATAGCGAAAAATAGTCCTCTAGACTGTAAAAACAAAACTTGATACGAATTTAATTAACTTTTATGTGACATACTTCAATCATACCCGATTGACTATAATTCTAATCTTTAATTCGGAAAAAAATATCTTTTGAACTTTTATTAACCACACATACATCCGCATGCCAGAATAGGGCTAATATAGAGACAGTTATCGCCCTCGATTAACGTTTATTGAGGAATTTTTTTTCATGTGCTAAGCACAAGCAAATATGGCGGTGGATGGGAGGACCAAATTGAAATATTTTTTTTGGTGTACTAAACCAAGTTCGTTTTTCAAATTCTTTCGTGAAAAATACTCAACAACAATAATATTTTGTAATCCTCTTGTTTTTTTTTCAATTTTGACTAAATGACTGGTACTTAAAAATTGAAAAAAAAAAAATAATTTTAAGATACACGTAGTTAGGGCGCGCGCGAAACTGAGCTGCTTAAGTGAAAATCGTAGTCTTAAAGGAACTTTAGGTTAATACTTGGGTTGTGAATTAAACTGCCTATGTTTTTTCGCATTCTCATTCTTGCTTCTAGTTTATCCTCAAAAGTATTTCAATTTTCAACCACCATGCTCCAAAGGGTTCACATGTTCCATATACAAATAACCCTAGCAGCAGATAATGAATAAAATGCAAGGCAAAAATAACCTCTTATCACACGAACGTTTGCACGATTTCGAACTTGAGATAAGCAGCTTCAGTGAGCTTAGAAAGAGAGACTTAGTGCAAACAGCAAAAAATATATTTATATGGGAGGTCAACCTTTAGAGCGTGCGTGCTTGTCTTTGGTTTACTGCTGGACCTGCTAGTCTTATGCTTATAGCACTTTTCTAATCGCTTTTGTGTACAGCCAAGTTAATGAAGTGACTAGGGTTAGCTGCAAAAAAATAATGTCAATGGAACGCTGAGAGTACTTGTGCGATGTAAATACAATACTACTAGTACCGGACAAATTTTTCGTACCAGCGAATTGCACTAACGAAATGTAAGTTCTCAGTTCTCGTTAAAAACGTGACGCAGCAGCACCGCTCCAGACTAATGGGAGGCCGACACCTTAGTACCTATTCAAGTATTTAAAAAGCATCATCAGTCGCCGAGTGTCACGGTTCTGAATACGAAGGAAATGGGTATCTTGGACGAATTGTATGGAGCTTTTGATCGATCGTTGATCTTCAGTTGCTGGAAGTATGTTTTCCCAGTGTTGGTGGTGCTATATTTGATCATATTTCTCTATGATAAGCATCGGTACGGTGGTAAGAAGGCAAAAGACGGTTCAACTGCACCATCATCGAATACGGTCAAGGAGAAACTGGATGGCATAGAATATGTGGGAGGTGAGTCATTTGAATAGGTTGTTTGTTATATTCGTTATTATTGTTATTACGAGGATCATAGTTTAATAGATTTATATTATTTCTGTGTAACGCTTCTTCTTTGGTTTTTTGCTTAATAAGAGTAAAATACATTAACTTACAATAGGTATACAATATGCTTTTATATAGTAAAGTTTGTTTTATTTTTTGGCTCTCACCTGACGTAATTCAAATCTAATTTTATTTCAATTACAATCATAATATGATCAATAATTAATATGCATTTGTACGTATCAATTAAATCTTAGTTCGGATTAAATCTAATTATACAACATTATTTAAAATTTAATTCAAATCCATTTTGAATTTTTACTTCAAATAAACCAAATACGATCAATAATCTAATTGTATAGGTATAAATTATGTTCAAATTCATTACAAAACCTAATCAAAACCAATTAAATTGAAATCTATTAAAGGTTTCACGAATCACAAAGAAATAAACAAATCTATCAGCACTCGAGCTCATGGAACATTTCAAAATATTTATCATTAATCCATTGAATCATCTCTTCTAGAAATCGACTCGGTCGAATTCGACCCCACGCCAGTGCTGGAGGACAAAGAACATGTTTCTTTCATTGGTGCCTCTGTTACCCTCGACAAGGACCCCCTCAAGGCAGCCAATAAATTCTACGAAATCGTCAACGATCGCCGGAGCGTTCGCAGGTTCAGCTCCAAACCGGTCAGTTTGGAAATCGTTCAAAAATGTATCCACGCAGCCGGCACAAGCCCTAGTGGCGCGCATACGGAGCCATGGACATTCTGTCTAATAATGGACGCCGACGTTAAGTCCCAAATCCGCGAAATCATCGAAGCCGAAGAGTTGGTAAATTACCAGACACGGATGTCCAAGCAGTGGACTACAGATTTGCGTCCGTTAAAGACAAACCACGTGAAGGAGTATCTCACTGAAGCGCCCTACCTGATTCTGATATTTAAGCAAACGTACGGATTCAAGGACGATGGTGCCAAAAAGCAGCATTACTACAATGAAATATCAACGTCGATTGCCACGGGGATTTTATTGTGTGCTCTGCAGGCTGCTGGGCTGAATTCGTTAATCACCACCCCACTGAACTGTGGACCGGCGCTGCGAAATTTGCTGGGGCGACCGGTTAACGAAAAACTATTGGTACTACTTCCAGTGGGTTATGCGGCTGACGATTGTACCGTTCCGGACTTGCAGCGTAAACCGGTTGAAGAAATTTTAGTTAAATATTGATACATTTTTTGTAAATTTCTATAGAATTTTAAGGATGGCATTAGGTAGTAAAATAAACTGGATTTAATAATCCTTAACAGTAAGTTTTCTTCGATAACTAACATGTTTTTTTTTTGCGTTTCTCGTACAACAAATTTGTATACCGAAAGGCTGTTATATGATCATTCCACTCCTTAAACGAATAGTGTTATTAGACCCATTCATATTGTTATAGGGTAAGGGAGGTATTTTGGACCACCAGTTCAACGGCTCATATTTTGGACCACTGAGTGCAAATTCCTCTTGGTGGTTCAAAATAAGAGCCCCCGCAAGGTTGGTCCAAAATACATCCTTCACCCTACGTTAGCTGCGTTGAGGAATATGACGTTCATGAATTTCAAAAAATATTTTACTCGAGGAAATTCGTTATCGACTAGTCGATAACAAACACTGAAGAAGTTTCCAAGTAGGAAACGAAATACGTATCTGCTTGTTGATACCTACATAAAAAAGTTAATAGTGGAAGTAAATGGAAGAATAGTCTTTTAACCTTAATAAAAATTATTCTAAATCACCCAATAGCACATTTTAGTTTACCCACGACATGGAGGGGAGAGCATATTCTTTCACCTGGTGAGTGTTTCAGAGATTGACAAATCCAAGAGATAAAAAGAAGAAGACATGCGATGGGGAGAAACAACAAAATCGTTCATGGCGAAGTATACGACGGCGATTTTAAAATGTCCGTATAAAATTAAAAACCAATTCTAATTAAAAACTAATCAATGTAAAGTGCGAGAAAAATGGAAATCTATATTTTAGGCGCATTACACGAAAAAAAATTTTTTTTTGGAATAATGTGTTCTAAATCTAGCTTTTCATTTTTCTCGCACTTAACATTCATTAGTTTTTAATTAGAATACCTTTAGAATTTTATACGAGCATTTTAAAATCGCCGCCGTATACTTCGCCATGAACGATTTTGTTGTTTCTCACCATCGCATGTCTTCTTCTTTTTATCTCTTGGATTCGTCAATACTCATTTTTGAAAAATAATATTTCCGCATAGAGACCGTGATGTAAAAAACTAAAATTGACTAAAATGGTTTATGTAACCACTTTTTCTGACAGCGGTTCAATTCTTGGAAGATTTATGGAATTTAGTTATGCTTTGAAAATTGGAGTTCTTCGCGAGAAACCCTTGGAATTTTAGGAATTTCCTCGAGTAATCCTTTGGACATTGACGGGAATTTCTTCAGAATGTCCTTGGAAAAAACTTCGTTATTTTCACTAGAATTTCTTCGGAATTTCAACGGAAATGTCTTCGGGATTGCTAATGAAATTTCTTTGGAATTATCAATGGAAAATCTTCGAAATTTCTAAATGATTGACTGTTGAACCTTTCCACGGGAAATTATTTGTATTTTGAACCAAAAATTCTTCGTGTTTCCATTAAAAAATCTTCGCAATTTTCGTCAGAAAGCATAGGTATGTAGTTTTCATAGAAATTTATCCGCGATGTCCACTAGCAATGTATTGAAATTTCTACTGCAAATCCTTCTTGTATTTTCCTTAGAAAATTGCTTAAAATTTGTGAAGGTAATCTTGAAAATTTTCCATGGAAATAATTCTAGAATTTCACGAGAAATATTTTGAAATGTTCGCTAAAATTAAAAAAGTTGTGTCATTTTCTAGAAAATTTTTGGAATTTCGAACGAAATTCGGAATATTCTTCAGAAATTCACCGCGGTGGCGGTCGCATACGAAACGAAATATGATTTAGTTCCAATTTGATTTTTGTTTTGTTGGATTTTGTTATTTTTATTGTAATGTTTTGCCTTTCTCGTACAACAAAGTTGTACCGAAAGGCTATCATTTCACTCTAAAAACGAGCTGTTTTTTAGAAGTAACTTAGACTAAATGATAACAAAATTCCAATCATTTAGTCTATGTTACTGAAACTAGCGCTCTAACTCCGTTATTAGTTGAATTCTAATAACGAACCATTGGGCAAAGTTGTAGAAAAACCTTCGCACTAGAAGTCCACCATACAACATATTTTGAAATTCAGCTTCTGGAATGTGTTATTGACAAACTACTAATGATCGAACACAAATTACTGAATGATCGTTAACATCCTTGTCGTGCTTGTCGTGCGTATGTATGTGTGTGTATCTGTGCGCACAAAAGCTAAGAAAAACATTAGACAACAACAAGTTTCATCGACAGGGAGCAAAGCCTTGTTGATCACTATTGAATTTTAAAGCGATCGACCGTTGTGTTCGAAAGTTATAAAAAAAATAGTACATCGAACGAATATCAACGCCATGTAAGGTTGGTGCGAGAAAGGCAGTATGTGAATTAAGTTGGGTTTCATAATAGAATATTGGCGCTTTGATGTTGCATGAAGAAGAAGAAGAAGAAGCAGAAAGATGATAATAGAAAAAAACTCTTCTCAAAAATTCTAAAAGCAATGTAATTAAAACGGTTAGCAGTACGGGGTTGGACTTTTCTTCTACTGTATAATAAACACAATATTTCCATTCGAAATTTTACTTTGTGATATTACATTTTAATGCACAGTATAAGAAAAGTCCAACCCCGTACTGCTTACCGTTTATATAATTAAATAGCTTATAGAATTTTTGAGAAGAGTTTCAAAACTTCTTCGTATGCTTTCCCGTGGAGATTTTTTTCGATTACCATCTTTCTGCTTCTTCTTCTTCATGCAACATCAAAGTGCCAATGGATTTCAATAATAATAATTAATAATAGGTAGTTAACACGTGATTGATCTCCATTAATTATTTCAAAATGCACAGAACATATATTTTGTAAAATTTGAGAAAGTCTACTGCAAGAGGGGGGAGGTGTTTCAGAAAAGTCTACTGAGGGGGAGGGAAATTAAAAAAATGTGAAAAATTCAAGCTCTATCTGGAATAAGGGCGAATGTCGCAAGAGAGAATTCTCTTCGCCGACTTCCCCTCTTTTAAATTAAAGTGACAAGCAGATGATTTCGTTGCGGTTTTCCCCTCAGAGCGAAAGAAATCAATGAAAACTTGCATTATGACGCGATAAACCGCGATGAAATCCTCTGCTTGTCACTTTTATTTAAAAGAGGGGAAGTCGACGAAGAGAATCCTCTCTTGCGACATTCGCCTTTTTACCAGATAGAGCTTGAATTGGTCTACGCGTGATTTGTAGACAGCAGAGGCCTCAATATCAAGGCCTCTGAGAACAGCATCTTATTTAGCATTTTTTTTTTAAATCTTTAATTCTGCGTGAATTAGCTCCTTTGGCATCACTGATGTCCTTCAACGAAAACTTGATCAGTCAATGTTGGGTACTGGAGTTGAACGCGTTGAACGCTCGTGTGGAAAAAAAAATTCAATTTGCATACGGATGTGACTTACCTGTTTATCTTGTGGTTCATCGGATTTAAATAGTAGTTTACAGTTAGACGAATTATCGTAGTGATCAAAGTGTTCAAGTGCTACAAATTGTACAATTTTTAAACTAAGATTGTGTTTTAGCAAACATATTTTGATTCTGGAATCTACTGCTGCCCTATCGAAACAATCGTTCGCAGAAGCCGTAAACAACACCAACACATGCGCATCTCGAACTGTCAAATCAGTGCGCCATCTTGATTCTTGTGAATCGTCGGAGCAATCTTTCTGAAGACGTTTTTGGCTTGCGGAAAATTTGCTTTGCATCGTAGGGGACAAACTGCAGTAAATTTGTATCTTGGCTGACTGGACATCCTCATAAAAAAAATCGGGACCATAAATAGCTGGTTGTCCGAACGGAAGAAGCCGTAGAAAAGTGCATAGTGTTTCAAAATTCAGAGTGTTTTCATTGTGTGGGAGCTCCTCGAACGTGTCGAAAAAACGGTTCAGTTCTCTTCCCGTTTTGACCGTAGTGTTTTGAATGGAGAGTGAGTGCCATCGGATTAGCGAGGAAGTTTGAAGTTTGCTTGGATAAAAATATTTTGGGTCGAGGATTTTATTGGTTTATCGAACCGGAAGAGATCCCTCGCCTCGGGTGTAATCCGTTCAGCTCCTTTTCCTCGTAGATTCTGTTTCCGTTGTGTTTTTGCAGAAAGGGAATAAGTGAACCATTATTCCTGTAGAAGGCGAAGCCAATCGCCATTTTTGGACATTGAAAAGTGGGATTTTTGGTGCGTTGGTAGTGAAATCCGCAGAGGAAAACAACTAGAAGCGGCTGTTATTATTTCGAGGTAAGTTTGGTATGTAAGACCTCCGTTCTATACGGAGTGATTATTCGGAAGTTGTGCAGAGTTCAGGAAATTGCACCATCGGAAGGGTTAAGCAATAAGTTAGGTTATGTCGCTATATTTACAAAATTTGTCTTAGGCCGATGACATACTGACGCTTGTGTCTGCTAACTGCTTGAGTTTTTGGACGCATCAATGCGACGCGACACGACTCTCGCAAAGGAATAACAATTATTATTAATGAACTCCCAAAATGCACTGTCGCGTCTACTCTGGCTTCATCCATTGCATCTTTAAGTTGTCAATGTAAAAATTTGTGCAAAAACTGGGATGCTCAACATTCTCAGGTTCATCTATCAGGAAATATCCATAAAGTAAGTCACTCAAAATAGGTATTAACTTTTCACATAAAAATAATATTAATATTGTAATTTTATTGTGTACGATTATCTGTTTCTCTCGATTTGATTCGATTCTTAAAAAACTTTCCCAAAAACAGAATAATCCAATTAATTACAATTAATTTAATTGCATATTATTCGGCAACTCGGCCGTACGAAAATCATTTTTTTGTTAAATATCTTGGCTATTCATATGCACAGAATATGTTTCGAAATGGACAAATTGATATGAAATTTTGCGAAAAGGAATCCACGTGTCCTGGAGGGACTCGAACCCTCAACCTCCTACTTTCTAGATAGGCGTGATAACCCTACACAACAAGACCAGTTAAAGGTCATGTTTGCGGATAAGCCATCAGAATCCGAGTACCAACCTTCACTGCGGTTAGCTCTTTTTGACGTAGAAATACGGTAAGATAGGGGGGTCATTCCAGCTAATTGTCATTGAGCTAATAACTCAGACGTTTTTCAACGGATTCCGGAGATTTTAGTATGAATCGATCAGTAAACTCTATAAGATTCTATACAACTATTGTAAACAATTGATTCAATGCATTTAACTATTGAAAAATTTAATTTCGCCAACCAATGTTAAAATTGCACTTTAACAGTAAATTGCCTACATTTCGGCTATTTGCCATCCGGTATGAACATGCATAAAATGTTGACGATCAAATTTCGTATCCGTTATCGCACTATACGTTATTCTACGTTCATTGCGGTCGTATCTTTGATACAACCTTCTTCTTTTTTTCAAATTGAATATCTTTCGGATGCTTGATTTGTCCAATCTTCACATGTGTTTTACTGTTGTATATCCACAATCAATCGAGCACACCTTGTTTATTATTCGAGAGCAGATTAATCCACCTAGTGGTGACGATGTCTTTCTCGATTCTATCGTTTGGTTTTGCCTGACAAATGGCCTACCATACGGCTCTTGTAAACGCTGTATAATAGCGAATCAACCAACCAACCTTATTATGGTTCAACACACTATATCTCCATAACTTTTGAACGCAATGACCGGTCATGAAAAATGTGAAGTAACCATTATTGTAGATCTGCCGCCTCACTGATGAGTGATGAATCATGATGTCACTCACCATTTTGTTTGATATTGGGAAGCGCTCCACCGGGGAGGTTGACATTTACCACACTAATAGGAATACTACCTCAAAGACAGACTTCAACGACTGGCAAGTCTTTGCTGAACTGCATTACGTCAAATGGGATATCCCGAAGAATCCCGATCGATACGAAAACGAAATGCCGGTTATTGGTACCTACCTTGGTAACCCACTAGTACACACAGCGTCCGAAGTTCTAACTGCATTGTCATGGTTGATTAGTTCGCTGCTATTCGTCGAACGCTTGCCTCGTCGTCCGTCGAGGAAGAACTAAGCGTCCCGATAACGCCAAACAGAGGATGCAGGAAATTGCAGGGGAAAATGTGTCTCTCTTCCATCTCTGATGTCCGCACCGGGTGATCTGGACAGGTTCTTCATATAGGTCGAATCTTCGTTCACTGGATTTTGGGGTCAGTCCGGTCGTTTTGGAAAATTAAAATTTATTTACCGAATGCGGCCTGAAGTCAATGTACGGCCTCTAAAATCGGAACAATATCGAAGAACGGACTTAATGTAAACAACACATAATGCCAAGCAATTTTTAAAGCTTTAATTTTTGGTCCACAAATTTTTCCATGCATTTTTGCATATGCGATGTTTTCGGGATTTGGGCACGGAAAATCAAAATCCCGGCCCCATTTAAGGCCACCTTAAGGCCACCTTACACCTCGGGAAAATTTTCCGCCGGATTTTGATCCCCGTGCATTTTAAATGGGGCCGGGATTTTGATTTTCCGTGCTCAAATCCCGAAAACATCGCATATGCAAAAATACATGGGGAAAAATTCCGCGGACCAAATTCCCGAGGTGTGAGGCTACCTTAAGGCTGCCTCACACCTCGGGAAAATTTTCCAGCGGATTTTGAGCCCCGTGTATTTTAAATGGGGCCGGGATTTTGATTTTCCGTGTCCAAATTCCGAAAACATCGCATATGCAAAAATGCATGGGGAAAAAATCCGCGAACCAAATTCCCGAGGTGTGAGGCTACCTTAAAGGCTGCCTTACACCTCGGGAAAATTTTCCGCCGGATTTTTGCCCCCGTGTATTTTAAATGGGGCCGGGATTTTGATTTTCCGTGCCCAAATCCCGAAAACATCGCATATGTAAAAATGCATGGGGAAAAAATCCGCAAACCAAATTCCCGAGGTGTGAGGCTACCTTTACCCAGCTTTTACGTCCAATTTTTGTCTTTCTCATACAATAAAGTTATATCGAAAGGCTATCATTCCGCTCCAAAAACGAACTTTTCATAGAAGGCTCAGAGACCCATGGTGTTATATAGGGGAGGAGGTTCGGTTGTTCGGTTGTTTCGGTTGTTCGGTTGTTTCGGTTATATAGGAGAGGAGGTTCGGTTGTGGCCACCCCTACGTATCTTTTGACAGATAACAAATGCTGTCATTCTGACAACCGTTATTAGTTTGCTTTTGTAACATGATGTTTTGTGCTCAATATCAAACCGGATGGGGATCTCTACTTTGAACTAGGAACAAATCAATTTTTTTTACAAAAAAACAACACGAAAGTTTTTTTGGCCTTTTTCAAAGTGTCATAAATTGAAGTGATTTAATTCAAAAAGTGAGTTCCAATGCATATTTATACAGTAAATTTAATCTATTTTGAGGCTCAATGACGATTGCCATTAAAATTTTAGCGCGAAATTTGTTTTCTTCATTTTCCAAAAAGGCTGCGAAATTCGGTTGTGGGCACCTTTATTGGTTCGGTTATGGGCACCCTTATTTTATTGACAAATCATTCAATATCGTTTTAGTTGTCCCCTAACTTATTTCAAATGACGTTTTTATGCAGTTTTAATAATTATGTAGACATAATTGATCGAAATAATGAGTTTAATTCATATTTTTGTTCTATGGGTATGTCTAGTTATTATATCCACACTTTTTGGAACAAATCGTTGACTGATTTGCTTGCAATAAGTTGCATTCGACGGGGAATACTGCTCCATTGTTTACTATTGAAAATTGGTCAGATTGGACTATGGGATCAACATTTATGGCCAATTTTTTTTAATGAACGGGAAAGGTGCTATTACCGCTAGGGTGATTAATAAGGATTTTTTGACTGTGATTTTTATCAATAAAACGTAAATCAATGAAAAATTGAAACCTATTGACCTAAAGTGCTATTTTAGACTTTTCTTATGTGTCTTTTTTTTAATATCCTTCCTAAGGAACCGATGGAGGCTACATCACTGTTAAGTGGATTGATCTTATTTTTAATTGCCTCCTGGCTATTACAATGAATAAATTATTGCTTTTCTTTAAATCTGGGTGGTTTCTATTCATGCTTCTTTATTTTTAGCCGAGTTCTCTTGGGTGCCTACAACCGAACCACAAAATTGAATTGTCCAAAAATGTCCAATTTGAAAAATTGTCATTTTTTTTCAAACCGATGAAATCAAACTATTTTTTTTGCTAGTAGTAAGGTTATTAGTCTAGCTTTCCATTGGTATACAATTGTTGGCATAAGATCAACTAGGGCCAAAGTTATGGATCAAAGACCCCTACCGATCGACTTCCCCTTCCCCTTACAATTTTCTTCCCCTACCGATCGACTCAGCTCGATTGTGCATTCCGAAAAATTTCAAATATGAAAATAGTTATGAAACATAGTGATTAAGTCATGACACGTTATAAAATGCCTTGTAGACCCATGCAAGCTATTCTACTCGATTTAGTAAACAACTTTAATACAACAAAATGAGATACACGCTTTGACAGCATGCAAGTTAGGAAACATAACGCCACGAAGCTTCTACAGGTTTAAAAAGCTGCGATGAAACGCGCACCCTTAAAAACTTTACTTAGCATTCTTGAAGAGTGATTTTTTGCAGGGAGAAGTTTATCACTTAAAAAATATACGTTTATTCAAAGCGTATTGCCTAATTATCGGGCATCGATAACCCGGAGTTGATTTTTTTACAATGTTTGAAAAAGGAATTGTGCACACAATAAAAATAATTATTCTTGGAGGACTTCTATTGTGCATACGCACATGTGAAAGATTTAGTTCAAAATATATAACTCACAAGCAATGAGAATAGATAGTAATGTGAGGAAATTCATATTATTTGTACATGACATTCGTGCATGGCGCTACAGCCTACTCACGGTGTCTCTATGAGGAAATATTATTTTTTTAAATTCAGTACCTCTGAAACACCCACCATGCGAAAGTAGGGTAAAATGCCCAATAGTGGACCCCCTAGTAGCGAAATTTTGCTCTTCCTGGCATAAGGAGTGGAAATTTTCAACATATTAATTTTGCGTGATATCTAATATCAAGCTCTGCATTTCCTTTTTACGATACATACATAAAACACTCAAATACTCGACGTTATTCGTTCAAATCAACATTTTAAAGTCTGACTGAAATAGCCCTATAGTAGATCCCTTGGGGGTCCTTAATAGGAAATTGCTTCCCTATAGTCGACACTTCATTTGATTTTTATGTTCCGTTTCGGGACGTTCTTCTTCCCTATTATGGACCCCCCCAAAATATTCCTATAATGGACACTCTCGTGTTTAATTTTTATAAAATTGTAAAAAATCATCTAATTTTACTTTCCATAGCATTTCCAATGCTTGCAGTCAAATCATAGAACTGTAAGGTAGGTTCTCCCGATGGAATTTCATAGCAAAATGTTTGCATTGTGCTGTAATAATGCAAAAATGGCTGGAGGGTCCACCATTGGTTGAGGGTACACTATTGGGCACTTTACCCTATATTTTTTTCACTATTTTCGGTGCAAACTCCATAGATATCTCAAATTATAGCCGATTTAATCCCCCAAAAATGTATGGAAAAATGACCCCCGATAGGACATTTTTAAAAATGCACCTACGTGAAAGAGGAATGCCTTAACATTCGTGTAGTGGGTGTTTTATAGATACTGATTTTTTGAAAATAAGCCTCTTCGGACAAAGACACCGTGTACTACTACATTCGAATGTGCTCGCATTAGAAGCCGTGCAATTGTGTATGTCATCATTTTTTGTTTACATTTTCCATCATCCACTAATACTCTTGTATTAAGTCTTCTTCTTCACGCTAGGACGCTAGTATCTATTCTCATTGATTCACAAGCAAACGTTCGCTTGCATTGTGCGCCTTCTAAACTGTCAAAACTTGTAACTCGCAAGAGAATAAATGCACTTGCTAACTAGTGCAACACAAGCAATTTTTTGCTTGCATAGGTGAAAATAATATTGTCACGTACATTTAAATGGGATTAGATTTTTCGATAAAAAAAAAAAAAAACAGAATAATCCACCTAGTGCTGATGGTGCCTTTCTCGTGTATTTTTAAATGTTACGAGAAATTCACATAAGAGAGGTCAAAATTGCACTTTAGGGAGATAGATTCAGTTATTTCCATCAATTCACATTTATTTGCATTCATTCGCATGCATTGCAGAAGTTTAAAAAATGTTTATGATAACGCTGGAATGCAATGGTTGATTCCGCGTCTAAAGGCAAAAAGGAGTTAAAAATTTTCGTTTGCGCTTCTATCAGAGTAAATTTGAAATTTCGACCCGTTAGGCCGTTACATCACATTTCTACCCGTAGATCACGGTCTACAAAACAGAGTTCTAGCCTAAAATATTTTTGGAGGTAGGGCAATAAGTTGTGGTAATGCCGGGATTCATCGTAGGGTTACTCCTCCTTGAATTCATAACATGTACCCAAATCAATTACAATTTTGACAGTAATCCGTATTAAAATAAAACTAAACAATTGAGCCGAAATTGTCCGTTTTGCGAATGTTATTAATATAGGAGCATGTCTGTCAAAATAAGGATGAAGACTCGAAAGAATCATCCTATGAAGGAGGACGATTCTCCACATTTACATAACAGTCGTGTTCAGACAGGTAAAGTAAACGATCGACAACACTTGTCAGTAACAGACAACAGTAATTTACTAAGCTTACCTACTGCCAGGGTTCCTATTTTTTGTTTCGATGAGAGAATTTTTTTTCCGAAGGAGAATTTTTTTTTGTGGTTTGTGGTAAAAAACATCTTTTACTCACACATCTTTTCTCTAGAATGAATTTGGAGGATAAACGAAAATCGTGCCTACTTGATAAAATTGTGTTTACTCGCTTTCGGGAACCAATTATAAATATTTCATGACCGGAACGGGATTCGAACCTACGACATCAACGAAATGTTTATCACCCTACAGACCTTCTTTTATATAGTGCAAAACGATTTCTATGCGAAAATCTGCTCGTGAGAATGAAAGAGAATTACGATTCCTGATTATTGAAATTGTGGGAAATTTCCTATTTAATTAATTATTTTATTATTTCCAAAAATATAATTTTATTAAGATTAAACGAGTCGGAATCCAATTCCAAAACTACTTCACGCTTTAAGAGACCCAGATCAAAGTTTATGATTTGTTAACACTGATTCCGTTCGATACACATGTTATTATTTTGTCAACTTTCTTTTTTGATCGACCCTTCAAGTGACTTCATGTGAGTGTTTATTTCAAAGCCATTTCAATCCGCTATCTAAATTATTCACAAATCATAAAAAAATGAGTTTCTGGTTGCTAATTTATTGGAAGGTGAATTTAAGTGTTTTATTAGGTTTTTCTAAAAAAATCTCATAAATTTTAGATTTTGCATTTTAATGGGCTAGGAGAACCGTATAAATGCTGTCATCAGAGAAAAAGAATCACGAAATTTTACCACAGCAAGCTATACTGCCCCTCTACGCATAATTGTCCCATGTTAGTTTTTGTGGATTTGACTTTTCACCACAAAGCAGTCTATTTTTATGTATACTTTTAAAAAATTCTAACAGATTTCGAACTTTGTTCGGAAAATCATTGAAAACAACAACAAGGCTATTTGTCCCATTGCTTAATTTCTGCGCATAATTGTCTCGCGGTGATTAAATTCATCATTATGGCGGACTCTGTTATTTTATGGAGCATCACACATTGAAATAGCATTTTCTGTTTAGATCTTCCAATCTTATGTCGAATTCGTTTTTAAAAAGTTCCAACCTAGGTTGGAACCAGTTCCAACCTAAGTGCTGTCAAAGTGTTTTTTTATTCGCTCAGGTTGGAACTAGGTTCGCACTAGTTCCAACCCCAAAGCTGTCGGGTTCGCACTGTGTTGTTTCACAGTTTCGCACCGGGTTCACCAATACAAATGCACTTCAACTGTCAAAACCACGTGGGTGGGTGCACATAACATATGTGTAACTCGGGTAGCAAAAGTTATACCCTTATAACACTTTTTATTTGTTATACGGAACATCGAAACGTCAGAAGATAGTATAACAGTATTTGATCTAACAAGGGGTCACGCGACTAATATTGTATATCTGAATACGATTCGCGTTAGAATTATACAAAAGTATTTTCCCTAATGGTGTTGGGTGTTTAGGAGCTGAAATTGTTTTTTTATAATGAATTGCAGATTGGGGTGAACAATATTAAAGTACTAAAGAAATGAGTTTAAGGTATGTAACTGATTTAATATTGTATTGATATTGATTCGACAAACTCGAACAAAATCCATTCGTACGCCGCGCACGGGCTCTTAACCAGTAAACGATGAATTTGTTTGGTGTTTGGTTGAAATATTATGTTTTATTCGAAAAGCATATCAAATGCTCATTCATTGCTATGAGCATATTTATTAACCGCATTTCTCAAACATTTCCCATGTGTGGCGTCTCTCCCAGTAGTGTGGCATCGCACCCGAATTTGACTTTTTTTCTAACATGTATGTTACCGACTTTTTGTCTTTCAAAAGTCTTCTACACTATGTTTCCTTAAACTATCAATAACAACAAGTAGAGTTTCATTTATCGGATTATTTTGAAGAAATATCGATTTTTAAAAAGGTGATGCCTCACCTAGATTTACCCTCAGTTAAATGTTCAATGCACAGTTTTGGTGTTTTCTGTTTCCTTTTACATGTCGTTGAAATTGCTCTACTTTTGGTAAAGAGTATTCGGAATACTATCAACCCAAAAGCAATGATAAATGATAAAGATTATCATGATTTCAATGTTGAATCATCACATTTTCATTCAATATGATATCCAAATTGGAAATACCTCACAGTTGCGATGCTCTCCTGCATTCTGATAAGCGAGTTTGCTTTCGTACGATTGATAATTTATAATGTTGCTTCTAATTTATCTATTTTGTGATTGTTGCGCATCGTAGACAAACATTGGTGTATCCCTCGTCATCCTTTCGAAAAAACCGAAGACTGCGTATATAAAGATTCGTTTCCAATGTAGAACAGTTCTAAGGAATATACTTTTCTACACATGTTGAATAAAATCTAGATTTTTACCAAGCTGACTCGAAAATATTATATCAATTTTAGAGGAATTTTATTTTCGTATGATAAATATGTTAAAATGGATAAAAGATGAACATTTCATCAAAAATCGCCTAAAAATAGAAGTTACCCTACAAATAAATCAAATTAGATTTCATCAAATATAAATTGGTTAGTAACAGCATAGGAGAGATCTTCTTTTGGATGCAATTCGTCATTTTTAAAAACAATGTAAAAAATTGATGATAGAAAAATAAATATCATTACACTTTGGCTACAGATCTTGCTCTTTGTAGTCTTGGAAAAAAGTGTGATAATTTTCTGATCATATGGTATTTGTTTACACTTGAAAATGACAGAACGATGTTCCCGTTCCCAATTATAACAGTTTTGGCTCATCAAAAGGGGGTCAACTTTTGGATTGGATTTTGTTCGAAGATCCACTTATGTTATGTGATTACATCCCCAGTTCCCCTATTTATATCCGCCCAAAAGTTAATTCCACTATCCGCAAAAATCAGTTCACGCACTTGAACATATTTATTTATTTATCATGATCTGATTAGTCAAGGCCAACGCACTGCCAGTGCACTGGATGTCCGCGATCATCTGGATCATATGTTTCGAATCAAAACAAACACGATGCTACGCACACCAACATATCCAATGACAGATGGAACTGAAAATGTTTTTTTATTCAGGGTTCGGGTTGGCACTGACCCAGGTTTAAAAACGAATTCGATATTAGCCTGTCCCACTGGTTAATAGAGGGAAATTTGTGCAATACTCTTTCTAAGCGACATAATCACTTCAACCACGTGGATGGTTCACTTCTATAGATAAAACATGTGGAGACATAAGTTAAGTCAATCGCAGTAGTCATTCACGAAATCATGCACTGAACGGGGCCGATATGCGTAGAAACCACAAAACAAGTGCTCTATATTTCTCGACATAACTGTCCCGCCAAACTATTTTCATGATTGTTGTCGCAAATTCTATTTGTGGGTGAAAAATAAGAATGATTTTAATGAAATTAAGTCTTCTGAATGATTCTGTGATGTAATAATCTTATATTTCATTCAGGTTATACGTCAGTAATGAAAATTAGGATTCAATTTCAAATGCCATTTTCTCATTTGTCGTTTTTTGAATTTGGTGATAAATATAAGCATGCGTAGAACGGCAGTATAGCCAACGGAATTAATAATTTTGAAAAATACGAGCTGATTTTTTTTTTCTAATGGTTTATTGCACGAGATTAGATATTCTATAAACAATAAACATTTAAAACAGTACCTTTCCGGGATCAATTCGAGAATAACATTTATTATCATGAACAATCAAATAAATATATGCACAATGCAGATAATCAAAAGTCTAACCCTGTGCTTCAAATTATTTTAATTTTTTTTTCAAATTGTTTAGGGAATTGCATCTCATATCTCGCTGTGGAAATTTGTTCGTGATTCTAAATACTTTTTTTTTGCCTTTCTCGTATTTTTTACATTTCTCCTAGCCTAGTATTAGTCATAATAATTATCAGGAAATTACAACCAAGAAGCATTTGTTTACTTTGCCTAATAGGTAGACGATTTGACAATTCGATAAGTAGATTTAACTTCACTCTTTGCGCAACTCTACACAATATAGACGAATCCAAGTAAAAATAAGAAGAAGACACTCGACGGTGTTAACTTTGACAGATGCTACAGCACAGCATAGGAAGATCATTTTAAAATGCTTATAATAAATTCTAGACAAAATGTAATTAAAATCTGATTGATGTATGGTACGGAAAAAGTTCCGAACTGTATAATAGATACATTTTTGGAAAATATACAAAAAATTGAGATAAGCTTCTAAATATATAATTCAGAACTTTTTCCGTATCGTACATCAATCAGATTTTAATTACAATTTGTCTAGAATTTATTATAAGCATTTTAAAATGATCTTCCTATGCTGTGCTGTAGGATCTGTCAAAGTTAACACCGTCTCCAATTGTTGTTTATGATATTCAGATGTGTTGATAAATTAATAATTGAGATGTGTGTACCCAAAAACGCGAGGTTAGGGCTATACCAGCCATTGTGAAATAGACATATTTGGACTTTGTCGTGAATGTCCTTAATAAATATTAAGGTGAAACCTAACGAAATGTACCTATAGTCAAAGCTGAAGTATGATGGCAGTACAGCAGTGAAGTACGTTGGATGGAAATCAGAAAACAGTGCTATAATTTAGTATATGTTTATGTTAAACAACTTAATTGGAATATTATGAAAAATATGTATGTACATATGTATGTATTACCGAGTTGATGAGTTTTTTAATATCTTGTTTCCGAACATACCTAATGGATGTTCTCATTCTTGTAATTCAAGACTGTTGCTCTCATTAATAAAAATACTAAAGAAGAATACAGACCATCATGTAGACGACCTTATATTAAAGTGCTAGGTATACTAACAACAGGGAATAATAATTACAGACAATCAACTATACAAACAAGTCGGAAAAGCGCGTTACTACCATCACAACTTATTCTCTGATTCTCTCACAACTCCATCGTAGAGAGGGGGAGACCTGCTTTCAGCAACCATCGGCGATATTTCTCGGGTACTTTTTCAAAACGACGTATGTCGCAAATTGTAAACAAACCCGTTTTCAACAGCATATGGCATCAAATTCATCTAAAAATGTGTATATCTTCAAAGCTACATGAAAATGTGTTTTTAAAATGTAAATCAATATTTTGCAAAACGGTGTAACATCATTGTTGAAAATATTGCACATACACCGCTTAGCAGAAAATGTACTTTAAAAAGTTTTATCGAACAACTAAATAGTTTAAAACGTGCATCTGCTTGTACTTTTTCATCACTGATTTCAAAATTAAGCATGTCGCTTAAATATTCTGATTTTCGTTAAGAAAAACATTTTACGTTGTTTTTCTGGCAGCAAATGTTGTTACGTCGTGTTGTAAGTGTTGCAATTTTTTTGTCGCATGTGCGTGAAACGTTTCAACTTGACGCAACATTTCGACGTATCAACAATGCAGCGTACGGAGCAGCGTAACATTTCGACGAAAGTAGCATGACCTAGGTCATACTGACGTATCAAAACGACGTATGTGATTTATCTGCTGCAGAACGTTGTAACATATATTTTTATCAAAATAACTGAAATGTTCACACGCAGTGCAGATTTCAAGGTCTGTGACGATGAACCTTTTCATAATGTATCGTTGAGGTGTATTCAATTGCAATAAAAATGATTAGTTTCTAAATAGGAATAAAAATGAAATCTGAAAACTTTCAAGCTCATTTTCTCAGCTTGATTAAAATGTTACATACGCCGATTTGAAAAAGTTCCCGAGATTTATTGGTGTATCTGTTTATGTCAGTTTCCCACACGCACACCATCAGACCACCACCGCCAAGTCCATCACTCGAGAAGAAGCGGAACAAGTGGAATCCACCACTTTTACTCGGATTTTCGTCGTACCCTGAGACGGTCGTCTTCGCATCGGTTGGTCGTCGTGTACCGTTTGTGCCGTTCCCCATACAGTTAGTTTGGGTAGGATAATTTTCAAGTGCCACGCGCGCGGTTTTCCTCATTTTTCACACCCTTTTCGGTGGTTCCCTTCGCTGGGAGGTCTCAACTGTACGGCTCTGGTGAATGAATGATCCATATTCGGTGGAAATACTTTGAGGAATTGAGTTGAGTGTCATCAGGAAAATGTGATCAGTTTTGAGTGATTTGAAGGTAGGTTCGATTAATGTGTTTGATTTGGCCTCCCACAAGTGTTAAATGAGTGTAATCCGGATGAATAATGTACCTACAAGAAGAAAATTAAATAAGACTCACAACTAGTAAAAAGTTATATGAGTTAATGAGAATTTAGACGACATTTAATACAGGGACTCATTCAAACATAAGGTTTAATGGACTAGAGATACAATACTTACAGATGGGGAATCCCGAATAGTGATGGACGTCATATTTGAATCGTTCCGATGGGTTCTTTAAGACAATTTTGTGAAATTATAAAATCGAAACCATTTTTTATTTATCTATGTAGAAATAATACTACTACAATGATTTTATTAATGGCAGCACTTTTTACATTTCGATAGTTTTTTAATATTCCACTTCATACCAAAGTAGAAACTTTTGCCAAGGCAACAGTGAGTGCGAGTGTTGTGTTAAGTGCACAGTAGGGTGAAACAAAACCGGAGCATCTTTTCGGGTTTCATCAAGGTGCGATTTTTCTTTATTATTGTGACTACTAATGTTATAGGGTTACTGCTCCTGGACTTCATCTCATAGCTCCGATATCCATCCCACGGAAAACAAACCAATGAAAAAATATTTGATACATAAAAACAACTATTTTTTAAAAAGTAAATAAAAGGCATCTGGGTGGACTTTATATATCAAGCGAAAGGTTTTACTTCCTGCTCCTTAGAACAGCTGTGAAAACCACAATAAAATTTGATATAATCCTCAAAATTGATTAATCCATAATAGGAACGCATGTACTAGTTGTGGCAATTTAGTTAGTTAATTTTGGTTCCTTATTTGGAAAATCCCATTGTTTTCTTATGGGATTGGCCAAATTGGGACCACTGCACTAGTGCGACAACTGGTGCTATAGCCACGACTGGTACATCTAGCCTGGTTGTTTTCTGTTGAAAATTAGCCCGATTGCGTTCCAGAGTTATTTAAATAAACATTATTTTTTGCCCCTTGGAAAAAAATCACAGGAACTGCTGCAATGCATTCAAAAATAGATATAAAGTAATGGAAACAGTAAAATCTATCCCCCTAAAGTGCTAATTTCACCACCATTGTGTTTTTCTTACAGCGCCTGTTATTTATTGTCGGAAAGCTTTACAAAATCCTAGACAGGTACTCAGAAATAATTCATAATAAACCACTGGCGGTGAAATATATTTCATGGAAATCGTTGTTGATTGCTGTATTATTTACGAAAATAAAAAGAATGATTAAGATTAATTTTTTTTTGGGCTGACAAAGTCGGGTCGAAAACGTGATAAAATCGGCGGTAGACAAATCATGGAGTGACAAAATCGGGTCAACACTGTATTTTTGTTAGTTGAAGTTTAACTCATACGAGAACTGAATCGACTCAGTTACTGAGTAGGTTTTTCCTACCTCCCTTTTTGGCTCATTTAACACCTTTTTGCCTTTCTCGTACACCTAGGTGTAACGAAAAGGCTATATATTCACTTCCAAGACGATTTTGTGATAGAAGGTCCGGAGACCCATAGTGTTATATACCAATCGACTCAGCTCGACGAATTGAGATGCTGTCTGTCTGTGTGTATGTATGTGCGCAAAATAAAGCTCACTCATCTTTTAAGCACTTATCTTGATCCGATTTGTTTGCAATAAGTTGCATTCGACGGGGAATCCCGTCCCGTTTCCTATTGAAAATCGGCCAGACCGGACTGTGGTATCAAAAGTTACGACCAAAATAAGATTTATATACAAAAACACGTTAAGAAATTCTCACTCATTTTTTTAGTATATCTAATATACGAAAGGCACAAACGCCGCTTGGTGGATCAATCAGGCTTTTTTTTTCTGTAAATGAGTAGAAAAACTGTTGAAGAAAATAAGAGGGAAGGTTAAACTTATTAGCAAGGATCGTATTCCTCATTCATTATCACGAGCAGAGAATCCTCACTCACGTGGATTTTCGCAGAGAAATCGATTTGCGGGAAAGAAAAAAAGGTTTGATGAGAGATAACCCATGCCGAAAAGTTTATTTTCTTGTTTTCTCACTTCATTCATTCTTTCCGTACCAACACCAATTGCAAAAAGAATAGCCTCTATGGAATAAACAATCTAACTTCTACATGCAGTCGGCGTGGTGGTATGACTAGAATAACCGCATCATAACGCCATTTTTGTCGATGGTCTAAGTTCGAATCCCGTTCCGGCCCTAACATTGGTTCCCGAAAATTAACGCGAAAAGCGAATGATGCATAGAAATGATGAAACGAAAACATAATTTGATCAAGTAGACACGGTTCGTTCTAGAGGAAAGAGGTGTGAGGGAAAGATGTTTTCACCACAAACTACGAAAATTATCATAGAGTATATTCACAAATCAAGCCCTGTCGAAAAAAGATTCTCCTTCGCCCCGAAAATCGCTTGATTTCGATTCATTGAAACGAAAAGTACGAGCCCTGCTTATTAGTCATTGAGTAGATTCAGATTCACTCCAATTTATTTTCAGTACGTGTGCTTCTGTGGCTCTTGCGTGCATTTTTTTACAGTTTGACTTGAAATTTAGAAAATTCCTCTATTAGTTAAACTTACTCAGTAAATTAATACTATAAAATCTTTTAGAAGGAGTAAAATCAAAGTGCAGATTTTTTTGCCTTAAGTGTAGGACAACACTGATACTGGTCATAGCTGGTCACAATCTGAAAAAAAAATGACGTATACTCCATTTTCCACCAAATGATGTTAACGAGTAGTACTCGTTCGTCATCGTCATGGAGCTCTTCAACAGATAAAATAAAAAAACTAGGTTTATTTTTTTTTAAGTAAAATCTATTTAGTTTATTTATTTATTTATCAGTTATTACCTTCACAGTTCAGTTTATACTCAGCATAGAGATGCAAGTTTGTAAAACTAATTGAAAAAACCCAGATCAATCCACCTAGCGTTGGTGGTGCCTTTCTCGCGCATTAAAATAATAAGAAAAACACATAAGAGAGGTCGAAATAGCACTTTAGGGGGATAGATTTTACTTTTCCCATCAATTCATATGTATTTGCGGTCATTTGAATGCTTTGCTGCAATCTTTGAAAAAAAATTTTTTTTTCGTTTTTGAAAAAAAAATTCCCAAGGGGGGACCCTTGGCAGAAAAACAATGTTTTTTCAATAACTTTGGAACGCAATGACCGATCGGGCCAATTTTCAATAGGAAACAACTAGACCGCAATCCGCGTCGACTGCAACTTGTTGCGAGCAAATCAAATAATGCTAAGTACCAAAAAGTGTGTCTCACATTTTTGTACACACACACACACATACATACACACATACAGACATCACCTCAATTCGTCGAACTGAGTCGATTGATATATAACACTATGGGTCTCCGAGCCTTCTATCAAAAGTTCGGTTTTGCAGTGATCCTATAGCCTTTACGTATACTTTGTATACGAGAAAGGCAAAAAACTCTTGAAAAACATATTTGAGAATCTCCAAGAATTCCATCAAAATCTCCCAACCGTTTTGAAATCAAAACGAAATAACCTCCGTACATTGTTACACGTCTTTTAAAAAGAGGCTCTAGAGTTTTCGAAAACCTAAACAAAACATAAAGGAAATACAGACCCCATTTGATTTCGACAAAACAATTTTTTTAACTTTTATTTTTGCCAAATCCCATAGTATTTGTAAAAAACGGCCAGAGCCCTAAACCGATGAGAAAAAAATCATAGAAAAAGAGTTTTTTTTTTCAAGGGAAACGAAATATTAAAATTCTCGTAAAAAATAAGACCCCGAAACCGACGTAGAAAAATGTAAAAGTTAATCTCGTTTTTCCTCTGTTTATACGTGGGGAATACTTACTAAGCTAAGCGTTAAAACCGAGTAAATCCCGAAATCCGGTGAAGTCGTTTTTTATGCGTATTTCGGGATTTCTTCCTCTTTTTCTTCAATGGCTCTACCTTCTAACTGGAACATGGCCTGCTTTTCAACTTAGTATTCTATTAGCATTTCCTCAGTTATTATAATTGAAAGATTTTCTATGCCCGCCATTGCATGAGTAAGTATCTTGGGTGGCAAGTACAATGGATACACACTATGCCCATGAAATGTGTATGTTTCGTCTTTATCGGATATGCAACTACGCCTTTGCTCGCAAGGCTTACTGGAGACCTATGTGATTATAGTAATCTGAAATTATTTGTAAGAGCATGTTAGGGGCTTTTCACAAATTACGTAACGCTGTAGGGAGAGGAGGAGGGTTATGCCGAGCGTTACGATCTATACAAAAAAAAAACCTTCCATACAAAAAGTGTTACGAGGGAGGGTGGGTGTCCAAAGCCATCAAATATAGCGTTACGTAATTTGTGAAAGTAATAACTATTCCATTTTAATGAAATACAGTGTTGACCCGATTTTGTCTACCCCCGATTTTATCACGTTTTCGACCCGATTTTATCACGTCCCGATTTTGTCACGTTTTCGACCCGATTTTGTCACCCCAAAAAATTTTGTCATTCTTTTTATTTTCTTAAATGATACCACAAACAACATTGATTTTCATGAAATAACTTTCACCGCCTGTAGTTTATTACGAACAACTTCTGAGTACCTGGGAAACATTTTGTAAGCAATTTCGACAAGAAATAATGGGTACCGTTCACGCATTTGGCCTTTCCAAGACATAAAATGATTCATATTTGTGGAATGAATTAAAAAATTGGAAATATTTTTTTTTCCAATTTTGTCACATACCCTGTTTTATCACCCCAAAATTCACCAGGGGGGTGATAAAATCGGGATATTACTGTAATATAAAAAACCAAAATATGTCAAAAAAATAGTTTGCAATAAAGGTGAAAAACTCTTTCCGTTAGTGGTATCGACAAAATAAACCCCACCCTAGTAACACAGACCAACTGCTGGGAGTTAGTAGACGTTCAATTCGTATAACTGTATCGCATCGCCACTCGCGCGCCTTGTTGCGCACACATATTCGCGTGACTTTTAAGTATGCGGAGAAAAAGCGCGAAGAAGAGAACGAGGTGGACTTGGGGACTGGTGATGATGTCCTAATTTTCTTCGAGCAACATTATTAAGACAACCAAAGCTATACCGCACCAGGGGGAGCCAAGAAACAGACAACCTCATTCCGACCGATGAACAACTAGTGCTGCTTTGGTACATAACATTTGTTTTGTTTTCTTGTCTTGATCAGCCTTGTGAGAACTAGTCTACCGTTGTTGTTATGTGTACTTCTGATAGATATGTCTGGTGCCGAATGGGTACCGATGCTTCCTAGCTTTTGTTGTCTGGTTTTTTTATTGTTCTGAACAATTTTCGAAGGATTTTTCAAACTAACAACAGCGAAAGTTATCGTTTACCGATGAGGTGCACACTGCTGTTGTTTGCCAAATCACAGCGATGTGATGGGAATCTGTTTCAACCATGAAGAACTTGTTACTAATTTTATGATTATGAACTATCAGGGTTTGTGTTTATGGGACTGTTTAGTATATTATCAAAAATCCTACTTCTGTGAATCGTTGATATGGCACCTTTATGATATTTCAAGCAACAAAAACTCAAAGCAAATAGTCAACCATATATATTTAATGGGGGCTGAAACATCTAAAGGTACATCAAAATCTATTGAAACAAAATTTAAGTTTTATTATTATAATTGACAATGCATTTGCCTTTCTTGTACAACAAAGTTGTACCGAAAGGCTATCATTTCACTCCAAGAGACTCATAGTGTAATAAACCAATCGACTCAGCTCAAAGAACTGAGCACATGTCTGTCTATCCGTGTGTATGTATGTATGTATGTGTGTGCACAAAAGCTGAGAAAAACATTAGACAACTTTTCATATAATAATCCTTAATCCTTTTCTCGCAACAAGTTTTATTCAACAGAAGGCAAAGCCTAGTTGATCACTATTGAATTTGAAAACGATCGACCGTTGCGTTTGGAAGTTATAAAGAAAATGGTACATCGAACCGAGCCATATAAGCGCCATCTAAGGTTGGTGTATTGACTAAATACGAGAAAGGCATTATCACTACTCGGTGAATTAAGTTGGGTTTTTTATAGTTTGAACGTTGAACATAATGATTCCCTTACTACATATTACCAATACTTTTCAACTTGCCAATAATACTAATGATACACTATTTTATTATCAATCTCTTTTCAGATTGTTTTTTTTTTTGTGATTTGGATACATTTATTCTCCACAACAGAAGAACCCGCTGTGGTGTAACAGCAACTTATAAAGCGGAAGAAAATTTCGTAAAAGGCAAACAAAATATTAGTGCTATCAGTTATACAAACCTCTGACCACCGAAGTTGTGGTCAACAATGGAAGTGCATTGTGAGAAAATAAGTGTTTCCGCAACCATTTAACGGTTCGGTGGGGAATTAAAAAAATACCATCTACAGAAAATTCAAAAAGTGTTAACAGTGTGAAGAAATATTGAGTGTATTTGTGCCTAGTAAGCGATTAAAAAATAAAACATGAGTCGCAATCGTACTAAAGGGGGTACTAACAGTTCCTCCAGCAAGAAGCAACACGAAAGTGGCTTCTACGAAGAGTACTCCTCGTCATCTTCCTCCCTATCGTACGGACTGGCATCGAAGGATTTTAAAGGTTCATCCGGAAGCGGCAAAACCCAATCCACGTCCTCGTCATCCCGGCACTATCACCACCACCATCATCACCAACCGGCTCGTCCGGTGAAATCGGATTACCAAGCATTCTGCAAGAAGTATTACCAACAGCAATCGGAAACGAAACGCAAGGGCGCTTGCGATTCGATTGAGCCACCGGATCTGATCAACCAAATCGTGGCCGATCAGCAAAAAAAGATCCTGCTGCAGCAGGCTGCAGCACGGAAGAAACAACAGCAGCAACAGGAACAGCACGCGCTCGTTAGTAGCAGCAGTGGTGGTAGTAGTAGCAACTACCATCAGGTGCGTGAGGCGCCCGTCATAATTGATTCGGAAGATTCCGACAACGGGGCCGCTAGTGGAAATGAGAGTGGTAGCGATGGGGAGGGGCACTCGCATCGATTGCATCAACATCATCATAATCATCATCAACAACTGCAACATCAGCAGCAGCACCATAATCAAAAACAAGGAAATGGTGGTGGCAAGGCCCGTGCCGCCGAGGGAGAAGAAGAAGACGATGAAGATGATGAGGAGGAGGAAGAACAGGTGCAGCAGCAGAAGCAGGCGCAGGATACGCCCAAGAAGCGTAACGAGAAGAGCAGCAGCAGTGTGATTTACAATGGTACGATAGTCGACAAAGAAGGTCTGGAGATGATCAAAATCTCCACCATCAACACCAAAGGTGAGTCATTTTTATATCTATAGTATATTAATTACCTAGCGTTGGTACATTTCGTTAGGTTTCCGGTGAAGTCTTGATCATTTTCTTTGCAAGACTCAAAGTAATTGTGGAGTCTCACAAACGAAAGTTGCTATTCACTCTACTGGCACTGGTTACCGCACACAGACGACCAAAGTTGAATGACAATGCCTCCGCTTGACAAAACCGCGTAGTGTGGCAATGCAGTCTAGTTTCGTTTTGATTTTTGCATCTGCAAGCGGATTTGGTTTCGGTTTTGTAAACCGTGATATCCGGAAGATCAATTTTTGCTGATTAAATAATATGGAAATAACTAAATATTAATTTCAATCCACTGAATCTGGACTGTTGATAAGAAAATTTTAAGGATCCCAATAGTTTCCATTTGATCTCGTGTAAAAAGTTGTTTGCACTTATTCTAAATTGGGATTCCGCAGTCGAACTGCTATCGTTAGGTAGTTTCTTTTTTTCGTCAACCGTCAACTTCCAAAACCGGGTTGAATATAATATAAGTAACAGTTGATCCAAAAACAACTAAAGTTATTTAATCTACCCGTGTACTTACTGAGCAGCATTGTCATATTCATATCATGCTTCTGGTGCGCTGCTTGACAGTTTTGATGTATGTGTAATATTCATATAATTTGACTGTTTGATAACAACAGTGCTGCAGGCTGCTCTCAATGACGAATAATAAAAAAAAGGAAAATCACATGAGACCGCATTCTTCGGTTTATGCAATCATTCATCACTTTTTTTCAATCGTGAAACCTCAAAACTGCACCCGGAGATATCCATCCTATGCTGCTGTTAGTGCTGTTCGCTCGCGGTAGCAACCAAAAAACCATTTCCGCGTGTAAATTCAAAATGAAAATAACTGTTATATTTATAAATGCCCCTTTCCCATTCGCGCATATCATCGTGGGGATTGGGCTGTTGTTGCGAGGTTCGATCAGCCGCTTCCACACGCGCATTGAATGTTTACCGCTTAGCGCTAGTTTGTATTGGTAATGGGTATTATGTTTTGGTTGCGCCATCGTGGCTTCCCCACTGCTGCTGACGCAGAAATCTTCCGATTAGTGATTGCTGCTTAATTTCCTTCAGGGGCTGCGACTGCTGGATGCTATGATTCGTTAATTATCGCGCCAGCGTCGATCAGATGCGGTCTAGTAAAAAAGTATCGTCTCAAGCGAAGATGAACTCGTTTTGGGAGAGCATTTGCGGGGAATGCGTAACAGTGGCTAGTCCAATGTGGATCATCCGGCACGCACAAGATCACTGCAGATAACTATCTAGGGTAAGGCGAGGCAAGATGGGTCAACTAAGATGAAATATCAAGTAAAAAAATCAAGTTTTTGAAAAATATCCATCAAAATTGTTTTCAACGGATATGTTAAGAAAATGAGAGACAAACTAGTATAATCATTAAAAGTCACCGTAATAATATTTGAATAACGAATTATTTATTTTGAGCTCTTGGGGCCCTCCTTAGCCGTGTGGTAAGACGCGCAGCTACAAAGCAAGACCATGCTGAAGGTGGATGGGTTCGATTCCCGGTGCCGGTCTAGGCAATTTTCGGATGGGAAATTGTCTCGACTTCCCTGGGCATAAAGTATCATCGTGCTAGCCTCATGATATACGAATGCAAAAATGGTAACCTGGCTTAGAAACCTCGCAGTTAATAACTGTGGAAGTGCTTAATGAACACTAAGCTGCGAGGCGGCTCTGTCCCAGTGTGGGGATGTAATGTCAATAAGAAGAAGAAGAAGCTCTTGAAGATTTTTTTTTCTGATTCATGGGGTAAGAATGTTCAAAACATTGGGCAAATTAGCTTACCTCCAAATTAGAGGTATGCATATATTTTGGTCGTTGGCGAGGACCTTTTTAGGCATCACGCCGTAAGCCAATCAACGGCGTGAATCAACGTGGTGATTTTTTTATTACTTTCGTTGAAGATTTTTGTCTGGATTCTATCGTAATTTTTTGAGTTATTTGCTGAACGAGTATTATGGCCAAAAATGTCGATTCGATCGGCTGAATGACATTTTCGACCAAATAACCTTTCTGCCAAATGACCTTTACTTATGGATCCTGTACACCTCCGGTGGTGCAAAGGGCCGACTTGAAAGATCTCCATCCTGAGCGATGCCCGGCTATCGCTTTAACCTGTTGCCAGGTTAGATTTCGGTCGACTTCTTTTATTTCTTTATTGAGGCTTCGCCGCCATGAGCCTCTGGGTCTGCCTCTGCTGCGATGTCCCGCTGGGTTCCAGTCTAATGCTAGCTTACAGATTTCGTTTCCGCCCCTACGTAGAGTGTGGCCGACCCAGCCCCACTTCCGATCCCGAATTTCTGTTGTTATCGGCCTCTGGTGACAACGACGATGGAGCTCGTTGTTTGAGATCCAGTTGTGAGGCCACCAGGCCCGAATTATATACCGCAGGCATCTGTTGATGAACACCTGCAGCCGTTGAGTGTTCTCCACTGATACACACCATGTTTCGCTAGCGTATAACAGCACAGATTTCACGTTAGAGTTGAAAATTCGTATTTTGGTGCGTTCACTTATCTGCCTGTTTTTCCAGATATTTCTTAAACTCGCAAAGGCAGCCCTTGCTTTCTTGATCCGTGCGCCTATGTCGATCTTGGTACCGCCGTCTGACGCCATTTTGGCTACCAAGATATTGGAAGCTTTCAACATTCTCCACTGGTTGCCCGGCTACTGTGAAACTGGAAGGAGTCATCGTGTTTACATCCAACGATTTGGTTTTGTTGACGTTGATGACTAAACCTGCCGAGGAGGAGCGATCGGCAAGGTCGTTGAGCTTACTCTGCATATCAGAGCGCCGTTGCGCGAGTAGTGCAACGTCATCCGCCAATTCGAAGTCGTTTAGGTGCTCCATGGTTATAAGCTGCCATAACAGCCCGCGGTTTGGTTCACGGTCAATCGCATCTACCAGAATCTCATCGATTACGATGAGGAACAGTAACGGTGATAGAATACATCCTTGCCTCACACCAGCTACGACCCGGATAGGGTCGGACAGGACCCCATTGTGCAGCACTCTACACGAAAAGGCCTCGTACTGTGCTGCGATGAGGCCGATGATTTTCTCAGGAACCCCCTTGCGTCTCAGGGCGCCCCACATATTCTCGTGATTGAGACGGTCGAAAGCTTTTTCGTAGTCAATGAATACCAAGTAAAGGGACTCTTGGAATTCGTTGACCTGCTCCAAAATGATGCGGAGCGTGACAATATGGTCCACACAGGATCTTCCGGCACGGAATCCGGCTTGCTGCCGCCGGAGAGTCACATCGATCTTCTCCTGAATCCGGGCTAGGATAATTTTGCACAGAACTTTGAGAACGGTACACAGCAACATAATGCCTCGCCAGTTATCGCATACAGTCAGGTCACTCTTTTTGGGCACCTTCACTAAGATACCTTGCATCCAGTCGACCGGGAAAGTTGCGGTGTCCCAGATATTACGAAATAAACGACGCAGTAGTTGAGCGGATGTCATGGGGTCAGCTTTGAGCATCTCGGCTGATATGCGGTCGACCCCTAGGGCTTTATTCGATTTCATGCTTTGGATGGCTGTTTGAATCTCTAGCAGTGATGGAGCTTCGGTATTGACACGTGTTATACGTCGGATCCTAGGCAGATCATGCCGAGGTGGTGATGGCCTGGTTGGCACTTGAAAAAGTTGTTCGAAGTGCTCGAACCAGCGTTTCAGCTGGTCAGTTGGGTCGGTTAATAACCGATCATTCGCGTCTTTCACAGGCATCGTTGCATTCATCTTCGCCCCGCTTAAGCGTCGTGAGATATCGTAGAGAAGGCGAATGTCCCCGGTTGAGGCGGCTCTCTCTCCTTCGTCGGCCAGAGAGTCTGACCACGCTCGCTTGTCCCGTCGACATGAGCGTTTTACTTCCTTCTCAAGAGCCGTGTATCGCTGACGGGCTAAGACTTTGGCTCCTCTGGTTTTCGATCGCTCTATCGCGGCTTTGGCTTCTCTTCGCTCCTCTATCTTCCTCCAGGTCTCATCGGTGATCCATTGTTTTCTCTGGGTGCGTAGTTCGCCCAGATTGTTCTCGCTGGTGGCGATGAAGGCATTCTTGATGGCGGTCCATTGGTCTTCCACGCTGCCACCTTCCGGAATATCTGCAGCACGCGTCTCCAGTTCTTCAACGAAGGACCGTTTCACCGTGGCATCTTCCAGTCGGCGTGTGTTGAATCGTCGTCCAACTCTTTCCTCCTGCCGACGAATCCGCGCAATGCGCAGGCGTATTTCGCCGATGAGGAGGTGATGATCAGACGCGATATCGGCACTACGTTTATTCCGTACATCAAGAAGGCTCCGTTTCCATTTTCGGCTGATGCAGATGTGGTCGATTTGATTTTCTGTAAAGCCGTCACGGGAGACCCACGTGATCTTGTGAACCGGTCGATGAGGGAAGAGCGATCCACCGATCACCATGTCGTTATTACCACAAAATTCTGCGAACAGCTCTCCGTTTTCGCTTATTTCTCCGAGACCATGGCGTCCCATAATGCGCTCATGGTTCGAGTTGTCGGATCCGAACGCATTGAAGTCGCCCAAACAGATCTTGATATCACCCTTCGGAATTCTATCTACGACGGCATTGAGTTGACTGTAGAAGTTCTCTTTGTCTTGCAGATCGGCAGCATCGGTTGGCGCATAACATTGGATTATAGTAAGGTTTCGGACCCGTGTTCTAAATCGGGCAATGATTATCCTTTCACTTATAGGTTCCCACTTCATAAGCGCAGAGTGTGCCTGAGCGCTTAGTAGGAAGCCAACTCCGCGATGCCGGGGAGCGTGTTCACCTCGTAAACCAGAGTATAGCAGAACTTGTCCCGACGGCGTTCTGTGTTCTCCAAAGTTTGGCCAACGGACTTCACTCAGTCCCAGGATCTCAAGCTTCATGCGGCGTGCCTCATTGGCAAGTTGCGCCAATTTACCCTGCTGGGCTAGGGTTAAAACGTTCCATGTTCCTATTCGTGTCCGTTGATTCGCGCTAAGAGTCGTCGCCGTAAAATCAGTCCGTATTCTTTCATTATCGGATTCTCGAACAAATTGATGTTTCGGGAACAGTAGGTTGTTGGCCCAAGGTTCCCTATCCACCGGGATGGGGCTGCCATCTTAGGTATAGCTTCCGGGGAATAGCATTTCATACTCAGCCGCTGGATGCCAGAACAGACGCTGTTGGAGCCGCACCTCCTTGGTGGACAGACGCTCGATCAGTCGGGTCAAATTTGTTTAAAGTCCCACCCAACACCAGGGCTAGGCTAGTGCGCTTTGAGCGGCACACGGTCGCTTTGATAGGGCCTGCTTGGGGACACATGCAGCATTTTATAGAAGTTCAACAGAGCCCACTGTCGAACCCCACCACATCCTAGGCAGACCTCACAGTACGCACCCTCTCACTCTAGCTGATGTCAGAAGGACAACAGTGCCCAGGCTGCACTACCAGCTAAGTACGCAACCCTTAGCTGGCGGTCAATTGTCATCGGAAGACCCGTGGAAGCGTGAGTATTGGAACTTGTGAGGACCAGAGCTATGTTAGGCGCCCCTTCCCGGATGTCAATTCACCATTTCGCAGCCCAACTGCCAAATGACCATTTCGGCAAAATGACCTTTCCGGCTATATGTCCATTTTCGACCAAATGACATATTCGGCTAAAGAATTTTCGGCCTTGCAGCTTTTTTTCTTTCAGATTTCCAGGCCTGTCTTAACCGGAAGGTGGCTGGGTTTGATTTCTGGTTGCCGGTTTTCGGGTTGGAAATTTTTTCGACTTCCCAGGGCATAACAAAATTATCATCGTGTTAGCCTCATGATATACAAATGCAAATATGGTAACTTGATTCCTCGCAGTTAATAACTGTTTGGTCGCATGTACATTCTTCCAAATGACATTTTTGCCAAATGACTGTTTCTGCCGAACGACCCCACATCCCTCCACCCCGTTATACTGGGCTGGGTAGACACCTTTGCGTAATGCGTTACGGTGTGAGATCTATCATGGTCACTTTGTAAGCTACAGGCAAGTCCTAACCCAACGAAAACCTTCCCCGAAATCCAACTCCGTGGTACTTATAAGGGTGTCGCTGAATCGGGAGCCTCTCATTAAGTAAGTACTACAAAAACTCTTCCTCCCCCCCCCCCAAGTTACGGTGAAGATGGGCATGGCCAGGAGTAGTAATCATCATGCTTTTGTGATTTATGTCCTAGATTTAAATCAAGGACCTTGATTTCTGATAGCAATCTGGATAGGGATTTCAAAAGAAAAACATGAGTATCAATAGTGTCCTATCTACGACGTACACCGTAACTAGGCTATGCTAATGGCCGTTTCTGCCGAATGACCATTTCGGCCACCAGATTTTCGGCCAGATGGGTTTCGGTTTTTATGGAAGCATCTTGAAATTGCAGCGGGATATTTTATGGAATTGTCAAGGAAATCATTTTCATGAAAAATACTTTCAGCTCAGAGTTTCAACGAGATGTTTTGGAGGGCGCCCAAGTTAATTGCTTATATTCCGGGTATTGAGCCACCCGGAGTGGTTATTAATTCGAATTGAAATAGCCGCGCTGCTGCCACCTAGTGGAGATGGACGTGTGCGTTAAATCACTGTATTTCGACATGGCGGAGATAGAAAGTATATTTTAAAATGATTTTAAAATGTTTTTATTAATGATATACTGAAAACTTTCAAATACGTAGGGTTCTAGTTTTTGAAAAATACATGTTTTTTTAATCAAAATAATTCAACTTTCGTGCCGGTAATCTAAAAGTAAATCAAATGTCTAACCCAAAAAATCAAACTATTTTCTGGCGGGCTACTGATGAAACCAAGTTCCCAACACCAGGCACGTAACCGCAATCTATTTTCAGAATTAACTCTCATGTATTATTTGTACAATGCCAACCTAGTATTTCGTTTATCTTTTGTATTTCTTCTATATATTAATGTATTGAATTGTTCATATTTTTATGTTTTTTTTTCTCTAAAAGTTCCTTCAAAGGATTATTTATCCACTGGAATCATTTTAGTTTGAAATTAAATTGAGTGTCACCTTCTACCGTCCTTGTTACTTTGCCAATATTTTTACTTTTTTTGAGTCCATTGCCAGGGGCTCGACTAAGCTCTTTGGTATGGGGATAGTTGGTGGACCATTAAAAAATTATAAAAAAGTAGAATGAGTACAAGGAAGATTCAGTCCAATTCTGTTTCTGTAAAACGTAAAAAAAATTAACCTTGAATAGGTGCATAAAAAATAACAAACTGTTACCTGTTGGTTCGTCACTAATTACATTCGAGCTTCAAGGGGGTATGTATGTTCACATAAGCTTGGGCACGTGGCTAGGGCTAGCTCAATGAACATAGCTGCACGTATGTGTAAAGTGTATATGCAATTACTGGAATCATTCCCCGTCGTCCCGCCTAGACGCACAGGTAGGCGCTTCCATTCGTTGCAGTTTTCATTGTGCTCGAAGCGATAAACAACGAACGCGCCAACTTCGGCGCCAGTGGTTTTGTTTACAAACGCTCGAAGGTCGTTTCCACCGCACTTGTGCTGCATCACACTTTCTCTCTGCTACAGCACGGTACGGTGCACACATGCAAGGTGTGAACTACGGTTGTGGTCGACTGTTATGGAACCAAAACAAAACAATCATCGATTGGTCGGTCTGGCCGTGAACAGTTCCAACCAACTGTTTTTCTTTATCTCGAGAATGGATGACATCCTCCTTCTGAGCAAGCTACTAGTTCCTTAGTTATTCACTGCAAGGTTTCTAATTCAATGATGGTCACATGTTCTACACTATTTTTCGAAATTTGAGATAAATTTGCTAGGCAGACAGGCATTTAATCCCAGCGACCTTCCGCATGGTCTAGATCCGTAACCGAACGCCGCAATTACGTATACACGTTTGAAGTTTGTCCTTACTTAGCGATTGAAGCCTTCGAGTTGTTGAACACGTGTCATTCACTGCCACAAAAAAAGTTAAATTTCACATTGGATATTTATTTATGGTCTTTCAGAACATGTGTATATATCCGTGTATGACGAAGGTAACAACACCGAGAAGTGTGTATGATGTTTTACCTACCACAGCACGTTCTGTTTCAAACGGTTCACGCTTGTGCTCGTTCGGCTGGTAGTGGTGGCGACGCTAATAGCCAGAAGGCAACGGTAAGTGCTTCCCCGCTCTTATCAGTCGTGCCCAGCTGAATAAACTACCTTGAACTTGGTCGCGCCGGACGGACAGGGTTTTCTAGCTTAATCGCTTCGCCGTGGCGTACGTGCCTCATATGTACAATACTATAATCGCACGCCGCTTATGTTATTACTTTACAGGGCGATCGAATGTTTCTCCAAACATGAAATTGTCGAAGTGTTAGCGAGCATCGATGAACGAATGTGCGTATGTTCGTTGGTTGGTTCATATGTACTCCAAGGGACCTAAAAGAATTCAATTTGGGGGAATCCCTACTGTTGTGAGATGAACAAAACATGATTGATGTTGAAGATTTTGTGGTTTTATAGCTTTGGCAAAAATATGCTTTCCTGCAATAAATGATGATGCATGGTAATCAAATTGAACTGAAACGAGAGGCCATAGTTGTTGAGAACATTATTGTTGGTTATATTTCTGCCATTTAAAGTTTCGAAATTAAAACATGAACCAAATTATTTCAATTGAGTTGCAATTAAAAGTTAATAAAATAAAAATAAATTAATTATACTCATGGAATGGAGAAGGCTGTTAGCAACTCTGAGGGCCATTTTCATTTTCTCCACCTAAACTTACACGCTAAAAATGAACTACTCAAAATTGAGTCGAATCCGACTCATTTTCATTAAAAACGGAACAACTCAAAATGTGAGTAAGAGATACTACTTAATAAAATGATGATTTCGTGAAAGTTAAGCATAGCCTTCCATCATGATACGACAAATGGGAAACAAGTTTATCTATCTATCTGAGCGAATTTTACGGCAAACAGATTCCTAGTTCAAGTGAAATCATCATTTTCTTAGAGTAGTGTCTTTTACTCAAATTTTGAGTCGTCCCGTTTTTAATGAAAATGAGTAGGATTCGACTTAATTTTGAGTAGTTCATTTTTAGCTTCGAACGCTTAAACGGTGCTACCCAGGTTGAAGAAGGTGAAGAAGGTGAAG
This sequence comes from Armigeres subalbatus, assembly GCF_024139115.2. Lineage (NCBI taxonomy): Eukaryota > Metazoa > Arthropoda > Insecta > Diptera > Culicidae > Armigeres > Armigeres subalbatus. The sequence goes on from NC_085140.1 coordinate 68,867,995, forward strand.
AAATTGGTCCAAATGACATATTTTTGATCACATCCGAAAAAAAATCATGCTAATTATTTAAAAATAAATTGACACATTATGCCCTTGTGCAGGGTATGCAGAAAACGCTGTCAATAGATAACGAACAACGATAAAAGAGAGGTAAAAACCTCTTCGAATCATAACAAGCCATGAAAACAAAACTATCGCACTTGTATATACAAGTTGGAAAAAAAAACTGATTCAAATAGGCGGCCCCCACCGCCACCGATGGAGTTTGATAAAACGTTTTGCTCTCGCTCATTTTATGTTGGGGACATTTTTTTTTTCACACAGCTGTGTAAAACAAGTTTGAAAATGCATCATCAGAACCGGTGCCCCCCGCAATTGGCGCTTATTTAAAGAAGTTTATCATGGGATGTATCCCCCCCAAATCAATTCATTATTCAGTCTTCACGAAAACATGAACCGCGTTTAAACAAGTGCAGTTTTCCCGTGTGCAAGTTCGCACTCAAACATGCATACTAGATCCAAACCGAGTTCATCATAAACCGAACCAAAATCGCACCCGGTTTGAACACGAGTGTGCGCCCAAGTTCAAACACACGGGTTTGAACATGAAAGTTTAAACATCAGTTTACACACAGCATGCGCTGTGCATCTGTTCATATTGGGCAAGTGGTTTCTCTTCTTGAGTAGCGGTGATGGCCTAGTGGTAACTCGTTTGGCGTTCACTCAGGGCACTAGTGTTTGAATCCTTGTCTTTGGATTTTTTTAGGAATGGCACATGAATAGTTTTAGTTTTATAAATGCCACTTTTCAGCCCTTGTCAGGTGGTTTGCGCTTGGTCCGATATCTCAATATCACAACAATTTGTTTATTTTGCATACAATCTTCAGATATTATTTTTAATGTTCATAACAACTGAATATTATGTGCATCTTCCCGGTAAGACAACCGGCAGCCTCCAATGCAATGATTATTCAAAGTGTCCTTGCGTTTATGGTCTAAACTAGGTAAAATACATAAGTCTCTGTTCGTCTGTCTAAAATGTAGCCCCTAATTATTTTATATCCGTTACATATGCAAGTATGTATTTTGTTTTGTTAGATACGATGGGATTTGCATATCGTGAATAAAATATAGATGTTGATTCCAAAAAGTTCTGAGACACACTTTTAGTGGGGGAGGGAGTTTGTTAACCAAAAATTCAAATTGATAGAAATTTAAAAAGATAGTAGGGGATCTGTTCATGATGTATTCTAATTGCTATGTATAAATAATACGCCGATGACATTATGCAATACAAAGAAAATTCACAAACGATGGAGCTAATAAAAGATAAAATCTCCAATTATGACAATCTAGAAAATTAGGAAACTGGAATTTAAGCCCCGTCGATCATAAGGTTCTTCAAAAAGGTCGAAAACCCTCTCTCCCTGGAATAAAGAAATCTCTATGCAACCCAGAATTTCGCTTCAGATTCTCGGTATATTTATCAAGTACCATCGCAAAGTAAGTAGGATGAATTATCCCCATATAAACGTGTCAGAAAAATCTTATCCCAAAATTTTAGTAATATGAACTACTAATCAGTTTTTTGGTGGTTGCAGAATCCCGAAATCCTTAGAAGAATTGCTTTCAGAACCTCGAAAATGGAACAAAAAGCTCCGCTCAGAGCAGATTCGAACCTAAGACGCCCTGAATGAAAGGCCTGAATCTAGACCTCACCTCTATAAACGCTTTGTTATGCAAGTGCGAAAAATGTGCACAACATGTTTTAATTTTTCAATCATACCTTCATTGAAGTTTGGTTAAATTCTCTTATTCGAAATATGAATAACAAGGCTTGGAAACGTGAAGAATCAACAATAGTGTCCCTAGCAACCCGTTCATTTACCCAAGCGTAGCATTCTCGTGTGCAAGCGCACATGTTTGAACCCAAGTTCAAACTCGATGTTTGAACCAGGGCTGACAATAGTCATTCTCGTCGTATGAAGAAAGCGAAAAAAATTTAGTCTTCGTCATAACATTGCACGACGCAACACCTATTCGTTTTCTTCGCGCCGCATGCGTACCACGACGATAGTCGCGCAACCAAAAGTCATGACGATTTTCGTCGTCACATCTTCACACAATTGATTGCACGTCATTATAGACGGACTGGTTAAAAACATAGAAGCGTCTCAAATAAACAAATAGTAGGAAATTTGGTAACATAAATGTATCGATAACATTCATAACGCTTTCATACGTTGCTTCAAATTCATTATTACAAAGAATTAGTAAAAATCTTCGCATGGCAGCTGCCGCTTGAAGAATAACGGTATGAAGTCTTCGTTCTTCGATATCGTCAGGACGATTTGGTTACACGACGAAAGCTAACGTCGTGCGCGTCATTGACGATGTGTAGAGTAGCAATGAAGACAATGCAACTCGTCGCTACTGTGGCATTTCGTGCTATGACGATGACGATTGTCAGCCCTTTGAACATTGTACATTGCGCCTGGGTGTATCGGAGTTCAGGCTCGTGTTCAGATTGCTATGTGCAAGTTCGAACATAGCAAGCAATGTTTGATTGGGTGCACAAACCTAGGTGAACATCGCACACATGTTGCACCTTGAAGACTGATTATTGTAACAGCTACCGAAAAACGTCTCTTACGGTATGTTTCCAATCGAGAGTGTATACGGACATGATAAGTGAGAGATTTTCTCATTATTTTTTGGATTCAAACCCTGCTCAATTTTACTCACTAACTAACGAGTAGCGATTCTCACTATCAACAAACCGTACCAAACACATCTCGACTCAGTAATCAAGGATATTTTTTATCAAATGAGTGCTCAAATAGACATGTATATTGTTTTGCTTTCTTTTTACGAGTAAAGTATCACAAGACAGTCAAAAACCGCTTGGTGTGGTTCATCAGAACCCGGACCATATCTCCCCTTGCCTTAAACCGGTCAAATTCTTGGATTGAAAAAGAAATTATAACCTCTCTTGCCTCCTGCAGGGCAAATTCAACCCTCAAAGAAGGGATAATTTCTCCTCTTGCCCTTAACAGTGCAAACGCATAAATTTAAAAAATTGACCTGTCTTGCCTTCTGCCGGACAAATGCATCCTATGAAAAAAGGGATCATATCTCCCCTTGCCCTAAACCGAGCAAATACATCCATCGAAAAAAGGAATCATATATTCCCTTTCCTTAAACCGAGCAAATGCCTGGATTGATTGAAGAAACCGTATCTTTTGCTTTCTGCCGTGGAGATGCATTGCTTGAAAGAAAGAATCTCATCTTCCCTTGCCTTAAACCAAGAAAATGCATCAATTGAAGAAAGTAATCGAAGGGATGAACTACAATGCTAGTTAAAATAAAATATGAAGTCATTCTCGGGAAAATGTGCCGGGAAAAAGCATCCTTAGCACAGGACGAAATATGTTTGAAAAATATGTCTCTAACTCCTGAAGAATTTATTTCATTGAATTTTATTGTCTTTTTCGTTTTAAAAAATGTTTCCATTTTTTGTAGCATCTTAAAGGCAATCTTGTTTCTGACCCAGAGACAAAAAGATTGTTGATTACACAACTGTTATGTCACATAAACTTTCTGCTAAATGACCGACCCAGAACTAGTTATATCTGTAAGCTGCAATACTTTAGCTGGCTATACAAATGGTAGAAAGCCCGATTCGCCATCGCAAAACGCCTTTTAACTCCGCGGTCAACATTATTATTACATGTGATATATTAACTCGTCTTTAACCCCAAAATGCATACCATCCATTTCCACCTCAGAACCATAACTATTTGGACTGGCCACTGAACCCGGAAAAGCGGGAAATTGAAGTCACCGGGAAATTGAAGTCGGGAAAACTGGAATTTAGGACAAGTATTGGGAAAAAATAAATTTTCGTCAAGTTCCATTCAATATTCTTCAAAGTTTTTAATGAAGCTGATAAAAAAAGGATTTACTCTTCAATGTTTATTACTGAGTCGCATTTAAAATAAAAAGGTTTGAAGTACATGTGAGGTACAAAAATTAAGTAAATCTTGTGTAAAGTTTGTGTTGTAACTAGATAAGATCATTTTGATACACTGCCGTTCTACGCATAATTGTCCCATGTTACCTTTAATGAAAAAATTCAAACTCGAGTCAATTTGTCCCACCAATTTAAGAATCGATTCGATCTTCAAATTTAACAAAATATTTTTGGGATGTTATGAGCGTAGGCAACACTTTTCCAGGACATAAAACGAATTCCTACTAATTTAAACGGTTTTCAGCCTCTATTATCATCAGACAACAACTTCATTTTTTCAGTGGGACAAATTGACTCGAGTTTGAGATTTTTCATCAAGGGTAACATGGGACAATTATGCGTAGAAGGGCAGTACAGTGTTCAACCGATTTTTTCACTCCCCGTTTTTGTTTACCCCCGATTTTAGCATGTTTACGACAAGATTTTATCACGTCCCGATTTTGTCACACCCAAAAATTTTGAAAATTTTAGTCGTTATTTTTATTTTCGTAAATATTACCGCAATCAACAACGATTTTGATAAAACAACTTTTACCGCCATAATAAACCATAAATGACTTCATAGTACCTGTGAAGGATTTTGTAAACATTTTCAACAAAAAATAACGGATATCGTTTACGCATTCTGCCTTTCCAAGGCATAAACTGATTAGTATTTGAGAAGTGAATTCAAAAATCGAATTTTTTTTTCGGTTTTGTCACATTTTAATTTACCATATTTTATCACCCCAAAATTCACCAGGGGGGTGATAAAATCGGTATATTACAGTATTACTTTCGTGTGACATATATCATACATATGGTGTTATGAGGCAGCCATAGAATCTAATATTGAAATAGTAATTTCTTTGAATTAATGTATTAAACTTCAAGTTATTTTTCTAATTTATAGTCTAATTTTGATAGAGTTTACGATCAGAAAGGCATGAAGGCCTTTACTACTGCATTGGTATCTACACCAATGAGGTCGACGTCATCCGCAAAACCAAGGAGTATGCATAAAAATTCCCCAGCTCCCCTGAAAAATTCCTCAAAATTATGTAACATGCGCACAGTAAGTACACAAAACACCTGCACTCGAATGGTATTCAATGCATTCGAAAAATGTTAACACTCGCTTGCACTGTCGTCCACAAATACAACCACCGGTCAAACTCGTCGCTTGAAACCGTCTGGCTGACGACTGGGGTTAGGCTTATTGTCGTGCAACCGCCCTCGCAACGGTTCCCCACCGAATGGGCCGACCGGTGAAATTCACCGGATGTATGGTTGGAAAACTTTCACTTTCAGTCGGTTTTGCTTCTCACGGCACGCCGACCGTCGTCGCAACAGTTTCAAATGAAGTGCATCTTTATTTCCTTGTGTTCCCTTCTCTCTAAGATAAATTATTCACATAAATTGCTTCCCATTTAATATCAATGATTGTTTTCGATTATCGGTATACGGGTGCAATGCTAACCGCAAACGCGGAAAATCTTGACAAATACATGCTGTGTGCGCGCATATGTTTCATGTGATGTGATGAATATTTCCATGGTGCCACTTAGGCTCAAATAAGCTAATAACCAACATATGTGCTATTAACCGCAATCATGATTCGTGGTTTCAAGTTTTTTTTATTTCGCTGGCTTAAAATTAATTTGAATCTTATTTCTTATTGTTACGATCGTTTACCAAGAAATGATTAGATTATATGGAAATCGATAACCGTTTCCCCTTAAAATTGAACACACGAGTTTTCAGTTCATCATATGATATGGTGCTGCTAGAAAAAAGGCATGCTCAAGGCAACGGTTTTTTCCTAGTGTTGGTGGTTTTCCCGCGAGTTGAAACTTCAGTGGACACTAAAACAGACGTGAATCTGTCTATGATATCGGTAGCAACTGAGAGCAAAGACAAGTGGCTGGCGTATCAATAACAACAGCAACGGAACGTCGGACGGAATGCACTTGCTTACAGTGCTGACCACAAAAAAAAATACACGATTGAAAAATTCAATTTTTTTTCGATGGATGGTTGTAATATTTGAATTTGAATTCCAATGCCAATAGGGTCTCATACACTAATAACGTAAGGCTTTAGAAAGAAGGACTAGTTATCATTTTCTTACGATCTATACGGGAAATGAGGGGTCTCGTAGTGCTGTCAATGTTATTCGATATACTTTTCTTTGGGTGGTAAAATGACAATGGTGTCTAACTAATGTTCAGAAGATCTAGGGTGCAATCCTTGATCAGTTGTATTTCATATTTTTCTATACACATTATCACTATACATGTCTTAAAGCTTAAAAATAGTCCTAAATCATAAACATTACATAAGATTTTTTTTTCCGTTAAGGAAGTTCAGTACCACGCAACTAAAGCTTGAACTAACTTATCAACATAGTCGTACCTTAGTTGTGATAATTATAAACCTCAACTATTCTCTGGTTACTGAAGAATTCCTTCTTTCTCGCTCTCTGTCTCTAATAGATTACTTACTTTTGAGAACGGCAAATGGGCATACGAGGCGTCCAATACATTCATTACCATACGATGCAGCGCGTGCACAAACGATGCATGTCTAACAAACCAGAATAAAGTCGTTCGTGCTCATTTCGGATTTGTGGAATTGGGATAAGCAATACCCCTTCATTGCGAAACAGTGTGGCGATGGCGTTTATGGAGGGGAATTCCATAAATTGACTTCGTATTATTTTCTGCAGTCAATGTCGAAATTGGTTAGTCACGAATATATTTTTCTGCGCTGGCCCCCAACGATGGGCGAACAGTTTTCGTTTCTTCATTGTGATGAATCATTTCCGCTTCAAAGCAAATCTAGCCTCTCTTATAGGTTTCAATAACGGATAAAAATCGTAAATCCGGATAAGCTGAAATTTAGACTTTGGACATCATATGTTGTAGGTGATACTAAGGAGACTTGACACCCTTGTCTGTTTTCTAACACATCTTGTTTAAAAGTACTAAATTGAAGCCGATTCGTCACAGATACTCTGGGAAACATATAAAATATGTTTGCAAGTACTCGAATTTCTGGATGTTGTTGTAAACATTTGCCCTAAAACGATTTGACATGTTGACATGTTAGAAAACTTATTTGAAGATATTTGGGAGAAATTAATTACTCTACAAGAACATGTATGGAAAAAGTAAGAAGGTGCTATTGATTCTTTAAAAAAAACTTCTGTGCATATTGCTCTACTGTCCAGGTGTGCGTAATAATTGATTTAAGTTGTTGTTGAATTTCGCAGTGCATTTTTAACGGTTTCCCGCAAAATGAATGAAATAACAATAATAAAGTCTCGATATAACACGGTGGACAAGTATATCTATCTTCTCCTACAGTTTCTCTATAATCTGAATTCGCATTCGTACAGAATACGCAACACTCGCCACAACACTGCTGAAAAACTTTCTCCGAAAAAAAAAGCGAAACAGTTTCGCCGACACTGCGTAATCGTGCAAAAATCACACAAGAGACGAAACTACTTTTACTTTCATTTCGGCGCAACTTCATCTTTGCGTGGAGGTGTGTTCATGAAGTAGGTATTGCTTTTTTGATCTCGAAGTTTTTTCGACGACCGAATGTGGAACAATAAGTGCGTCTTCGGCATTTATATCGTAGCATTTATATAGTTACTCAATGATAAATCATTTTGTGACAATAAATTAAATTTTATAATTGAATGTTTTTGGTCTATCAAGGGAATTTGAATGTAATTGTACTTTATTGATTTAACGTAAAATTTTCAGTCACAAACATATTAATAATGCCTAGGAAAGAATAATAATAGATTATTTTATTATAAATCATGAAATGTAGGAGATGCAAAAACCGCGCTCAATTTACTATGAAAGATAATAAAAGAGAGACACAATTATCTTACAATCATGTGTCTGCTGTTCCACATGACTTTGAAAAATGTAATATTTACAAAAAGCAGAACCCGGCTTGACACAAAGCTTTGGAAAAGAAGGAAGAAGCTAACTTTAAAGTTTCAAACATAAGTTTAGTGAATCAGGCTGACCATCAACGGCGAAAGCAAAATACATTATTAGAAGTTGTTCAAGCCACCCTGAAGAAGATGTAAGCCACCCTGTCATCTGATTTATAATAGATGGTAACGAAATTAATAAGATTGATTTTAGGCTCGCTGATGTAAAAACTCGTTTGACGGGAGAATAAATGGAAGACCAACAAGCCACGAACCCTTCGTAACATCCGATGTTCAATTAACTTGGGCGTAAGAAGTGAGAACTGTAAAAAAAGATGTGAGAATAGAAAAATGTAAAATTGACCCTAATTCCTTTCTACTTTCTTCTTCCTTTTTCTTTTCATTTTTCTTTCTTGCCTCTTCTATATTATTTAATGCTTCTTCGTTCTTTATTCTTCCTTTCGCCTTCTTCCTTCTTCGTTATTCATATCTTCCTTCTTCCTTTTTCCATCTTCTTTGTGACTAATATCTCACTGCTCACTTCTCAGCATCTCGCTTCTCACCTCTTGATTTTGTTTTTCTCACTACTCCTATTTTTTACTTCTCACTTCTCATATCTCACTTCCCCCTTCTCATTTCTCACTTCCTGCTACTCACTTCTCACCTGTTATCGCACACATCTCACTACTCAGTACTCACTTCCATTGCTCAGTACTCATTCCTCACTACTATGTATTGGTTTTGACCATCTCATTTATCACTTCTTAGTTTTAACTTTTCATTATTCACTTCCATGAGAACCATCGTATGTTTTCTTTTATTCTTTTTCGTTACGAATAGTGAATTCACCTTCGTCAAAAATGGATATCCTAGCGTGTGTAACAAAAAACGAGTTGATTTTAAACGCTTTTTGGATTGAAATCATTTTTCGGCAAATGAGTGAAACGATGCGTTTCAGCATAAAAAAACTCAGGCGTGATGCATTGCCTCAAATTCGCAAACGAGTTTACTCGCGCGGGAGGGTCCGATGATTGAGATTTGTGAATGATTTAACCAACATCGGTTGTTTGCCGTCGTGTGTATAGTCTAACTTGAATAAACTATTCAAGTTAGACTAAATATACGACGACAAACAACAAAATTCGAACGTTCAGGGTCCCCAGGTCCGATTCCACCGCGTGCAGCCAGCGTGTTCGTGGCCTTCCACGAAGTCACCGGCTCTTATCTGGTGAGGTTGAATATTGTTTTCTTTTCGCTATTCTTTCTTCCGACATTCGCACTAAGTGACCAGTCCACTGAAGTCTGCCGTATTTTATACGATTCACAATATTGTTTGCCTTTCTCGTACAACAAAGTTGTACCAGAAGGCTATAATTTCACTCCAAAAGTGTGTATGTGTGTAGCCCATATTTTGTTAAACGCGTTTCATATAGAAGGACTTGGCAGATTCGAGTGCAACTGGTTTCATTCGACGGAGCAAATTTCCTAGTTGTACACTTTTGTTTTTTAATCTACAAAAACACTGTTTGCATTCACACATTGAATCATTAATTATTTTAGCCGTGGCGCAACCCATTACCCTCATAATTGAGTTATTTTTAAGCAGCGTACTAGAATTTCTCCAAGTCTTTTAACCGCCAAAATGTAGGTAATAAGCACTGGATTTACAACATTAATTCGAATTCAACATAATAAATCGAAAAGGCATCATCCCACTGGTGGATAAATTTGAGTTTTTCTGTGTATACTTGATACAGCTCTTGATTCATGCGTCTGCGCCATACACAATTTTCTAGTTTCCCTCCGAGTATTGTACGCAGCACTTTTCGCTCGAAAACCCCGAAAGCTCTCCGGTCCGCCTCTTTTACCGTCCATGCTTCTAGTCCATAAAGGGTCACTAGTAGAATCAAAGTTTTTTTTATTTAGCAATTTTCGTTTCCGTCTGCATGTTGCGGGACTTAAACTAGTTACGTAATCTGTAGAAGGCCCTATTCGCAGCAGCGATATGTCTTTTCACTTCACGGGAAACGTCTTTGTCACATGTCCCAAGCGTTCCAAAGTGACAAATTCTTCAACAACATCAAACACATCCCCATCAAGCACTACCTCTGCATCAGCACCACTAGATCTTCCTCTATCTCTACCTGCTACGATGTACATTGGCTTGGTAGAGTTAATAGTTAAGCCTATCCTCGCTGTCTCCCTCTTCAGTGGGACAAAAGCCTCCACTACTGCTCTGCGATCGATTCTAATAAGGTCGATGTCGTCCGCAAAGCCCAGGAGCATATGCGACCGTTTGATGATAGTGCCGTTCCTCTGCACGCCAGATCTCCTAATAGCGCCTTCGAGTGCAATTTTGAACAATAAATTCGAAAGTGCATCACCCTGCTTCAATCCGTCTAAGGTCACAAACGAGGTTGACACTTCGTCTGCAATCCGAATGCTTGATTTCGAGCTATCCAGCGTTGCACGTATCAGCAAAATCAGTTTCGCCGGAAAACCATGTTTGAACATTATCTGCCACATCTCATTTCTCTTCACTGAATCGTACGCTGCTTTGAAATCAATGAACAAATAGTGAATCTGCAAGTTGTACTCCCGGAATTTATCAAGGATCATCCGCAGGTCAAACATCCGTCGTTGATCGGCCCTCACGAAAACCTGCCTGGTATTCACCGACGAAGGACTCATCAAGCGGTCTCAGTCTGTTAAACAGGATTTTGTACATTTTGTAGGGTGATCCCTCTGTAATTGGCACACTGTAGTCTGTGCCCTTTCTTATAGATTGGGCATATGAGGCCATCCGACCAGCCGGCAGGCAGTTCTTCATCATCCCATATTTTCTGGATATATTGTGGTGGATTGATTGATGCAGCAGCTCACTTCCGTGTTTAAGAGGCTCGACCGCGATCTCGTCCTTCCCAGCAGCTTCACTGTTTTTAGGCTCGTTTAGAACCTTTCTCACCTCGTCCAGCGTTGGTGGCTCCACAACTTGACCGTTGCCGACTATGTCCATCCTGCTACACAATACACCTTCATTTTCGTCGTTCAATAAATCTTCGAAGTGCTCCTTCCACCTGGCTGCCACCAAATCTGCCAGTAAATCCCCCTCTCGGTAAATGCACATGGCGGACACTGGCGCAGTCTTATCCCGCGCGCCATTGACAGTTGCGTAAAACCTCCGCATACTGTTTCGATCCATGTTCTCCTGAGCATCAGCTATCACACTCTCTTCGTGTTGCCTTTTTTCTGCGGTGGTTTTCTGGCACTCCTCATCAAACCAACCATTTCGTTGGGTACTAGATCCAAAAAAGATTGTTGCTGTGAAAAACGACAACAAAACAAATGTCATTTAATATTGTTGATGTACTTGCTATTGTTCAGAGATGATCTTGAGCATATCGACATAAGGAGAGTGAATCCAGAACAAAATATGATCAGAACGGTGTCAGGCCATTAGGCCGAAAGCCATTTGGCCGAAGGTCATTAGGCCGAATGGCCATTAGGCCGAACGGTCATTAGGCCGAACGGTCATTAGGCCGAATTAGCAAAAAGAAGCAAGAAGTGCAAAATGAGAAGTTTTTTCTTCACCTTACCCCTTCTTCTTTCTCTTTTCTTGCATCTTTCTTCTTCTTTCTTCCTTCTTCGTTCTTCCCCCTTCCTTCTTCTTACTCGTTCTTCCTTCTTCCTTTTTCCTCCTTTCTTCTTCCTTCTTCCTTCTTCTTTTTTTCCTTTTTCCTTCTACAGTCGCCTCTCCACATCTCGATATTGAAGAGACCATCGAGATAGGGAGAGATCGAGGAATGGAAGGAAAATTGAAATGTGCACTAGATCTAAAAAAGCTCGTTGCTATGAAAAACGACAACAAAACAAAATGTCGTTTCCTGTTGTTGATGTGTTTGTTATTGTCCAAAGATGGTCTAGTAGCCTAAAAATTTGAACATATCGACATAAGGAGAGTAAATCCTAAACAAAATATGATCAGAACACATCGAGATAGAGGGATATCGAGATAGGGAGGTTATCGAGATGTAGAAAGCTCAAATGTATGTAGATTGAAGGGACTGAGGAAATCATCGACATAGGGAGAGATATCGAGATATAGAACATCGAGATGCAGAGAGTCGACTGTATCTTCTTTCTTCTTCCCTCTTGCTTCTACCTTCTTTATTATTCCTTCTTCTTTATTATTTTTTCTTTCTTGGGTTTTCTTCCTTCTTTCTTCCTTCTTCCTTCTTTCTTCTTTCTTCCTTCTTCCTCCTGACTCATTCTTTCTTATTTCTTCTTCCTTCTGCCTTCTTCCTTTTTCTTTTTTTCTTCTTTCTTCTTCTTCCTTCTTTCTTTTTCCTTCTTCTTTCTTCGAACTTCCTTCTTCCTACTTCCTTCTTCCTTCTCCCTTCTTCCTTCTTATTTCTTCCTTCATCCTTCTACCTTCTTCCTTCTTACTTCTTCCTTCTTCTTACTTCCGTCGTCCTTCTTCCTTCTTTCTGCTTCCTTCTTCTTTCTTCATTCTTCTTTTATCCTTCTTCCTTCTTTCTTCTTCTTTCTTCCTTTTTCCTTCTTCTTTCTTCTTTTTTTCCTTCCTTTTCCTTCTTCCTTCTTACTTTTCACTTTTTCCTTCTTCTTTCTTACTTTTCACTTCTTCCTTCTTCTTTCTTCCTTCTTCCTTCTACCTTCTTTTCTATCCCTTCTAGCTTCTTTATTATTTCTTCTTTCTTCCATTTTCTTCCTTCTTCCTTCTTTCTTGTGTTTTCTTCCTTCTTTTCTTCTTTCTTCCTTCTTCCTCCTGCCTAATTCTTTCTTATTTCTTCTTCCTTCTTCCTTTTTCTTTTTTCTTTCTTTCTTCTTCTTCCTTCTTTTTTCTTTCTTTCTTCTTCTTCCTTCTTCCTCTTCCTTCTTCCTTTTTATTTCTTCCTTCTTCCTTCTCACTTTTTACTTCTTCCTCCATTTTCCTTCTTCCTTTCTATTTCTTCCTTATTGCGCACTACTCACTTCTAACCCCCCAGTTCTCATTCGGGCTAATGGCCATTCAGCCTAATGACCGTTCGGCCTAGTGACCATTCGGCCTAGTGACCATTCGGCCTAATGGCCTTCGGCCTAGTGACCTTCTGCCTAACGGTATTCGGCCTAATGACCCAGCATCGATCAGAACACATCGAGATAGAGATAAATCGAGATAGGGAGGTTATCGAGATGTAGGATGCACAAATGTATGTAAATTGAAGGGACCAAGGAAACCATCGACAAAGGGAGAGATATCGATATATAGAACATCGAGATGTAGAGAGTCGACTGTAGTGTATTCCGTTTATTTCATGGACTACTGAAAATGAAAATAAATCAGCCCGTAACGCTAGACACCTTTACGTGATGTGTTTCAAAGATCTACTATGGTAACATTGTCAGCTATGTACAGCAAATTCTTCCCAACATTCAGCTTCGTGCTACTTATGAGGATGTCGCTGAGTCAGGGACCTCTTGTTAAGCAAGAAGTACTACATCATCAGTTCCGTTCCCTTCCTAATTACGGTATAAATGGGCGTGGCTAGGAGTAGTAATCCTCATACTTTTGATATTTTTGCCTCAAATCAAAATCAAGGAATTGCACCAATCTTAATTTTTGAAAGTATTCTGGATAGAGATTAAAATGAACATGATTATCTCTATCTCTAGTATTCAATCGTATACGTTCAAATTATACTGTAACACTGCTATACTACAAAGAAAAATAATAAAATTATCGCGTTTGTTAGGGTTCCTTCAAAATGTAGTCAATATTATTCTAAACCATTCACAAACGATGAATCAGGTACTGGCGTCAATCCATTCAGTTACATTTTAGCCTCAATTTACAAGCAATCGTCATACTAATTCTCACCTCGTCGCCAGCACATCGCATCGCTCACACCAAATCTGTGTCACGAATTGAGTTCATCAAAATATTGCCACGCTTCTGCTGGCTGCGGCTGGCGCTCCCCATGTACATAGAACGGAACAGGCGAGATCAACAAACAGACACAGACAGAACCTAACGAGTTGACCTACTTTGGGCCACTCTCGTACTAAAAAAAATCCAAAGTAATAAGCCCAACCAACAGATAATACCCTCATACAGTCTAACTTAACGCTCGGCTCTCTGCAGCACAGATAAAGTGCGAAGGTAGTCTGCCAGCCACTGCAATGTCTACAATAACAACCCATCTTGCTGTCGGGCCTCTGCTTATGCGCTACTGTAATGAACCTTATTTACAAGCGAAGGCATCCGCTACCCGTATGCCGGCGCCCGTCTTACCACCTTCGCGAGCGGGACAGGCCAACCAAGAACATATGTTTACCTTCGTCCAATCGTGCCCACTATTTTCGGTTGGAGGGTAGTGAAAACCGCAATCCTGCTATCAGTAGTTTATTCAGTTGCGATGTAGTGGGTGCTGTAGCTGTGGTAGTCGAAGGCCTGGTCCATAACTAATACCACGGAAACACAGAGAACTGCGCAGTCAATGTATTCACCGGTCCCATGACACGGTGTTAGTGCTGCTTCAAAAACGTAACGCAGTGTAACATATGACTCTTTTATTGCCGGAAAAATAGGCCTTCTCTGTAGTCAAGGAAATGTGTTGTTGGTTTGGAGGAGAATCGTTGTTGGGGTGGTACGCCTGTTTGTGGTGGTGCAGGCAGCATAAAATCACGATTCAAACGAACATTGAGTACGCTGGTCGTTTTATATAACTGCACTTTCTCGTGGGGCGCATTCCGATATTTTTCATTATCGTATGTTGTTTCCATTCTCAGTCGTTTGTAGGGTGGAAGTAGCTCCCGCCATAGCTTTATTTAGGAGACACCTGTAGCTCTAGTTGTGTTCGAAAGGCTACTAGTGATACAATCTGCTCTTACATATATGGAGGCGAGCTTTTGGAGATCTTTAGTCTTGCAATTTTAGACGGTATATTTTACAACTAAGTTACGCCATATTCAGTAGATGATATACATTCCTGCATTCAATTTTCCAAAAAATATATTTTTTTGTTATTTATTATAATGATTTTTTAAATCAATATGAACTTTACTGATTTCCAAAAAGTAAATCTACGACAAGAATTGATCAATTCCTTCTATAGCAACTTGATACAATTGCAGAGCTTCTTGTCGTGTCAGAATTTAAAATCGTCGCCTTTGCACAGAACGCTGAATTCGTACATTCTTTTATGAGAAGTCTGGTGCCAAATTTTGAAGATAAACTACATAAGGGTAAAAGCAAGTGGAGTAAGATAGTTTACCTGTAGAAATTTCTCAATATTCTTGAAGGAAACATTCAATTCTACGAATGTTTGCTCTAATTTCCAATCTGTTTTTTTTTTTCAAGTTAGTTTATTTGGTAGGCTCAGGCGTGTATAACACTTTACGTTTCTTTATTATCAATCTGTTTAAATTGCATGCTATTCGACGATATTACATGACGTATATGGGCCGAATCGGCGTCCTTAGCCATGCGGTAAGATGCGCTGCTACAAAGGAAGATCATTTTGAAGGCGGCTGGGTTCGATTTCCGGTCCTTTTGTCACTTACACCCCTTTGCGTTTGACCCCCTCTTTTATTACGGGGTATTTTTCCATTTTTTGTTTTGTTATAATGTTCTGTTATTGTAACTACATTTTATAACAGAGCCTGTTACAAAAAACTATATAACTAATAACACGGTCTGTTCCGTAATACTGGTAGATCAATTTTACGTGTGTTACGGAGTAAGATCTACCAAACTGAGCCCTAGTTCAATCCATTCTTCGAGCTAGGGCAATAAGTTGTGGTTTCATTCACAAATTAAGGATTCATCGTAGGGTAACCGGCGGTAATGTTGGCCCTGGATGTAACATTGGCTCATCACGCAAATAAATCAACATTTCAGCGATAATACGTCGATTTGTAGGGAGATATTAACCATTGCTTCTTTAGAAAAGTGTATCAAGCATATATCTGCTTCATAACTCTAGATTTAAACACTTCTTAAACTATTAAAAGCAATTATCTTGCGTGAAAAATCACTTTCACTCGGTTTTTTAGCAGCCATGTTTCGTTGACTTATGCAGGCTGGCTGTGCTAGAGTTTTTCATTTGCCAAATAAAAGAGTTTTCTGAATGAACATACCTGCTTTCGCACATCAGATGAATGGATAACAACCACATTATGTCAGCTATCATTTTTATTTCACAATTTCCATTAGTATAGCGACATAATAAACTAAAACTTTTTTGGACAATACTGGGGGCACCCGTAGCCAAATGGTGGCATGCGCTTTCGATTTGTAGCACTACGTTAGTATAGGTGAAACTCTAAAATCAAAACATTCTCACCAATAATCCGTACTGGAGAAAATAACCGAAAGCTGCAGATAGAATATCCGATGCTTGCGATTAGGTTGCTGAGAATTTATGTAAAAACAGGTTAATCCACTCAACCGTAAAGTTTCTTCCGCAAATTACATAACGCTAAACTATTATCAACCCACACCCAGCCCGTAGACAAGTACCCTCCCACAACCTAAAACGTCATGTTCATGTAGTGAATGGGCCCTCATGATGCTTTTCTCGAATCACGATATAATCGCTTTTATTCGCAGAACATACCAAAAATAATTGCCTACCTTACGGCTTCCAAACACGATTCAAGCAAAAGCGATTCAAGCATCAACCTTTCGTGGTTCGATACACCGTTTTCTTCATAATTTCGCAAATAAATGATTCAATTAGTGTATGAATATTTAGTTTTATCATCTTTCGCACGAATCCTACAGACATTTTCTCACTTAATAATGAAAAAATACAATGGATCGTATGTTTCATTAGATAAACTTTCAACGTTATTTCATGTGAATAATTTCAAGTCAAATTACTTGACAAATACCTTCATCATAATTTAGATTTATTATTGCTTGCAAAAAGTATTTTGATCTGTAAAATGATACCGAAAAAGTATTCTTTCAACTCGGGAAGTTGAAACACGTGAGAGTTTTGAGAGGATTCACAACAGCTGATCGATATGTAGAGGAGTAGAATCAAACGCACGTACCAATCATGAAACTTCAATGCAGGCAGAGTTAAAAACAAGCATCCAATAATTGTATTTATGAATAATTGTGTAATAATATCAGGTAGTTGGCACAGTTATAACTGTTTATGCACAGTACAAAGCAAGGAATTGCCTAGAATAAGTTTTACAATTGGCTTTCTTCAGTAGTGCGTTATGCATCATCCCCACCTAAAGCATTGTTTACGTTTTGGAAAAAAGTTTCTTTGAGAGTATCGCGAGAGCGAGAGCAACACAACTGCCATGGTTTCAACTAGCAGTAAATCTCAAAATTATGCGGCAGTCAATAATTAACGTATGTAATTTGTTTGAAGGCACAACATGAGGGCTAGAACATGTAGCCTTTTTGCAATTGCAGTTTTTAATACAGTTTTCATTTTTCTAAACTTCTTCACTTGCAAATATGGCAAATATTTGGGAAATAAATGATACATATAATAGTATTTTCGTTAGCATGTCCTTGGTAATCGTGCTATTGGGGGAATCTAAAACGCACTCTCACAATCAGTGTGGTAGTATTTTACATGCAACCAATTAGAATTCACGCTCAATAAGATGATTTGATTTTCTCTATTTGTTTGCATGCTGCCTTTATTCAACGCAAGCAAAATGACTGGTACTATAAACAGCAACCCATCTTTATCTTTCGTATGTTCGAAATCAACAATCACGCGTCCCAAGTGGGCTGAAAATTTATCCACATGATAGGGACAAGGATGCCGAAGCTTTGTCCATTTCTCTCGAGACTTTCGCTGGTTTAAATGAGATATTGCGGACATTCATCGTCGTTTTTTGCTATTTGGCATCAATACCAAATGTAAGCAAGCCGGCTGGTGGAATAATTCTGGTTGGAAATGCAATATATGAAGATTTATAGCGATAAATGTGCTTAGCCGTAGCATAATGGGCCAAGGTTTGAGCCGTTACCCCTATTTAGTCCTCGCTACAAATTGCAGTCTCTGAATTATAACTAAATTGTCTTTACCCTGCAGATGGTTGATAGACTCGAATTCCCCTCGAAATTTTTTGTTACTAAACAAATTATTTAGCTAGAAATGGTTTTGTAGATAGAGATAAGTCCCGGGTTTGTAGCTTTACTGGTGATATTCTAGAAACAAGGCAAGGATGTGGCTAGGGCTCCGATGCATTGCCGAATAACAGTATTTCTACTTCTTATTGGCATTACATCCCCACACTGGGACAGAGCCGCCTCGCAGCTTAGTGTTCATTAAGCACTTCCACAGTTATTAACTGCGAGGTTTCTAAGCCAAGTTACCATTTTTGCATTCGTATATCATGAGGCTAGCACGATGATACTTTTATGCCCTGGGAAGTCGAGACAATTTTCAATCCGAAAATTGCCTAGACCGGCACCGGTAATCGAACTCAGCCACCCTCAGCATGGTCTTGCTTTGTAGACGCGCGTCTTACCGCACGAATAACAGTATTACTGTTCTGTTTTCTCAAGAAAGGATTGATAAGGGCGCGTTTTCAATGAGATTATTCTCTGTGAAGGGTCTAAATGTTTGGATTAGGTTCAAGAGGCTGAGGTTCGTCTTGGTTAACGAACTAATTCCCATTTTTTTTATAAATTGTTGTAGAGAACGAGCCTATTGATCATTTCCAATTTTAGCAGTTGCTGCTATAATAGTCAAGTTAAGGGTACGAAAACGGTATGGAAGTTCATTTTCCAGTTCTAGCGAAACATGAGAAATATAACTGGAACGAGTCTTGGATTGAACCCAAGACCTCCTGCGTATGAAACGGTAGCCATACAACAAGTCGAGTCAAGTACGAGACACTGAAGCAGGCCGGTTAAGGACGAAATATGTACGTATCTGTAAAGATAACAAAACGTAGTAGAATTAAATGGAAATTACTAAACTCGTCTAAGACAGTTAAAGACATTCCACTAAAAGTGCTTAAATAATTTTTCTGAGCCATATAACAACCAAGACCGTTTCGGGGGATATATGACTTCCGCGTAAGAAAACTTTTTGAAAAATCCGCGTAAATTCCAAAAAAAAAAACGCATTGGAAAAGTTGCGTAAAAACCGCTAAATGCCCTGCCAGATTCCAGTTAAGACTTTACTTACAGATTTCGTCTCCGGGTTTGGTAAACTCGCAAAAGCAGCCACAGTCTACTTGGCTCGTATGTCAATCTGGTTCCGCCTTCCGACGCTATCTAACTGCCAAGATATTTGGTATTGCTGACGATAATCTTAGATGAGCGTTCGACCAGGTCGCTCAGCTTACTATACATATCAGAGCGCTGTTGCGCTAGCAGAGCAATAACATCAGCAAAATCGAAGTCGTTAAGTGTCTTCATGGTAATAGGTTTTTTACACGATCATTCGAACCCAACATGACATCATTAACTCACTCCAGTGACTACCCGGATGGGGCCAAACAAAGCTTCGATATGCAGGACTCTGCACGTACTACGCTTTGGTGAAGCCGACAATTTTGTCCGGAACTCTCTTACGTCTAGAGGGCGCACTACAGATTTTTGTGGCTCAGTCGATCAACGAGTCAATAAATACCGCCAACGGGGGTGTCATTGGGCCAAAATGTGTCATGCTCTAAGTAAATGTTACAAAGCTCTAGTAGTTAACATTGGAATCAAGTTTTAATTAGTTTGGTACAAGCTTGAATAATAAATTTACCGCTGTGTGGGGAAAAAATTATGAATTATGGGAATTCTTCAAAGTTATATGTTGTTCAAAATTGGCCCATTCTCACCCCGCAAAGGGGGTGACATTGGGCCAAATGAAATAGTTCAGCGGTGACGATGAAACGATTCAATCGTTCATTCAAAATAATTGCCTAAATTACGGCTCTTACCAACTATGTAAGGGAAATCAACTGAAGGCTTGGCCCAATCTCACCCCTTTTTTGCGTGCATTGCTCGTTTCTACGAAAAACCAAAACCGTTATAAAAATATTATTAAAATTCGATAAAACAACAGATTATCGTAACATGATAACCAGGCATCCATCGATCTAAAAACTAGTTATGTAATAGATTTGTGGAGCATTACTGACACTATTTTAATACGGGTCCATTCGATCAATAGTTTTACATTCAAATTCCAAGCATTAGGGGCCGTTCAAAAATTACGTCCAAGGTTTGAGGGGGGGAGGGGGGTCAGAGTTTTGTGACAGTTTGTGACAGGGGGAGGGAGGGGGGTTCGTCTTATGTGACGTCCGTCCACAAGAAAAAAATACTGAAAGCATTTTAGAAACAACTTGCATTTTAAAAACATTCAAACTGTTAGTAAGGGACATAACTCACTATGTTATTGTCAAAATAGTGTACGAAAAAGATAAACCACAGTAATCGCTAAAATATAAATGAGACATGTACGTACAGGGGGAGGGGGGGGTCAATTATTTGTGACAGTTTGTGACAGGAGGGGGGGAGGGGGGTTGAAAATGCCGAAAAACGATGGACGTAATTTTTGAACGATCCCTTATCGTACGAGCACAATTAGTTCTTGGAATTTGTTTTGTGATTTCCTAGACGTAAATTTTAACATTATTTCGAACCGTTTGAAGTTTTCATCAAAATTCGTAACAGTTTCTGAGATATTCGGAGTTGAAACATTTTTCGTTTTTGGCCCAATCTTACCCCGTAGGCCCAATGTCACCCCGAACGACGGTACTGAATATAGGGAGTCTTGGAATTCGTTGACCTGCTCCAGGATAGTACGGAGCATAACAATATGGTCCACAATGATCTCCCGGGCGGAATGCGACCTGTTGCCATCGGAGAGCCGTGTTTGTCTTTTCCTGTATCCGATTTAGGATATAAGCGGGCTTGGTAGTCATATGGCTACTGCTTCTGCCTCATACGCAGGAGGTCGTGGGTTCAAATCCAGGTCCGTTCCATTCTCCTACTTTGTATCTTTCTCTATATTTATCATGTTCTAGCAATCGCTAGAACTGGAAATGAACTTCCATACCGTTTCCATTACTATTCCTATACCTTCAACTTGAGTATTCTAACTCTAATCTGCTAGAATTGGAAATGAACTATAGAGCTCGTTTCCTACATCCAATTAGAAATTCCATCAGTTGCCTTCTCCTATCTATCACATTGGCAGCTCGTTAACCAAGACGGACCTCTGCCTCTCGAACCTAACCCAAAAATTCCAACAAATTCCGCATGAACTCGTGGCAAGTGCAGAGGTATATTCGGCTTGCAGTGGGCGAGTGATTGCATCATCATTTCCTCCCCTTCCCTACATTGACTTGCATTCTGACGTGGCAAGCGCCAGTATAACCTAACAAATGAGATCACCAGTACTTGTACACATGCTTGTAAAATGTCATCTGCATGTCATTTGACTAATTTGTTCATAACTTTCTTCAGAATCCAAATTTACTTTCAAATTTTAGATGCACGCATAATGCTTGAGTAGTGCTATATTTTTGTCCAAAGGTACATTGCTCTAAATATAACATCTGAGGCTAGGGAGTGAAATCTCTCCAAAATGTCACGTGTCATTTGACATAATGTCATTTGAATGACATTTTGCCTCCCACGCCCCAGATTACATATTTACAGCAATGTCTCGTTAGACAAAGCTTTAGCCACATTTAAGCGCTACAAGTTCGTTATACTTGATATTTGATAGCTAACTACTGAAAAAAGTTCTGGGAAAGTTATGCAAACGAATGAAAATGACATTTTACAACACTGCTTGTACATTGAAGATCTGTTGGTTCCCTGTGCAAGAACAGCTGATCTGGTCATAATGGAGTAGCAACTACGAGCAGTCAATCAAGCTCAAGCTCCTTTATCCGATTTAGGATATCTTTGCACAGAAATTTGTCGCACATAATCAGATCCCTTTTTATGACCTCCATCCAGACGACCAGTGCTGGTAGCATGGGGTCAGCTATGAACATCTTTGTTGATATGCGATCGATCCCGGGAGCATTGTAGGATTTCATGCTTCGGATGGCTTCTCCAATCTCCTGCAATGATTGGGCTTCGGAGTTGACGCGAGTAATGCGTCCCAACCTTGGTGGTTCATGTTAAGATGTTGATGATTGGTCGGGCGTAGAAACTTGAAGAAGTTGCTCGAAATGCTCAAACCAACCTTACTGGATCTGCAAAGGCATACGACACCACCAAGGAATTTAGAGTTGCTTCGAAGTTTTCTATCAATGCTCGCTCGTCCACTTAACAATTCCTAACAAGTGAAGTTGACATTCTCCTCTACCACGGTGTTCCTAGAACAAACAGCTTAAGAATTCTGGATTAACCTCTGGATCGGATGCTGACCCTATTGCAGGTTTGCTATGCCTGGGTGACATCGAAGCTTCCCTACATAGCAACTTTACATTTCTAACTGCTACACGTATAAATAATTCATCCGATTTTCGATTTTCAAAAACATGATAAGCTGGAAGGGTTTTCTAAATTATTGAAAATAGTGTAACTGTTTGCAGTGTAACCATCCTATTGTGTTCCTAAATTTTGCCGAGTTGAAATTTTAGTAAATGCCAATTGAAACACATTTTAATTGATTCTCCAATAAAATCAGCAAAAAGCTCCCCTAAGAATAAAAACGCATGCGAGATTATATTTAGGGGAAAGTGGGGCAAGATGGCCATCCTAAGCGGTAACCCTTGTAAAATAGTGACACTCCTTCAAATTCTGTTGATTTGTCCATGAAACACCTTTATGATGACCCGTCTGACATAAGTATCAATAAACACTGATTAATAAAGTTTCAGTATCTTATAAACTGGTTTTAAAAAAAGCTGTTTTTATGATGCCTATATTTACCATATGGGGCAATATGACCACCCCCTCGGGGCAAGACGAGCATGGACCAAAAACTATATCAAAAGTGTGCTGAATTTATTTAGAATAGGGGACACATTTCTTGCACTTCTATGGATTATGTTCAAATGATGCTTCGTTTAAAAATGTCGTATTTCATGTTGATTTCTTGACAACTTGCACTACGACAATATCAGAATTTGTCTAAAACTAATTTCTACTGTTAAAACCATATCGTTTGTTTTAAATCATCTCTGATTTACGCAGAAACTATTTTGATCATTTTTTAAATTCATTTAAGGGTTAGGCAAGTTTTAATCCTGGAGATGACCTTGTTCCTATACAGCTGGCAATACCGCCTTAAGCCGACGTATATCCAAAGATTTATATCCTATCGGACCTAATTACTGTGAATCTCCTCAAATTATTATTGTATATAGGCTATAGTTATATAAAAGCATTGGTAAATATCAATTTGTCCTGAAAAATTAGTAATTTAGGCTTTAATTGTTAAATTATGTAACTAGAAAATTATAAGAAAATTCGAATTTCAACTAAACCATCTTCAAATCAATATTACAAGAACAAGTGAGGTTGTCAAAGTGCATTTTTCAGTTGTATAGCCCTTTTACATTATTGTGAACCATCCCTTGTAATAATAATGTGAATATAATGCTCACTCAAGGCATAATTAACGTTGGCTGTCTTGCCCCATATGGCTATCTTACCCCACTTTACCCTTTATAATACATTCGTGTAATGTCGCAAAATTGTATTAAAAATCCCGGATATATGCAAAAACATTTTGAAAATCATCTCCAAGTATAATGCAACCCATATAGTGACGTAATGCTAAAACCGCTTTGCGGAACCGCGAAAAGGAAAACGAAAACAGTGTTTTACTGTTGCTTTTTATTCCACTACCCATCCGCGGTTTTATTGCGACTTTCTCTCTTGGATACCACAACTATTTCACCGTTATCGCGCCCAGGGTCTTTTCCGTACTACATAGGAAAAGGTACGTGACTTCAACTTCGGCTTACTTAACTTCAAGATATCCACAATGAAACGTCGCGCATACCACAACACCATGAGAAGCATGAATTTCAACAATCGCTCGCAGGTGTGCTATAGGTGGTAGTGCCATTGCCTTCAACAAGTTTAAATCCGAATGAAAAAAACCAAAACAAACCATGGAGAATCTCGATCAGAACCGTTAAACCGGCGGACGGCGTACATTTCGTCTGAGGGGGGACCCCTTACGTGAGCGATCACTATCGCATGCGCAAGATGCATTCCCTTCATACCTAATAATAAAAATGTACTGTTGATTATTTATTACTATGGCCTAATTTTCATCTTATTCTATTTTCTCTCTTTGATTACAGTTAAACTCTGCGAGGACGATAAAGTCAGTATGGATGACTTTAAGCTGTTGAAAGTTTTGGGAACTGGCGGTAAGTTCTAAGCATAGAAACATTCCGAGTAGATTAGTAGTTACAATTTTGGCATTACTTTCAGCATACGGAAAGGTATTTTTGGTGCGAAAAATCGGCGGTGTAGACAACGACAAACTGTACGCAATGAAGGTCCTGAAGAAGGCTACCATCTGCCAAAAGAAAAAGACAGCCGAACACACAAAAACTGAACGACAGGTTAGTGTTTTCTTTAGTTTTTTCTTTAAAACTGTTAGAAAAAAAAGTGGGGTGGAATTATGGGCCAAGACAATAGATCTCAGTACACTTTTGATGCCATCATGTTCAAGTCCCTCTATTGATATCTGTTGTCGAAGCTAAATGGCGAAAGCCGACGAAAGTCTTTTGTAGCTTAGTTGGATATAGCAGAAGTCTAGCCTACTGTCATGGATTCAAATTCCACTAAAAGAGATTGGTTACCTTCAATACATTTTTGGAACTGAGTCTCACATGCTGTGCATAAGCACAAATATTGTAATGTATATCGCTTTTGTGGGCATTTTCGTTCTCTAAACTTAGATTTTGTGAAAATTCTTCGCTGAGTTTGTTGAATCTCCATACAAAATATACATTAGATGTGTGTCAATTGTACATATTAGTAGAAGACAAGAAATCCCCCCTTTTTATTATTTATTAAATAATAAAATAAAAAAAAACACTATTTTACTATTTTTAGGTGCTGGAATCCATTAAGCGGTCGCCTTTTCTTGTAACGATGCACTACGCCTTTCAAACAGACTCGAAACTTCACATAATTTTGGACTATGTGAGTGGTGGGGAACTGTTCACTCATCTGTACAACAAGGAACATTTTACTGAAGACGAGGTGCGGATCTATATCGCCGAAATTATCGTTGCTCTGGAGCAGCTTCATAAGGTAGGAACGATTACTCACTCAAATTGGTATTTTCACAAACGGTCCTTCAAATTTCAGTTGGGAATCATTTACCGCGACATCAAACTAGAGAATATCCTTATCGACTCGGAAGGCCACATCGTACTGACGGATTTTGGACTCTCCCGCGAACTTGTGTACGAAAATGAACGAGCGCATAGTTTCTGCGGTACCATCGAGTACATGGCACCGGAGATCGTGAAATCCAACCAAAACGGCCACGACGCATCCGTCGATTGGTGGTCGGTTGGGGTACTCACGTTCGAACTGCTCACCGGCAGTTCGCCGTTCAGCTCCGAAGAACCCGCCACGCAGACAGAAATTTCGAAGAAAATCACAAACACCGAAGCAGTCATTCCTGATCATCTTTCCCGCGAAGCCAAAGATTTCATCCGGAAACTGCTGGTGAAGGACCCTCGGCGGCGGCTGGGAGGTGGAACGGCAGATGCCTCCGAACTCAAGTCGCACACCTTCTTCAAGTCGGTCAACTGGCGACAGCTGGCAGAGAAGAAAATTGCCGCCCCATTCCGACCGGTCATCGAGGACGAGCTGGATACGAACAATTTTAGCGACGAGTTTACGCGGCAAACACCAGTCGATTCGCCTGCCTCAGCCCCGCCAAACTCCGAACGATTGTTTAGAGGTGAGATAGATTTGAATTGGTTGAAAGGGTTGGATGTGAATATATCTTGTAATAACTTTTCAGGTTACTCGTACGTTTCGCCTAGTTTACTATCGAGTAAAATCGTCGATAGAAACAAGTACATGAGAAATATCAATGTTCGACCGAATGAGGCTTCTATCCGAAGATTTGTTACTAAGGTAAGTGACGGCAGAGTGACTTTAATCCTATATTACATATTTAAAAGTGAGCGGATTGGGTAATGTTGGGAATAACAACTACCGTGACTTGCCCACATTCCGCGCATCGTCTAATATCGTGGTTTTCATCAAAAATCAGAACCTGGAAATTGTATTATTTGGTGAAATGTTCAAACATATTATGTTTGAACATTTCACCAAATAATGTGATGTCCATGACAGTCAGGTTCTGATTTTATATGAAAACCACGGTATTAGGCGATGCGCGGCATTAGGGCAGGTCACGGTACCTCCTAGATTGAACTTTTTGAAGCAGTAAATGCCTCTAAATGATTGTATGTCATGACCCAGACACTCATTGCCAGATATTGATTCGTCAGAAATCAAGTCTTTTAAATGCACCAGTCGTTAGAAAACCATTCCCCAGAAAATCACAATCCCAATCCCCAGATAATACTGAACCACTAATTTCTATTGGTATCGATTTTTGATGGCATCGCCAATTGTCGCATACAGTTAGATCTCCTTTTTTGAGGACCTTCACGACGATGCCTTGCATCCAGCCGGCTCAGCATGACTGACTGTACACATCGTAGTTACTAATCGTGATTGGCCGAGAAACAACAAATAATGCACAGATCACAAATTGAATAGTTTTCTCAAGTCTAGAAAGCTATTCTTACTGTATATCCTTCGGAGTTTCTATAATTCAAGACCAATAACGATGTCGGCAACTCCTATCCCTAGCAGCACTCCACATAGGTTACTGCAACTCAAATGGGACCAAATTTAGTCACAATCAGTTTTGTCTGACTTGTGCTGGTCGGGATCCCTACCTCCTCATGGCGCTGGCCGGGATACGAGCAACCTTAGTGAAGATCGGATAACCAACCCCGGTGGGATCTATGGTCGTATGCTGACCTCTCCGGAGGTGCAAAACTTACTTCGCGTCTGTTCTCCATGTTAGGAGCGGCTGATCATCGTCCGAGTGCCAGCGAGGGACTCTAAGTGAAACTGTGCATCATGGTCTACCGGGAATAAAGAGGAATGGTCCTCCGGAAATTTAGGGGGTTTGGTGTCAGGCCCTGCAAGCCAGCCTTTAAAAAAAACTTACGCAAGGGACTAGCGATTGGAAACTCAGTTCGTGGAACTGCAAATCTCTCAACTTCATCGGGAGCAGACGCTTACTCGCCGATGTTCTCAAGGACCGTGGATTCGGCATCGCGCTGCAGGAGGTTTGTTGGAAGGGATCAATGGTGCGAACGTTTAGAGGTATCATACAATCTACAAGAGATGCGTCAACACACGCGAGCTGGGAACAGCTCCCAGCCAACTAATTGATTCACATAACTAACTTTCAGTTCTGTTTAATGTACTCTTATATGATGTAATTTGATTATATAAAATGCATAGATTCCTTCTATGTGAACAAAAGTGGAGGCCATATACGTACAAATCAGTGTTATGGCATAACAAGATATACGACGTATTCCGATTTCAATTTAATCAATATACAATCATGTTGGTTTTTATCAGAGATCGCATATGTTCAGTTATAAAGTTGCATAATTGGACTGTTACAACTTTAAATCTAGAATAGTAAAAAACAGTTCAAACATACATCATAATACATACATTATATTATCATAAAAAACATATTGTATTTGCAACAAAAATATTTCTTAGGTCGAAACGTAATCATTATTTGACATGCTGTTAGTTAGTAAATTTAGCCTCCAGCTTCCAGTTTCGATCCTTTGACCTTCTAGTTCATATTCCAGAAGCTACCTGGTTCCTCCATGTGTACGCAGTTGTTAAGCTATCATTTATACCTAATGATAATATTGCGTCTGCGAATACAATCTGGAAAAGACATTCCATTACATCTTATACAACATTGTCGACAATGATTGCATAAACCAGTATATGCGATTTAATTGAACACATATATAATTTCATATTGACGTGTATAATATCATCATAATATTATCATCTCTAAGAGGAGAAATACAACGTTGTCAATATAACAAAATTGCCCTCAAAGTTTGTTTTCCCTAAAATCGTGTTTATTGTATTTCTTAAGTGTTCTATAGATCGCAGTGATGTTGTGAATTTATTGTTGAGAACAAAATATGGAATAAAACGACTAATAGTACTCTCTTTCTGGTTGCTAAATTTCTATTGATTTAGTGAGTACTTAAAAACAACACCAGGCTGTTTACTATGCCTAATAACAAATAACAGTAAGTATTTATTAAGAATATACCTTTGAAGGTTTAGTTATACATAGCTAGTACAGATGTACGGAAAACCCACAGTTCATGGAGAATGGGTGCGAAAAGGTTCCCTTAGAATTCTGACCAATAGTACAGAAATAACTGAATGATCATGTTCATGTAGTTCTATTTCAGACATTGACTGGGTGATTACCGATTGTTTAATGTTGAGGAATGTATTTGTATAAAACAACTACCGCTTTTGATATTTGTCTTCGAATTGTATTTAATGACAATGACAAATGTGTTCTTTTTAATATTCTTGAAAAAGAATATTTTATTGAACATTCAAGGATCAACAGAGTTGTTGTAAGTATATTTGAAATCATTATAACAGAGGACTTTACAATCAATTCTTAACGACATTGTAACTTCAGATGCACATATATGCAATTTTTCAAATATTTGCGATATATGATTCCGTTTTGAGTTTAAATTTACATATTTACAACTTATGTCATAGATTGTAATTAGATTGTACATTTGCATTATATGTAACCTTTCTACAATTTTTCACAACTTCTGCTGGATCTATATATGATTACGATCTGATCTGTGAATATATATAATTTAATTTGTACATTCTTATACGATTGCTGGTTTGCTGGGCTTTCATAGTGATTGGCGATATGCAAAGGCGCGTGATCGGGTGGTGACCGATCAATGAGAGAATATGCAGGTTGATGATCAAACGCCGGAATCTTCAACTTCAGCATAATCAACGTCCATAGCCCACACTTCGGAAACACTGATGATGATAAGGACGCATTCTACGCGCAGCTGGAACGTGAGTACGACAAGCCACGACGTCAAAATCATCAGAGCGCTCACCGGCTGACGAACGAAAACGGCCTACGACTAATTGATTTCGCCCCCCTCCTAGAATATGGCCATTCGCAGCACCTACTTCCAACACAGCCTTCCGGGGAACATTTAAATGGCGCTGAGAGTACAGGCAGTGAAGGTCAAGGCAGCGGAGGAGATGACTACGTCAGTTCAGTGGACGATGGAAGCCAGCCCCCACTTTGAAGGAAGTTAAGGATGCCATCCAACTGCTAAAGACCAATAAAGCAGCTCCGGTAAGGATGGTATCGGAGCTGAGCTCATCAACATGGGCCCGGAAAAGCTGGCCACTTGCCTGCACAAACTGATAGTCAGTATCTGGGAAACTAAACCGGAGGAGTAGAAGGAAGGGGTTATATGCCCCATCTACAAGAAAGACGACAGGCTGGAGTGTGAGAACGTTCGAGCGATCTCCATCCTTAATAATGCCTACAAAGTGATATCCCAGATCATCTTCCGTCGTCTGTCACCATTAGTGAATGAATTCGTGGGAAGTTATGCCGGTTTCGTTGACGGCCGCTCGACAGATCTTTACGGTACGGCAAATCCTTTAAAAATGTCGTGAATATCAGGTCCCAAGCACCATCTGTTCATTGATTTTTAGGCGGCATACGACAGTATAGACCGCGTAGAGCTACGGAAAATTATGGACGAGAACAGCTTCCCTGGGAAGCTTACCAGACTGATCAAAGCAACAGTGGATGGTGTGCATAACTGTGTAAAGATTTCGGGCGAACACTCCAGTTCGTTTGAATCGCGCCACAGACTAAGGCAAGATGATGGACTGTCGTGCCTGTTGTTCCATTCCGCTAGAAGGTGTGATGCGGAGAGCCGGCTGTAACAGCCGAGGTACGTTTTTCAACAGATCCTGTCAATTTATTTGTTTCGCGGATGACATGGACATTGCAAACGTGGAAGAACTGTTGAAGAACCAGCAACAAAAGTTGGACTGGTGGTGAATGCATCGAAGCCAAAGTACATGCTTGTAGGCGGAACCGAGCGCGACAGGGCCTGCCGGGAAGCAGTGGTACGATAGACGGGGATACCTTCGAGGTGGTCGAGGAATTCGTTTACCTTGGATCCTTGCTGACGGCTGATAACAATGTTAGTCGTGAAATACGAAGGCGCATCATCTGTGGAAGTCGGGTCTACTACGAACTTCAGAAAAAACTGCGGTCAAAAAAGATTCATCACCGCACCAAATGTTTCATGTACAAGACGCTGATAGACGACCGGTAGTCCTCTATAGACATGAAACATGGACAATGGTCGAGAAGGACTTGCAAGCCTTCGGAGTATTCGAGAGACGGGTGCTTAGGATTATCTTTGGCGGTGTGCAAGAAGACGGTGTGTGGCGGCGAAGAATGAACCACGAGCTCAGCCCAGCCCTACGGCCCAGCTCTACGGCGAACCCAGTACCCAGTATTCGCTTCCGATCCGGCAGGAACGAGACGGCGTGGAGCACAGCGAGCGAGGTGTGCAGACCAGGTGCAAAACGACTTGGCGAGCGTGGGGCGCATTCGAGGATGGAGAGTTGCGGCCTCGACTCGTGTATTGTGGCGTCAAATTAGTTCGACAGTCATTGCTACAAGAGACCGAGGAATCCTCTGCATCTCCATGAGCGCAGAAATAGTATGATAGTCGGGAAGGAAATTTATTGGAAATCGCCTTGGTAAGCGACTAATTATTTCTTTTGAACGACGCCATATTCATGATGATACAGAAACGAAAAGCAATGCGTGTCTAATGTATTTTGCCGAAGACTGATTCGATAGCTCGATGGCTACTGCAAACTATTGAAGATCGCGCTTGTTTCTACTGGAGCGAAGCGCAATGCATGCGCATGAGTCATCGAACACCAGATAGATAATTTATTAATTTCGCGACGACTAAAACACGCACTGTACTTGCTTGTTTGATGGCTACTGCAAACTGTTCCGAAAAAAGGGTATTGTGAAAGCACATAACCCTTGAAATAAGTCAAAATAGGATATCATGCATACATTTGCTCGGTTTGTGAAAAAGTGTGTATGATTCAGTATTGAGATTTTCATTTTCATTGGGAGAAGTAACTCGATATTTATTTCTCCCGCTCTCATAGAAAATATGAAACAATGAAAGGAATTTCGCTAATTTTCCACGGATTTTTATTACATGAAAGCGCGTCCGTAAACATCCGCGCATTTGTAAACAAACTGTCTCTGCTGCGTCGGTTTTATTATTATTTCTTAACTACTAACTCGATAATCAGCAACAATATAATCATTGTTTCATAGTTTTTTTTTTTTGCACACATATATTGAAATTATTTAAGGTCTGTCTCATTTGGAGAATTAAACTGAAATTAAACTTAAAAGTGACATTTCAATAATTATCAAATAACCCTGCTCGCAGAGCAAGATTACTTTTGACAGATATCGAATCATTTTGCATCGATGTCTTATTGGAATTGCTGGGCAGCACCAGCCATTCTTATTACCGGGTTATTTGCTAATTTTCGAACTGTCACTTTTAAGTTTAATTCTCCAAATGAGACAGATCCTTAGAAATTTAGATTTCAAAACAAAGCAACATTCCTATCAAAAACTACGAGTAGGGTTGAATGAGGCAAGATGGCGAACCATGAATGCCTCAAAACAGGAACCTTTTAATTCAATTTTTCAACGAGGATATATGAAAATAGCTCTTAATCTGCAAGCCAGGGGTAGTGCATAAATTAAGGGCTTTCTCAATGAAAGACCGTTTTTAAAAAAGGTTACGATATACGGTGCTCCCAGAAGCGAATATTATCATACTTTCATGAACCTCCGTGGTTTTCTCACGAAAAGAAAGCTTAGAGCACCAGGAAAAGGTTACGGGGTATTTTAAAATCTTTCATCGGTGGAATTTTGAATACGCCCTATTTTAAAATTTTGTGATTTTCCCCATATACATACATGTTAGCTGCAAAATATAAATATATAGGGCTTTCCTTTTCAATAGTAATTAGATCAAGTATTGTTGAAATGCCAGTAGCAATACGAAATCTTCCAAATAAATGAATATTCTTCTACATTCGGGTAATATGTTCAGCCCAAGTGAGTCTGTCATACATTAAGAATGGTAGAACTATGAATTTGATGGTACAACGGTGCTGAACGAGTAAGTTTTTGCTCTTAATTACACGGTTTACTCTCCAGATTAGACAATCCAATGTTTTCAAGGTAATAAAACAATATGTCAAGACATGTTATAATATTGAGTAAGTGATATGTTCCCAATAGTTATGAAGATCGAGCATGAAAAGCGCCGCAATTAGTTTGCGTTCTGTGTTTGGAAAGCCAATCCTAATAAAAGATGTGTGCAAATGCCAATGTTTACCCATTGATGGGTACTTTTGTTTGCTATCTCTTTCCTTCTGCTGGGGAATTGACCCATTTTGGGAAAGTAAAAGGATCTATTAATTTAAGTGAATGAAACTAGCCATGTTTTAAAAATCAAGTAATTTGGATGGAAAATACTTGCTTAGCTGTTCTTTTAAAGATTGCATAAGTATTGAGTCTTTTGCTACACGGAAAACCAAAGCTACCCGAAAGTGGGTGGTCTTCAGTCAAATCCGTACTTTTGGCCAATAACCCAATTTTAAATAAAATTACTTTTCTAGCACTAGGTAGTTTGCCTTGAATCACATGTAAAAAAATTACTGAAAACTAAATTTAATTTACCCAAAGTAAACTTGGATACACAGAAAACTGAGAATATTAAATTTACTCAAATTTGGGTTATTGGGCCGAACTACCCCAGTGAGGTGCTTGCATCTTGCTCTTATTCTATCAGAATCAAAGACAGGAAAAACTACCCAAATTTTGGGTAAATTTTGTTGCGATGTTCTCTTCAGTAGGTTTTTTGAACTCATGTTTTGGGTTGATTTATCTGTCCTTGTAAGTTTTTGTAACCAGTGATTTGTTCTTGTTTTAATCATTGAATTTTACATCTCTGTGCTCAGACAATTACTGCATTAGGAAAGCGAATATTTTATGATTGTTTTAATTTATTATGTTTACATGTGACACTTTTCTAACAATACATATTATTCAAAAAAAATTCGTTAAATTTTTCGTGATAATGCAGTAGTGAATTGGCCGTTGCTCACATCTTTTATCAGGATTTCCTTTCCAAACACAGAGCGTAAACTAAGTTGCGGCGCTTCGATCTTCATGATCATTAGGAACATATCACCTACTCAATATTATAATATGTCTTGACATATGGGTTTATTACCTTGAAAACATTGGATTGTCTAATCTGGAGAGTAAACTTTGCAATTGAGAGCAAAAACTTACGAGGTCAGCACTGTTGTTCCATCACATTCATAGTTCGACCAGTTTTATTGTATGACAAACTCACTTGGGCTGGACACATTACCCGAATGTCGAAAAACATTCATTTATTTGTATTGCTACTGGCATTTCAACAATACTTGATTTATTTACTATTGAAAAGTAAAGCACTATATATTTATATTTTGCCTAACATGTATGTATAATATACATTGTATATGGGGAAAACCATACAATTTTAAAATAGGGCGTATTCAAAATTTCACCGATGAAAGATTTTAAAACTCCCCGTATCCTTTTCCTGGTGCTCAAAGCTTTCTTTTCGTGAGAAAACCACGGAGGTTCATGAAAGTGCGATAATATTCGCTTCTGGGGGCACCGTGCGATAAGACTAACTTTATTTTCCTCTATTCAATTTGAAGAAACCTATCAAACCTACTCAGCAATTTGCCCTGTGGCCCAGATCAGGTGATCGGGGTCCGAAGTCCGTTGGTCGTCGTTGCTGTCCGTGCTGCGTCAGCTGTCTGGGTGCTTCACGATGCATCCATGGTGTCGTGTTCTATTACTGCTATCGTCTGCAGCTTCGTCCCGTGGGAAAGGGTGTTGGAGTCCGTGTGTCCTGTTCGTTAACTCATATACTCCTGTATATATACGATTGTGATGCATCACCAGTGCTACGATGTGCACGTATTACCTGGCAATCTAACTGCATTGATTGTCTGCTCAAGATTTGGGAGGAGGAAGTTTTGCCGCAGGAGTGGATGGAAGGTGTCGTGTGTCCCATCTACAAAAAGGGCGATAAGCTGGATTGTAGCAACTACCGCGCAATCACATTGCTGAACGCCGCCTACAAGGTACTCTCCCAAATTTTATGCCGTCGACTAGCACCAACTGCAAGGGAGTTCGTGGGGCAGTACCAGGCGGGTTTTATGGGCGAACGCTCCACCACGGACCAGATGTTCGCCATTCGCCAAGTACTGCAGAAATGCCGCGAATACAACGTGCCCACACATCATCTATTCATCGACTTCAAAGCCGCATATGATACAATCGATCGGGACCAGCTATGGCAGCTAATGCACGAACACGGTTTTCCGGATAAACTGACACGATTGATCAAAGCGACGATGGATCGGGTGATGTGCGTAGTTCGAGTTTCAGGGGCATTCTCGAGTCCCTTCGAAACCCGCAGAGGTTTACGGCAAGGTGATGGTCTTTCGTATTTGCTATTCAACATCGCTTTGGAAGGGGTAATACGAAGGGCAGGGATTAACACGAGTGGTACAATTTTCAATAAGTCCGTCCAGCTATTTGGTTTCGCCGACGACATAGACATTATGGCACGTAACATTGAGTAGATGGAGGAAGCCTACATCAGACTGAAGAGGGAAGCTAAGCGGATCGGACTAGTCATCAACACGTCGAAGACGAAGTACATGATAGGCAGAGGTTCAAGAGAAGACAATGTGAGCCACCCACCGCGAGTTTGCATCGGTGGTGACGAAATCGAGGTGGTAGAAGAATTTGTGTACTTGGGCTCACTGGTGACTGCCGAAAATGACACCAGCAGAGAAATTCGGAGACGCATAGTGGCTGGAAATCGTACGTACTTTGGACTCCTCAAGACGCTCCGATCGAATAGAGTTCGCCGCCGTACCAACTTGACAATCTACAAAACGCTAATTAGACCGGTAGTCCTCTACGGACACGAGACCTGGACGATGCTCGTGGAGGACCAACGCGCACTTGGAGTTTTCGAAAGGAAAGTGCTGCGTACCATCTATGGTGGGGTGCAGATGGCGGACGGTACGTGGAGGAGGCGAATGAACCACGAGTTGCATCAGCTGTTGGGAGAACCATCCATCGTTCACACCGCGAAAATCGGACGACTGCGATGGGCCGGGCACGTAGCCAGAATGTCGGACAGTAACCCGGTGAAAATGGTTCTCGACAACGATCCGACGGGCACAAGAAGGCGAGGTGCGCAGCGGGCAAGGTGGATCGATCAGGTGGAAGATGACTTGCGGACCCTCCGTAGACTGCGTGGTTGGCGACGTGTAGCCATGGACCGAGCCGAATGGAGAAGACTCTTATATACCGCACAGGCCACTTCGGCCTTAGTCTGAATAAATAAATAATAATAGGTTATCAGTACTCCTAATATACTTAATTCGGTGGGCACGCTTGGAACACATTTTTTACTTAAGTTCGACCAAAATTGTAAAATTTAATTGATTTATTTTAATTCAGTTTAATTATTTTAATCTTTCTGCGTCAAATGGTTAGGTATTTGTTCCCCCACCCCTCCTGCTTCCTCCTTTTCTATTTTATGTTTCCAAACTTAAACCAACGTGATCACACTAATCCCAAACTGCACGTACTGCCCCTATTCGCATAAGCGTCCCATGTCAGTTTTCTTCAACTTGAGAAATATGCTGTTGACTTTTTCAAACCCGTTTTACATGGAGAAATAAAATAAAATCTAATAAATCGATAAAACCAGCAATCTTTCTGAAAATTTGGCATAATATTCTTTATTTGTATACATTGCTATGGAACAATTAAATGGACCATAATTACATTGATGTTTTGTGCGAGAGTGTATCAAAAACTGGAATGTGATTGTTATGCGAATAAATAATCAGATGGGACAACTCAAGTGGGTTTTGATTTCAAATTTCTAGAAGCATTTTATTTTATCAGTTTTCCTTGAAGATGAGGTCATTTTAAGCTTATTTATGGAAGAAAATCAAAATCGTCAAAAATCAACATGGGACTCTTATGCGAATCGCGGCAGCGTACCTCCATCATATCAATCTACATACGAATCTACATACAAGAAGCGACAATCACCAGAAAACGGATTTCAATCATTTCCCTTCTACCATAAGTATAAATCATCTAAGCTATAATAAACTCTATCGTAGCGATCCCGAACTGTCTAATCATCTATTATAAACATAAACACAACCGTTTCTATCTCTACAAACATTTCTCTAATAAAAAGGTTCCATAGCAGTCGCTAGAGCCGGAAGCGGTAAACAAGCCGCTCCATACTCTCCTCTTCTATCTTCTATTATCTCACAAGTTTACTACCCTGAAACTGAACTGCTTCGGACCCCTTATGGGTCTGAAGCAGAGGACGGGACGTTCCAGCCTACCAGTCAGTGGATAGAAAGGTCCGTTGTGCTAAAGGGTCTGTCACAAGCCTCGGATAACCTGGAATAAGTTTTCCACGAGTCGAGTTCACATTGATTTCATGAGTTCTATAAATTAATCGTCACGTTGAAAATTTAAGCCAGCAGTGTAAACGTATTGCCTAATGTCATACAACGTAGATTGGCCACGGCCCGGGGATACGTTGAGTATAACAAGAATAACAAGAATATTAAATAACACACAGATAGAATGCCAATTATGTTATTGAATAAAAAAGGATTTTTAAGCTTTGTATGAAGAAATGGCTCTACATTTAAAAATGTCTGCCATTTCTTATGAAAACATGTTGTCCGTGTATTGCTTTCTTGATAAGCATTAGCATTAGCATTATTACGGTGGAATTCGTAGATTGGACACTTATGATACTCGTGTTTTTCTTTTAAAAACTATATCTAGAATGCTATCAGAAATCAAGAAGGGTCCTTAATTCCAGTCAAAATAACAAAAACATGAGGATTACTACTCATGTCCACGCCCATCTGTACCGTAACTAGGGAGAAGAAGAAAATGATAAAGGGATACTTACTTAAGAAGGGCCATCGACTTAACGACACCCTCATAAGTACCACGGAGTTGGATAATGAGGAAGGTATTCGTTGGGTCAGGATTTGCCTGTAGCTGGCAATGTAACCGTGGTAGATCTTACCCCGTAATACACCACGTAAAGGTGTCTACCCAGCATTACGGATCATGTCCGTGTATTGCTTTCTTGAAGACAAAAATTATACATTTTTAATAGACAAATTAACACCATTATGCTCAAAAGTAACCTTAAAACGAGTAAAGCAGCAATGGAAAATATGTTTTGAATACGAACTATGCCGCTCAGTATGTGCTGACCCATTTTTCCTTATTTGCATTTTCGATCAAATTTATTTATTTCAACGCAGTTAGTACAAAACCACCTCCATTACTTATGTTACTTTCATTATATTACTAAAAATGTTTAAATTTCACAATGCTGAAAATATTTTACCTTGCCATACTCTACCAAAATGAAATTTTATCATCAAATCGAGTGACTGACAATAAAGTGGACCCAAATTATCCCTTCTACAAAGTCATAATCTCCACATTAAAATGTAAACGATGCTCAAAAACGACCCTGACCCATCTTATCCCGTGACCCATTTTGCACCGCCTAACCCTACAATCGTTTACAAATTTCAATCTTCGGACCCTCCTAAGCGAGCAAACTCATATGCAAATTTGAAAGAACGCGTGCATTTAAATTCAATTTGGGGACAATTTATTGATTTCACACAAAAGAGTATCCATTGTGCTATGCGACAAACATCAATTTACTATTTTTAACAAAGGAGAACAAAACAAACCTATAAAATGATTCAAATGGATGATTCAACTCAGCAATGAGTTTTTAGGTGCCGAGTTGGGATTAACTTTGATTGATTTGAATCGTTCATGAGGATTTTCCAGGTTTTCTGGGGAATGGTTTTGTATGGAGTGGTGTATTCAGGGGAAATGGGAATCTCTTTCTGGAGAATGACTATACCATTAACAAATGGCGTCCCGAAATAAAAAAAAAGTTTCATATTAGCATTACTAGCAAAAAACTAATCGATTTTTTATTTTCCATTTACAGAGTTCTCCGTTCTACAAAAAGTACGAATTAATACCGGATCGCGCGATTGGAGATGGTTTGTTCTCAACCTGCCTCAAATGCCGCCGGCTATCATCATCGTCCTCCAGTATGAACCATAACAGTAGTAGGAACAGCTCCAGTAACAGTAGTAGCAAATACTACGCCGTGAAAGTGCTGTTCAACCACTCAGAACCGGCAGAGTATGCGAGGCGGGAGGTCGAAGCGCTGAAAGCGTGTCAAGGTCAGCCCAACATTGTAAAATTTGTAGAAGTTTTGAAAGATTCGCATCACATCTACATCGTACTGGAACTGCTGGGCGGCGGCGAACTGTTGCATCGAATAAACAAGAGCAGTAGTTTCACCGATAGTCAAGCTCGGCACTACTTCCGCCAGATGGTCCAAGCGGTCGCCTATATGCATCAGAAAGGTTTCGCTCACTGCGATCTCAAGCCGGAGAATGTGCTTTTCGAGGGGCCCTCTTCAGAGCATCTGAAACTGATAGATTTCAGTTTCGCCAAAAGCATAGAAAACAATAACTGTCTGGTGTCGTCGCCAATCGCTGGTACGTTAGGCTATTCGGCACCGGAAGTGTTCGAGGGTCGATCCTATGCGCTGGAATCGAGTGATCTGTGGTCTCTGGGCGTGATATTGTACACGATGCTATGCGGTCAGGCTCCGTTTACGCCGCGACAATTTTTCGGTCACACGAATTTAGCATCTTCGGCGAAACAGATGGAGATCATTATGGACAAAATTCGGCGCGGTTCATTCGATTTAGCGGCGTCTGCGTGGGAGAATGTTAGTGAAGAGGCCAAAGACTTAGTGAAGCGTTTATTGACGGTCGATCCGGATAGACGGATAACCATGGAACAGCTATTGGTCCACGAGTGGTTAGATTTGAACCGAACGGCCGGTGTTCGACGTCAACTGAAGACGACCTACCCAAATCAGAGCATACAACAACTGGAATCCAATGTGAAAAATACATACGACGCATTTAAGCGAGCAGAAGAGGAAGGTTTCCGATTGCGGGAGGTTAATCGTACAGTTGCAAATCAGAAGCGTACCAATGGGGCCAAATCCAAGAAGTCGACTGAAAGTCAGTACAGCAGTTCAATGGAAGAGAGTACTTCTAGCGGTATTGGACGAAGCAAAT
Source organism: Armigeres subalbatus (assembly GCF_024139115.2). Classification (NCBI taxonomy): domain Eukaryota; kingdom Metazoa; phylum Arthropoda; class Insecta; order Diptera; family Culicidae; genus Armigeres; species Armigeres subalbatus. Next base: position 68,907,439 of record NC_085140.1, read on the forward strand.
CAAGTAAGAGTAGTTCTATTTCGGAGAACAATGGACACCGAACGATAAGCGTCTCGACCAATAATTCCGAGGTGGTGCTTGTAGACGAAGGTGAAAGCGACCATGAATCACAGCCTGAAAAGACCCAAAAGGACCAAACTAAAGAATCTAGCGAAAGCAATAATAATGACCTGAATAAAACGGAGAAGGCAGAACCGGAAAGTGTGGTGGAAGACGAACCAGAAGAAGACGATCAGGAGTTTGATGATTTGTTGGCAGATTTCGACGAAATTGTCGAGGAGCACAAAGCTGAGATGCAACAGCTGGAGCAGCAAAAGGGATCAACCGAGGTCCAGGATGAGCCGGAAAAGCAGGTACGAAGACGGGAAGAGTCATGCGAGAGTGACACAAGCAGTACTACTGTTCCACTGGAGCTTGAGAATGAGGTGCATAATCAAACGCAAGCTCCTCAGGAGGTCGTACAAGAAAAACCGTCGGATGATGCGGAAGAGGAAAGTGAAGAGGAATTAGCTCAACCCGCTGCTGTTGAACCGGCTCAACCGTCGATCGAGGATCGCTTGTCTTCGTGCTCGAGCGAAGCTGTTGTTTACGGATGGCGAGATTCGATCGATACAGAGGTACGCGAATTTGGCTACACGTCTGGAGATGTTGAGCCTATTTTCCGTGGTTTTGACGAAACCACAGATTTGGGCGGCAAGCCGATCATCCTTACGTTCAGGATCAAATCGATAACCAAGATCCGCAAACGGCGAATGGAAATTGACCTCGGTTTCAGGCGCTCCAAAAGGATGCGGTCGTGCGTAAATTATGTGTTTTAAATTAGGAATGTTTTTTGCTATGACGTTTGTTAAATATTTTCCTATTTTCCTTCGAAGGACATTTGAGTCTTTATAGAGATAAAACGATATCTTTTGTGTACTATATTTTTCTCATTTTACGATAAAACTTTCATTTTCCATGGATTGATCGATCTCCTAGAAGCAAATTGATAAGAATAATAGTACATATGTATGAAAAAAACAAGAAATAAACAGAAACATCAAGTGCACTTATTAGAGATTTGTTAACGGACGAATGAAGCATAGAAACTGCAACACTGCAGATAAATTAACTTAAAACACACACACATAGAGAGAAAGACATTTTAGTAGTTGAATAAATGCAACAGACTGAACTACAAATTTTACCCCTTTTTAATCAAGTCTGAAAGCAGCTCATTTGTAAAGTGGTGAAAAAAAGTGGTTCGTGGTGTTGTCAGGTTTGAGGCAGATTTATTGCAACAAACACGGTTTCAATCAGCGTAACTTTTTTCCAACTTCGTTTTTGAATCCGGTAGTCTGTTGATCGCCGTTATGAAGTGCTCTGTCAACAAGCGTCACGAATATCTCCACGAATCGATTCCTTGGCCATGATTTATGACAAAATTGATTCCTGATGGCTGTTTTACGTGTTCTGACTTGAAAAAACCCTGATTAATCCACATAGCGGTGTTGCTGCCTTTCTCGTGTTTTTTTTTTTGTGAATTAATCATATTTTGGTCATAACTTCTGAGCCTATAGTCCGATCTGGCAAATTTTTTAATAGCAAACAATGGAACAGTCGGATGGAACCTGTCGCGAGTAATTCGACTAATGCTAAGCTCCAAAAAGTGTGTCTACAAAATTTTGCAAGCATACAAACACACATAATAGACATCACCTGAATTCGTCGAGGTGGTGCATTTAAACTTGTTTTATACAGCTATGCCAAAATAACATAGTCCCCTTCAGCAAATTAGCGAGAATGAAGCTTCCTATTTTAACGAGTGATACGAGGTCTGCCTTTCAAGATTCTGCATTTTGTAATTCCGCCTTCCATGTTTCCACCTTTCGTTGGGGTCCCGTTGATTTACGAGGTTTATGGCACGGTTTTGCACCTTGCACCTTGGATAAATATCAGGAACATAAGCCTATCTGAGTACTTAGTTACTCCGTAAACAATTCAATATTCTAAAAATTAGGCATAAATTTTCAAAACAAAGCGCGGTAACATAATTGTTGATTCGAGCAGACTCTACGTCTTTATGAGCCTTCTGAAAATTCGTAAAATAAATTTGAATCTTTATTGCCTTGATAGCTGAACAGGCTATAAGACTACAAAAAAACAAAATACTTTGTCTTCATAAATACAAATGAAAAAAAAATTAAACCACCACTATTAAATACCGTCTCGGAACTTGGAACCAGAGCGCTTTGGGATCAATTTTGTACTCCGATTCAATAAACTGAACTAATCTGCTCATCAATCTAGCATTTCATTGAACTGCCAAGCTTCACTCGTGAAAGTAGCAAATAATCATCTACCGTACTGTGCGCAATCCCCGTTTTATTTATTATCATATAATCACTCATATTGGCACCTCAGCAAAAATATCATCCAATAATTACACCCTTTATACTGATAGTGTAGACCAACGGAAATTAAAATTAAAAAAACAACACGAAAGCAGCAGGAAATCACATAGACTAGAAAGAAAATATGTAAAAACTCTCTAATAGAAATGTCAAAAAAAAAAATACGAATAAGCACTCAAACGTAAGCCTTTTTGAGAAAAGGGAAGAGATGCCTTAGAAGTGAATCCATATCAGCAAAGCGCCAATAGCTGAAAATGGAACATACAGCATAAAACACCACAACTGAGCGCAAGGTACGAAACGCGCTGTAGTTGATCACAATCATCTATTGATTTTCAGTTGACTCTGTTTTGTTATTTTTTTTCTATTGCTAAGTTAAGTATTGTTTCCTCTACATTCAATTGGATGGTAGTAACTGCGCAGCGTGTGAATGAGTAGTTAAATTAAATTTACAGACGTTAGTTTTGTACGTGTGATTGTGAATCTTATAACAAACATGGTTACTGTCGTCGTTTCCAAAATACCAGGTAGGTTGAGCAGTCATTGTAAATATTAAGTACAATTATTATACTTATATGAATAGGCAACACTAGTAAACAAACTCGGAACCTGGAAGTAAGTGACAGTGTTTCTGCCAAATTGCGTTCCCTTTCGTCCTGCATAAAATACGCCGGTCAAGTATATCTCAAAATGTTGATAATCGGGTGTGTAGATACAAGACAACAATATTAAAATTGAGTTCAGAATATAAAAAAGGCTGGATATCGGAAAGCTTAAAACAAATATGGTAATATAATCCAGCCCTGATATAGTTAGTCCAATTAATTAGGATTGATTTTTAGGAACACGCAGAGCGAAAAAACATATTCTAGCATATTGTAGGGTCGTGTAAAATTTTACCCATATTCTATCGAACAGTAATTAATATTACTTTACAAAAATATCGAGAGTTTGAAATCACGCTGTATATGTAATGTAAAATTAGACAAACAAACAAATGCAAATAATCTCTAGGAAAGACTAAAGAAATGCATACAAATGTAGCGAATAAAGTGAAATAAAATAAGACTAGGTTTGATAATAATGTTAAACAAATTGATAGATTAATTCAAATTGATGGATGTTTTTTTCTTTCCTCCTTAATTTAGTTAATTGCAATTGTTTTTCTTTATTGATTCTTGAAGTTTAGGTGCACCGTTTTATTAGAGTTTATTTTGTCTCACCACCTCACATTTACCGTGCAGAATGGTTTTCCCGAAAAGCAAACAAGTGTGTGTATAGTACTAACAATATTAGGGAATGGCGTCGGGAAATCTGCACCAACCGAGAATATTATTTAAAACGAAGAAAAAAATGAAGAATAAAAAATAAAATTCGGATGAAAATATCTATGAAGTATGACGATTGATCAATGGTAGTTTATAACTAAGACATATCCCAAATCAAAATAAAAACAAATGCATGATTATCGAATAGCTGTAATGCTGAGCGATATAGCGTGCCAGGTAAACACGGTGGTCCCCGAAAAGGGCGATATAGAGACGAGCTTTATCTTTTTCTCACTGCAAAAAAAAGAAATCAATAAGGCCAGTAAAGCCCCCTACCGCGAAACGGCAAGATTTGACAAAAAGATATGAGGTGCGAAGGTCGTGAAGCCAGATTTGCTTTTATTCTCTCCGCTGGTCTCTGGCGTTCGCTCTTTCGCATTATCCCAAGCGCTCCCGGCAAAAGTAATATTATTAGAACGGGGTAATGGGGTATTCGGGGTATTGGAATATTCAGGGTAGTGGCCTTTCGGGGTAGTCGGTAGTGACATGGGGCAGTGACATTCGGGTTGGTGTTATAGAACCATCTGTATTTTAGATTTATTTATTCTGCCTTAATACCTCCCATTCAAATACACGGTCGTCTCGCGTGAAACTGGTCAAAATCGACAATTCTCGAGAACAAGCGCAAGTCTTTTGTTGAACAGTACTCGGAGACATTAGGAGAAAAAAGCATAATAGCGGAAAAAATATGAGGTGCTCATCTTGCCCGAGCGTTATTATTATAGCTTTGGGGGCCTCCTTAGCCGTGCGGTGAGACACGCGGCTACAAAGCAAGACCATGCTGAGGGTGGCTGGGTTCGATTCCCGGTGCCGGTCTAGGCAATTTTCGGATTGGAAATTGTCTCGACTTCCCTGGGCATAAAAGTATCATCGTGCTACCCTCATGATATACGAATGCAAAAATGGTAACTTGGCTTAGAAACCTTGCAGTTAATAACTGTGGAATAGACTGGCCCAGGAAACAAAAAGTTGTCTAATTCCACGGGGCACCCCCCAGGATTGTGTCTTTGGGTGAGAAAATCAATCTCTGAAAATTTCAGCTAAATCGCTTGTTGCATAAGCTGGCGCATTTGAATTGAAGTTTGTATGGGGATTTCAGCCAAAATGTATAGGAAAATACACCTCCGTCACTAATTCGATCTTGAAATTGGTTCTGATTGCTCGATTGACCTCAGAATTGCAAAAACGGCAGTTGGTATGCTACAGAACAATTTCACAGAACATTGTATGATGATTAAATGAACTTTTATATAGGTTTCGACTGATACGATTCGATCAATAAATCCAAAAATACACAATTCAGCTCCTAATAAATCAGCCGAAAACTATATAAAAGTTCATTTAATCATCATACAATGTTCTGTGAAATTGTTCTGTACCATACCAACTGCCGTTTTTGCAATTCTGAGGTCAATCGAGCAATCAGAACCAATTTCTAGATTAAATGAGTGACGGAGGTGTATTTTCCTATACATTTTGGCTGAAATCCCCATACAAACTTCAATTCAAATGCGCCAGCTTATGCAACAAGCGATTGAGCTGAAATTTTCAGAGATTGATTTTCTCACCCAAAGACACAATTTTGGGGGGTGCCCCGTGGAATTCGACAACATTTTTTTCTCCCCATACTAAGCTGGGCCAGTCTACTGTGGAAGTGCTGACTAACACTAAGCTGCGAGGCGGCTCTGTCCCACTGTGGGGATGTAATGCCAATAAGAAGAAGAAGAAGAACGGCCTTATTAAGGAGGTCTTGTATGGCACTCCTGTCTCACTAGAGTGGCCCAAGCTTATATGAAAAAAGTGAAAAGTCTAGAATTTCAAACCTTGCACCCTTAAATGACAGTTTGGGGGTCCCAGAAGCTCCCCTGAAAATTTCAGCTCATTCGGTCCAGTGGTTGGCGTGCGCAAATGGCTCAAAGTTTGTATGGGAAAAGTGATCCAAATGTATGGGGAAACGCAACCGTTTCAGTTTTTTGCTTCTAGGTGGCGCTGTAGTCGACGGATTCCTGTTGTGGACAAAATGTAGAACCTTTTTTATATAAGGGAGTGACTGGTGAAAACCGGATGTAAATCCTTTTGAAATTGACCAAGTTATAAGCATCTAAAGTCGAGGGTTTCGAGCGTGTCCCCCAGAGGTGTTTAAAATGAGAGCAACGTACCACCGACCATTGCGGCCGCGATGCAGGCGTATTCGGTGCCGGCGAAATTAAATGCATGATTATCACGCAATCTCGCGAATTTTTATCCGATTGGTAAATACTTTCCGTGCTCTGTACAGTAGTGTAGCTAGAGAGGGAGGGGGTGACTTACCACTGAAGCCAACGAGCTGAAGTTTTTAAGGGGAGACAAAATTCATGAAATATTTGTAACGAGTTGTTTTCGGACATTGTGATGCCCGTTGCATCAATTTTAGAACGATATGATATAATCGTTACAGACAGAGGGACAGAAGGATAGAAAGACAGAGAGACCTGGGATATTCTTCTTCTTCTTATTGGCATTACATCCCCACCCTGGGGGACAGAGCCGCCTCGCAGCTTAGTGTTCATTAAGCACTTCCACAGTTATTAACTGCGAGGTTTCTAAGCCAAGTTACCATTTTTGCATTCGTATATCATGAGGCTAACACGATGATACTTTTATGCCCAGGGAAGTCGAGACAATTTCCAATTGCCTAGACCGGCACCGGGAATCGAACCCAGCCACCCTCAGCATGGTCTTGCTTTGTAGCCGCGCGTCTTACCGCACGGCTAAGGAGGGCCCCACCTGGGATATTATATAAGTTATTAATTTTTCAAACAACAGTTTTAATGTTTATAGCATAATTTATTAACTGTATAAAACTACAAAGTTATCAACAAACAACACTTATACCTATATTAATTATTTAGAAAAGAAACAAAAAATCAGATAGATTCTTTTAAAAAAAAGTTAAAAATATGTTACAAACAGCACATATAGTAGAAATTACCATCTTATTTGATTATATTCTTACCTCCTCTATCAATAGTAAAAACGCTGGTAGCTGATTGAGATTCCAAGGAAGGCTCTGGTTCCGTTGTTGGTTCTTCTTCGATTTTGCCTTTTTTAACTCTCGCAAAGGCAGATCCAGGCCTTCCAACTTCCCTTTGCAGAATAAGGAACTGTTTATCCTTATCGTTTTAATCAAATTTAATGCATTTCGTCGAGCAATGTCAAACAATCGATCCAAATTATTAATGAAACTAGACTCTTGCTCTTTCTGTTTATCTCCCGCGTGAGAAGAATTTTGTTAATTGCTCGCATTTTGTTAAATAATTTTAGGAGCTTAACAACAGCATTGTAGTGTTGCATTAGAGGAATTCTATATTTCTCCCAAAAAAAATTAAAGTTCAATTACTACAGTTTTAGCAGCTGGTTTTATACTCAAGTGTTGATTTTTCATTATAAAACGCATCCGACCAAGCACATCACCGTTTGAAGGCAACTTTACACCTTTAAAACTTTCAATTGGGACAACAAGTTCCATACTTAATTCTTCCTTAGATTTTGAATCCATTTTATGTATTCCACTTGCACGATCAAATATCACTTCACAAAAGCAAGAAGCACATTTTTCTTGCAGGACCAGTGGTTTTGGAGATTTGAAGAGTGAAAAATTAGTTACGTTATATTGAGGTATACCTGTAGAAATAAAGAGCTTTTATTTGATTTTTCTGAATACCCAATATTGAAATTGGTCATTATAAAGGGGAAATAATAAAATGGGTCCAATATTGTTCTATAAGGAACGATCCTACCAAATATAAGGTAATTTTGAGGGATCATATCAATAATGTTGGAACTGGATGACTGTATAGGGAGTGAGTGCTAGTAATGGACCCCCTGGATAAAAACCAAAAGGTAACGCTGGAATCTACAATTTCCTGCAAACTTCCATAGGATAAAATTGCTTCACTTATCAGGGTAGTCGTTCCATACAATTGTTTTGCACTGGGAGACTGAAATTCAGTTATATTAACTAATTTATGAATGTAAACGCGCTAGAGGGTCCATTACTAGCACAGAAGAGGGGGTCCATAATAGGCAACAGGAACATGTGGAAATGGAACATGTAAATCAAATGGGGGGACCATAATACGTATGTAAACAAACTCGATGTTGCGTATTATGGACCCGGGGGTGGCCATAATAGGCAACCTGGCTACATAATTTTAAAATACATATTTTAGTAGTAAAAATGAATATTTTACCATGTGTTATGTACGAAACGCGATGCTGATATCTGTTGCTTGTCATCTAGTGCTGCAGAATGACAATTTGTCATGAGTCTTACTCTTGCGAAGCGATTGAAGTTAGTAAACTCACTCCCTATTTTTATTTGAGGCTAACAAAATAAATGGCAGAAGTACTTAATTTATTTCGTGTATTTACATTCACGCTTCGAAAATTGAACTCTAAACCATAGCATAAACCAAACTTGACCAAATTTTGAGTTCTTCAATTTATGTCAATTTTGAGTAATTTTTTTAGCGTGTTAGCTCGAAGATAAAACGACGCCATAAAATTGCGAGATTAAACATCGAACAATATCCCGGATGTGTTTTTTTACTAATTGGCCACTAATTGTGCATTTAATTTCGCCGCAATGGTCGGTGGTACGTTGCTCTCATTTTAAACACCCCTGGGGGAAACGCTCGAAACCCTCGACTTTGGATGCTTATAAGGCCAATTTCAAAGGGATTTACATCCGGTTTTCACCAGTCGGTTCCTTATATAAAAAAAGGTTCTACATTTTGTCCACAACAGGAATCCGTCGACTACAGCGCCACCTAGAATAAAAAAACTGAAACGGTTGCGTTTCCCCATACATTTGGATCACTTTTCCCATACAAACTTTGAGCCATTTGCGCACGCCAAGCACTGGACCGAATGAGCTGAAATTTTCAGGGGAGCTTCTGGGACCCCCAAACTGTCATTTAAGGGTGCAAGGTTTGAAATTCAGGATTTCATGCATTTTGGGCCAGTCTCCTGTCTTACGTCATCGCAATGAGGGTTAAAAGAAAGTTGGCGATCTACTCGTAGCCCGAGGATTCGTAGTGATTTTTTGAAAGGTATGGGAATACAGTGAACCGTAACGGCTTTTTTGGTGGACGGTGATTATTGGAGCATATATGAGACCTGGCGCTTTTTTCGGCAGATAACTCAAAGCCGACTGGATCTGCTCACTTCTTAACAGCATTAACTGTTTTCGTCTAATTGCCACCGGATGCTTTCCATCAGCTATGGGCACAATATCGTCTGCGTAAACGAATAGGGGAACGGTTCGCCACTTCATCTCATAGCTCCTATTTCCATGCCATCAAAAACAAAGCAATGGAAAGGAATTTGGTTTGTTTATTATTTTTGTGATTTTTTTCAGCAGTGAGCACGCATGTTGACAAAAAGAAGTGACGAATTTGGTGCCGTATTTCTTTGTTTAGCGATGGGATGGATATATGTACAGTGAGATGGAGATCGGAACATTTCCCCTATATAAATATCTTTCGGTAGGGATCGGAATACTCCGTTCATTGCAACTAAAAACAATGTTACCGCAATGAATGATCCTTGCGGAACTCCTGTCTGTTCTTCGTTCAATTTTGATTTGTAATCGCCGATGAGTACTTGAAATGTTCAACCAGTCAGGAAATTTTTGAGCAAGTGTAATAAATTTCCGGAAAGGCCCGATGTTGATAATTGTTTAAGAACAGCAGGCATCCAAGCGCGATTATAGGCCTTGGAAAGATCAAGTGTTGCGGGACTGCGAAGTGTCAAGGGGCTGCGAAATGGTGAGTTTATATCCGGGAAGGGGCGCCTAACATAGCTCTGGTCCTCACAAGTTCCAATACTCACGCTTCCACGGGTCTTCCGATGACAATTGACTGCCAGCTAAGGATTGCGTACTTAGCTGGTAGTGCAGCCTGGGTACTGTTGTCCTTTTGACATCAGCTAGAGTGAGAGTGCGTCCTGTGGGTCTGCCTAGGATGTGGTGGGGTTCGACAGTGGGCTCTGTTGAACTTCTATAAAAAGCTGCATGTGTCCCCAAGCAGGCCCTCAAAGCGACCGCAGCGGCTGAGTATGGAATGCTATTCCCCGGAAGCTATACCTAAGATGGCAGCCCCATCCCGGTGGTTAGGGAACCTTGGGCCAACAACCTACTGTTCCTGAAACATCAAGTTGTTCGAGAATCCGATAATGGCTTCCTATATCACTACTAGAGATTCAAACATCCATCCAAAGCATGGAATCGAATAAAGCCCCAGGGGTCGACTGCATATCAGCCGAGATGCTCAAAGCTGACCCCATGACATCCGCTCAACTACTGCATCGTTTATTTCGTAATATCTGGGACACCGCAACTTTCCCGGTCGACTGGATGCAAGGTATCTTAGTGAAGGTGCCCAAAAAGGGTGACCTGACTGTATTCGATAACTGGCGAGGCATTATGTTGCTGTGTACCTAGCCCGGATTCAGGAGAAGATCGATGCGACTCTCCGGCGGCAGCAGGCCGGATTCCGTGCCGGAAGATCCTGTGTGGACCATATTGTCACGCTCCGCATAATTCTGGAGCAGGTCAACGAATTCCAAGAGTCCCTTTACTTGGTATTCATTGACTACAAAAAAGCTTTCAACTGTCTCAATCACGAGAATATGTGGAGCACCCTGAGACGCAAGGGCAGGCCTGGTAGCGATGAATGCCATTCAAAATAGTGACTTAGTGACCAACGATGACCAAAAAAGTGACCAAATAGTGACTTTCAGTTGAAGGAAAAGTGACCAAATAGTGACTTTTGTATGAAGTTTATAGCCAGATAGCGAGCTACAAGTTGCATTAGCATTGCTACGGTGTAATTCGTAGACTAAAAACACAAAAAAAAAACTATGTTGGGATCCTCATGTTTATCCTTAATCCTTATCTAGAACGTTATATTATAGGATACGCCTATTTTCACGGTAATTAGGAAAAGGATGGAACTTAGCAAGAGGCCAGCGACTTAGCAACCACGGAGTTTGATATTGGGGAAGGTATTTGTTGGTTCAGCCAGAAGCTAGCAATGTAACCATGATAAATCATATTTAGTCACACTACAAAAAAGTATATACCCGGCGTCACAGGTAGTGAGTTACAAGTTTAAAATTTAAGCAACGATTTGAAGCAAGTTCTACAGCATTGTGGTAATAATGTTTTCCGTGAAACTGTAAAACAATGGTAAAGAATGATCTAATGGGGTCGTACACATATTACGTAAGCAATTTTTCGATCCCCCACCCCCCATGTAAATTTTTTTCATACAAATGATTTTAAAATCCGATTTTACCAGATATACCAAAATACCAGAATGCTGATTTGACGAAGCGAATCTGCCAGCTAAAAGGTGTTTTGCCTCAAGCACCACATTTCACATAATATCCACATTTTACCATTTTTTGAAATGTGGATATTATCAATACAATTGAGATTTTTGTAAAAAAAGTTATAATTTATAGAAGTAGGGAAGTATATTAGAAATAAACACTAATCCTTACACGCACAGCTGAAAGTATGCTCTTTTGAGCAGAAATACACTCTTTTGCGGAAGAATGGGACTACCCACAAAAGGAGTAAAATTTGATGCATAAAAAGGATAAGTTTTACACACTTTTTCTGTTTTGCCTTTCTCGTATACAAAGTATATGTAAAGGCTATATGTTCGCTCCAAAAATGAATTTTTTATAGGAGACCCGGAGACCCATAGTGTTATATACTAATCGACTCAGTTCAACGAATTGAGGTGATGTCTGTGTGTGTGTCTGTGCGCACCAACCCAAAAAAAATGTCACTCTTATTTCAGGCACTTATCCTTAACCGATTTACTCGCAACAAGTTGCATTCGACGCAGAATACTCTCCCATTGTTTCCTATTAAAATTCCTATTTCCCAAATCGAACTATGGGCTCAAGAGTAATGGCCAAAATACTATTCTTATAATGCACGAGAAAGGCACCATCACCGCTAGGTGGATTAATCAGGGTTTTTATGCATAAATGTTAATCATTTGTAAATAAAAGATAGTCATAATTGTGCATAATATTTATTCCTTTTAGTGTGTAGTCCCATTCTCCCACGAAAGAGCGTACTTTGAAGTCATAATTGAATACTTTAAAGTCAAAAGAGCATACTTCAAAGTCTTTTGTGTGTAAACCTAAAACAGTTTGGTAAACAGTGTAGGTAAACTCAAAAATGATTAATGGGATGCAGCTATAGCTGTTAGAGATGGTCGGGTTTTACATTTTGTAAACCCGAACTCGACCCGAATCCGGTTTAGAAATTCCCTTCAAACCCGGACCCGACCCAAACCCGGAATGAAAAATCTTATCAAACCCGAACCCGACCCGTACCCGACAGTTTTTGCAGTCTTAAACCCGATCTAGACCCGAACTATTTTTTTTTGGCGGAAAACTCAAACTAGATATTTTATATTTCTCTTAACATTTGAAAGTGTATAGACCCAAACAACGAACAAGCATGAAAATGACCAGAAGCGAATAAAAAAATATTCAATACTTTATTTCTCAAACTAGTACCCGACCCAGACCCGACAGTTTATCATCTCACAAACTTTGTTGATCATTTTGTATAAAAAATATACTTTCGATTCGGTTGATAATAAAAGTAGGTACAAATGATTTTTATTTTGAACTTTTTTTTTCAACAGGTGGTGCAAAAATAGTGACTTTAGTGACCATTTTCCGAAAAATAGTGACTTTAGAGACTTTTGGATGCAAATAGTGACTTTTTAGTGACTAGACTCAAAATAGTGACCAAGTCACTAAAAAGTGACTCGCTACCAGGCCTGCAAGGGGGTTCCTGAGAAAATCATCGGCCTCATCGAAGCACAGTACGAGGCCTTTTCGTGTAGAGTGCTACACAATGGGGTCCTGTCCGACCCTATCCGGGTCGTAGCTGGTGTGAGGCAAGCATATATTCTATCACCGTTACTGTTCCTCATCGTAATCGATGAGATTCTGGTAGATGCGATGGACCGTGAACCAAACCGCGGGATGTTATGGCAGCCTATAACCATGGAGCACCTAAACGACTTCGAATTGGCTGATGACGTTGCACTCCTTGCGCAACGACGCTCTGATATGCAGAGTAAGCTCAACGACCTTGCCGAGCGCTCCTCCTCGGCAGGTTCAGTCATCAACGTCAACAAAACCAAATCGTTGGATGTAAACACGGTGACTCCTTCCAGTTTCACAGTAGCCGGGCAACCAGTGGAGAATGTTGAAAGCTTCCAATATCTTGGTAGCCAAATGGCGTCAGACGACGGTACCAAGATCGACATAGACGCACGGATCAATAAAGCAAGGGCTGCCTTTGCGAGTTTAATAAATATCTGGAAAAACAGGCAGATAAGTGAACGCACCAAAAAACGAATTTTCAACTATAACGTGAAATCTGTGCTGTTATACGCTAGCGAAACATGGTGTGTATCAGTGGAGAACATTCAACGGCTGTAGGTGTTCATTAACAGATGCCTGCGGTATATAATTCGGGCCTGGTGGCCTCACAACTGAATCTCAAACAACGAGCTCCATCGTCGTTGTCACCAGAGGTCGATAGCAAAAGAAATTCGGGATCGGAAGTGGGGCTGGGTCGGCCACACTCTACGTAGGGGCGGAAACGAAATCTGTAAACAAGCATTAGACTGGGACTCAGCGGGACTTCGCAGCAGAAGTAGACCCAGAGGCTGATGGCGGCGAAGCCTCAATAAAGAAATAAAAGAAGTCGACCGAAATCTAACCTGGCAACAGGTTAAAACGATAGCCGGGCAACGCTCAGGATGGAGATCTTTCAAGTCGGCCTTTTGCACCACCAGAGGTGTACAGGATCCATAAGTAAGTAAGTAAGTAAAGATCAAGTGTTGCTATTTCTATATGATTACCCGCGGCCAAAGCATCGTCTAAAACTTGTCCAAGCGTGGCAAAGTAGGTATCTGTTCCGTGACAAGGCCTGAAGGCGTGTTGGCGATGATCCAGATATTCTCCATCTTCGAGGTAGCGTATCAATCTGCGATTAACCATCCTTTCTAGGACTTTTGAAATGCAGCTGGTGAGTGTATAGGTCGAAAGTTTTCCGGTTCGTTGGAGCATTTAGTTTTTGGGATGGGAATCACTAAGCTGTGTTTCCAGTCCGCAGGTAAATTGTGATTGGACCATTCTTCATTAAGCAGGCGTAGGAGAGAGAGTCTGCCTTTAATTGAGAGCCGCCTTAGCATCGGATATCCGATGTCATCAATACCGACGGATTTACCTTTGCCATTTTGAAGCGCAATGTTGAATTCCAACGAGAAAGGAAAATTGATCTCATGCTGTGTATCCGGAGGGACCTGAAAGCTGCTTATTGAGTTCAATGTTACGTTTTTGGCTCGTATGAATGCATCGTCGTATTGATGGATGGCGGATATGTCAGCGAAGTGATCCGCAAGAATGTTAGCAACTGTAGTTGGATCACGTGAAGTGACTTGATGGCGTATAGCCAAGCCAGCAAATCTTCGTTTCCCATTTAATGTGTTTACCTTTTTCCATAGCTCAGCAGAAGATTATTGATCATTTATGCTGTCAAGGAATTTTGACCAGCCCTGTTGCTTTGCATCTCGAATAGCCTGTCTGCAATCATTACTTATTTTTCTGTAGACGACAAGAGCTTCTTCTTTCTCCGGATGGTCGTCTGGAAGTCGTTTAACAGACCGGAGTGCTTTCCTTCTGGCTTTCACAATCTTCTTCAATTCAGGGGACCACCAGTGAAGTGCTTTGCGGCCCGGCTTAGAACTTGTTCTTGAAATAGTTTCTAAAGCTACTTCGAACACCATATCTACCAAGTGGGAAATAGTGACTGGCTCTAATACGTCGATGGAAGCATCAGTTCGTGTTTGGAAGGTTTCCCAGTTCGCCTGGTCATAAATCCAACGTGGACGCCGAGAGGTTTTAGGTGGTTGTAGAGTAGTTCGATGTCTGCCAAATTATTATTGAAACCATTGATGTTCCACTGAATGGCAAACCGGGTGCCTATAGTTGTCTTATCACGTGAAAGTGCTTGAGATGCGAGCTGCTGTATGACGGGCGTTAATGATGAACAACTAGGCTTTGGGGGGCTGGTTCCATGTCGAAGTAGATTAATAGCGTCATATATGGTGGCACGTGAAGGACACGTTTTATGAATGCATGACGTGAAAATTGTTATCGGAGACGCTAACGCTCAGGTCGGTAGAGAGGACTTTTTCCGTCCCATAATCGGTAGGGAGAGCCTTCACTCCGCTACCAATGACAACGGCCTACGGCTAGTAAATTTTGCTGCTGCCAGAGGGATGGCCATCAGTAGCACCTACTTTGCACGAAAGAACATCCGAAAGCACACCTGGAGACACCCAAATGGCGAAACTTGCAACCAGATAGACCATGTTCTGGTGGATGGGCGCCATTTCTCGGATGTTATCGATGTGCGGACATTCAGAGGTCCGAACATTGACTCTGATCACTACCTCGTTGTCAGTAAAATTCGATCACGGTTGTCAACTGTATCGAACGATGCGTTACAATATCCAGCGATTGTCGGCGGAAGGAGTATCGGCTGAGTACCGCCAGAAGCTCGACGAACGGATAAGTGCAATCAACGTTAGCGACAACATCAACGATCTATAGGAGTCGATCCATGGAGCGGTGAGCACAACAGCACGATAAGTGGTAGGCACTGCAAAGAGGCGACCCAGGACGGGTTGGTTCGATGTGGAGTATCAGAGAGTGACAGACGAGAAAAACGTGGCCAGAAGCCGGATGTTGGTGTCGGGTACCCGATCGAATAGAGATCGGCACATGGAAGCAAGAGCAGCCGAAAAACGAACCCACCGCAGGAAGAAAAAAAGAGTACGAAGAACAAGTTATTAGTAAGCGAAGGAAAAAATGGAGCAGAACGATATGCGGAGGTTTTATGAGTCTCTCAATGGCGTGTGGAGAAAGACAGCGCCATCTCCCGTCATGTGCAATGACCAACAAGGGAATTTGTTGACAGATAAAACCGAAGTGACTGCCAGGTGGAAGCAACACTTCGAGACTTTGATGAATAGTGGAATTGACGGTGCATCGGTGAACAGAATAAATATTAGCGACGATGGACAAGCTGTGGAGTCACCTACACTAGATGAGGTTAAAAAAGCTGAAAAACAATAAGGCTGCGGGAAAAAACCAGCTCCCGGCTAAACTTCTCAAACATGGCAGTGAGCAGCTTTATGAAGTTCTGCACCATATTATGTCGAAAATATGGGAAGACGAGGAAATTCCTGCTAGCTGGTTGGACGGCCTCATTTGCTCTCTCTTTAAGAAAGGGCACAGACTGGACTGCACCAATTACCGAAGAATAACCCTCCTTAATTCGGCGTACAAAATTATGTCCCGTATTCTGTTCAACAGATTGAGACCGCTTGAAGAGTCCTTCGTCGGCGAATACCAAGCAGGTTTTCGTGAGGGCCGATCAACGACGGATCAAATGTTTACCCTGAGACAAATCTTCTATATAATAAAAATGAAATGGTCTGTGTTCGTATCCGCATAACTCGAAAACGGCTGGATGGATTTTCTTCATTCCTTCAGCAGATATGTTCGTTATCGTTTCCGACGGGTTTATATGATATTCCCTATTCAGAAAATCATTGGTTAAATTGACTAAACCATGAAATACTGAAATTAATAAACGCATGAAAATTTCACCTAAGCAGTTCACAAAGCGCATTTTCGCCTACTATGCAGGACAACGTCTGCCAGGTCGACTAGTCGTTTATATAGGGGAAAGTGGGGTAAGATGGCCATATGGGGCAAGGCAGCCAACGTTAATTATCCCTTAAGTGAGCATTATATTCACATTATTATTACAAGGGATGGTTCGCAATAATGTAAAAGGGCTATACAACTGAAAAATGCACTTTGACAATCTCACTTGTTCTTGTAATATTGATTTGAAGATGGTTTAGTTGAAATTCGAATTTTCTTATAATTTTCTAGTTACAAAATTTAACAATTGAAGCCTAAATTACTCATTTTTCAGGACAAATTGATATTTATCGAAGCTTTTATATAACTATACTGCCGTTATACGCATAATTGTCCCATGTATATAGGGAATCCCAGCAAACATGGGACAAATATGCGTATGACGGCAGTATAGCCTACATACAATAATAATTTGATTAGATTCACAGTAATTAGATTCGATAGGATATAAATCTTTGGATATACGTCGGCCTGGGGCGGTATTGCCAACTGTATAGGGACAAGGTCATCTCCAGGATTAAGAGTTGCCTAACCCCTTAAATGCATTTAAAAAATGATCAAAATAGTTTCTGCGTGAATCAGGGATGATTTAAAACAAAGGATATGGTTTTAACAGTAAAAATTTGTTTTGGGCAAATTCTGATATTGTCGTAGTGCCAGTTGTCAAGAAATCAACATGAAATACTTTTTTTTTATTTATTTTTTATTGGCTTTATTAAGGAGACTTGCAGCCCCAGGCTGGCTCGCCTCCGGAACATGAAATACGACATTTTTAAACGAAGCATCATTTGAACATAATCCATAGAAGTGCAAGAAATGTGTCCCCTATTTTAAACAAATTTAGCACACTTTTGATATAGTTTTTGGTCCATGCTCGTCTTGCCCCGAGGGGGTGGTCATATTGCCCCATATGGTAAATATAGGCATCATAAAAACACCTTTTTTAAAACCAGTTTATAAGATACTGAAACGTTATTAATCAGCGTTTATTGATACTTATGTCAAAGACGGGTCATCATAAAGGTGTTTCATGGACAAATCAGCAGAATTTGAAGGAGTGATACTATTTTACTAGGGTTACCGCTAAGGATGGCCATCTTGCTCCACTTTCCCCTATTCCGGGAGACACATCATCTGTTTATGGTTTACAAGGCGGCGTACGATTCAGTGAAACGGAATGAATTATGGCAAATTATGCTTGAACATGGTTTTTCGGCGAAACTGATACGGCTGATTCGTATAACGTTGGACGGATCTAAATCAAGTGTAAGGGTTGCGGATGAAATATCGACGTCATTTGTTACCTGGATTAAAGCAGGGCAATCCACTCTCGAAACTACTGTTCAATATAGAGCTCGAGGGAGCGATTAGGAAAGCTGGTGTGCAAAGAAGCGGTACGATTATCACAAGATCGCATATGCTTCTGGGATTTGCGGACGATAACGATATTATCGGGATTAATCGCCGTGCCGTGGAAAAGGCTTTTATGCCTTTTAAGAGGGAGACAGCAAGGATTGGAGTCATGATCAATACCAGTAAAACGAAGTACATGGTCGATGGCAATCAACGTGGGTTCATCAGTGGTGGTAGCAATATGATGCTGGATGGTGAAAAATTTGAAGTGGTAGAAGAATTTGTGTATCTTGGAACATTAGTGACGTGCGATAATGATGTTACCCGCGAGGTAAAAAGGCGTATTGCAGCTGCAAATTGGGCTTATTACGGACTTCGTAACCAGCATAAGTCCCGTAGTAACCAGCATAAATCCAGTAGTCTGCAAACGAAAACAAAACTCGCGCTGTATACTACTCCGATTCTTCCGGCGGCTTTATACGGCCATGAAACATGGTCGTAAATGAGGCTGATCGGAGAGCTCTCGGAGTGTTTGAGCATAAGGTGCTGCGGACAATACTCGGCGGTAAACAGGAGAACGGTATCTGGCGGCGCCGCATGAATCGCGAAATGTACCAGGTGTATAAAGGGCTGGATATTAAGCTTATACAACACGGCAGACTACGTTGGGCTGGTCATGTTGTTCCGCTGGTCATGTTGCCGGAAAACGTCAAGCGAAGATAATATTCAGTAGAGAACCCGGAAGAGGCCGTAGGCTTCGTGGAAGGCCGCGTATACGATGGCTTTTTGCAGTTGAAGAGGACCTGAGGGCGTTCAATGTTCAGGGCGACTGGAAACGATTGGTCCAGGTTCGAGCCCAGTGGAGAAGGGTACTCCATTCGGCTTCCATTCGGTTCATCGAAGAGCTGTAGCCCATCAAGTAAGTATCTTGCCCCGTCCTCCCCTACATGCGAATCGATTAACGAAACAATTTTATCAGAAGCCCCGCCAGAGACTAAGTCCTTGTAAACAGGTTGTGTGAACCGTCAAACAACGTTTTCAATGTTATCATGCAAAATTCTATTAGAGCACACATGTCAAAAGGACTTGATCAAACAAAAGCGACAGAGAGAGAAAGAGAAAGCGAAAAAGGGGGAAAGTTAAAGTGAAAGAGAGAAAAAGAAAATTAAAGAGAGAGAAAGCGAAAGAGAGAGAAAATGAAAGAGAGATAAAGAAATAGTGAAAGAGAGAGAGAGAAAGAGGAAGGGAAAGAGAGAGAAGGAGAAAGAATAAGTGAAAGAGAGAGAAAGAAAAAGTGAAAGGGAGATAAAGAAAAAGTAATTTAAATGGGAGGTGTCCACAATTCTCACTTCATTCGAAAGGCCTCACCTCATACGAGACGCAGAATAAGCCCATGGGCAAGTGGCAATATTGTATTCGTATGTTGGTATTCAAGTCACTTGTGTTCACAACTTCTTCCATTAAAACAAAGTGTAGGTTTAAATAACAACATATATATATTTACAGTCTTATAAGCTAAACACGCATTGCACTAATCGTCCTGTCTCTTTTAATGTTTGAAATATGTACAAAATTCCACACCGCGGAACAACGTTTCATCCCACAGCCATTTGGTATGATCTGCAGCAGTCTAATTCGGCCAATTCTTACTTAGCCATCACCATGAAGTTCCTAGACCTGTGTAGCCTTCAATCGGGCAATCATGGCGTCCAGGCTGGCAAGGTCGAATTCTGGATTGTTGGCCGCTCGCAGATCCTCCAGCATTTTGATTACATGTTCCGGTGCTGGTGGCTCCACTGGCAAGTGTGCGCCTACTGGTTTGAAACCGGTCTCGTCGGCCACGTACGTCACTTGGTATTCGACACCGTCCGGGCCGACGTAGGAATATTCTCCATTGGCGTTGATTCCGTTGTCACTTCGCTGGCTGGCACGAATACCGTTGCTGGTTTCGAAACTATATGCATAGCTTCCATCACCGTTGATGATCTGTTCCTGAGCCAGAATGGTGGCACTGGCTTCGTCATCAGCGGCGTCTGCATTCCGGGCTGTCCTCAATTGGTCCTCCACTGGTGCAGCCAAGGCCACGGACAATACCAACGACACGATGAACTAAACATGGAGATTTTGAAATTGGTGAAATAATAGTAGTGGTGCGGAGTACTTATTAGGTGACATTTTTTTGCGATGTCGTCGAAGTGGTGTGGAAGCTTTTTAAGCTAAGTTATTGACTATTTGGCGTTGCAAGACAAAAAAAGCTGAGAGCTATTTCTTTAAACCCGATTTGCAGTGCGGAGTTGGAATTTGTTTATGCAGTGGACGCTTCACATATTAATATAAATTTTGGCTGTTACGTCCTTTTCAAATCTTTGTATAGATTTGTTAATGTCCCAATGTTGTCTAGTAATCTAGGAATTGGTATATCTATATCGACATCCACTGAATCCTCAACGAAAAGTGACCAAGGTACACCGTTTACATTCCAAGCAAAGTACAACGTGCATGTCTTGCATGCATGTCTTGCTTGCATGCATCGCTTTTTGATTTAAATATTTAAATACAGATGAGCAAAAAGTTGGGAAACGTTTTTGGTTTGAATTGTGTTTTGTATAATTTTGGTAAAATTCAGTGGATGAGTGACAATTAAGAAAGCAAAGTTCTCTTTCTCAAAATCAAATAAATCTTTGGTTAAATGAAGCGACTAGGGTCAAAAACGGTCTAAAAATTTGCTACCGTCTGGGTTGGTTTGTTGAAGCTCTTTGTAACTTGTAGATAGCATTGGCTACTACGAATGTGGCGTCAAACCATTCCCCATCATTTTCAATCAAAGTTGTGAATGTTGGTTGAATTGGCTCTAAGTATTGTGCCTTGCCCTTTTCTCCGCTGTACAAAAAGCACGTGCTATCAAAGCATTCATCGCCACAATGCACCACGTGGCGACCAAATTTTCAAAAATATCAAATTTTTCTGGCGGTATATTTTTCTTAGGCGACTATCTGGCGCTCATTTTTTGTTGCGACTAAAATAAAGCGGATGAGTAGATTTTTTTATGGGCGGTACAGTATTCAACGTCCAAAAGATGATCATCCTGTTCACTTCACAACGTGGCAAAAGTTTGTCCTGCATGAACAAAGTTTTGTCTCTAACAAGGAATCAACAGATCCGAGATTCGAAGAATTTATGCTCCAAAACTACGTTACAGTTTTTTCACAGACAAACAGACGTACCATCGACAATGACATCAACGATCAGTTTGAATTTAATTGATTACGCGTTTCACAACTAGAGGCGCTAACGTTGTAATCCTTAGAGCCCTACTCGTCACTATTCATCACGAAATCGCAAACACCCCCTCCCCTACGTCATTTATAGACGCTCCCTAAGGAATAAATAGCGAAGGAATGATCCAGCTTTTCCATGTGGATTCCTTCAAGAACTACATCCATAGTCAACTAATTGATCAAGGACCGTAGGACTCTTTTACCACAGACAAACAGACGTAACAGTTTGAACATTTTTCTGATAAATCCACTGCTCAAGTCCTCTACCACCATCTTGCAAGCATGTTACACGAAACAATGTTTCGTATGACATTGTCACCAGAAGGCGCTAGAAATATAAAACTCGAAGGATTACGACGCTAGCGCCTCTGGTTGTGAAACGCGCAAACAATCAAATTCAAATGGGTCGTTAAAATCATGGTCGATGATATTTTCTCTAGTGTTACGTCTGTTTGTCTGTGCTTTTACTATAATAACTTATACTAGGAAGTAATGGTATGATTTTAAGCAGGATGAATATGCTCGTTTGTTAAACTTTTTAGTAGGGCTTTGTAATTGACTGGAAGGCACTGCACTAGGCACGGTGCCCCCGGCGAATGTGAGTAGTTAGTTGAGGAAAAGAATGCAGCATGGGTAAGATTGCCGCAACACCGCACGTGGGCGAACGAGGCACGATACAAACGAGCGTGGAACAGACAAAACTCGATTTTCGGAGAAAAAAAACGCCAGCAGGAAGATTGAGACCGTGGAGAGGTGGATTAACTGTACCGCACTAATAACGCACGAAAGTTCTATGAGAAATTAAACCGTTCACGTAAGAGCACCTGAATGGCGATGTGGCAGTCAACGGTGGCGGTATGGTAATGAACCTGGGAGCACGCGCGCAGGACATATGACTGCAGGCTCCGAATCTCAAGGAAATCCAGGAGGACATCGACCAGCTGAAAAACAAAAAAGCCCGTGGAGTTGACCAACTACCACGGTAGTGAGGCACTGGCTAGGGCGATGAACTGGGTAACTACCAAGGTTTGGGAGGATGAGGTTCTAGCGCAGGAGTGGATGGATGGATGGCAAGAGAGTTCGTGGGCCAGTACCAGGCGGGATTTATGGGTGAACGCTCTACCATAGACCAGGTGTTCGCCGTACGTCAGATATTTCAGAAATACCGCGAATACAACGTGCCTACACATCATCTATTCATCGACTTCAAAGCCGCATATGATACAATCGATCGGGACCAGCTGAGGCAGCTAATGCACGAGAACGGATTTCCGGATAAACTGATACGGTTGATCAAGGCGACGATGGATCGGGTGATGTGCGTAGTTCGAGTTTCAGGGACATTTTCGAGTCCCTTCGAAACGCGCAGTGGGTTACGGCAAGGTGGTGGTCTTTCGTGTCTGCTATTTAACATCGCTTTGGAGGGAGTAATGCGAAAAGCAGGTACGAGTGGTACGATTTTCACGAAGTCCGTCCAGTTATTTGGTTTCGCCGACATTGATATTATGGCACGTAACTTTGAGAGGATGGAGGAAGCCTACATCAGACTGAAAAGCGAAGATAAAAGGATTGGACTAGCCATCAAGACGTCGAAGACAAAGTACATGATAGGAAGAGGTTCAAGAGAGGACAACATAAGCCACCCACCACGAGTTTGTATTGGTGGTGACGAAATCGAGGTGGTTGAAGAATTCGTGTACATACTTGGGCTCACTGGTGACCTCCGATATCGATACCAGCAGAGAAATTCGGAGACGCATCATGGGAGGATGCTCGTGGAGGACCAACGCGCACTGGGAGTTTTCGTTATGTATTATTTGTTATTAGGTATAGCCTCCCGAATCAGTTCCTTCTAGCTTGCGAAAAAAAAACTTGATGTAGTGCTGAAATTTGATTCGAATGCGATTCTCCTTATACCATCAAACCTTTTTATCTTACTTCTTTTAAGTAAGATTCAAATTGTTCCCTAAATGTAAGATTTGGGTATTTTATATTCTTTAGTGACGCCCCCACGCAATCCAGTATTTTGCGCTCGGTAATGGCGGCCGAGTGAGTTCCGATGAGTGCCTTTTTGACATTCAAGAGGTAGAAAATATTTACGTATTTTAATCAATTCCAAGAAGAAGAAGAGATGGAAAAAGGAACAGTTTCCCTATATTTTTTATACATTTTCAAAAAAATCAATGTAAAATACATTTTTTCAGGACGGCTGATTTTTTTTTAGAAAAACCAAGCACTATTTATTTTGTTTGAAGAATCTTTTTTTGTGTGCTTATTATGTTTTTTTTTACGTAACAGGTCTTTTGGTTGAGAATTGAGAAACATGGAAATGTTGGCAACTTTTCAATGCTCAACGAATATTGATGTCAAAATCGGTGACCAAATTTCGCAAGAGATAATGAAGATCAAAAATTACTTTTCACTGTCTGTTCACACAGATATGTATTTCTGACGAAAAAAATATGTTACAAGAGATGTGTGAAATTTATATTTGAGCTCGTTATTGCATTGGAGGTGAATTATCTTTTTTTTTGTCTTTATTATCGAGACTTTCAGCCCGAGGCTGGCTCGTCTCGTAGGTGAATTATCTCATTTTGAAACATTTCAGGTAAACCCAACGGTGTTGAGGAACTGTGTTCTCCAAAATTAGCGAATCTGCATGAATATTTCTGTTGGCTTCGAGCTTACCAGCATATTTAACAGATTTGCATGAACTGTTTTCTACAAGATTAGAAACATGTATCAGTTTTCGGCAATCAATTGTACCAAATTATAAATTTTGTTTCAATAGTAAGCATGTTGGATAATAAAAGTTCGACATGCTGATCCCTGCCTGGTGACATCTACTATAAAGGCCAAGCCACTCACTCATCCAGGACTTTGCAGCTCGTGCATTGATTTTCCTTTATTAAAAAATAGTGTGATTTCCTTTCGAAGAGAATAAAATCTCTCAAGCAAGGTTCCACAATGCTAACCAACGAACATCACAATAACATAGCTTCACAATCTCCGTATTATGTTTCCATTTCAATCAACATAATTTCTAGACCAGTGATCTCCAATCTGCGGCCCTCGAAGCCTTTTCCTGCGGCCCACGAAGGATTTCAGAATATACACTACATGGAGCCCATTGAAAAACATTACATCCAAGAAAAGCTTTCATAGTGTCCATCTTTTCGTTGTACTCAGGGCATATGTCAAGTTCACATCATTATGATGTTTAAGAAACATATAAACCAATAATCGTTTTATCATCATGATTAAACAAATTTCTCACTTTATGGCAACATACTTTGATGGTATTTTTGGCGCTTTTTTTGAGCTAAATGTTGAACATCAGGTAAAAAATAATGTTATCACTGAATTCTTTCATTCTACAAAATAAGTTAGGTTGTGGCAAAATTCGATTGAAAATTGCTTGATTTTTAATTCCAGGAAATGCGTAAGTTAACGTACTTCACGCTTTGAAAAATATTCCATGAAATCAAGATTTTGTCATGCTGCGATGAGTTGGGATGATGAAGAAAAGGTTTCCGGAAAATTCAGTTACTTGGAAGTAATGGAAACACAGTAAACAGTCCAGATTTCAGATTTACTCAGATTTTCTATTCAACACTGCTGGTAAGTGGTGTTGGGATATTTGTTCTTATTTCCTGGATTTGTTAGTTTGAGATATTCAAACGGATTTACATGTGCAGAGTTGGACGTTTTTGAGTGTTTTTCCTGATAGGTATTGCCCTTGAAAAAGACCAACTAAACGAGCCGACACGTCGAACAATGCAGATATAATTCCGTTTGAATATCTCAAATCGAAAAGAAAATAAGAATTACTGTTAAGATCACCTGGCTTCAAGAACACGTTTCAAATATAATGTCGTTATTTGCAAAAAGTTATATTGAACCATAATGCTCAAGGATAACACCACCCTAGTAACATGTTGGTCTCAAACTGGTTTTAAACAATTTTTTTTCATGCCAAGTCCGCTATTCCAAAAGTGTGAAAAAATATGAACTAAAAGCCAGCTACGGTAATAGAATTTGTAGAATGTAATGCCACAGACAAACAGACATAACACTTGTCAAATGTCCATCGTTCACTGATCTACTGGTCAATTCAAATAATCATTAGTTGGCCAATCGATCACTCGTGGCGCGCGCATCGGATTTGTTCTAGTTTGACGTTTGCTCACTATCGCCATCTGGTTCGTGATTTGCCCAACTAACTGAAATCAACAGACGTCGTTAGAGTTTGAACGACGATGAATTTTATTAGTGAATGTTCAATGTGTTATGTCTGTTTGTCTGTGGTAATGCCATGCCACTACAAATACGTTTTTCAAACATATTCATAAAGGAAAAAATATTGAATGAGAAATAGATACAGTATTGACCCGATTTTGTCACTTCCCGATTCTGTCTATCCTCGATTTTATCAAGTTTTCGACCCGATTTTGTCAAAATAAAATTTTGGTCAATCTTTTTATTTGTGTAAATAATACCGCAAACAAAAATGATTTCCATGAAATAACTTTCCCTCATTCAGGTCTTAACAGCTTTTCTCAGGTCTATTCCGGTAGTCGATCCCTTTATTAGGATCGAAGCTGGTAATTCCTTTGTGATTTGAAGATGATCATCACTTCCACTTATTAAGACTCCTACATGTGCCTTGTTTTTTACATTTAGTATTTTCATCAATTGCGAGTAGGTAGAATCACAAGCACGTGGCTTTTTCACGTAACGTATTTTTCAAATCTTCAACGAGAACTTTAACTCTACACAAGTGCTTTACGACAAACTTATATTATTGAAGGAAGCTTTTCCATAAGGCACAAGACATCACCAACAGCCGATATGCATTTCCTAACAAGTTCTCCATCCTAGAAAGGTTTATTCGTTTTGCCAAAATCGTATTAACAGATAAACTGGCCTTACCGATTATCTGCTTTTTTAGATTATTTTTTTAATCAGTAGTAACCTACAGAACTTATCAATAAACTAGCTGATCCGTCGAACTTCGTCTCGCCCAACATTAATAAGTTGGCACAAACATTTATTTTGTATTCATAAATTAAGCAAACGTTGCTCTGCGTTTCGATTTCATTTGGCAGAGCATGCCGAATTGGGTTCCATTTGCTTGATTAGTTCTCGAGTTATACAGAAATGTGTGTTTCAACGGGGAGGGGTCTCGAACCATCTTAAAAATCTTCCCCGGCTTCAAAAAACCCTGCATACAAATTTCACACCGATTGGTTCAGTAGTTTCAGAGTCTATTATAGTTTTTTCTTATACGCGGCCCGCGGCCACAAAAAATATGCAGAGGGCCGCACGTTGGGCAGCCCTGTTCTATACCTAAATTACCTTCTCAACCAAACCACATTTCGTGACCAGAACCTCAGCGTCCAACGCCCAACGGCGAAACTACAGTGACTGTTATTATAGTGTCGTCAAGTGTCTTCAAGTGTCAAAATTGGATCAGAATCGTCTGTCAGTTCCATACAAATGCGTGTTCCAAACGAGCAGGAGACCTGTTAAGGTCACTCCTGACGGAATCCAATTTTCAAAGTACTCGCGTTTTCAAGGGCACACCATTCGATACGGAAGCAACGCAAAACTGTCATTTTTATTTTTTCATGCATGCTGCGACGCAGCAAAGCTGGAATAATGACCTATTCCTAAATAAATACCTGTCCATATTGCGAGACCGAGAATACCCGAGCGTTTCCAGGACTATTGGAAACATCCGTGATAACTGCGGTTTGTATTAATACAAATTGTAGAAGTCGGGCATGCTGCGTAAAAACACATTTAACTCTTGGAAAGGACAGTGATTCAATATTGATGAAGTGTCCTCCTCCTTTATTTCACGTGAACTTCTGAATCGTTAACATTATATACTAGCTGTATGTACCCGGCCTTGCTCGGAGTTGCCAGTTTAATTCGCAGTTTTTTTCACCATCGGAATTGGAATAGGTCAAAAGGATAATTGTGTTTTCTTATTGATATTTCATCATTTGATTAAAAGAAGGTAGATTACATTTGAAAACATTGACTGATTTTGAAAATGGGATCAAACCCAAAATCGCTTTATTCCGGGCAAACGTCTATTTCTAAAGAAGGAAAACATACACCGATGCCTTATTCCGGAAAAACGTCTATTTTTAAAGAAATGATCACATTTACCGTCCAGAAGGAAACACTTTAATCATTGCTTTTCTCTGGGCAAACCATGATTTCGATGAAGTGTTGAGTTGATCGATCCCTGTCATCTTCGCCTTCTTAAGAAAAAGAATGTTTGTTCCAAATTTGGTTGAAATCGGGCAAGGGGTACAGAAGTTATGCTGGAACATTGGATCATTGCATACCTTGCTTTTATTTATTAATCTTGAATCATTATCATATAATTATCATACCTTTTAAAATTTGGAATAAAGGTTACTCGATTATGGATCACTATGCAATTTGATCATTCATAATCATCAATCATTAATCATATCGATCGTTAATCATTAACCATACACATAGTGTGTCAACATTTAATCACGATCGGTAATCGTTAATCATAATCCAACGGTTTTTTCATTATTCATAATCGTTAATTATTGTCAAAAATGAATTTAATCATTAATCATTATCAGTCATCATTTTCAAAAAATTATAATTCATTAATCATAATCTTTAATCATAGAGTTGAATGATTTAATCATTTAATCTGCTTAGAATTGGTCCTGGGGGTCAGGAGTTACACTGAATTGCCCGTTTTCTAAAGACAACCGCTTTCCCTTTACCCTTCCTCTTTTCTCAACGGCCATTTCACCCCCTTTGTTATCTTCTCCTAGGGATAGAAAATGTGTGTACCAAATTTGGTTGAAATCGGTACAGGGGTTCAGAAGTTACACTAAATTGCCCGTTTTCTGAACAATACCCTCCCTTCAGACCCCTACCCCCTTATCCAAATTTCCTCCCGTACGATCGGCTCCTCATAGTGAATATGTGTACAAAATTTGATTGAAATCGGTCCTGGGGTTGGGAGTTACACTGAGTTGCTCGTTTTCCAAAGACAACACCTCCCCTATACCCTCCCTTTTTTCCAATGACCATCCCATCCCCTTTGTTATCTTTTTCCTTATGATGTAGAATGTGTGTACCAAATTTGGTTGAAATCGGTACAGGGGTTCATGATTTACTTTGAATTGCCCGTTTTCTAAACAAAACCCCTCCCTCCAGACCCTCCCCTTTCCCAAATCCCTCCCATATGATTACCTCCTCGTAGTGAATATGTGTACAAAATTTGGTTGAAATCGGTCCTGGGAGTTGAAAGTTACACAGAATTGTTCGTTTTCTGAACAAAACCCTCCCACCACCCTCCCTTTTCTACATGACCATCCCACCCCTTTGTTAACTTCCTCTGAGGATAGAGAATGTCTGTACCAAATTTGGTTGAAATCGGCCAAGTGGTTCAGAAGTAGTTAGCGAACATACATACATAGATTGGTTTTTATATATATAGATAAACCATTGTCAAAACGAACTAGGCAGATTAATGGAGGAGTGTTATGTCAGACACATTAAAGGTGTCTTAAACAGCGTACACACGGATTCGCTGGGAATACCTCGATCTTAGATTTTAGACAGCTTGTTGAATAAATTTTGGGTCACTGCTCCTTGAATTCATTACATGTATCCGTACCCATATCAATATCTATCAAAAACCAAAAAAAAATGAGTGCAAATTGCTTTGTTTCTTTTGAGTGTTTCCGCAGCAGATTTTGTTCCAATAAAATTTAAATTTGTCAAAAAAACTTCGCATATTTCTCGCTACTGTCTTCAAGCACATCAGTCATAACATGTTGGTACAGTACAAAAAACGGCAAATTTGAATTTATTATTCAATATTTTTGGGAAATGCGTCACCTGTAAAATTCAATCAATGTGACATGTACCATCTTCGCTGGTACCGGTTCAATTGTATTTTTTATCGGGTTGAACACAATATTTATTTATTTATTTAAAGTGCACAACTTATAACGACACAAAGCGGAAACAGCCAAGTGTTGAACGGCTAATTTTGTCGCCTTTTGTTGAACTCCCATAAGAAATGCACGTGCGTTCAACAAAAGGCGAAGAAATTAGCCGTTCAATATTTGGCGAATTACCCAAATTCGCAATCTTTCTATTCATTTGTGAATTTAGCAGATGCCTTTTCAGTTTTAAGTTTAAGCCAGCAACATTCCATTCCTCACATTGATTCGTTCCATAAATATGCACATAATCACCAACATTTGCATTTTGGAGATGAATAGCACTTTGCAACTTCAGTAGATCTTGTACTATAGGACGACTAATCAGCTCAAATACTGATTTTTTTAATCAAAATAAAATCTCGTGCTTTTTTAAGATTACATAACTTTGTTCACAGAACTTTACAGAGTGATCAGAGATAATACATCGAGATTATTAAAACAGGAACCTCCACAAAATTATAATTAATTCAGTACTGTGCAGTGTCGGCAAATGGCTTCTATGTACTGTCTTCACAAATCGTCCACATGTTATCACAACTGCCATGGAATCTCAGGTCTCATGTAACTAATACTCAACCCACTCTTCATATATCCAACACGATCAACGTTTCATATTTTGCATATCGTGTCAAAGTCACTTTTTCATCACTTTGATTTTTATGAATATTCAATGAACTGCAGCATCATCATTAGATAATTTTAAGCGAGCCATCAAAAATGTCACCAGAAGCAGTTCGTCACATTTGCACTTTTGGGTCAACGGCGACAACCAACGAATTGTGCCGAATCGATAAGTTCACTCTCATTAACATATGTAAATCGTAATGGTTTATTTTTTCGCATAAAACACGCCACAAATTTGTTTCTTGTATCGACTGTCAACTCACCAGTTTCTTGTACATTTTCTGGCTTATAGAAAAGTTACGGACTATAGATGATAAACGAAAGGGAAACTTTAAGCGACTGATATCTTTTGGGATGCTGACCGGTTGCTTTTATACAAATTTGGTGAAGATGACCACCTGGGGAAGCGCGCTTATTGTTTTGGTTGCAAATATCGTCACCCACCATGCTGCGGTAACATGAAAAAATGAGTGTTGATTTTTCAAATATTTCATAGAAACGATGTACCATTAATAAGGCCTGACTATTCAGGTATTGACGTTATCATTTAGAAGAGTATATTTTTATTAATCGTCGATATAGATACACATTTGTTTTTTTATTGGCGTTAGGAAGGGAAATTATGAAAATAGTTTGAGATCTGCAAAAGTCAAAAATCAATATCGAAAACCCTGCAGAAGAATGTAGTCCTACAAGGAATGAAAGAACGCGGAATTGGAGACCACAGATAGACAATGGCTCAAACATAACACTGATAGGTGGAGAGGTGGTGGGCTATGAAATGGAGAGCTGACATCTAGGAAGGGGCTTCCAACATAGGTCCTCACTAGTTCTAATCTCACGCCTCCACGAGACTGCCGATGACAATGGACCGCCCCGCCCGTTAAGGGTATTGCACATGATGATAGTAACACTGTTCTGTTGTCCTGTTGACATCAGCTAGAGTGAGGGTGTGCGGGCCTGTCTAGAATGTTATGGACAGAGCATAAAATAATCACCTTCACGAAGCAACTTCGGGCCGAATATTGACAAACGTCGCATGACTATTCAAAACATAGAATGACTTACTCAGTTTTCTTCTTCACATATTCATTCATTTGATTGGTACTGAGAATGGTCACTGCGTTTAAAAAAAACATAATTGGCCTTTATTATGTTGACTATTGGCACTAAAATTGTCCCTCAGTTCAACATCGGAGTCAGATCTATGTGAGTAATTGTTGAAATCATCATTTAAGTGTTTAGTTTTACAGTAATTTATCAGTTTACGAAATCTAAATAAATATTCACTGACTGATATACCGGGGCTTGACCGCATATACCGTTTGAACTCAAATCCCGAACAGACTCATATTCCGAACACTCGTTACATGAAGATTTATCTGAAATAATTCGTCATATTGACGATATCATTTAGAAGAGTATATTTTCATTCATCTTCGATATAGATACACATATAGATGTTTTTTTATTGGCGTTAGGAAGGGAAATTATGAGAATAGTTTGAGATCTGAAAAAGTCAAAAATAAATATCGAAAACCCTGCCGAAGAATGTAGTCCTACAAAGAAATGAAAGAACGCGGAATTGGAGACTTTGTTTTGGGGATGAGATAAATATATGTTCAGTGAGATGGAAAACGGAGAAGTTCCCCTATATAGAAAAATGTTTATTCAAGTGCCATAAGGAATGAAGTAAAAAATGTGACTAAATGTTCGGAATATGAGTTAAAACGGTATTTGAAATCAGATCTGACACGACAAAATTAGGAGATTTGCTCTACCCCCTATAAAACCAATCTTTACGAAGAACATAGAAGCTAATACGACTCGCTAAGTTGGAGCACTGACATGAGACTCCTATGCGAGTAGGGACCGAAAACTCCTACACGACAAAAAAAACTGGTTAATCCACCTAGCGGTGTTGATGCCTTTCTTCTATTAAAAATACTAAAAAATATTAGTTAGTCTTTTTTAGAGTGTTTGAGCATAAGAAATACTAGTTTGGCCATAACTTCTGATCTCATATTCCGATTTGGCCAATTTTCAATAGCAAACAATAGGACAGGATTCCCCGTTCACGAATGGAGTTTGTTGTGTTCAAAACTATTTCTGAGGAGATAAATTACGTAATACAAATATTATTCCTACAGAAGATCCGGGTTCTTCAAATCGTTCTGGAGTACAGATCTACCAGGTCAACTAAGCTCTGAACCACAACGACGTCAACCAATCAACCCCACACATGTCCATAGAGCCTTTGTGTATAACTTTTAATTCAATAATTACTAAACCAGGTATTCCAAGTTCTCCAAACGGTTCCGAAGTTCAGATAAACAAGTCTACAAGGTCAACTACGCTCTGTACCACACCGCCATCAACCCATTTAGCCCACACATGTCCATAGAGACTTTGGCTATAACTTGCAATTAATTTATTCCTAAACCAGGTCTTCTAAGTTCTCCACACTGTTCCGGAGTTCAGATCAATTGGTATACCAGGTCAACTAGGCTCTGTACCACGCAACGTCAACCCATCAAGCCCATACATGTCCTTAGCGCTTTTGTGTATAACTTGCAATTCAATCATACCTCCATCAGGTGTTCTAAGTTCCCCACACACTAACTTTTTCTTTCTCGAGCTCGGCAAAATCGGGCACCGCTGTAGCTCAGTAAATTTCAGAACTGAACTTCGGCATAAAATTTGGTTTATTACTGATTTTCGGCAAAGTCAGTGGATGGAATAAAGGAAACTTCAGTTGTGTTTTGTTTGTGGTGGTCCTTTTAAAGGCTTCAGTCCACATATTCGCTCCAGGAACTGTAAGAATCATTTAATGCAGCAACTGTCCAAGTTCATTCAATTAATTTGCCAATTTTGATGTGTAGGGAAATGTCTCCGGTTGTGGATAGATAGGACATGATCACTAAACTTTAATTAATTCAACCCTTGAATCCACACAAAAAAATGATGATGATCGAAGCAACAGAAAAAAAAGTTATCCTTGAAAATTAGGTGTACCTTTTAATGTGTGATTGAAGATTGAATGTAGTGTTGCTCCTCTCCGGAGGTGCAAATCTTACTGAGCGTCTGTTCTCCATGTCAGGAGCGGCTCACAACAGCGTCTGTTCTCCATGTTAAGGGCGGCTGATAATCGTCTGAGTGCCAGCGAGGGACTATATGTGGAACTGTGCACCATGGTACACCGGAAATAATGAGGAATGGTCCTCCGGAAATTTAGGGGGTTTCGTGTCGGGCCCGGCAAGCCAGCCTTTGAAAAAACGCAACGATTGATCAACAAGAGAGTACGGACCGGAGTCATCGGCGAAGACCACTGCGACGAAAAGGGACTAGCGATTAGCGAAACTCGGTTCGTGGAACTGAAAATCTCTCCACTTCATCGGGAGCACACGCATACTCGCAGATGTACTCAAGGACCGTGGATTCGGCATCGTAGCACTGCAGGAGGTTTGCTGGAAGGGATCAATGCGAATGTTTAGAGGTAATCATACCATCTACCAAAGCTGCGGAAACACACACGAGGCCGTTTCTTCAACTTCAGCATAATCAACGTCCATAGCCCACACTCCGCACAAGGACGCATTCTACGCGCATCTGGAACTTGAGTACGACAGCTGCCCAAGCCACGACGTCGAAGTCATTATAGAAGATTTGAACGCTCAGGTTGGCCAAGAGGAGGAGTTTAGACCGACTATTGAAAAAGTTCAGCGCTCACCGGCTGACGAACGAAAACGGCCTACGACTAATTGATTTCGCCGTCTCCAAGAATATGACCATTCGCAGCACCAACTTCCAAAACAGCCTCCATCGTACATCGGTACACCTTGAGATCACCACTGCAGACAGAATCACAAATCGACTACGTTCTGATTGATGGACGGCACTTCTCCGACATTACCGACGTCAGGACATATCGTGGCGCTAACATCGATTCTGACCACTATCTGGTGATGGTTAAACTGCGCCCAAAACTATCCGTTATCAACAATGTTCGGTACCGACGACCGCCGCGGTACGACCTAGAGCGACTGAAGCAACCTGATGTCGCCACTGCATACGCGCAGCATCTCGAGGCAGCGTTGCCGAAAGAGGGTGAGCTCGATGGGGCCCCTCTTGAGGACTGCTGGAATACAGTTAATGAAGCCATTAACGACGCAGCGGAGAACAACGTCGGGTATGTGGGACGAAGTCGACAGAACGATTGGTTCGACGAAGAGTGAAGATAGATTCTGGAGGAAAAGCACGCAGCGCGGGCGGTCGCGCTGCAGCAAGGTACCCGGCAGAATGTGGAACGTCATAGACGGAAGCAGAGACAGCAGACCCGCCTTTTGCGGAGTGCGAGGAGATGCAACAGCTGTGCCGTTCTCAAGAAACACGCAAGTTCTACCAGAAGCTCAACGCATCTCGAAAAGGCTTCGTGCCGCGAGCCGAAATGTGCCGGGATAAGGATGGGAGCATCTTGACGGACGAACGTGTGGTGATCGAAAGGTGGAAGCAGCACTACAAGGAACATTTGAATGGCGCTGAGAGTACAGGCAGTGAAAGTCAAGGCAGCGGAGGAGATGACTACGTCAGTTCAGCAGACGATGGAAGCCAACCAGCCCCCACCTTGAGGGAAGTTAAGGATGCCATCCAACAGCTAAAGACCAATAAATCAGCTGGTAAGGATGGTATCGGAGCTGAGCTCATCAAGATGGGCCCGGAAAAGCTAGCCACTTGCCTGCACAAATTGATAGTCAGAATCTGGGAAACTGAACAGCTACCGGAGGAGTGGAAGGAAGGGGTTATATGCCCCATCTACAAGAAAGGCGACAAGCTGGAGTGTGAGAACTTTCGAGCGATCACCATCCTTAATGCCGCCTACAAAGTGATATCCCAGATCATCTTCCGTCGTCTGTCACCATTAGTGAATGAGTTCGTGGGAAGTTATCAAGCCGGCTTCGTTGACGGCCGCTCGACAACGGACCAGATCTTTACTGTACGGCAAATCCTTCAAAAATGCAGCAAATACCAGGTCCCAACGCATCATCGTTGATTTCAAGGCGGCATACGACAGTATAGACCGCGTAGAGCTATAGAAAATTATGGACGAGAACAGCTTCCCTGGGAAGCTTACCAGACTGATCAAAGCAACGGTGGATGGTGTGCAAAACTGTGTGAAGATTTCGGGCGAACACTCCAGTTCGTTCGAATCGCGCCGGGGACTAAGACAAGGTGATGGACTTTCGTGCCTGTTGTTCAACATTGCACTAGAAGGTGTCATGCGGAGACCCGGGTGTAACAGCCGGGGTACGGTTTTCAACAGATCCAGTCAATTTATTTGCGGATGACATGAACATTGTCAAGGGGCCCTCCTTAGTCGTGCGGTAAGATGCGCGGCTACAAAGCAAGACCATGCTGAGGGTGGCTGGGTTCGATTCCTGGTGCCGGTCTAGACAATTTTCGGATTGGAAATTGTCTCGACTTCCCTGGGCATAAAAGTATCATCGTGTTAGCCTCATGATATACGAATGCAGAAATGGTAACTTGGCTTAGAAACCTCGCAGTTAATAACTGTGGAAGTGCTTAATGAACACTAAGCTGCGAGGCGGCAATGTCCCAATGGGGGATGTAATGCCAACGAAGAAGAAGAAGAAGAAGATGGACATTGTCGGTCGAACATTTGCAAAGGTGGCAGAACTGTACACCCGCCTGAAACGTGAAGCAACAAAAGTTGGACTGGTGGTGAATGCGTCAAAGACAAAGTACATGCTTGTGGGCGGAACCGAGCGCGACAAGGCCCGCCTGGGAAGCAGTGTTACGATAGACGGGGATACCTTCGAGGTGGTCGAGGAATTCGTCTACCTCGGATCCTTGCTAACGACTGATAACAATGTCAGTCGTGAAATATGAAGGCGCATCATCTGTGGAAGTCGGGCCTACTACGGGCTCCAGAAGAAACTGCGGTCAAAAAAGATTCGCCACCGCACCAAATGTGTCATGTACAAGACGTTAATAAGACCGGTAGTCCTCTACGGACATGAAACATGGACAATGCTCGAGGAGGACTTGCAAACACTCGAAGTATTCGAGAGACGAGTGCTTAAAACCATCTTTGGCGGTGTGTGGCGGCGAAGAATGAACCATGAGCTCGCCCAGCTCTACGGCGAACCCAGTATCCAGAAGGTAGCTAAAGCCGGAAGGGTACGATGGGCAGGGCATGTTGCAAGAATGCCGGACAGCAACCCTGCAAAGATGGTGTTCGCTTCCGATCCGGCAGGGACGAGACGACGTGGAGCGCAGCGAGCGAGATGGGCAGCCCAGGTGCAAAACGACTTGGCGAGCGTGGGGCGTATTCGAGGATGGAGAAATGCGGCCTCGAACCGTGTATTGTGGCGTCAAATTGTTGATGCAGTGTTATCTGTTTAGATGTAGACTAAATAAATGAAATGAACGAACACAATACGCTTCGTTCTCCTCTCGTATCCGCATCGTATCACGAGCGGAACAAATAACGATCTCTGTTCAATCATTTTAACGGACAAAACTGATGAAGATAGAAACCATTCAATGAATAATGGTTCATATTGCGCGAATTGCTTAACACTAATGGTGGAGCTGTGTAAAGCCTCGAAAGAGAGCCACAGGTGTTTTTTTTATTACTCGGATCTACAGTTATTTTTAACTTCAACCCAGGCTTAGAAAATGTGTAGAGTAGGTTCGTCGCCGTTTCCATAAAACCAAGTCCAAATTCGTTGCAACGGTTACAACGCCTTCAAACACACTCGCTAAAATGAAGGGTGGAGCCCTAAGCATGCCATTTATCAAAATAAAGAAGATCCATACTGCATAAGAATGCTACGAATTACAGATGCATATGGAATTGATGCATCATTATATCCATTTGTCATCTTGATATCCCCGTCGAGTAAAAATTACCTGTAACGTTCACCACGCATAGCCACTGCATGCATAAAATTTATGTATTATGAATTTTAAATATGTGATGAGGAGTGTCGAATACGAAGACCCATTGGCGGTGTTTGATCGATCAGGAGTATGCTAATGCAGCGAGTAGGTGAATCATCACTGAACTTTTTAGCAAAATTCCGCTATAAGAGTGGTACATATTATCATATATGATCGACGACACGAGACGGAGTAACAACCGTTATCGACATCTGTTTGACCTTTGTGGGAATTTTTGATACCGATGACACGACGAGATTGATATTTTGTCGCAGTTCGTAAGCTCTACTGTTTTTTTCGTTATTGGGTAACTGTGCTTTGAACTGTCGAGGTGAAGGCGAAATTTGTTGTAGAGGTCAGCATATTAGATGCGCAAGAGATGTGACGTTGCATCTAGCTACCGACCTTTTTGTTAAATATTTGGCAGCATTTGCATTAATCTGTAAAATGTGTGGAACGCTAAACATGAGGATGTAGCAAAAGAAACTCTAAAGATTATGAGTATCCAGGCATGGATTTAAAATGTTTGCTTCCTATGATGCAGGCAATCGTACCGTAATATGGCATAGACTTTTACATAACACCCTGTAAAAAACATTCCGCTTTTACAAAAAGTACTCTGCTTACTAGGGCGGGAATCGAATCCACACTCTAAAGCACACAAATATGTCCAGATGACTGTCGTACGGCTGTGAAGCCCTTGCCTTTACCCAACTTCGTATACTTCGAATAAAATAGATCCCAGTTCACAGTCCTGGAGCCCGTAGCCCTCTGTTTGTCTTAATGACAAATATTTGTCAAGTTTCTATCAGACCATATCGAAGATTTGACAAATATTTGTCATTATAACAAACAGTGCACTGATAGCTTTAGCCTTTTACCCAGCAATAGCTATTCCTGTTTACCTCCCAGTGGTGCCCGTCGGGGCACGAGCAACCCTAGGGACGATTGTAGACCCGTTTGTAGCTACGGTCGTATGCTAACAAGGAAGTGGGATTCGCTCTTCTCCGGAGGTGCAAATTTAGTCGAGCGTCTGTTCCCATGTTATGGATTAACACGATGTAGGTAGCGCAACGTTGATGAGGTAACCTACGGAAGTTTTTTACAATTATCAAGAAAGGTAAATGGAAGGATTCAACATGGCAACAGACCCGCGCCAACGCATAAAGGACAAAATTTGGAAAGTCGGTTTTTGGAACGTGGGCGTGGCAGCAATAAAGGAAAGACCGTAGACCGTAACATAAGTGCATAAGGGGCCAGGAACCACGTGGTCATATATCGGGGGAGGGGGGGTTTGGAAAATGACCACGATAAGCCACATGGGGGGGGGGGGGGGGTGTTGCTCTCGAACCACGTGGTCTTTTTTATACGAAAAGCTTTTGGTGAATAACAATAGCGGTGTAAAAATACAAATCATTAAACGCAAAGCGCATCTTAGGACCGATGCCCACGTAGCGTCTTTTCAGCTCAGCGTTGAAAAGACGTAGACGTGTGCATCGAAAATAATCGGTAACGCAGCGTCGGTCGCAACGCCGATGCTTATCTGCGTTATTTGACCATCTTAGCCTTAGCTTATTTCCGTAAAAAAATAAACGAAAAAACAGGTAGCGATTCAGTCTCGATTTCTATTAAAAAAATTGGAAAAGAAAAATGGGAAAATATTTTAAAAAAATCCGCCGCGCCACGCTACCGCAGCAGATGGTTTTTGGCATCACGCCGCCGACACTTTTGCATTAGCGGACTGCAGCTACAATTTTGAAAAATGTTCATGTTTTTACAATAATCCAAGAAAAAAACTTCAAAAGAATTTCTTGTGGATATTCAGGAAAAATCCAGTAAAGAAATTTCCTGTAAAAACTTTGACATTACTTCATACAATCCTGATAAAGTGCTGGCATTCCGAATGATTTTTGAACAATTCTCTCTGAAAAATTTTGCTACAAATTGTTAATGAAAAAAAAAAACAAAACATCTCTAGCGTAAATTCCGAAAAAAAATTTCAACAATAATAAATTAGCACTTGTAAAAGCAAAAATTGCAATTGTGAAATAAGAATTTTCCATAAAGAAATCAAAATGTTCCACGAAAAAAATACAAATTTTTCAAAAATAAATCAATATTACCTAGCAATAAACAATTACAAAAATTTTTACAAAATAAATATTTTTTCTACACACAATCTCTATATAATAAAAATGAGTTGAGATTTCCTTCCTTACGATTAAACTCGCGAACGGGTTGACCGATTTGCAAGATTTTTCGCTAATCGATTCGTTTTGGGATCCGCAAGGTTTGTATATACAAAAAGTAGGTGAATTTAACACCTGGGCAATGCTGGGTTTCTTTCACATCGATAAAGAGTAATAAAAAATAGGAAAATAAGAAAGAAAAGCAATCAAATTGATAAAATTTTCCATGAACTTCAAACGCTTTTAAAGAAGGGGTAGCCTATGGAAAAATGCTTAATTTTCTTCTTCTTGGCATTACATCCCCACACTGGGACAAAGCCGCCTCGCAGCGTAGTGTTCATTAAGCACTTCCACAGTTGTTAACTGCGAGGTTTCTAAGCCTGGTTACCATTTTTGCATTCGTATATCATTAGGCTATCTCGATTATACTTTTATGCCAAGGGAAATCGAGACAATTTATAATCCACAAATTGTCTAGACCGGCACCGGGAATCGAACCCAGCCTCCCTCAGCATGGTCTTGCTTTGTAGCCGCGCGTCTTACCGCACGGCTAAGGAGGGTCCCTGCTTAATTTAATTGCTTTTTATATTCTTTAATGAAAATTTCCTGTTTTCAATGCTCTTCCTTGATTTTTTCGTGGAAAGGTTTTAATTTTTGGTTAAAAAATATTAATTTTGTTGAAATTTTTGTAATTATTTATTTCTAATATTGATTTATTTATGGAATGTTTGTATTTTTTCCGTGGAACATTTTGATTTCTTTATGGAAAATTCTTCTTTTATGTTTGCAATTTTTGGTTTTAAAAGTGTTAATTTAATTTTGTTTTGTGGAAAATTCTTAATTGTCTATGGAAATTTTGCATTATTTGTATAAAATTTAATATTTTTTTATTGCTAATACCATGATTTTTTTTATTGGAAATTTCCTAATTGTTATAGATTTTTTTACAATTTTTTAAGCTGAGTTTTCATTTTAGTCGATATCGTATCTTAGAACATCGACTCATGGAAGGTCTATTGTAGCTTGTGAAAGTAGTAAATGAAATCGCATCGGCTCAATGGACCTGCTTGGATGCTTAGCGATGCACGGATACATCGTTCAGGACTTGGTTGATCGGGTCGTTTCAAAACTCCATAATATCATGTCTTAGGACATTTTGTTTCTTGACACGATTTTTGATACTTTCGAGGACATGTACTTCAGAGCAGTTTGGCCTATGACACCCGAAAAAAGTACGACTTTCTTTCTATACTAGTTTTGGCAAGATCGAGTGGGAAACCCTAAATATGTACGTTAAATCCATGTAAAAAAATCGTCCTGAGAGAGTGAAATACCAAAATATAACAATAAATTCTAGAATACCAAAAGGAACCCAAAGGTATTAAAGACTGTAGATTTAAAATGAAAACTTGCATTTTAAGCCAAAACTGTACATAAATTTAGGCCAAGGAATATTAAGAACATCGTTTTTCTATGATTAGAATCATAGAATCTTGGCATAATGAAAAGAGTTTTGAGATTCTGAATAAAACTTGTATGCCCTTATAAAAACCTTCAGTTCAGTTCAGATGCTTCGCTGTGGTTAATATATCTTAAGAATTTCCTGTACCTCCAGAGCTACGGAATGTCCCAAATACTCTTAGGAATCTATAGGGATATTCAGTGATGAATTTCATAATTATTTTTTAAAAAAAATCAACAATAAAGAAATAAAAAAAAATAAAAAATATAGGGATATTTTGGAATATTTTTAAACCATTACAAATTTTTCTCGAAATTTTCATAACACATTCGCGAGTCCACATTTTTTGTATCCTCCTGATGCATCGATTTTTTTTTTATTAAAGTGATTAGTTTGATTAGTTTGATTTTGAATCAGTTAAAATTGTCCATCTTCAAATTGATCGGATTAACCATACACACTTAAAATAAATCGCCGAATTCGGTAAAATTTTACCGAAATCTCAACAGCAGAACTGTTCGGTAAATAAATTTACTGATTTTGACAGTTGAGTAATGGATTTTGACAGTTGAGTAATGGAAAAAAAATACAAAAAATCAGTAAAAAAAAATTACCGAACAGTTCAGCTGTTGAGATTTCGGTAAAATTTACCGAATACTGTAAAATGAGTTAAGTGTGTATGTTTTAGTTATATAAGGTTTTAAAAAAAATTGTACTTGAAAAAAACCACGTGGTCAAATGAGGGGGGGGGGGGGGTTGGGTCTTCCAAATGACCACGATAAACCACATGGGGGGGGGGGTGGTGGGGCTGAAAATCTTCAAAAATATGACCACGTGGTTTCTGGATGGCCCCTAATTCCGAGTGGTGGATCCCATCGAAGATAATAATTTTCATAATTTTGCTTTTGATTTCAAAATATGCTTTTACTCGCTTGAGAATAAAAAAGCGACTCTATCCGCAGCACCCAGCATCAAAGTAGTCGCTACTGCAAATCTCCGGAATCACACTTATGAGCATTAGCAGGGGGAGTGTTGGATTTTTTAGCCCAATTAGGATCTAGCTAGCTCTCCCTAGACAATTTGCAATTTTGGAGATCCAAGCAATCCGTATTCGAGAATGGCAGCTTCAAAATTTTGCTGCTCCGTATTTTTCTAAACTCGATACAGTTTTTCTTATCATTCGGTCGATAGGCTTCAAAAAAAAACAAAATTCAGCTTTAATTGCAATATCTTATGGAATATGTATGTGCACAACCAGTCAGTTTCGTAGTCAAGGTGGGCCTGCAATCATTGGTCTGCGCCCATGAAGCCCAGAGATGGAATATAAGCGGTGACGGGATTACAGCACATTCCATACAACAATATATGAAATTTTTTAACGACGAAATCAAAAAAAATAAGAAAATACGGTTACAAGCCCTACAGTTAACGACTGGAATTTGTCAAGCATAATTACTACGATCACGTGGCGGAGGTTTGCTGTTCAACATATAAATCACCGGAAATACCAAACCGGAGGAAGTCAAATTAGGATCCACTACTTCCGACCCATTTGTCGTAACATCAGGTGTTCCTCAAGGGAGTCATTTGGGGCCTTTTATGTTTTTATTATACCTGAATGATGTCAACCGAATCCTGAAATGTCTCAAACTCTCCTATGCTGATGACTTCAAACTTTATTATATAGTGTCATGTCACGAAGATGCTATTTTTCTTCAGAAGGAACTAGATAATTTTGTCAATTGGTGCACACTGAAAAGAATGAGCTTGAATGCAAGCAAATGCTCCGTGATTTCTTTTGCCAGAAAACGCTCAATTTCAAAACCCCGAAATTAAATGCTTTGACAAATGGCGAATAACAATGAAGTTGAACATTATTATCAATATTCTTCCTTGAAAGGTTACAGAAACCTTGTGCTCACAATGTCTTTCCAGTAACTCGAGTGTCATACATAACAAAGTCAATCTGTGTGCCAAATGCCACTCACCGAGGTCCGATGTAATTGTCAAAACGCCAATTGGACGATTTGTTAAGAAATAAAAAGTATATTGAAAGAAGATACTGTTTTCTTACTACTTTTAAAATATTTTTTGATTAATTAACAGAAATTTTATTTTATTTTTTATTCTCCCTCCCCCCTTTGACTGGTCATGACTAAAAGTGACAAAAGAAAAATTTGAAATTTGTTCCGGCCTAATTTTCCCAAATTATTTCGTTTATCATCAACTTGATTGATTGATTCGAAATCATCATCGTCTATTATCCGCGACAACGTATTGCTAAGATTCTATTTCTAATATTTAAGGTTGTTTGTTCCAATTGCAGTTTTCTTAAAATATGGTGCAACATGTGTCAAATAGTCAATCCATCAACATAGTGTCCATAATGAGGATTAGAGTTCAATCTTAGGCTACTTAATTTTATTGAATTAGGGTATTTGTAGATATTCCCGGCAAGCAATTGCGCTTTAGCACACTTCTCTAAAGCCGCAATTACATATTTCAGTTCCCTTTCAACTAGCTGAAACGTGTGAAAATCTTCTAATTTATCGATATGAAACTTGCGATTGTTTCATAATGAAAATATAAACAAGACTGCTCCAACTAGGCGCATGCAGCGCTCCTCGCGGACAGCAGGAGAATATGCCTGCATTTACAAGTTCTAACCACGATACAATTCAGTTCAAACCATGATCAGTTTTTACCTTGTATAAATATTACTATTTTAACTATTTAAAACTGTTTAGCCATTGTACGATGATGTCAATCGATTACAGATAAAAATGTCTTTCTTCTGGTAGGGGAACAGACGGCTTTGGCAGGTTTTGTTCTATTATTGGCAGGGGGTTTTTGTCGA
Organism: Armigeres subalbatus; assembly: GCF_024139115.2. Classification (NCBI taxonomy): domain Eukaryota; kingdom Metazoa; phylum Arthropoda; class Insecta; order Diptera; family Culicidae; genus Armigeres; species Armigeres subalbatus. The sequence goes on from NC_085140.1 coordinate 68,950,735, forward strand.
CCGAATTTTATGAAATTTGGCCACAATATTCTTTGATATGCAAAGAATGTTTGGGCCAAATTTGAGCATAATCAGTCATAAAACCCCCCCTGCCAATAATAGAACAAAACCTGCCAAAGCCGTCATTACCCCTATATATTGGTCATAAAAATCGTTTTTTACGATCTTTTTGAAATTGTGTCACTGGTGGGGGAAATTGAGCGCAAATTCAGTACGTTTTAAAACCGCTCTATTTTACTACTTAAACAATACGTACGAGCGTTTTAATAAACTCTATTACTTCCAGTATACCTAAACACGACATTCATACTGGTTTAGGTTTATTTCCTGCCAATGAGATGGCAATTTCGACTGATTTCAAACCATGATACGCTTTTTACTAATTCAAACCATGATTGAATACCATAATACAATATGATACCATGTAAATTCTGGTACACAATCACACAGTTTCTGAATTTGTTGAATACAGAATTCAAATCACCATTTACAAATTCGCTGAAAATAAACTATATATAATAACTGGAGAGAACTAACAAAGCTCTGATATAAGACTGCTGGTATGCACTTCACAATCTAGGAATAAAGGAGTGCTCTTTGGAAAAAAAAAACAGTAAAAAAATTGGTGCCACAAATTTGTTCGAGTTGGCGCGAAATGTGTTATACCCTCTAACAATATACTTACTTCTACAAATTCACTGCCGTCATACGCATATTTGTCCCATGTTTGCTAGGATTCCTATGTACATGGGACAGTTATGCCACACCACTCCAAATCTCTCCTGTCAACGTTCCGTTACATGGTTCGGCTTAAATATTCTTTTGAAATACCTACCTGTTCATACCGGTGGTATGTCTCTATTTTAGATAGCATTTAACAAGTTGGGAAACTATACCCACTTCACGACTCGTGTCTAGCGGCATTTTATATAGTATTAAGAAAATATCTACGCAAATAATTATTTTTATGGATCTTCAAAACTTATGATCAAAAAATTGTTATATAGTCCAACACGCTATGTATTAAAATGTATGTTCATATAGATCGTACAAATAACTTAACAACAATAAAACCGAAAAGGGTGTGTATACATTCAGTGTTAGACTTAGTATTAAATACTCTTTACAGCTGAAATCTTGATGTAATAGAAGAAATCCTCATTTCACTGGACAGATTTCTAAATTTTAGCTCCAATGTCTATAATGTCAATGTGTAGCAACCGAAGCAACATATAGATAAGAAACAAATGCTTTTTCCTGAGTACCTAAAAATTTTAGCAAATTTCGACGTGAAAGCATATCTATTCTTGAGATGCCATGATAAAGCTAGCTATCATGTATTGTATATAGAACATTTCTCCATATAAAACATAGACACACAAACACTCACGCGTCCATTAACCTTATTCTTGGACCTGTCCCATTGGTTTCAGATCTGGTGACACCTCAAAACTGCAACCGGTGCTGGTGATTACTTCTTCCACGCTAACACCGTCAGCGATTTCCCTCAAGATCAGACCCCGTTCTCGATCCACGTCGAAAACAGCTTTTTCAGTGACGATCATGTCAACGCAGTTCTTACCTGTCACTGGCAGCGTACAATCCGCAAGGATTTTGTGCGAACCATCCTTAGCGTTGTGTTCCATTGTCACTATGCACTTGGTGTCGGGGGCGGATACTAAATCCATAGCACCTCCCATGCCCTTTATTAGGAGACCCTATAGAAAAAATAAGAAAGTAAATTTTTAGAATCAAAATATAGATCATCTATGCAACGAAATAAACTTGTGAGGATAAAATGATGAATCATAACATTTATTAGACCTAATATTAAAAACCCTTTCATTATTGTTATCAGATATGCTGGTCGCTGAATAAGTCACATAAAAGCAGTGTCATCGCGTGAACTTCGCTTTTTACCTGTGCACTGGCACAAAAAATAAAAAAAATGATATTTTGGCAGCCCAAATGGAAAATGAAATTATCAAAGTCGTACACCAGTTCCTTAAATTCAAACGCCACTGAAAAAAAGTATCTAGATGAGAACATAGGAGAAGCAGTCATCCTATTATTTATTGCCGTATGAAGGGCTGACATTTTTGCGATAGCTTATTTACGCTACATTCCATAAGTCATATTTGTATAATACCAATCCTTATAATAAACAGTCTTACTTTTACAAGCCTTAAAATAATATTGACTTGTAAATATGACTGTAAGTTCTGGAGTTGTATAAGAAACATTGCTATGAACGTAAAATTATTGTTATAAGTATTAAATTGCATAACAATATTATTTACTCACGCGTGGCAGCCATTTCGAACTACCATAAATATTTGAATTTCCATAAGCTATACAAAATTTACAGAAGTAGACCCTATGGGACCGCAGAACATATATATGTATTCACTACTATCAAAAATTCTCCATGTCTAATTCTATCATGAACCCGAACGTCTAAGATTGGAAGGTGATATTTACATTTCCATATCAGTGTACGTAATTTATTGTGCGAGATTACTTTTACGAAATATCATTATAACAACATGATAAAAAATACATCGGGAAACGAGATGTTGGTTGACAATGAGAAATGAAATGAAAATAAGATGAGTGAACTTTGACATCAAGGTACTCTTTATCATGTCAATAAATTCGTAAACTGAATATTCTATAACTAAACCATCAAGAAATCATGTGTTTTACGTAATCCGTCATCCAACTTTTATACAACGTTAATCAATATTTAGTGACTGTTACAGCATCACTGCATTCGCTCACATCACATATATATGCGATGTGTAGAACGAATTAGAACGAATTAAATCTTGTTAGCACAATTTGCGGTTTCAGGACATAATTTTCATTATTGTTGGCATAGCCCAGTTTGGGTGTTTTTTCCCTTAATTTATTTGTCACACAACAAAAATGAGCTTTTACCTTACAAGTTAGTACTTGGACGAAAGCTTTTATATTTATCAGCTGAGTATATTAAAACGAATATCGACACCCTGGGCATAGTGTATCCATTGTACTTGCCACACAAGATACATACTCATGCAATGGTGGGCATAGAAAAGCTTTCAATTAATAACTGAGAAAATTCTAATAGAATACTAAGAATAGAATACTAAGTTGAAAAGCAGGCCAAGTTCCAGTTGGAATGTAGAGCCATTGAAGAAGAAGAAGAAGATTGGTGTTAAAATCAGTGCGTATGACTTGATCGAGGTGAAATTATAGTGCGGCTCGCGGGCCGCACCTTTGTTTTGCTTTGATTATTTTGTACCGAGTAAATTTAACAATATCCGTTTTATTATCCTCAGCAGATGAATGCATTTAAAGGCTTCCGACCAAGTGCTAATTTGTATGGTCAAAGCTCAATTTTATTGCGTGAGAAGCAAATTAAGGAAAAAACACCCAAAGTGCTGAGCACCACTGGCATAGCCAGAACACGGATAGGCATCTTTGCCTTGAAGTGCGGTTCACCTATAATTTTCAAACGTCAGCAAACCATGCAGTGGGCGGTAAGCTTTACTCAATAAAGAGCATGAGACAGAACAGTAGCGTATGCTTTTCTGTGGTTTTGTGGCATAGTACTAGGTCGGGGTCTCCTGCTAGCCTCGCGTGCAAAGGCGTTGAATTGCCAATCCGGAGATGGTGAGTTCGATTTTCGGTCCGGTCTAGGATATTTTCGGGTGGGAAACATTCTAGGGATCCCCTGGGCATAGCGTATCCAAACAAGATACATACTCATGCAATGGCGGGCATAGAAAAAGCTTTCAATTATTAACGCTAATAGAACACGAAGTTGAAAAGCAGGCCAAGTTCCAGTAGAGCCATAGAAGAAGAAGAAGAGGAGGTCAGGACTTTCGAACCGAACTCGACTTTTAAAGTCATCATTTGTCATATTACGTAATGTAATAATAAAAAAAAATATTGTTTTTCGCAAAAGATCAAACATGGCGTTCAAATCATTCATGAAACATTTGACTGCTAAGAACGAATAAATATCTATCTAAGGTAAATCCAGCTTCCCCTTAATTGCTTATAATGACAACTCCTCTTAATGACCCATAGACAAGCAACTTAACGGAATACTTACAGGAATCATCCAGTTGGCCAAGTCACCGAATTGCGATACCTGCATGGCACCTAGAACAGTGATGTCTATGTGTCCTCCGCGAATCATCGCGAAGCTCTCGTCCGATGAGAAATACGAAGCTCCTGGTATAACAGTTACACTCTCCTTGCCGGCATTAATCAAATCGGGATCCACTTCGTGTTTCTCTGGGAATGGCCCCAACCCCAGAATACCGTTTTCAGAATGTAACAACACATTGATCCCCTTGATGTAGTTAGAGGAGAGTACCGGAATACCGATTCCCAGGTTAATGTGCATTCCGTCCTTGTACTCCAGTGCAACACGTTTCACAATGCGCTCACGATTTTTCGCTGCTGGAGTGGATGAAACCACGGAGCCAACTTTCTTCGGCTCACGAATTCGTAACCGTTCGACCGGTTTCTCGTATTTGGCTCCCTTGATAATGCGATGTACGAACAAACTAGGGATATGAATTTGATCCGGATCCAGTTCGCCAACTGGTACTATTTTCTCCACTTCAACAATAGTTGTTTTGGCTGCTTTACACATAGTCGGGTTGAAATTACGAGCTGATTTGTTGAAAATCAAATTTCCAGACTCGTCGGCAATATGGGCCTTGATTAGGGCAAAATCCCCAATGATGGCTTCTTCCATGATGTACGGTTTTCCATTGAACATCTGCATCGGTCGTGGCTGACTTGCAATTTCGACGGTTCCGTCCTTGCCGTACTTGATCGGTGCACCACCCTCATGCACCAGGGTTCCATAAGCGGTGGGTGTGAAGAAGGCAGGCACACCAGCACCACCGGCACGTATACGTTCAGCCATCGTTCCCTGGGGCGTGAGTTCCACCTCCAGCTCACCTTTAAGAAACTGGCGTTCGAATTCAGCATTTTCGCCGACATACGAGGCAACCATACGTTTGATCATTCGCTTCTGTAAAAACAGACCGAGACCGAAGTTTTCAATACCTGAAATGAATGGATTTCGGATTATTTTCATATTTGTTATTTCATGTACGATGTACAACTAAAGCAAGCGTATAGTGAATAAACAAGTCACACTAAAAAAAGCTTTCACCCCATATTGTTCTGTAAAAGGGGTGAACAGAGTTAATAGTAAGCAACCAGAATTTGATAGTTAAAGTTGGTACATAGTCCACAAAAAAGCTGCAATCACAAAGCGGTTTATTTATTAAGCGCTAGACATGGGTGATAAAATGATGCATGATAATGATAAAAATGTTATCTATCAGTGGTGGCTAATGAACGATGGCATCTGTTTTCCTCACCAATATATAATATATGGATAGTTGTTTCGCTGGAATAATAATTACAGTATATAAAGAGGACCAGATAGGGTAGATTAGTAAAAGCAACGATAGATGTGGTGATGTGCGTAGTTTGTATTTCACCTGTGATATCGAATAGCGTTGAATCCAATTCAGCAACACTGCTCTACCTCAATTGAACTCAAACTAAACTTGAAGGGCGCCATAATTTATGAATAACCTTGCGGAGCACGAGAAGAGTCTTTAATCTTTAAACTGTAACTTTTAAATTGAAATTTAATTTAAACAATTGAAACAGAGCTTAATAAGTTAAATTACATCGTAACAATGGCCGTATGAATAAAAAGTAGTAATCCACACCTTACTACAAATTATATACTATTTACTACTTTTGTAGCAAAACGGTATGAATAGAAGTACGTACTACAGTTCTGAAAGATTTGCTGGAGAAAGTCCTACAGGAATTTCTGCAGGACTTTTTAGAAAATCCTGATTTTTTAATTTCTATTAACTGAAATTAAGTTCAACGCTAATTGGAATTTCTGAAAGAATTTATGATGAAATTTTTTAAGGTATTTGTTAAAGGCCATAGGGATTTCCGTTGGAATTCCTGAAGAAACTCTTAGATGAATCCCTAAAAAAAAATTAAAAAATCTAAAGCAACTTCCGAAGAAATTCCTACCTCAAAACCTTCAATTCCAGAACGAATCTCCAAAGGAATTTTCGAAGGAATATTCGAAAGAATTACCAAAATATTTTCCGTAGATATTTCTAAAGGAGTTTCGGAAGATATTTCCGGAGAATGTTTAAAAGGAATTAGTGAGTATATATCAAAATGAATGATTCGAAGTATTTCCGAAAGAATTCGAAGAGGAAGTTTTGAATTACGAAGGAACTCCTGAGGTACATTCTGAAGTAATTCTCTGAAATTTATTCCTTCAATTATCGAAGAAATATTGAAGAGGAATATAAAAACCAAACCAACCAACCATTACCAAAGTTGTTTCCGGACGATTTTTTGAAGAAATCCCTGGGGAATTTCTGAAGGGAATCTTGAAACAATGCCCAAAGAAATTCTTGGAGAAATCTAAGAACATCGGAAGTGCCTCCAGGAGTTAAATTTGAAAATCCTTCAGGAACTTGTAATTATCGGGTAAGTATGCCCAGCGCTATGTTGAGACTCCCAGAACGAATGGCCTCAGGGTCGGCACGTCCACCTCAAGGACAGGGAACTCTTGCAATCAAATGCAGGGAAAACCACAGAGCTTCACTTTGCGACACTTTATTCATTTCTGTCTTCACTCTCTCTTAGCTAGTTAATCTGTCTTTAGAGCTACTCTTCTGGCAGCACTGTACCACTCTATTTCTTTCCTTCCTCTTCTTCCTTCCTTCCTGTGGCCAACGAACCGGCAGCGAGCAACTCTGTTTGCTGCGGGCTTACCGGTGGTATCGCCAGGTGGCTTGGGGATCTTTCTCGCTTCTTGCTTCGTTGCAACTCGACCAATAAGAAGGGTTTTGCTGGGGTTTTCAACCCTAAAACCGTGGGGTTGTTCTCAACGCCTTCTCTTGTAACACACACTTTCTTCTCTACTCTTCAACTTCCAACTTTGGTAACTTTGTAACATTCGTTCGCTTCAAAATACTTTGGAATGGTGATCATATCCTAGGGCCATTCACAAACAATTTACGCATTAGACTACATTTTCATGAATTTCTCAGCAACACTCATCTACAAAACTTACAATTTCGTTTAGAAACTCCCCATGTATTTCTTAGAATTTTTTGAGAAATTCTTGGGATAATTTCTAAAAGTATTACGCAAGGAGTTTCCGAAGGAATTCTTGCAGGAATTTCCGGAGGTCTTAGGATTTTCTTAAAAGAAATCAAAGAAAGAATTCGATGTGGAAGTATTATACTAATACTATACCTAATATCGAAAGGAAATTCCGAAGGAATGCCTGGAAGAATTTTTGAAGGAATTACTGGATTCATTTCTGGAAGGTGTTTTGATGAAAAACCCTCCCGGAACCGCCGAAAGAATTCCTGGAGATATCTACAAAGGATTTTTTGGAGGAATTTAAGGATAAATTACTGGTGCATTTTCCGAAAGAACAACTACCTGGGGCTATTTTCGAAAGAAATTCAGGAGAAATTCCAGTTGGAACAATTCCAAAAGGAATTCTGGAAGGAGCTTCCGAAGGAGTTCCTGTAGAAATCTAGGAATTTCTTCGCGAATTCTATTTAGAATTCTTTCCTAAATTCCTCTAGGAATTGCTTAAAAATGCATTCAGGAAACTCATTTGAATTTTTTTTTAGGAATTCCTTCAAAAATTCCATTGGAAGTTCTTTAAAATATTCCTCCAGAAATTACTTTATGAAATCTTTTCAAAAATGTCTTCAGTTTTTTTTAACTTTCATTAAAAATGGTAGGAAACAAATGCAACAACAAAACATAGACAAATCAGACAATTTTGACTGATATAAATTGTAGGGAAAGTGGTCGGTTGTCGGCATCCTTTTGTTTTTAGTTTATAACTTTCCTACATTTGCACAATGTGGTGATATCTTCATACCAATGGAAGCATATAGGCATAGCCTAATAACTGGTGAAGAGTTTTGATTTATTTTATCTATTGGAAAAATTTTATTAACAATTTCGTAATGCGTTGTTTTTATGTCATTCTGAAAAAGGTGGTCGGTTTTCGGCACCCCCAAAAACTCATTCAAAATTTAAAAAATATGAGAGTGTTATGGCTGACAATATCGAGATTTATTTTGGCAATAGTAATGAAATTTATAGCAGTTAAGTACATTATACACATTTTATCAAGATTTTAAGATAAACTGATGATTTGCCTTGATATTTCACCGTTTCCACCTGGGTGCCGACAACTTAAGGTGATTATACAATGAAGCCATGTGATGAATTTCAAATTCACCACACGGTTTTCTACTCCTATTATAAAAAGTTCAAATCCAGCGTAATAATTTTCGTACGATGCTGAAATTAAAATCGATTGTTTAGCATGAGTAAGCAAACGATCTACGGATGTTTTATCCCCATGGGCATTGTGGTTCTCTCAATTCGTGCTCTTGAAAAATCACTAGTAAAAGCACGTGGTTTCCAAGATGGCCGATTTGTGGCTTTGTTGTATAGCCACCTTAGTAACTTTTTAGAAAAGTGAAAATGATAGTATAACTGCGACTGCGACCGCTACGGTGGCATTCAATACTGAATCACAAAATAGATTAAATTAGTTTTGTAAATACGTAATGCGCTTACCTATCCGATCGGTTTACTTCGATTTATAACACTTGGAAAATGACAAAAAAAATCTTTGGAGTGCGTTTTCACAGGATAAAAAAATGTTTTCTCTGTAAATGAAACAAAGGCTTCTAAGTGCTTCGGAAATGAGCATAACAAGATTGTGCTTATATAGCACACGTATGACGTATGTCGAAAAGACAATATCTGATTTCTGTCAAAAGTTACGAAGGGATGCCGAAAACCGACCACCTTCCCCTTCTTCTTCTTCTTTTTATTGGGCATTACATTCCCCACTGGGACATTGCCGCCTCGCAGCTTAGTGTTCATTCAGCAATTCCACAAGGCCGAAAACCGACCACCTTCCCCTTCTTCTTCTTCTTTTTATTGGGCATTACATTCCCCACTGGGACATTGCCGCCTCGCAGCTTAGTGTTCATTCAGCAATTCCGCGAGGTTTCGAAAAAGTTTATTATTCATACCAAAGCAACTTTACCACATGTGGACCTTACTACAAAGTAGTAACTACATACATAATTTACTATTTACTACAATGATACATAAATACATAAAAAAAACTTCCAAATCTAGCGTTTAAAAATGTTTTTTGGCTTTGTGTTGTGGAATGTCTTAACATATTAAGTTACAGTTACAGTAAACCTTTCCCTACTTGATGTATCGTTTTGTTTTGAGAGATTGCCACTCAGGCTTAATGCCGTTTGGCATAAAGTCATTTAGCTTGATGGTCGTTTGAAGAGAACTGTTCGTCTCGTTTCAATGTCATTATATTTTTCCTATACAGTAAAAACAGTATCAATAGGTATGGCTTGATGGACTGTATTTTGTATTTGCTAGCCGTGATTAATCAATAAACAACAAATATGGACAGCTCACCATTTAAAAAACCTTTTCTGCCCCTATTCGCATAAGCGTCCTATGCCAATTTTCTTCAGGTTGAAATCACTCGTCACGTCGTTGAATTTTCCAAACTCGTTTTACAAGGAGAAATACAAAAAATATAATAAAACCTGCAATCTTTCTGTAAATTTTGCATAATATTTTTTATCTGTATACATTGCTATGGGACTATTGAATGGACCATAATTATTTTTATTTTTTGAGCAAAAGTGTATCAAAATCTGAAATGTAACTGTTATGCGAATGATGGCAAGATCGAATAACACAAGTGGGTTTGGATTTTCAAATTTCTTGAACAAAGCCTATTATTTGATCAGTTAAAGATGAGGTAATTTTAAGCTTATTTATGGAAGAAAATCAAAAGCGTCAACACTGAGAAAATTCCTCATATCAAATATATTTCAATATAAATCTACACATAATTTCAAAAACGGCATATTAGATATTGATTATAGCTTCTATTTGTTAAGTTAATTTAACTTAAAAAATTAATAGATTTTCGTCAAAAAAACAAAATGTTTGGATTTTTTGCAGTGTACTTTGCTCGTGAGCGCCACTACAAAGAAATGGATGATTACTTTCATAAGCTACTAAATATTTTATTTTTTATTAAACGACGCTACACTTGTTCTTGCACAGAGAACCAAGAGATGTTTTGCTTAAAACTTGCACTCATCTTCAACGTTCATGTAATGGTCATTTCAATTGTTAATTTACTAGAAGGGAAGCAAGCCGAATCCTATCTTTGATTTTGCCACGAATTCACGTGGTTCATGCAGAATTTTGTATTGGTAAGGTACATATGGGAGCAGAGCTTCGTCTTCCTTTTCTTATTCTTCTTTTTCATATTGGGTATTACATCCCCTTCTGAGATATTGTCGCCTCGCTGCTTAGTGTTCATTCAGCACGTCCACAGATATTAACCGAAAGGTTTCTTGTCCCAAGTTACCATTTTTGCATTCGTATAAAATGAGGCTAACACTTTTATGCCCAGGGAAGTAGAGACAATTTCCAATTCGAAAATTGCCTAGACCGGCACCGGGAATCGAACCCAGCTACCCTCAGCATGGTCCTGCTTTATAGTCGCGCATCCAAACGCTAGGCTAAGAAGAGCCTGCTAGGACCTGAGATATTTGAAGAAAGATACAAAGTAGGATAATGGAACGGGCCTGAAATTGAACCCACAACACTCCTGCGTATAAGGCAGAAGCGGTAGCCTGTTTTAAAGAAGGCCTAATCCTCATTGATGCGGTTACAAATTATATAAGCATGTAGAATTTTAATTATGTTATAACATTTACTCGCAAAACAAAATAAAACAATCAAATACTAAACGATTCTTGAACAGTTATTATTTAAAGAAAAATAAACCTACTGTCTCGGACTAGTGAAGTAGGACATTCATATTCACATGCTTCGACCAAGATTTACGTATGTGCTTAGTTTTTTAAATCTACATAAATTATGAAAATTTCAAAGCTGTTCATTACCAGCCCTGATTTATCATTTAAGTTGAGTTAATCTTACAACCGCATCTAATCCAGATTTGGGTGGATACAAGCTAATGCTAATTAATCGAAAATAATTGAAATGTCACAACATCTCACACTTCTGCATTCAAATGCGAAACCAATCGAAATATGAAACCACACACACGACATTGCGAAATCTTATTCACAATGCGGTCATCTCTCGGACATCTTTAACTATTGCTCCATCCATGCAATGGCCAGCCCATGTGTTTAAAATTCATACTTTGTTCGCCACTGGTGGCATTTCAGGAGGCTCGCTACTAATCAGGAACGGCTCGCAAATTTTCAGTTTTGTTTCGGCAGGTCAGCCCCGACGCGATAACAGTCTAGATTAACGGGGCGTGCACCCACCGAATTCGTGTCCATGAAAACAGGTTTTCACCAGACACTCGACTTTGATGACTGACCTGATGGTGAGACGTCTCGTGTAGTGTTTAAAAAGGTCCGAAGAACTATGAATAGAATCCTCCTCGGATGATTGCTTTTCGTCAATTACAAGGCAAAGAGTATATAAGCGTGTGTCGACAGGAGATTACTTTGGTTTAAAAAAAAATGTTGAAAAACACATGATAGATTACAAAGGTGATTCAATCAATAAGAGTGAACACTAAAAAATATTTCAATGTAGTTTCGATCCTTTAGAAAAATAAGCGAGAAATGAGATGTTAGACCTCCACTGAACATCAGCAGCTCTCCACTCTGCCCTGCGACAGATAAGAATGCTGATTTGGTTGGTTTGAAATATCTCGTGACTTTGGAGAATGGTTGCCACATAAGTGGATTCTTATAGCCCTATCAAAAGGTGGTGTGACCGGAAGGTCGCATTGCGAATCTCGAAACGATAACAGCAGTTTTGTATGACGGTTTACATGGTCAGCTCGATTCGATCAAGAAGCACTTGATGAAATATCATGTTGGAAGTTGATGATTACACAAGACACGCTACTGTGCTCACATCTATTTGTATGTGGTGATATAATCCTAATCCCATAATTCTGATTTATATTTTTTACAAATTTACATTTTAGACAAAGTTTTTTTTTACATAATATAAGTGTACCGCCCCTCTAATATGCATTTTTCTTGACTGGAGATATTCTATATATTGACTTTCCAAAGAAGCTCTAAATGGAGTCAAGCGGAAAAATATATGCGAATTAAGTTAATCATAGTATGAGCACAGACAAACAGACGTAACAGTTTGAACATTTGTTTAAATAATCCATCGCTCAACCTGATCCACAATTACTCAGCGGATGTTAAAACACGAAACACTATTCGTATACATTGTCGTACCAGAAGGCTGTAGGAAATGTCAAACTCGGAGGATTACGATGATAGCGCCTCATTTGTGGGAAACGCGCAATCAGTATAATAATTGAAGTCATGGTCGATACTAGTGTGTTACGTCTGTTTGTTGTCTGTTATGAGGATCTCTAAGTAATACATTCACAACCAGCGGATGGCAGTTTGTATTGAAATTATACAGCAACTGTACCAAAATAATTGGGCAATTGATTTAAGATTTTTTAATACAATCGTTGTATTGAAATTATACAGATTTGTATTATTTTAATACAATTTCTGTATAAAAACCTTACAGATTTGTATATGCCACGTTTTTATACAATAATTGTAAGATTTGTTTTTTGGGTGTATATTCTTAATTACTAAACTGTATGAAACAAGGTTTATAGTTGAATAGAAAAATAAAAATGTTTTGGGAAACATACCTACTATGATAAATGTTAAAATAATAATAACACTTTTTATATTTAAAGCCTGTCCACGTAAAATTTCGGACACTTAGATAATGTTCAACGACAAACCTAGTAATTTAATAAATTTGGACGAGAAATAAAACATGCTGAAAACAGCACAAGAAGCAAAGATATTCAGCTGTAATATAAATGGATCATCTCAGTAGTTTGTGAAAATTTGAAAATTGTGTCGATGGGTGTCCGAAATTTAACGTTTTTATATTAATTTAAGGTTTTATATTATTCCCCAGGATATCGAAGATTTTCTTTTATATCATAATGTTCTCCTTATTCAAAAGCTTTTTTTTTTCTTTTTTTCTGTAATTTGTGAGATTTATTTAGTTCCGAAGGATGTTTATGATAACGAATGGATCAGTGTAACTAAAATGCCATTTGCATGTAATTTGACTAATTTGACCTATTTTTTTAGGTCTAATTCATCCAAGACACAATTAGGGTAATTCGCTAAATTTTAAATGGATAATTTTATCGATCACAAAATTCCTCGTTTCGGTTGATTTTTCACCTGTAGTTTGTTTGAAGAAGACGCTACAAATAAAAAGAGGCTTCTTTTAAGAAAATTTGTAAAACGATTAAGCCACCTAAAAGTGAGGTAAAAATTTTACTTTTGCATTTATACCCGATAGTATTTTGAACCAGGTAGCTAGTAATCAATGAACTGGGAATTCAAAGGTCTTGGGATCGATACCGGTATCCTGTGTTCAATTTGTTCATGTTCTCTCTCTTATGTTGAACAACGCATTAATACGTGTTACATTGCAATGAAATAAAAGTATTCGAAAACACAAAATTTAGCAAACTTAATCAATAAGTCGCAAACAAGTTGAATGAATATTATATTCAATTATTGAAGAAATTGGTTGATTTACTATCAATTATTTAGACAAAGTTGAAAAAAAGTTGCTAGTTGTTGTTTAATATATATTCCACTTTTGGGCGAAAAACGTAGTAACAAATAATGTTATCATGTTTGATAGTATAATTTTTAGTCCACGCTAACTGAATAAACCAATACCTACTGATGTTTCAGAGTTTGCTGAAATTGCTCTCAATAGATAACGAACAACAAACCATGAAAACAAGTTGGAAAACAAGTGATGATAAAACACATTGTTCTTGCTCATTTTGTGTTTTGTTTTGACCTTTTTTTCGCACAGCTGTGTAAAACAAGTTGAAAAAAAAGTCTCTCACGGTATGCTACATATCGTAATTGTATACAGAGATGATAAGTGAGAGATTTTTTTCATTCTCTTTTGGATTCAAACACTGATGGTTATTCAAATGACAATAATTGTTTCTTGAGCACTTCATAGTTTTTCAAATGTTAAACTCTTTAAGAGACCTATATTTTCGTCCAAGAGTATACATGGTTTTAAATATGTTCCCGTTTGCCAAACAAAATAAAATGTTAAAGGTTTCTCAAATTAGCCAAATAACAAGCTAATTGCATATTCCAACACTGATAAGCACAAGCGCCTTAACCTTAAGTTCGTCAAACTTATGAATCGATATCTAGGCTACTGAAAAAAGTTCTCGTGGTGAAATTAAAATGAATACGAATTGCACTGTACAACGCTATATAGAATGGATTTATAGAAATGCAGAATACAGTGATCGTCCATCGTCTATCGTCGAGTACTCGAAGGTATCGTGTATAATTGCGAATTTAGTATGGAGGAGCTGATTAGAGTGGCCAGGATTCACATCAAGTTTGAAAACACATCAAGTAAGAAAGGTAAATTAGAAAGGTGACAAAAATCACTTTTAACGGAAAGATCTAATTCACATGCATTAACATTTCAATACATTCATTAATGTATATTACCGCTTTTGCTGCAATCCTAAATTTGTTTTAGTATTCCAAAAACCGATAGGAAATAATAACCGTTGTAAATATATAAAATAAAAGCGTGATATTAGGCACTTCTTGGTGTTTTTGAATCACTTGAATAGTCCAGTTACATTTTACAAAAGGAAAAAAAAGAATTTGAAACATCAAGGAAAATGTGTCGTTTGTTTGTCCATGGATATACTAACATGCAGAGTTATTTGAAGCATATATACAATTCAAACAATCACCAAAGAGCAAAATGTAGAAAGCATTGAAAGCATTGCAGATAAATAAATCAACAGAAAATAAGCAATTAATAAATATAATAAATTTCTTATCAATTTGAGTTCGTATTGCCAATTATATCTTTCGAATTCACGTACCGCCGCCTGAAAAAATAATATTGGTTATTAGTTACTTGCATTTTTTTTTAGCTGGAACAAAATGATATGTACCTAATACTATTATAATATAAGCTAATAGTAATGGCCCAGAGAAAGAAGAAAAAATAATACTGAGCTTGCCAGATCGGATGTGACGCCGCATTAGGTGATCTTGAGTAAATGCACAATATAAATATAATACAAAAAAATCTACGGGTACCTATCCAGGATTTTGGGTTCCTTGTATCAACAGATAAGTATTATGTTTCCTACTTGAAAACTTCAACACTGTTTTGTTATCGACCACCTGTCAATCGAATGATAAGTTTCTCAAATAACAGATTAAAATCTCTCATTTACAAAGAGGCACTGTTCAATTGAGACGGCATGGAAAACTACAGAGCCAAAAAGACTGATTTGATTTTCAGCATTCAAATGAGAGGAAAATTCACCAGCGTTGCCTGAAATTTGTGGTTTGTAGCTCGCCTTAACCTTATGTGTACCTTAAGGTGGCTCAAGAAAAACTTTTTCATTTTTTTTTTTGATGGGACGCCCTCTTATTCGGTTATATTTGATGCCCTGATACTCTGGTCAAAATTTCAGCCAAATCGGGCAACGTTTGGGCGGTGCTAAACTTGTTGGAAGTTTATATGGGAAAATGTATGCAGAAACATCCAAAAACAGTGATTTGCAGTTGGACGGCACAATTTACGATGAAGAACTATGATACTCATTCAGTTCTTGTAGAATTAAATACAGAATGTTTTGCTGAAAACCGCGAGAAGATTAGAGTTTATTAGGCAAAGATATTAGCATTTTACTGGAGTGTTGTATGGGTGAATTTATTTCTTTTCAAAGGTGAAAGAAACGAAACTTGCCTAAACCCCACTTCAGAGAAATGCTAATAACTTCGCCGGGCAAATACTAATCTTTTCGCGGTTTTCAGCATAACATTCTGTATTAAATTCTTCAAGATCTGAATAAGTATCATAGTTTTTCAACGTAAATTGTGTTGTCTAACTGCAAATTATTGTTTTTGGATGCTTCTGCATACATTTTTGCATATAAACTTCGGACGAGTTTAGCACCGTCAAAACGTTGACCGATTTGGCTGAAATTTTGTCCAGAGCATCAGGACATCAAAGAGAATCGATTAAAGGGCGGCCCATCAAAAAAATTGAAAAAAGTTTTTTTCCATACTAATTTGAGCCACCCTGTACTTACATAAATGCAGGCACGCCATCACACATGACACTGCCACATTTGATTAAATGCGCATGTTTTCATGATAACCGATTCCAAAATACACAACTTTTTTTTTTTTCTTCAGAAGACAAATAGAAACTTTTGTTGAATACGGTACAATGTTCTGCGAAATTATTCTTCGACATGTCAAAAACATTCCATGCCAATATAGGCTCAATCGGGCTTTTAGAACAAATATCCTGGATGAAAGAGTGACGGAGGTGTATTTTCCCATATATATTGATTGTAAATTCCATATAAGCATCAAATCAAATACGCTAGGTTATGCAACATCTATTTAAGCTGAAAATTTTAGAAAAAAAAATTTCGCACCCAAAGGCAAATCATAAAGAACTAGATCCGCAGAACGATCAATATTAAATTTACTACTCAAAATCACCTAATGGTCGTGATATTTAGATAAAGCATTCGCTACAGAAATTGACTTGAGTTTTTTTTTGTTGATTCGCTGGTTATAGTGCAATCATACCGAGAAGAGCATTTTATAAATGGTTACGTCTATTTCCCATGTTAGGGGCGGCTGATCATCGTCCAAGTGCCAGCGAGGAACTCTAATCAAGACTGTTCACACTGTGCTTCATCGTGTCAGCATTGAGAAAGAAGCCTCTTCAACGCAATGTAGGTAGCGGAACCCAGGTAAGGTAGCCTATCGAAGATTCTTCAGTTACCTAGAAAAGCAAAAGCAATGGACCGGGCACAACCATTGGGAAATCCATTGGGATCTTGGAACGTGAAAACTTTGATTGAACCCGCACGTGTTGGACTCCTGGCTCGTGAGTTGCAGAAGGTCGGCGTGAGCGTGCCAGCAATCCAGGAAATACGGTATTCCAATACCAGAGAACGTGAATTCCGAATAGTGGATCTCGTCGCAAACACTCCATGACGTGTTCAAGTACCACATCTATTATAACGGCGCCGACAGGGCAGAACGTGGAGTAGTCTTCATGGTGATCGGGAAGCAAATCAAGTGAGTTATTCGGTGGAAGCGCGCATTTGCGTGTTGAAAAAGAAGGACAAATTCTTTAACTACATTCTTCTAAGAATTCCCCAACCAACGATAAGCCTGATGACGTGGAGGATGCGTTATATAAGAGCCTTGATAAGGCCAACGAAGAGTGACCAACACACGATGTAGATATTGTCATTGGGGATGCAAACGCGCATCGCCAGAAAAAAAAACCTTAGTTCGCCCTGTCATTCTTAAGGCGTGCCACGTGCTGATCGACGGACGGTTTTCTCGGATGTTATAGATAAAAGGTCCTTCAGAGGCTCGAACTCGGATCCCTACCTTGTAGTTGATCAAAAATTGGGCACGACTATCCAACGTCATGAATTCACGAAATCTGGCAATGTCAACAGATTGTGGTAGAAAAAAACCACGAAGCTGTAACTACAAATGCGCAGGAAGATTTAGGTACTGCACAGCGAAGCCTACGAAATAGTTGGTTTGATGAGAAGTATCAGCGAGTGACGGACGGGAAAAACGTTGCTAGGGGTCGGATGCTAGTAGTTGGTACGCATTGCAATAGAGAACGGAATAATAGTGTAGCAAGGGCAGGAGAAACAAATCCACCGTAGACAAAAAAAGCAGCATTAAAAAGAGTGCGATAGCTCAAGCGCAGTTGAACATGGATAGAAACGATATGCGGATGTTTTATGCGACCGTCAAGGGTGCACGGCATAAGACTGCGTCAGTGCCCACCATGTGCAATTATCGAAAGGGGAAATTGCTTTTTTAAATTTCTTTTTTGAAGAAGCTTGCAGCTCTTGCCCTAGGCTGGGTCACCTCTAAGGGAAATTGCGAACAGACAATACTATGGTGGCAACTAGGTGGAAGGAGCACTTTGAAGATTTGTTAAACGATGAAAATGAAAGTGTATAAAGGAGCAGGATGGACATAGTCGGCGACGGTCAAGCTGTGGAACCACCAACGATGGATAAGGTAAATAAGGTTCTAAATGAGGTGAAAAACAGTAAAGCTGTCCGGAAGGACGAGCTCCATTGGTGGAAATCTGTGAGCCTACCCTCAAAACGAGAAATAGGGAATGCAAAATACTACAATGCCTACTACTCGCAGAAAAACCAGAAAAACAAACCACGAAAAAATGTTCGTGGAGATTCGCGAGTCATTCGGGTCAATTTGCAGAATAGCATAAAACAACGTCGGAACGGAACATGTTGTTCACGTATGTTCGAGCAAGAACAGACTTGTTTATTGTTATTGTGTTCATTTAGAATTAAATTTATTCATTCTATTCGAAGAAACCACAACAACTCGCGACCGTGATTATTACTCGCGAACAAAATACTGCCATACTTTTTGTCTTTGCTCTGCCCATACTCACGAACAAAGCAAACACCAGAAAAAGTGCAGGCAGCAGGTTCGCACGTATGTGGCGTTTTTGGAAGGCCAAATTACAGTCCTTTCTTACTCGTGAAGCAAGTATTTCCACCACTAACGAGCTCCCGGTTGAGCTTTTCACACTTGAAAGTGAGCAACACTGCATCAATCCATCCACCGCATTATTGAAAACATATGGGAGGATGAAGAACTGTCTACCGGCTTGTTGGATGGCCTCATATGCCCTAACTTTAAGAAAGGGCACATACTAAAGTGTGCCAATTACATTCTGTTTAACAGACTAAGACCGCATGGGGAGTCCTTCGTCAGTCTGAGGATAATTTTTAAAAAGTAGTGGACGTCATATTTGAATCAACCCCAAGACAAATGACATAATTGCGGGAGGATATAGAGGAAGACCTTGACGTTTCCCGTGAAGAAAAAAGATACTTAGAGGAAAAAAAAGAAAGTAGTGTGCGGTGCAGACGCATCAATCACGAGTTTTTTTTTAGGATCTGAAGACCCTAAACTTTCGAGAAAACATTGCCTAAGACCGACGGATATGGAGCTCTACAATACGCCAGGCATAGGTGTAACGACGCTGTAGCGAACAAGGTTAACAGGTAGTATAATGGGCAGCAGCATAACAGTTCGAAAACATTTTTTGCAGTCATGACAAATTTGTAATCCGAATATTCAACTAATTTAAAAATTCACTTTGTAAGGAAATATTTCGTTATTGGTCCGTTACTCTTCAATCAGGATCATTGCCGCTATTTAAGTGCATTTAAATTGACATAATCATATATAACAATCATCATTTTACCAAATTTGGTGACGTAATTTAAACTTACGCGCGCCTTCAATAACGAGATAAGAGCAACACATAAGTAGATCTTATCAACCGCAGACACGATTATTTGATTGTGCACATGATTTATCAATTCAGAGCATTATATAAGATAGCGTCCCTGAAATATTTTGTTATCTCCAATGCACTGCTAGACTGCTATGAATAACTGCCTCTAGTCTTCCTTCTGCTATTCATCCCCAACTGATCGGTATAAATACAAGATAAATCACCACATTGCACTTACCGGCATTGTTCGACACCACCGTCAAATCTTTGACGCCTTTTTTGACGCAAGCCCCGATCAGGTTCTCCGGAACGCCGCACAGTCCGAAGCCGCCCACCAACAGCTTGGCGCCGTCCGGGATGTCGGCTACGGCTTCCTCGGCAGATTCGAAAATCTTGCCACACCGTTTCGTCGTCGAGTAGCGACATGCGAGCACCTTGGATCGAACGAGATAGGAGGGGAGTCAGTATAATAAGATCGATGTGCATCATCAGCGGTGGTGGAGTGGCATCGTGACGATGGTGATGATGAGATGCAAAATAAATGCAATCGGTTGACATGGGATTGGAAATAACTCTGAACTGTTGCTATTGCGCTAACTATGTGTATGGAAAAGGGCACGATTCGTTGTTTCTATAGCCTATGTGTGTTTACGTTTATAACGATTCTCAATGCTTTCGAAAAAAATATTTTAAACAGTCTATCAAAACATTTGATAAATTGATTTTCACTTTTACTCTAGGAATGTTTCAAGTATAGAATAATTATGTCTTTCTAATGTACCATGGCGCATTGAAAAGCTACCAGATCATTCCAAAAAAAATGATATCCAGCCCAGAAGTTGAAATGACGTTTTGTCGATTTATGATAGGTACGCAGTTGAAATTTTGCTCAATTTTGTCGTTCCACTGTCAATAAATCCTTCTCCATCGCTATGACCAGAACAGCGAAAAACTAATAAAAAAAAATAGAAAGCTGTGAACGATGAAGCTTAATCATTGATTTTTGAAAATATAGAGACTGACGAAAAGCACGATTTTCAATAAGTCTGTCCAGCTACTTGGCTCCGCCGATGACGTTGATATTATGACACGTAACTTTGTGAAGATGGAGGAAGCTTACAAAAAGGCTGAAGAGGTCTTAGAGTATTTGAGCAAAAACTACTGCGAACCATTTATGGTGGCAGTGAACCTGTAGTTAAAGTACACACCCTCCCCCTCTTAACGAATATGGTGGCTTTCTCTAGCAGTTTAAAACATATTAAAGTGGGGGAAAGTGGGGCAAGATTACCACCCCACGCGGTAACCCTTGTAAAACAGTAAAATTCCTCCGAATTCTTAAACATCTTTATAATGTATTGTCTTTGTCATCAATGAACATTGAGGGGTAGTTCAAAAATTACGTCCACAGTGCTACATTTCTTGCACTTCTACTAATGATCATGTACAAATGAAGTTTCGCTTAAAATGTCATATTCCATAATGATCTCTTGTTCCATAGGTCTATTTTAACAAGTAAATTTGCCTTATTAGATTTTCACGACCAAAAGTATTAACGCAAGGCGATTCTTAATCTTAGAGGTGACTTTGTCCATAATACAGCTGGCAATACCGACCAAGCTGACATATCTACAATTTTATATCCTGTCGATCATAATGACTGTGAATCTCCCCGATTTATTATTGTGTTGAAAAACGAAAAATTAGAGCTATGAACTTTAAATTATGCAATCACGAAATTATAAGTAAATTTAAACTTTAACTAAACCATTTTAAAAATCAATATTTTAAGAAAAAGTTAGGTTGTTAGGTTAGATAGTTAGGCTTTTTTTTCTTAAGGTGCATTTAATACCACAAACACTCCGCAATTTAATTAACGGTTGAGTACAGCGAAAAAATAGACCACGTGACCCGATAAATGCAAATCGATCAATGTTCCAAAAAATGTCTCACTAGTTTGTACACAAATACAGACATCAGATCAATTCGTCGAGCTGAGCCGATTGTTATATAACACTATGGGTCTCCAGATTTTAAGCCGCAAGTTTGTTTTATAGCATCTACGTACACTTACAAATGCAAAAAAAAAGTGGGTTTGCACAACTTTCGAACGTAATGAACATCGGTACTTTTTTAATGTTTAAAAGTGTGTCTACTTTCGTGTATATTCACATTCACTGTCTGTAATTATAATTTGTAATAACTCACAAACGTATGAATTGAGGTATGTAAAGAATTGCCGCATTGTGATTTGTATTAGTATGGGAATAAAACGGATATCAGCTATATTTTATATATTAGGTTGAAATCTTTTTAAATAACACTCTCATAACTTGGTATTTGTGTGCAAATTAATTGCCTAAAGTTACGTGGAACGAACATGTCATATGATCAAATTTTCCAATGTGGCTGTTTTTCCTAGTTTTGTAGAACAATTTTTCTTGTTATTAAAGTCAGCATAAAATGGAAAGTTACAAATATGAAACAAAAAGAAGTTTTGAGACATAGATGTATTAAAAAGAAGAATCATAAATTCTTAACAATCGAATCAATTCGTCGAATTGAGCCGTTTAGTATAAAGCGCTATTAGGTCTTCTGGTCATCTATCAATCAAGCCCAAAATATTATCACAATTTTTGCACTGGTGAACTAAGGAATAAACCTACGTAAGCCCTACCCTACGTTTACAATTATTGTCGCTACTTTCGAACGAATGACGTCATTCAGATAAAAATACAATGCAATGCGCGATACAATGTTGCGCAAGCAAAATTAAACCCGCCCATACAATGCAGCTCAAACAGCATGCAAAACTATGAGCGATGATATTAAAAAAGTCTCTTAAATGTGCAAAATTTACTTGCCTAATTCAATCAAAAATAAAAATAGACTATTTTCTGAGGTGATGACCTTGCAACATTTACGTATGTTAGATGAAGTGTACAACCGTAGCTTTTCAAACACATTGCTATCCAGAAATCAACCAAAGCGATATAAAGAGTCACAGTATAAGACATTAACACAACGAAACGGTACTATCTTCGCTAGTTGTATCTCAAACATGTACCTAGGAATATGTCCATGCTTGCTCGTGTAAAAAATAAATTTTATTTGGGAATATTAAACGATTAAACTGAGTTGTCTCCTGTCCATAACCCCCTCTGGAACAAACTTATCATGGCCAAGCCAGATCTGTCAGGGGAAAATAATGATGGTTTTAGTGGCTACGATAAGCTGTCAAGGAACGAATTAAACTTTTACGTATTATAAGCATTGCTAGGGTTTAACGTCAGTCGGGTTCGTTAATCTGTGAACTACCATTATCCGATACCAGCCCTGGAGCGATGATATGGAGTCTAATTCGCGAGTTTATCGACCGTATTCAATGCCACGCTCTTCCCTAATTGTAAAAAAAGCAATGCGTAGAATTCTCAACAATTTATCTAGGAATGCTAACAAGCTCTAATTTATTCCAATTGCCGGCCGCGCGGGATCCCAATCAACTTTCGTTACACAACTTTTGGGGATGATGAATGCGAGGGGTTTGACAAGGCTTGCCAAATCTTAGCAGCATTTACCTTAGTGATCTCTAGTGTTCGCTGGTTTATGCGGAAGGCAGTGAACACTTTTTTGCTACACAAGGTCAAAGCCATTTTTGACGAACGGTACTGTAGTAGTAGCGGAAGCACGTAACAAAAATTTCCGAATCACCGAATCCCAAGCAGCTTGAATCGTCGGATCTTCTTCGCGTATAGACGAGTTTATGTTCGCGGTTAGAACTCACGATACCGACTGAACGGCGCACCGGGAACAACTTCTACAAGGAAGACAGGGAGCTAACGCTCAGGAGATTTACTCCCAACAATACCCACACACTATATTTATATTTGATGTTAAAAGTGGTGACTGCGGATAACCGGCTTAGTTGCTGTTGTACACGCGGGTAGTGATACGAAATAGCCACTAGAAAATAACGCGAATAATACACTTCTGGATGAGCAGTAAACTCGTGCACACACTTACTACAGCTGTTTCAGAAAAACGACAAAAACAATAATTTGACGTTTCCGCATCGCAGAAATTAAGCTTTTGCGCGAGAACGTTAGCAGAAGCTTTCGAGCGTTGGTGATAGAAGCTTTCAACAGAGTCGGCAGTAGTACATTGCAGGTAAATTGTAATGAATTATTGGCAGTGGCTGATTTTCTACTCGCCGCTGCCACATCCAGGCGCTATAGTATATGCGCAAAATAGCCAGCATGAGTTAACCGCCAGAAATTTGTATGGTGAAAGGCATCTAACGCGGGTTTTCTCGAAAATAGAAACTTTTCATGAAAAACTATTTGGTACCGGTTATGTAGGAAGGTGTCTGCTACTACGCCTACCAAATATTTTTTCGATAAAGGTGCTTAACTTTGAGAAATCGAGCCTTATGTCGTTTTCGTTTTTGCGGTGTAGCTACACTCGTGCTACACTTTTGCACCGAAAATGTTCGTTTTTGATTTTCGTGCTACACCAGTGTAGCATTTTTTTTGCACTGAAACAAGCAGTGTAGCACCAGAAAAAATCAGAGTGTGCCGTGTAGTGTAGTTTGTTGTCAAATTTCTCACGTTGTTATTGTTTTCTTTTTATGGTATCCAACAGGTATCCATAACAAACAAACCCAACTGCACTCAAAACGTTCGTTTTTGTCGTGCAAAATGCTGCACTAAACGGTGTCGCTACACCTCAAAAACGAAAACGACATTAGATGCCTTTCGCCATACTGATTTCAGAAAGTTAACTCCTAGTGTACCGCTGTAAGCACGCTCAAAGTAGGCGATTCATTGATGTTTATCAGCGAAGCGTAAACTGCCCACAATCTCGCATATTTGTCCCATATGAATAGGAAATCTAGCAAAGATGCGACTGAGGCAGAAAACCTGACCAAAATCATTAAATTTTTAAATTATTATTATTATAAAATTTTGTGGATTTAGTCGAAGGATGGATTCCAACGAATTTTAGCCTTGGTACCAAATACCGTTGAAATCTATAGACC
Source organism: Armigeres subalbatus (assembly GCF_024139115.2). Lineage (NCBI taxonomy): Eukaryota > Metazoa > Arthropoda > Insecta > Diptera > Culicidae > Armigeres > Armigeres subalbatus. The sequence continues at coordinate 68,975,339 of NC_085140.1, forward strand.
ATTTTTGAAAAACCAATCAACTCACACTAATTATAGTTCATTTTGAACAAAACTCAATTTTCTGGTGTTATTTCAAATCTATTGAGGAATAAATATAAAAAATGGCATGAATTGTCGTGAGAGCTCAGTTCGGTTTTCAACTGGATCTACAATATTAGTCTGTTACAGTTTTCAGGTGTCTTGCTTACACACCGCTACGAGACATTCATCGACACGTTATTCATGACTTTTACTAAAGACCTTATGGGTACTCGAAAGTTTGGCGATTTCATAAATGTTTTGGGCTCACACCGTGCGTTGCTTGAAGAACATTTTTCTTTTTTCCGACGTATAAGCATATGACAATGAACATTTTAAAATCTCTAAAGTTTGCCTGGGATTTTCTTCAAGCATTTATTCTGAAACATCTGTCTCGTTTTGTTAAACCTGCTACTCTATGTTTTGAAATGTTTACCATGAGCTCATGGAAGAATGGTAGTTGGAAATCAATTAAATGTATGGGAAACCCAGGTATTTCCCAAATTTATAGAAAAATGGCAGTGTTTTAGAAGAAAGTAGTGATAAGGAATGCAGTATGAGGTGAAAAGATGATCTCCTGCACTTAGTTTGCACTGATTAGTAGTTTTATCACAGAGAACAGACATGGAGGCTCATACAAAATTTTGTTGAAAACGTGTGTAAAGCTCCTCAGCGCCGCCAATGCAGCCTGCCCGACATACAAGCTCAATTTCACCAAGCAATGGCCTTGGCTTACACTACGTAAGCAAGGTTATGCTGCCATCTAGTGATAATTCGGAATGAACACTAGCGCTAAAAATTAAGATACGGAAAATTTTCATCAACATTCTTACACGGTAAAAAAACAACACGTTCAATCTACCGGTTCCATCCTGTTCCATCTATTCAATGTTCAACTTTACAATCACTATTATTGGAAGTAATGTTCCTTTGATTATGAAGAATACCTTTCACAAGTGTGTTGAAAGCAAATAATTCTATAACATAAACACTGTTGATCAAAGTGCTACTCACTGGATGTTAAAATGATTAGCTCTTCGATCAGCACCGATATGTCTCCACTACAATTGAAGGTGCTATGCTATTGAATTCACAGGTTCAGTTTTATTGATTCAAGAGTAGATAGATGACAGTTCGTTTCATCTGTTCTGCTCAATTCAAAAGGTATTTCGAAGTGCGAGATGAAGTCATGGTAAGTCGAAGGACTTTCAAGCAAAGGCATGTTATTCAAATCTAAGCTGAGGTAATTCTTCTTCTTCTTATTCTTATTGGCATTACATCCCCATACTGGGACAGAGCCGCCTCGCAGCTTAGTGTTCATTAAGCACTTCCACAGTTATTAACTGCGAGGTTTCTAAGCCAAGTTACCATTTTTCCATTCCACGATGATACTTTTATGCCCAGGGAAGTCGAGACAATTTCCAATCCGAAAATTGCCTAGACCGGCAACGGGAATCGAACCCAACCACCCTCAGCATGGTCTTGCTTTGTAGCCGCGCGTCTTACCGCACGGCTTAGGAGGGCCCCGCTGAGGTAATTCTAGTATTTTCAAATTTAATGCTTCATATTCAAAATATTGTGCACGTAAAATGGAAGGGATGGTCTTTGAATGCGACGAGCTCAGCTATTGATATTGATTGGATTCTAAACTTGTGCATATTCAACTGCAGAACAGTTAGCATGGACGTATACATTTTTTACCGAGTACACTAGTACCCCGCAACGACGGCATAACGACATACTTCAAAATGATCAGCGCAAAGTTTTACACAAATTCGCGACTTGATGAACGTCTGCACTCTGTGGTTTGATAGTGATGATATTTACTATACCACTGAATCAACGTCATCTCTTGTATTGAAAGTTTTGACTGGTACCTTATTGCAAGGAATCCCGGGTAGATGTGAATAACAAACAAATAACATAACAATAGCAAATTTTGCTGTGATATCAGATTTTGTTATTCTTATGTTATTCATAAATAACATAAAATAGCATCCCAACAACAAATTTTGTTATAATAGTAAAATTTGTCATTCATTTATTATTGTAAAAAAAAGCAGAACAACAAATGAAGAACACATTTTGCAATCATAGCAAAGTTTGTTATTCATTTATCATTTGCTTTTTCAACATCAATAATAACTGATTTTGATATTTTCTTTTCTTAGAATATTTTGCTATTGGTTTGTTATTATAATAGCAAAATGTGTTATTTATTAGTTATTTGCTAGAGCAATGTCTGTTATTATTTTTGCTATTTTAGCAACTATATCAAACAAACTAATATCATATTTTGCTATTCAGTTATTCATATATTAATAGTAAAATTTGATTTTATTTTGATGTTTTCTTCTACCCGGGATAGTATCCGGGAATTTCTTAAAAAAATTGTTCAATAGATTTCCTCCAGAAATTCTGAAACTGGTTCCATAGATTTCCTTCAGAAATTCTGATAATTGGTTTTTCGCATACTGAGATAATAGCAGAAGAAGTTCCAAATCTATTTTTCCATTTAAAACTTTAAAAAAATCTCAATCATACTACGATTTTGTTATTCTTTGTTTAATAGATTACTGTTGAACAATTAAGAGCATTGGAAACATAATTAAATTTTGAACAATTAGCTTATGTACATTCCTAATGGGACTGGTACGCGGGTAAATTCAATATAGGACAACGTTGTTTTGCTATTTTGTTACAATTCTACTGAACAAAATCTCATATTTCATCAAGTTATTCAAAAAATTCACTAAACGAAATGCTATTTATGGAATTAACTTTCAAAAACCCAAATGGAACTAATACGAGTACTAGCAGACATATCTAATAGACAAATGAGGGTCCGAAAAGATTATGAAACTTATTGTTTGGTGGTTTTCTGAATTCAGATTGGCAAAACTTGTAATGTTTATTTAATTCGGTGCTTTCTAGCAAATTTGTTTTGCTAAAATTTGGAAGCGTAGTGATTTGTTTGTTTTCATCTATTATCACCTAAATTTAGAAATGAGTACACTAGGGTCGCTTTGGATTCCTTCAATATCTCGGTACGTCTTAATTTCAATAACTTTTCAAATAAATACCATCTAATTTTTTTTTTTCGATTTTTGTGGATTTTTTTCGAAGAGTCAACTCACTATTTTAATAGCAGTAGTAGTCTATTCTCATCCTCGAACTACTTCAAGACCAACAGTTGAAACTTTAGACGGGTACTCTGTTGATTTCTTCATTTGTAATAAAAACAGATGAGTTTTCCACAGTTTATGTGAGAAAAATATAGTAAGAATCATCAACGGAAGTCAAAGTAATCAAGGTAGAAGAGGGTGATCGGTTGTCAGCACACTTTTGTTCTTGGTTTATATATTTTGTCCAATTGCACACAAATTGTGATCGAATTTTATCCCATTTCCGGATGTCGCGACTGCATTATGACTGAGTAATGCACATTATAGCGCACATGGCAGTTATGGCATCTGAAAACGAGAGAAAATTCGATTAACGCCATTTTTGAAAAGGAACTGGAAGGTTTGTTGCTGATCACCGGAATTGGGCCATCCAAATGGTCTTGACATGGTCTTACTTTGTAGCCACGCGTCTTACCGCACGGCCCTTACAGCACTCCCACGCAAACCTATACCATCAATGGCTAGCAGAAGCCTTCACCTACCGCTGATGGTGTTGGTTTGCGTGGGAGTGCTGTATTATTTCAAATCTATTGAGGAATAAATATTAAAAATGGCATGAATTGTCGTGAGAGCTCAGTTCGGTTTTCAACTGGTGCTATCAAATTCGTCTAATCGATGTTTGAATTTTTTTTTACAAAAGCAGATGAGTCGTTTTGAAAATTTGGCATTGAGTTGTCATTTTGTTGCAAGGCACAATATATAATGCACTGTTAGAAAAAGGACGACTACTAGTTCTTTAATCATATTTTCAAATCGAAATCAATCCGAAATAAATTTTATTTGTATGTGGCTTCAATGATTAGATATGGATGTATTTAATGAGCATTACCCAAGTAACCATGGAGCTATATATGCTTGCAAATAATACAGCCATTAAAGTTGACTTAAAGTGGAGAAAGGCCCTTTTACGATTGAAATAATGCTTCATTACTTTGACATGTTGAAATAAAACATAAGTAATGCATTTCTGCATTCGTAACGCTGAACTAGTGTATCGTTGCTTGACAGGCGATGAATAAATGCATCTTTACATCGGTAAAACTGATCTAATACAGTTACCATTTAACATGCTGATCTGTGATTGATTACATGCATTAATTAATGCTTGGTGGTTACTTGGGCAGCTTCCCTGGAAAGCTTACCAGACTGATCAAAGCAACGGTGGATGGTGTGCAAAAATGTGAGAAGATTTCTGGCGAACGCTCCAGTTCGATCGAATCGCGCCGGGGACTAAGACAAGGTGATGGACTTTCGTGCCTGTTGTTCATCATTGCGCTAGAAGGTGTCATGCGGAGAGCCGGGTGTAACAGCCGGGGTTCGTTTTTCAACAGATCCAGTCAATTTATTTGTTTCGAGGATGACAAGGACATTGTCGGCCGAACATTTGCAAAGGTGGCAGAACTGTACACCCGCCTGAAACGTGAAGCAACAAAAGTTGGACTGATGGTGAATGCATCGAAGACAAAGTACATGCTTGTGGGCGGAACCGAGCGCGACAGGGCGCACCTGGGAAGCAGTGTTACGATAGACGGGGATACCTTCGACGTGGTCGAGGAATTCGTCTACCTTGTATCCTTGCTAACGGCTAATAACAATGTTAGTCGTGAAATACGAAGGTGCATCATCTGTGGAAGTTGGGCCTACTACGGGCTCCAGAAGAAGTGTTATATACAAGACGCTGATAAGACCGGTAGTCCTCTACGGACACGAAACATGGATAATGGTCGAGGAGGACTCGGAGTATTCGAGAGACGGGTGCTTAGGATCATATTTGGCGGCGTGCAAGAAGACGGTGTGTGGCGACGAAGATGAACCACGAGCTCGCCCAGCTCTACGGCGAACCCAATATCCAGAAGGTAGCTAAAGCCGGAAGGGTACGATAGGCTGAACATGTTGCAAGAATGCCGGACACCAACGCTGCAAAGATGGTGTTCGCTTCCGATCCGGCAGGTACGAGACGGCGTGGAGCACAGCGAGCAAGGTGGGCAGACCAGGTGCAAAACGACTTGACGAGCGTGAGGTGCATTCGAGGATGGAGAAATGCGGCCTTGGACCGTGTATTATGGCGTCAAATTGTTGATTCAGTGTTATCTGTTTTGATGTACACTAAATAAATGAATGAATACTGCAACCAGGTAGTTAATTCCGTACGCTATGCAGACTATCCGGTCCGATCAGACGCTGCAGCCCCTCACCGGTCTGTACATTTCCTCACTTCCTACCTGAGTATTCATGTCGCTGATAACGATTTTGACTGCTCCAGCTGTGCATAGAACGCATCTATCTGTTTGGTTGCTAAAGATGAAGAAATGGCATTTAATCATCAGCTTGCACATCCTTGCGTTGATTGGCTGCCACCCAAACACACATCGACGCATCTTGCCCAGCACTATGAATGAAGCTCGTTGATGGTACCATAGCTTTGGTAGAAGGTAGCCGCTCGATGCTCGCTTGTCTACACTTCCTGTCCTGCCTGCCTTTCTCCTGCAGCGCCACGAAGTCAAAGAGGAGATGTAATCCATTGTAGATTATGTGGGGTCCCATCCTGCGAAACCTAGTGACTTGAAGTTCCATGCCCCAAGCTTCTAAACGTGATTCCTTTTTCGTCGCCTAGGTCGTTGGCGATTGTATCGAGTCGTCTTATCTCTTATGTCGTTCTTAAGTATTGGTTTTACTGGCGACTTATTGGGCATCTCGTCGAAGGGCCATCGTATCAGGTATGTTTAGTGACTCACCTAACACTTGGACATAGTCCCTACTTCCCCCAAACTAATCATGAATCAATTAGGGGCTAATTAGACTAGAGCACAACTAGCGAAGTTTGGTTAAATTTATCTGTGATTTAACTTATACTAATGGAAATGAAGATTGGGATTTGGGTAAGATTTGAATTTGGATAATAGCTTCAAAGCTTGAATCCATAGATTGGTTTTTAAATAGAAATATTGAATTTTAAGATTGCAGTTAAAAAATGTCTTCAAAGGTTGTACATATTTATATAGGTAGTTTGTATCTAGAGTTTGTTTACAAAAAAGGCAAAATGGTTTAAATCAGTTTTTTTTTAAACTTTTTTGTTTTTACGGGCTGTGATACCGTGGATACGGAATTCTCGCGAAACGAACAGCTTCATCTTTACCGGTTATTTCTCATTTATTATTACATTCTCTGTAGTGATTTTGTTCTGCGATATATCTTATGCATGTTACGTTGAATTTGCTTTCAAGCTAAAACTCGTGATAGCAACGAAAAGATTTAATTTTTTTGTGAAATATTCTTGTACCAAGAGTGAAAAACTAGTATGACCTCAGTTTTCTCAGAATGTATGTTCTTCCTTAATAATCCTAAGTATAAATAATTTTATATGGCCGAATAGTTGTAGAATAAAAACATCTTTTAAATATAGGTCCAACTGTTCATAAAATACAAATAATTTTGCCGATTTTAGCGAATTTGGGATAACAAATGTTTGAAAAATATGACTTAACACAATGGCTGTTCCATATTTTTCCGTCAAAAATATTTGGCCTTGAAGTGCTCATACACTAGCATTATAAAATGTATTTTTTTGTGTTTCGACTATTCAAGCATGGGGAATTCTCTTCCTTCCTCAATGATGATTGCTTGATTACTATTGTATTACAAGAGTTGTGATTAAAGGACAAGATTTTTTTAAAGGTTTGTTGTAAGAGGATATTGGTAATCAAACTATTTTTTAACTGACCAAGTTGCTAGTGACGAACCTTGTTATTATTTTGGCCCAATATATGGCCCACAACTATTTTCAATGTATACTTATCTAGTGAAAATGGTAGATTTTTGTATTTTACGGTTAGCACTTTTACCGCTAAACTTCCAACAACAGAAGAAAACAATATAAATACAGCTAATCAAATATAGTAAAATATGGCGCTTGTCTGGGGTTGTCTGAACCCCAAGGCTGTTGGAATGCGCCTTGGATTTTGTTTCATCCATTGCGTATATTTCCTGAACTCTAGAAACATTATAGAATCTTTTCGATTCTTCGCTCCAAACGACATTTATCACATATCATATAATCCCAACAAAACACGGCCAATATTTCCTTAGTCCGTAGTCGTAGTGATACAAAATTAATCATCAAAACCTTACCCGTATATGTCGCACTTCGTTCACAACGCCAGCAAGCCATCGTCGTTGTCTTTTTTCTTGCCTCCTTTGGAAGCGCTGTTTGGGCCTGCACTGCCAATTTGGCTGGAGATAGACGGTAGGTTGTCGGCTACAGCTGCTCGTTCGGCAAGGAACTTCTCAAACTCCTTACTGGTAAGACTCTCCTCGGGGCCACCGCCATTACCGCTACCGTTCGATTGTTCCAGGTTGTCCAGATCGTCCTAGATTGGAACGAAACAAGATTATATAAATATCAGGTTGTATACATTAACTGCTATGTACCGAATTGAAGAATAACATCGAGATCAACCGTCGCTATTTAAAGGAACTAACTCTTACTCACCGGATTACCCAGCCATTTCTCCATTTCATCGAACTCGGAATCTTGAGCATTCTGATTGATTAAAAGAATGGCGGATAGAGATGGACGGACGAATGGACGGACAGCAAAAAGCGGACGATAGAAAGTTGTCCGTTTAGTTGTAGATTAACCATCCGATTGAACGATTTGATGTTTTTTGAGAGATAGTAACGAACACACCGAGACGAAAGCAAAAATGAAAGCAAAACCAATGAAATATATAAATGTTGCAACTGATAAATATTATTTTAACCGTTTAAACGCATGTTCTGTGTTTGTGTGTGTTGTGTATATAATATGTATTGTGTGAATACAATTATCTCTTAAATCTGTAGACATTGTTTCTTAAGAACATGAACAGTCGCTGTTTGCTAAATTAAGACAAGATCACAACCCAATCAGTAGACGACATTTCACTACACTGGATTTTGTTTTTACACGATTTACATTTTCTCAATTTTCCACTCATCCTAAATGTTTAACGTATATTAATTATCATGTGATTTTTCTTTGATTTATTCTGGATTTTTTGAAACATGTTGCGAAGAGTTTGGTGGCAAATTGAAGTCAAACGATCAAAAATACGAGCGAAAAAAAATCGTGTAAAAACAAAATTCTGTGTAATTGGAATTTTAGTATTGAAACAACACTTCTAGACCAACATTTGAAAAGGGCGTATCAGCCAAAATTTATTCCTTCTGATTCTTCATCTACATATATATAGATATATATATATATATATATATATATATATATATATATATATATATATATATATATATATATATATATATATATATATATATATATATATATATATGTGGAAGAAGAATCAGAAGGAATAAATTTTGGCTGTTACGCCCTTTTCAAATGTTGGTCTAGACTTGTTGATTTTTGTAACTCATTCAATGAGTAATGTACCGCAATCTGGGCTCCAATGGTAATTAAAACTCAATAGTATTTGCCATACATACTGAATTTTCTAGTTCCGCAAGTATGATTTATAGCTAATAGGTAAATGATAAAAGGTCGCTGATTTCATTGCCTCCATACACAAATTAAATTAATTTGTTTAAGAATTATATTGAGGACGATACACTTACACTTCATGATAAATGTCTTCAAAATTATTGCAAATGTGGAAGCAAATTAAGCTGTTGGTATCTTCCCAAATTGAGCCTTACCATTTTGGGTACGAGGACGAAGTATTTTATCAATGCTTGTATTTGGAAAATGCCTATTGAATTCCTTTTGGATCCTCTAATCAACCATTTATTCTATATTCCTGACCAGTGAGAAGCTGTGTTTGCCGTTTTGTATTATATTTTATTTGTGCAAAAGTTAATATTCTCACTGCTTACCTATAATAACAGTAGTGTTATAATACTAGTGTACCAATTTATTGATGTCGGGTATTCATTACGTTTGTGTTGTAAGTGTGTGAACTGTACAGACTATTCACGATTTGTACCAAATCCGAACAACATTAGTTTAACACAAAGAAAAAACACACAACACCAAAAGATTTACCAAACACAGAAAACACGCTTGATGTATATTCACAATAAGTATTGTGAAGTAATCTTACCAATGGTGTTGAAGTTGTTTTAGGTTGACCTAACAGGTCAATTTTTGCAGTATCCTTCACGTTTTCACTAGAATGAAAAACTTTCGTCAATAACGATTCAAGCAAGTTCTTCTTCACAGAATTTTTTCACCCTGTCGTATTACGGGATTGTGCAAACATATCGAACTCATCGGAAACCACATCCGGTGGTACAATCTTCTTTGTATTGCTGCTGTTGGCGCTCGCCACCGCTCCAGACTGTGCCGGAACACTACTTAACTGCGACAACTGAGACGAAGCTGTGGTGCATGATCCAGCTAAACTGAGTCCAGCCAGTTGCGAACTGAGTGCGGCAACGCCACCTCCGCTGGCTTCGTCACTGAGATCGATCAACGATTCCTTTTTGTCCGTGCCACTAGTGACGGTCGATGCTACCAGATCTGATGGGACGCCCATAGCTGCCCCAAGAATTGCCGATGGGGTGGTCGAAGAAGCAGTTTTCGGATCACGATTTTTCTCAAACCGGGCATGCCGCACAAAAAGCAAATTCAGTTCATCGTTTAGCCGCAAAAGTTCTGCCGTAAGCTCGTCATGGTTAACCTTTCCTATTAGTTCCACAATCCTGCCCTGCATTTCCCTGTAACCATGAATATCATTATATGTTTGCTTTATATTAAACTGCCAACTGCCTTCTATCATTAAGGACTTCAAAAAGGTAGTTAATTCTTCAACCAAGACATTCCAAATGCGCCAGCTTGTAGATACTTTTTATGAATGCTTACTATGCCAGCGAGTAGTTGAGGAATCAATATACAGCAGCAAAAAGCATCCTAAACGGTAGAACAATCTATCCAAACTTAAGTAAGATTAACTTACCGACACGTGTTAGTGAGATCTGTGAGCAGCTGATAATCGGAAGGATCTTCCTGGCCGGGTTTCAGCTCAGTCAACATATCTCCCAGTACGGTCATGTTCATTGTGACAATGTCCAGTTCGGACTGTAGCTTGGCGATTTGATCCTGTGACATTGACGATGGTGGAGGCATCTACAAGTAAGCAAAGAAAAAAATTACAAATTCTTCCTCAGCATGGATTTTACAAATGTAGTAAACATAATTTAACTCACAGCCGGCGAATTTGGTGTTTGCGAGGCATGGTGTGGTGAAATCGAAATCGTACTTTCAGTGGCGGCTCCATCTGGAACGCTCTAGAAATGAAAGCAAACAAACATCAATCAATTATTAAACCAAGTGCATGCACGCGTTCATATATCGAAGTCGCATGCACAAGGGGCCACCCACCCTCTGTGGTGTGTAGATGGGCGCCAGTGAGTCTAAGTCGGTAGCGGGAAACTCGATTCCTTTGTTCTTTAGCTCTTGGTACACCAGCACCACTCCGTTCAGATCCTGTTGAGAGCGGAACGCATCCGCCCAGATTTGAATCAAGCTCAGGACCTTTTCCTGTACAATGGGCGGTGGATCGTTTTTCGGACCGATTAATTTTACCAGTTCCTGAACAAATTCCTTGTTGGCCACAAGCACGTGAAATGCTTTGCCACAATTCTTAACGCACGTTTCTAGTACGGTCAGGGTGTACATTATAACGGTGTAATTTTTGCCGGCATTTTGTACCAGTCGCTTGCGGATGGCTTTCATGGCATCCCTAGCGCCATCCGAAGATTCGTTGATTAAATCACATATCTCCATGTTCAAGGCCCAATTTTCGGAGGCCAGGCTGGCGTCTGTTGCTTGCTCTGCAAAAATAACAATAACATAGAAATTCATCAACTACTATTCATACGTGGATAGAAATACTGACACAACAACTGAAAATACAGTTTTCATAGATAAGATATGATAAGCGCGGTCCGATTACCAGCATGTACAGAATATATTTCTATATAAGTAACAGTATAGCGATTTCTCGACTGAAAAATAACTTGAGAATATTTGTATGGTTGAAAATTTCAATTGAATTATTTTTAGCATAAAGATATATTGAAGATGTAAAAATACCAAAAACAACAACTACTTAGTATATTCTTCTAGGAGGAGATAAAAAATAATTATTTATGCAACTTTTTTTTTGTAGCTGGAGCTACATGGTGGCTTAAATTGTCAAGACTGGACCCAAACAGAAGTTTTGTCTCTACTAGGACCAATTCTTAGAAGAACAAGTCTATGCTGACCGCTTGAATACTATTTGTTTGAGTATTGTAGAAGCTAGCAGAATCCCTTTTCCCTTCAGTCTATTTACCGTCAGCCTGTCAATAATTCACCAAACAAATAATGGAAGCTCTAAAGACACAAGAAGTGTTTTCCAAGAAATAAAATGTTATATTTGTAGAGAATTTAAATATAAAATTGTGTTGAGAGTTTCTTCCCTCCCCTCGGATATGTGATCTTGCCGCGATGGGTGGGCTTACGCCATTAGCACTGATATGGCAACCAAAGACATATCCTGTCGTGGTGGTATCACATGTGGACTATTTTTGTTCAATGCCGCGTCACAATTTGGCATTGACGCACTGATTTTACGGATGTGCATGTGATCCAACGGACATCATCGTGTCTTGGAGCCTGGAATAGTGATGCAGTGAGGTGGGCTTCTTTCCTCAGTAATAATGAAGTGAGATCTCCTCCTTTTTTTGCAATACTTTTCTGATGTGTTCCCTGAAAATGGTGAGTCGTAGCTACGCCTTAATCTAGCTAGATAGGTATATAAAGAGAAATTGTAATTAACTTTATCGACATTAATAGGAAATTGACATTAATAGGATTCACTGAGTAGAAGTTTTTTCAAAACTAGGAGCGTGGCGCTTCTTTTATTTTGTGATGTCCAAATTAAAGAGCCATAATATAAAATACCACACTTGACAACAATGGTATACAAACAATCTAATAATGGCTTCATTCTCGATAAATTTTATTAACAGATAGGGAATAGGCGTGATGAAGCTTTATATTGCCACCGAAAAGTGAATCCTATAGCTGACCACAACTTTGATAATGATAGTTATTTTACTTGTAAGGATTTAAGGCGATTAGATACGGTAGGACAAATTTCATTATCTTCGCTCAACTTTAAAGCGATGCTCTTTCAAACTTTAAAACTAGGTTTTCCATCTATGCAGAAACGACTCTGGGAGATTAGTATTAGACAAATAAAATGAAGGAACGACGCAACATAATCTACAATGAGTATCGACTTAAACTGAATTACGTAGAAAACAAAAAACTAAGAAAGACAATATGATGGGTGAATTAAACAAGATAAAACAAATGACATCTTACGAAATACTTGACAAAATTAGAAGTAAACTTACTGTTTGACTATTAAAACTTGTGATACCAGACATCACTGCAATTGATAGAAGACATAAAGATAGGCATTCTCCAAACCACTTCTTTAACCGCATCAAAATGTGTGAGAGAATGTATGTATGTTTTTGTGAGTGTGTGTGTATATATCATCATCTGAAGAGTGTGTTTAATCTGTGAATCACACTATGAAGAACTGGATGTTTAATACGCTCATCAAGCTCGTTATCATTAATTAATTGTGTTTTCAAATATTTGGATTTGCTTCAAGAACAATAGCATAAAATTTGATTTAGGAAAAGAGTGAAAAATTATGCTGAAGTGTTTTGAGTGATGACTGAGAAGTGCAAAATATAAATAATGTAAAAATTGATGAATCGATGTTAGATGGTGTTGGCTGTCATGGGTGTACATTAAGCGAATCAACTCATCATTAAACGCACGACTGCAATATATGTTCAACAAAATAGTAAACAGGGACTTATATACTCATTAAGGAGTGACGTGAATTTGGAAATGTTGTACGGGATTTTGAACAAGGATGGTTCTGAAGATTTAGTAATTTGATTTTGACCGTTTGGTGATTTTTCGGTGACCCGTTTCTGGGGATGGTTTTCCTGCCCAAGAGAGTTATAATAGTGGAGAAGTTGTGAAAGTGAAGAAATAACGATACGGTGATAGTGACCGCAATATTGTTGGTGATCAAGATGACTGTGCCAAGATTTACGTAATAATAGTAGGTGAATAGGATGAATGATTTCATTGCTTATATTGAGTGAAGTGACTGAGGTGATGAGTAGTGTCAGAAAAACTTATATATTTTTTAAAGGTAAAAGAGAAGCACCTAAACGACTTCGAATTGGCGGATGACGTTGCACTACTCGCGCAACGGCGCTCTGATATGCAGAGTAAGCTCAACGACCTTGCCGATCGCTCCTCCTCGGCAGGTTTAGTCATCAACGTCAACAAAACCAAATCGTTGGATGTAAACACGGTGACTCCTTCCAGTTTCACAGTAGCCGGGCAACCAGTGGAGAATGTTGAAAGCTTCCAATATCTTGGTAGCCAAATGGCGTCAGACGGCGGTACCAAGATCGACATAGGCGCACGGATCAAGAAAGCAAGGGCTGCCTTTGCGAGTTTAAGAAATATCTGGAAAAACAGGCAGATAAGTGAACGCACCAAAATACGAATTTTCAACTCTAACGTGAAATCTGTGCTGTTATACGCTAGCGAAACATGGTGTGTATCAGTGGAGAACACTCAACGGCTGCAGGTGTTCATTAACAGATGCCTGCGGTATATAACTCGGGCCTGGTGGCCTCACAACTGGATCTCAAACAACGAGCTCCATCGTCGTTGTCACCAGAGGCCGCGACCAGAGAAATTCGGGATCGGAAGTGGGGCTGGGTCGGCCACACTCTACGTAGGGGCGGAAACGAAATCTGTAAGCAAGCATTAGACTGGAACCCAGCGGGACATCGCAGCAGAGGCAGACCCAGAGGCTCATGGCGGAGAAGCCTCAATAAAGAAATAAAAGAAGTCGACCGAAATCTAACCTGGCAACAGGTGAAAGCGATAGCCGGGCATCGCTCAGGATGGAGATCTTTCAAGTCGGCCCTTTGCACCACCGGAGGTGTACAGGATCCATAAGTAAGTAAGTAGTAAAAGAGAAGAAAAGAGTGATGTTGATGTTAGTGATAGTAGTTTGACAATACTAAGTGCTTATAATGATGGGGGTGGGCTGTTAAACAAATCCTTGTTTTCATCAACACGGCCCACAACAGTGACCACATGAGCAATATCGCTTAGGAACGTCTGTGTGGTGGTGAAAAACGGGAGGCTCATAGAAGCCAATATGGGCGGGGTACAATGTAGATTAATAGCAAGGGACAGCTGCCATTGTAACCACCACAAAAAAATAAATAAAATAAAATTGTGTTGAGAGTTTCTTGGAGCCGACATTCAGCAGTCTATGTTGACAACGGGTGATACTATTGCCACTTCCAAGTAACACTTAAATTGGGGATATTATTCTGATAGTGTTTATACAAGTTTTATGTTATAATGTTGGGGGCAGCAGGGACTATGTCCAAGGGCTTGACGATCCCTCCCCAGGACATCTGCGAGTTGTGGTGCCTGCCTAGGATGTGGTAGGTTTTGACAGTGGGCCACGTTACTGCCGTAATCTGGAAAAGTGACGTAACAGCCATTTTACAACATGCATATTTTCCATTTTTCTGTTAAAGAGCTCGATGAGTAGTACTGGTTAACACCACTTTTGGAAAATGGCGTATACGTCACTTTTTCAGATTACGGCAGGTTAAGCCTCTATTAAAAGCTGGATGTATCCGCAAGTAGGCTCCGCCAAAGCGACCGTGTGCCGCTCAAAGTGCACAAGCCCAAGTCTTGGTGTTAAGTGGGACGCTAAACAGCCCTGACACGACGGCCCTCCGACGAGACAGGAGGTTGCGCAGGCCCAATAAGCCGCCTTTAAAAACAACCATTACGAACGACATAGAAGATAATACGACTCGATACAATCGGCAACGACCCAGGCGACGAACAAAGGATCACGATTGGAAGCTTGGAACATGTAACTGCAAGTCGTTAGGCTTCGCAGGTTGCGACAGGATAATCTACGATGAATTACATCCCCGCAACTTCGACGCCGTAGCGCTGTAGGAAATCTGTTGGACAGGACAGAAAGTGTGGAAAAGCGGGCATCGAGCGGCTACCTTCTACCAAAGCTGTGGCACCACCAACGAGCTGGGAACCGGCTGCATAGTGCTGGGAAAGATGCGCCAAGGCGTGATTGGGTGGCAGCCAATCAACGCAAGGATGTGCATTGTGCAAGCTGAGGATAAAAGGCCGTTTCTTCAACTATAGCATCATCAACGTGCACTGCTTACACGAAGGGAGACCCGACGACGAGAAAGAAGCGTTCTATGCACAGCTGGAGCAGACATACGATGGATGCCCTCTGCGGGGCGTCAAAATCGTCATCGATGACATGAAGGCTCAGGTAGGAAGGGAGGAAATGTAGATAGTCTGCATACCGTATCGAACGACAACGGCCAACGATGCATAAACTTTGCAGCCTCCCGCGGAATGGTAGTCCGAAGCACTTTCTTTCCCCGCAAGAATACCCACAAGGCTACATGGAAATCACCTAATCAAGTAACGGAAAACCAAATCGACCACGTTCTAATCGACGGAAAATTCTTCTCCGACATCACGAACTTACGCACTTACCGCAGTGCGAATATTGAATCCGACCACTACCTCGGAAAAAGCGCCAGCAGGAAGATCGAGACCGTGAAGAGACGGAGGAATTGTACCACGCTAATAACGCACGAATGTTCTATGAGAAGTTGAACCGTTCACGTAAGGGCCACGTGCCACATCCCGATATGTGTCTAAAACTACCCTGGTTCTGATCGTCCAGGTTTTGTGTTTGCGTTTTATGTTGGTGGTATTCGGCTTGACCAAATAATTGAACGTTATTGAAAGTGATTGCCAAAAGCAAAATAGCAATAATGCGACAACACAATGAAAAGTGGACTAATTTTTAAATTGGTAATGAATTTCGAGTGAAAATAATCGTTTCGAATGAGTATTTCTCCAAGCTCACGCAGTGCAATATCATAGAAAGTTGCATGTTTGCCACAACATTTTTGTAGTAAAATGAATTTGCTTGTCTGGATGAATCACTCGTTGTCATCACTATGCATCGCAGCGATATGATCTCTAGGACAAAATACAGTACATATTTTTAAGTTTTTTTTTATACCCATGTCACTTTTTGTTGAAATCAGAAGAGATTTTATTTTAAACTAAAAGCTAGATATTTACTTCCATTTTTGCCTTTATTGTGTACTTAGCATGACTCATTTTTGCGGTCATCTGTTTACCGTATATCAATTGAAATCTGATTTCTATTTGAATGAGGTATTAAGGATTTCTATGAGCATGTTGGATACACGGAAGAAAAAAAGTACCCAAAATTGAGTATTTTTAAACTTACTTTTGAGTTATTTTTTCTCTTCTCTTTCATCCACACTTTCTTTTGTTGTCAAAAACAAAAGAGCCAAACAATCCAACGACGCCAGTTCAATACGGGAAGCCAGTGTTGAGTTTTATTACCTGAGGTCGAAATTGAGTGAATTAAACTTACATTTGGGTAAATAAATTTTCCGTTGGGTACTTTTTTAACATGGGAGTAAAGGCAAACTACTTCGACCCTACTTACTCAATTTTGGCTTCCCGTACGGATGTTCGAGGTTGGGTGAATTAAACTCACTATTGGGTAGTTTATTTCTTCCGTGTAGTTTTTAGTGATAAATTGAAGTTACACAATCAAAAATACGACAGAAAAAAAGTGTAAAAAGTGAATTCAAGCATAATTTTTCATAACGACGTATGTAACAATTATGAGGATTCGAGAAATCCTTTGCAGAAAGTTGGCAAAACTTTTTCTAAAACTGTTTTAAAATTAAATCTTTTTCAATACTTTTTCCGCTGGCATGCATCATTACATGACACGTAATAAGCGTGCTTCACAGCAAAGCTCAGTTCATTCAAATTCACTGTGAGAAACGATAAAATTAAACATACACCGGTATGCTACACGTACGTCGGTGTACATTGGTCGGTTTTCCATAGTGCACGATTGACGCAACTGCAGTTTTGTTTTGTTTTGCTTTTTTTGTTTCATAGGTCGCTCTTAGTTCCCATATGTTAAAGCGACGTATGTAACAGTGAGACTTCAAAAATAGAAATTTTTACATACGTCGATTCGCAAAAAGATTGAATTAAAGAATTTTAAGATCTGAAATCAGTAAAATCGATGCGTATAAAGCCGCGTGTGATTGTCACGTTGTATTAAAAACCCCGTTTTGTTTACTTTTGTTACATACGTCGTTATGAAAAATTATGCTTGATATAAATCTTTAAAATCTATTGAAAGATAAAGGACCTATTAATGTTACAAATCGTACATGATTTCGTGACGGCCCTTAATTTTGAAATTTTTATTTTACACCCTGTATCCGAGTCTTCGAGAGTTTACGTCAAAAAATACCCAAGCATTAGTTCGCGATTGATCGCATTTCGGATCGAACGCAGATCCGAGTGTTTAGTTCTGTTTTGTGCGATCGTAAGAGAATCATTTAGTGTGTTACGTATCGGACGCGTATTAGTTCGTGATTGAATGTGCTTTAGATCCAACGCGGATCCAGGTGTTCATTTCTGTTTTATGCGGTCGAAAGAAACCCAATTAGTTCGCGATTGTGTTTATTATTAGACGCGAATCCAGGTAATTAGTTCTGTATTGTGCGATAGTAGGATAAGCAATTAGTGAGCGATTGAAGGTGTTTCTTATCGGACGCGGATCCGGGTGTTTATTTCTGTTTTGTGCGATCGTAAGAAAATTAATTAGTGAGTGATTGAACGTGTTTCTTATCGGACGCAAATTAAGGTGTTTAGTTTCGTTGTGGGGGTGAGTAACCTAATTAGAAAGTAAAAGATTAAATGCACCTTTTCTTGTATTTTCTTCTGGACGAAGAACGATCGCGCGAATATCGTAATGTTTGGTTCGGGTTGTGCGATTGGTAAATCGATTAATTATTGCGCGTTCGATTGTGAGTGCGTTCATTTGATAGGCAGTTCCACCGAAAAGTGCTGATAAAACGCATTGTTCTCGATCATTTTGTGTTGGGGACCATATTTTTTTTTGCACAGCTGTGTAAAATAAGTTAAAATGCCATTCTTTCAGTCAAAGCTAAGCTAAGTTAACTAGCTCTCTAACTCCGTGCTACAATTCATCACACAACGCATTTCAACAATCAGCTTCAGGTAAGTTGTGTCAAAATTTTGAATGCGTCAAACTCTTACTAAATAACCGGCTCCATACCTGGTGATTAGTGCATCAAACAATCTGCAATTAAACAATATGTCGCTCATTCAACGCAAACATATTTTAGAAAGAAATTTCTTCAAATGAAATAGTGCATCACATTGCTCTATGACATATTACCTACAGTTTACTAACTAGTCCGGAACTAATACAAATTCCACAAACAAACGCAGCTTGTATATTTAACACACATCAGGCACCATGTATCTAATGATTTTGTTGCAAATAAAACCTATATGAATGACAATTTTGCTTCATAATGTAAATTTCGTTAGTAATTGTATTGCTACCTACATGTGATATACACATAAGTGTCCAATTCAAAATGAGTTTCAAGTGAACATGAGACAGTTCGGCATATATGTCTCACAAATGATGTCATTGCCTCGTTTCAAATTAGGTCTTGGTATTGAAGCAATGAATCCATTGCCGGCATCAGTCCTATATTGTACATTAAACTGTGGATTTTATCTGCAAAGCCATCCCCCTATCGATAATCTCTCTTTCTTTATCATGTGACCGTGGTTGATGGGTAGAGAAAAAGTAAAACAGGCTAGTGGAAATAATTGCAGGAAGAAAATCTGGATTCATTCACCTAGAATGAGAATATGCTTCGTTTATATTCCTTTTGGAATACCGACATTATATATTAATTTATCCATAGCAGTGTGATTGAACATACATGGACAACCATACTTCTATGCATTGATTTAGCTTTTTTATTGCGGGACCTTTCATAGCTCACCGATAAGATTCACGGCAACAAAACAAGACTACGTCAAAATGTGGTGATGGGGCTTAAGTCTTAGCTTACTTGGAGTGTATGGTGTACGTTCAACATAAGCACATACATTAAATTCTCTAGTGGTATCAACCTTATCCTTAAATGGTAAGCAAATGTACACTAATGCCTTGGTAAAAGATAGCTATGCTTTTTCATATTTTCCAAGTCACTCCCACGCTATGCTGTGCATAAAAGCATGACTGGCCCACATAAATGAAAAACCGAGCCAATAAGAGACAGTTATGTTTGCAGGGGCAGTATTATCTTGGAAGATGTCTTAGATTATGATATTAAGTTAGGAAGAGTTGCATAAATTCGATCCTATTCTGACCGCTACCTGTCAAACCCTTTTTTATTTTGATATAAAGGAAGAATTACTTACCAACTCTTTGTCCAACTGGTGTAGAGAATGGGTTACCCCCGAGGGCACCCACATTGAAGAACGAAGCCATCCCCCGCGAAAACAGCTGTTGGTCCGGAATGATTGAACCTATTTTTAATACTCAGACTTCTTCACAAATTAAACACACTTTTCCTAGCACCTTTCTCCAATCAGCAAGGCAATTTATTATAAATACCGATCAACACTTTGATTTCCTTTTCCTTTCTGCCGTTGGACTTTCCAGCAGACGCCCTTCACAACAAAGGCGTAGCACTTTTCTGGCTTTGCAGGACTACTTTTGTTTTTTCTTTGGTTTTATTTTGCACTTTTCCTAATTTGGTTTCTCTTCGTCACAAACACGCGTCGGAATACACACACCGTTGCTATCGGTCACACATCCCCCAGTGGATTCCTTGCCGCCCAATCAACTCAAAATCTTACCCAGGTGACTGCGAGACAGAAAACACACATTTTCAGCAGTGCTTCAGTAGTTAAACTGCACAACATATCTATAGGTACATAATATTCATCGAGGAACGGCTGCTATGAATCATCATAGCCGCCATCCACCGCCCACCAATGTTTTGCGTGCGCTCAATCTTGTGGTCTTCCTTCCTTCACCAAACTGAGCCGAAACAACAAAGGGAAAGATGTTGGAAGTCGGTTTCAGGCAACACCACAAACAATAATGCTTTTAGATTTTTGTACGTTATCCGATTATGAATGGAATTATCCAATTAATTGTACAGTTTTCAGGAGAATTGTTCAAAGAAATACAATTTCCGGAAGATTTAAATTGCATGAATTACACAAACTTTGGGAAATTTTCTTGTTGTGACAGCTGACAGATTCAAAAATTTATACTTTTTGTCATACGAAATGACAAGTGCCTCTTACATTGTTTTTATTTTATATTCAATGGTTGGTATCTTATCGCAGGGATGCCAGATTATATTGAGGTTTCCATATGGAGAAAAGATTAAATATTGTCTGTTTCCTTGGTAACAAAACGCGCCGACCATTTTTTAGGCACTATCAAAATCGTCGCCAACATCTTTATTCTAAAATTATGTTAGTTTTATAAGTAAATAATGTCAATCTGCATTAAAAACAGGGCTCAATTTTGGGAAATAATGTGATTATTGAGTATATAAAATTTTGTTCACAGTTGATTTGACAGATCTTATGGCCATTTCTGCTGGCGACGATTTTGGCGTCAATTTGTTTTGCGACGATTTCAAATCGTCGCGGCCGATAAGGTGGGAAATTTATAATATTTTAGTTGCAAGATAAAGATTGTCGCTGTCCGGAACATCTTTTGCTGGCGAGGATAGGGTGCTAAATGTCAATGAAGGAAAAATACATACGATTTGACAGTTCGGTACCCAACATGTTCGCATTCCCTTTGTACACGTTAAAAAATAACCTTATATGTTATCCAGCTTTCCACGCTCGGTAATGGCGGCTTGTCGGTGTGAAAAAATCAATCGCTCACTGTAGCATTTGACACTAAGCTGGAGGAAAGCTCATTGAGTTCTCCAAGCGCAGTTTTTCGCACACCAACGCTACTGTATAGGATATTTAACATAAAAGTGGGTGGTAATTTTGTTGCGGCAAAAATATCACGAATACTTTTGGAGGAAGACAGCACACATTGACAGGAATACAGCAAAGTCACGCACACTTTCATTTATTTGGAGAAGTCAATTGGCGTTCCTGGGAGAGTGAAAGTGAAAAAAGGCCTTTTCGTCGGTGAGTTTTCCTCCAGCTAATGTCAAATGCTACAGTGACCGATTGATTTTTTCACACCGACAAGCCGCCATTACCGATCGTGGAAAGCTGGATGGCAAAAAACCATTCGAAAATACTGTTACTCTTCATTATGCCACCTAATGAATGATCCCATATCAAAAAGCTACACACTTAAATCATTTCACAGATTTCGGTGAATTTTGCTTCAACTCACCGAAATCTCAACAGCAGATTTGTTCGGTAATTATTTCACAAAATTTTCGGCGATTTTTTCTTTGTTCAACTGTCAAAACCACCGAAAATCTGTAAAATTTTTCACCGAACAGTTCTGCTGTTGAGATTTCGGTGAAATTTCACAGAAATCTGCGATTTATTTTAAGTGTGAAGGGCCGATTTCTTCACCTCCGCTTAGGCCTTAAACCAGGTTTAAACGTATGGGTAAACACCGCTTAAGAGTTAAGCGAAGGTGAAGAAATTGGCCCTGAAATCAGGAGTGATTCAGTTCCATTCTAAACTTTCGACCACTATTCTAGTTTGAATCTGGAGCAAAATAGAACAAACTCGCTGGTATCCTCAGCAGTGTTCTATTCATGTTTTTCAAATTTTCAATTAATTGAAATCATTATGTTACTGCCAAGAAAGGCGCCGGATTTGCAAAGTGGATTGATCCGTAGATAAAATAACGCATCCATACACCAAAACAATTGAAAAATATTTGAATCTCGTGATTCAATCGTGGTTCAAATCTGCAGAAAATAGAACGGAGCGTTATACCAGTTTTATTTTTTTGACAGTTGACTGGTATAAAAACTGAATCTAGAACAGCTGCTGGGAAAATTAATGTTTCAGATTCATATTCAAACTGACAGCCCCGAACGATTTGAATCACTGCTGATTTTACTCTAATAACATTCATACACACTTAAAATAAATCGCAGATTTCTGTGAAATTTCACCGAAATCTCAACAGCAGTTCGGTGAAAAATTTTACAGATTTTCGGTGGTTTGACAGTTGAACAAAGAAAAAATCGCCGAAAATTTTGTGAAATAATTACTGAACAAATCTGCTGTTGAGATTTCGGTGAATTGAAGCAAAATTCACCGAAATCTGTGAAATGATTTAAGTGTGTAAGTAAATGAAAAGTATAAGTTTCCGAATGTATGTGACTAAGGGTCTGTCCCAATTGGATAATTAAACTGAAATTAAACTTAAAAGTGACATTTCAATAATTATCAAATAACCCTGCTCGCAGAGCAAGATTACTTTTGACAGATATCGAATCATTTTCCATCGATGTCCTATTGGAATTGCTGGGTAGCACCAGCCATTCTTATAACGGGGTGATTTTTTAATTTTTGAACTGTCACTTTTAAGTTTAATTCTCCAAATGAGACAGACCCTAAAGCGCCTGCTTTGGCAAAAAAGTATTAGAAATATTAATAATAAACAATATTATTTTTTTTACGTGTATGCTGTTAGAACCAACCCCGTGGCAAGAGATGCTAGCTTGCGCCACTTGTGATCGATTGGCCAACTAATGATTATTTAAATTGACCAGTTAATCAGTGAACGATGAGAACTTCAGGAGTATTATGTCTGTTTGTCTGTGATAATATCTTTATAGTTTGATTCGGAGCCCAAGTTTGTTCTCCCAAGTTACGAAATATAATTTCGCGTAGCGTTTGATTTCACTTATCGATTCGCTCCAATTCATAAGTTTATTATATTTTATCATCAAATAACATAATTCCTATGGTCAAAGATGTAAATCTTGCAAATTATTTCGAAAACAATTATCAGATTTAACCAAAACAAATAGTAAACAAAACACATGATGTTTATTATCGTTCAATAGCAACGGACGGTAATAAGCTACCGTCCGTGGACATGGTGGCTATTGCCAAACCCCTTGTGATAGTATATAGGACGCCAGGGGGGTGGTTAGAAGAATTTGTTCTCTAACATTTTTGTACAGCATGTACATGTACATTGTACATGCATTTCAATCAATAGAATGACACTAACATTCATAGAA
Source organism: Armigeres subalbatus (assembly GCF_024139115.2). Taxonomy (NCBI): domain Eukaryota; kingdom Metazoa; phylum Arthropoda; class Insecta; order Diptera; family Culicidae; genus Armigeres; species Armigeres subalbatus. The sequence goes on from NC_085140.1 coordinate 68,998,807, forward strand.
TGACATTGCAATGAGATGACAATGACATTAAAATGCTAATATTTCCGAGGCTCAAAAAATTCTGAAAAATTTGAGTTCGGATCAGTTTTTCCTGCAGATTCAGAGTGTGTAAAAAAAATCGATACTCCTAAACAAACCAAATATTTTATGATCTGTAAGATATTATTGTTAGATTAGCTTTATATGAAAAGTTATGCTTGAAATGATTCCAGATTATCACTTTTAAAATGTTGGCATTCTGATCCATGACATTTTAGGGTGAGATATGAGACAAATATCTCACCTGCAAATCAGCAGTCATTCATTTGCAAAACGAAACGAGATTGCTCCTTAAATTCATCACCCAGCCAGCAGTGCGCGACTGTCGTGTGAGTTTTGCTTCTGTGGGGACAGGTTGTAGAAAAATTTACTGAAAATCCTAACTTTTTCCAGATCTAGAAAAACGCCACAACCAAATACTATCTAGACCGAACATAATGGCATCCGCTGTTTCGAAAACTCCGATGCTCCGTGCTGCTGCGGTAAGTCGGAAGGTTTTTTTTTTCAACTCGCTAGAAGAACGTCAAAATGTTACGTAAATAGCTTGGGGCATCGTAACTCAACTGAAAACTTCCGGAAAATGATTCCTCAGATTGAAATTTGATTTTGTGTTCTATTCTAGGCTCGTGGATTCGCTGCCCAAGCACAGGCTGCCGCTGCAAGCCGTGGATCGTCCGAAGTCCAGTGCACCAACCTGCCGAACAAGTTGACGGTTGCTTCGGCCGAATCCGGTGCTGCCGTCGCTCGGGTTTCTATTGTTTATCGGTGAGTAAATTGAAAATAAGTCTCAATCAGTTTCTAGCAACGGAATGAGGATTGTTGCATTGGCATTAAATTTAATTTATTTGTTATAGTGCTGGGTCCCGTCAGGAAACGGCCGATAATTTGGGTGCTTCCCATGTTTTACGCGCGGCTGCTGGTCTGTCCACGAAAACGGCCACAACATTTGCTATTACTCGCAACTTGCAACAGATTGGAGGTTCATTGACCGCTACTTCCGATCGTGAGCTGATTACATACACTGTGGCTGTAACCAAGGATGAACTGGAGACGGGCTTGAAGTTTTTGGAGGCCGCCGCTACAGGTCAGATATTCAAGCCTTGGGAATTGGCTGATTTGACAACATTGATCAAGGCGGACATTGCCCGAGTTCCGGTTGAGGTACAAGCTGTTGAATCGTTGCACAAGGCAGCTTTCCATAGCGGACTTGGAAACTCGGTCTACTGTCCAAGCTACAACGCCGGCAAGCATTCGTCGGAAACACTTCAACATTTTTTGTCTGCCAATAGTACTACAGGTCGCGCCGCTGTCGCTGGGGTTGGTGTTGACCACCAGCTTTTGGTTGGTTTCGCCCAGAGCCTGAACCTTGAAACTGGTGGCGTCTCTGAGAGCAAGGTTGACAGCTTCAACAGCAGCGAAATTCGTCACGAGCGCGGAGGAAATCAAGCTGCGGTGGCCATTGCCACTCATGCTGTCGGATGGAACAGCTTGAATGAATGCCTTGCAAATATTGTCCTACAGTTTGCTGCTGGAACTGGACCAGTTGCTAAGCGAGGTGCAAACAATGGTATTCTGACCAAGCAGATCGGAAACTCCGTTGAAAGCGCTACATTGTATTCCAACTATAGCGATAACGGTCTGTTTGGATTTGTTGTGTCTGGAAAGGCCAAGGAGGTCGGTAAAGCAGTCGAAGCCGGAATCAAAGGGCTGCGATCGTTGAACGTCACCGATGCCGATGTTGCCCGTGGAAAGGCCGGTGCCGTTGGTTGGCTGGCTGAATACTTGGAAAACCAAGGTACACTGGCTTTTGATTTGGGCGAACAGGCTGCTCTTATCGGCAAGATTTACAAGAAGGCCGAAATCCTGGCTGCCATTGATTCTGTTTCGACCAGCGATGTGCAAACGGTAAGTTTAAGACTTGATGAAACCAAAAATGGTTGAAACGACTTATGCATGAATTATTCTAATTATCTCGCAGGCTGCTCGGAAACTCGCTTCCGGAAAGTTAGCTAGTGGCGCTGTCGGTAACTTGAGCAACGTGCCGTATCTTTGCAGTTTGAATTAAGCGCTTTGCAAAAGCGAAACGGTGCGCAGAATAGGTCTGTAGCGTGTATCATTATTATTCGTAAATTAAATAAAATTAAATTGAAACTTAAATATGTATGGTGTGTCAATCGACTTTGTGAACATCGACACTATTATTTACTTTTACTGTATTGCCTATCTAAGCATGGCTGTCCCATATTGTTTTCATATTATTATGTATGTGATATCATGGAATGCCGTTTTATTACGTTTCTCATTGGAAAAAATAATTTGTACAAAAAAAAGTCTTACCATGGAAGAGGGTTTAAAAATCGAGAAAAAAAAATCTTTGAACACCATCATTATGAGCAGAAATTAGGGGATGATACCTAAGCAAGTATATTCAAAAACTAGTGACAATCTGGGTGATGTTTTCACACTACTTGTCACACACAAAGCGCGGGGAAGGACATGTGTTGGTCTTTATTGCTAACTCACTTATGAGAAGCACATCCGAACTACAACCCCCACTCATGAGCTGTGCAGTTGTCGCAAATATGTCAATGCAATTCCCACAACTCCGCAGACAAAACTGGATTTTCCGGAGGAAGGAGCGCCAGCGGGAACATCGAGATTGTGAAGAGACGGAGCAACTGTAACGCGCTAACAACGCACGGAAGTTCACTGTTCACGTAAGGGGCACGTTCCATAGCCTGACGTAAGATCGCGCAGAGGGACATACGTTTTCTGGCTCCGGATCCTCAAGAAATCCAGGAGGAGATTGGCCGGCTGAATAACAACAAAGCCTCTGGGGTTGACCAACTAACAGAAGAGAAGGTGGTTGCGCACTAGCTACAGCGTAATTACCAAGATTTGAGAGAAGGGGGTTCTGCCGCAGGAGTGATGCGGTTGGTCAATGCGACGACGGGTAATTCGAGTTTCAGTCCCTTTGAAACGCGTAGAGAATTCCGGTAAGGTGGTGGAATTTGACCGAAATATAACCTGACAACAGTTTAAAGCGATAGCAAGACATCGCAAAGGATGGAGATCTTTCAAGTTCGCCCTTTGCACAACCGGAGGTGTACAGGACCCACAGTTCAACATCGCTTTGGAGGTAGTACGAAAGGCAGGGATTGAGTGGTACGATTTTCACGAAGTCCGTTCAGCTACCTGGTTTCGCCGACGACATTGATATTATGACACGTAACTTTAGGAAGATAAAGAACGCCTACTTCAGACTGAAGAGGGAAGCTAAAATCGAAGTGATATGAAGAGACTCAAGAAAAGACCACCATATCGGTGGTGACGAAATCGAGGTGGTTCAATTAAAGAATTCGTGTATTTGAGCTTAATGGTAACGGTGAAAACGATATCTGCATAGAAATTCGGTGACGTATCGTGACTGGAAATCGTACATACTTTGGACTCCGCAAGACGCTCCGATAAAATAGAGTTTACCGCCGTACCAAACGCTCATTATACCGGTAGTCCTCTACGGACACGAGACCTGGACGATGCACTCGGAGTTTTCGAAAGAAAAGTGCTGCATACCATCTATGGTAAGGTGCAGATGGCTGACGGTACGAGGAGGAGAGGAATGAACTACGAGTTGCATCAACTGTTGGGTTGGGAGCACCATTCATCGTTCATACCCTGAATATCTTGCCACTGCGATGGGCTGGGCACGTAGTTAGAATGTCGGACAGCAACCCGGAGGAAATGGTTCTCGGAAACGATCCGACGGACCCAAGAAGACGATCAAGGGTGTACGATCAGGTGAAAGACGATTTGGGGATTCTTCGTAGACTGCGTGGTGGGCGACATGCATCTATGGACTGAGCTGAAAGGAAAATACTTTTATGTACTGCAACAGCCACTCCAACCTTACAGTACACATACCTATACCTATAAAAGTCGTACACTCCGTGTTGTTCGGAGCAATACAGAATGTGAAGTCGGTTTTGCTCCAGGTCGCTCGTTATTGGGCCTTGGGTTGCCAATCGGCAGTCTCCCTTGCACGTGCGCTGCGTCGAGCAAGAAGGGCAACTCGTGCAGGTTCCAGTAGGGTCCTAACGTTCCAAGTACCGAGTTTACAACTAGTTTCCGTTGAGCATTGCCGTGTCCTTTGTCAATTGTTCAATCATGTATTTCGATTACATTTTTCGGGGTTAATTGTTCGTTTTTCCGTATGACGCCTTACCAGGGCTGTGATACCTAGCCACGTGATGGGGCTCCCTAATATGGAGCCCTACCTAATAGTAGCCCTATCCCTCCAATTTCAGTTCAACCACTATTGCCTTTGCACAGAGTCAACTCTCGCCAGTCGTCACTTCCTGTTAAGCTAGTTTCGAGGAAACAACGTCAAATAAAATGCTATAATATCAGAAAAATATCTAATTCAGTTCCTGTTTTGTTTTAATTTATTTGAGATGATATCAAAATAAAAATATCAAAATTAGTTTCACTTTTGGTGTTGAATCATTTTATTTCATTATTATTCAGTCTTATTCGATAACTGATAATAGAAAATAATTTTATCTCGATTTATTGCTAATGACGTAATGAATGAAGCCACTTTGATGGCTGCAGAATGATCGTCGTGCAGGAGATATTATAATTTATCTTTTCAATCCGTAAGAAAAATCTTCATATACCGTTTAACGATTTTTTTTTTTTTTTTAATTTCTTCTTTATTGTTTCATTTTCTGTTCTACAATTATTTTTTTACATGTACAGTGCTCGGCCGGCTTGGCCCTCCAACTTCAATTTGATTTTTTTTTGTTTATATTGTTATTCAAGTTTTAAGATATGATATATCATGACGGCCTTTAGGAGGCGCTAGTGTGTTTTAAAATTTGATAACCTAACTACTATGTACACTAATATTTACAATAAAATTTGTTATCCTAGATTGAAACTAGCGCCCTAATTGGAGCCTGATCCGAATGCAAGCAACAGACCCTAAACTTTTCTTTACACTCACCAAAGCGTTCATGTTTTATCCCGGCCAGACGGTGGACCTCGGATGTTCTTGTCCTGGGAGGGGTGTTGAGGATCATCCTCAGGAATTTGTTTTGGACTCGTTGAAGTTTGAGGTGGTGGGTTTTAGCGCAGCTCTCCCAGACCGGCATGCCATATTCGATCACAGGGAGGATGATTTGCTTGTAGACAGCAAGCTTATTTTTCAGGGACAATGACGACCGGCGGTTGATCAAAGGGTACAGTAGTTTCAACAAGACGTTACACTTTGTCACCGTTTTGTCAACCTGTTGCCTGAAAATAAGCTTGCTGTCAAGGGTCAAGCCAAGGTAGTCGGCCTCATTGGCCCATTCCACAGTCGTGCCATTGAGGATGATTTTACAGTCCCCAGGCGGAACAAGTTTAGGGGATTTGGAGTGGGGGAAAATGATGACCTGGGTCTTCACCGCGTTGATACAGATCTTCCAGCTGGTGAGGTATTCTGTCAGGGCATCCAGGCCTCGTTGGAGTTTTGCCACTAGCGCTCTGATCACTCTACCGTTGTAGACGATGGATGTGTCATCTGCGAACAGAGACAGAATGCCGCCTTCTGGAGGTTCTGGCATGTCGGAGGTGAACAGATTGAAAAGCAGGGGCCGAGGATACTGCCCTGGGGACGCCTGCGACGATGTTGTGCGCATTGGAACTCGCTCCGCTGATTGAGACCCGGAATGTCCTTGCCGACAGGTAATTGTTGATGATTTTCACCAGGTAGCTGGGAAGATTGTAGCGTTGTAGTTTGTACACCAGGCCATCATGCCATACATTGTCAAATGCCTTCTCGACATCGAGTAAGGCCATGGCGGATGTTTTCGAGACAAACTTGTTCCGTCTGAGGACGTTGGTAACTCAGGTCAGTTGGTGTACAGTTGACCGACCGCGTCGGAAACCAAACTGTTCCTCGAGCAAGATGTTGAGATTTTCGGCAGACTCAAGTAACCGGTGATGAATAGCTTTTTCGAATAGCTTGGATAATCCTGAGAGAAGGCTGATGGGACGATAGCTTTTGGGTGAGGAAGGATCCTTCCCAGGCTTCCGGATGGGGATGACTTTCGCTGACTTCCAGGCCGATGGGAAGTAGCTGAGCCGGAGACACTGATTGAAGATCAGCGAGAGGTGCTCAAAGAACGGCGCACTCATGTGTTTGAGCTCGAGATTCAGGATGCTGTCGAAGCCTGGGGCCTTCATATTCTTCGATGATTTGATATAGGCCGTCAATTCGCCAGCTGAGATCTCCAACTCCTCCGAGAAGTCGTTGGGAATCAAATGGATGTTGTTAGCATGATCGTTGACGGCTGCTTCGTGTGGACTGACGATGTTCTGCCCAAGATTGTGTGAGCTGACGAAGTGACGACCTATTTCAGCGACCTTCTCTGCAGGAGTTATCAAGCGATCCTTAGAGCCATTATTGTCTAGTGGGATCAAAGGTGGAATGTGCCGAGGCTTGGATTTTAGAATTTTGGTCATTTTCCAGAACGGCTTAGCATAATCTGGGAGAGTGCGGATCTTATTCGAGAAGTCGTTATTTTTGAGGTCCACCATTCTGGCCTTGATAATTTTTGTGATTCGATTGCAGCGTGCCTTAAGCTCAGGCAGTCCAGTACGCTGAAACTGCCTGCGAGTGACATTCCGCAATCGAATCAAATCTTTGGTGAGTGTATCGATGGTTAAGGAGTTGCTTACCTGCCGAGCCGTCGGTACGTGTTGTTCTCGGGCCGCCGTGATCGCCTCCTCGATAGCGCACAGCTGGCGGTCGATACTTTCCGGCGTCTCCGGACGCACCTCGAAGTCGACGGTGTTATCGATGCACTGCTGGAAACGCTGCCAGTTCACTCGGTGGTAGTTCCGCCGTAACTGCTGGTGCCGATTGACCGAGGAGCCCAGTTCCGCCACCACCGGATAGTGATCCGAACTGAGCTCCTGGTATACAACCGGCTGCGAGACGTGGTCACCAGGTTTGTTACGTAGAGGTCGAGCGTTGCGTGGGCACCGGACCGACTCAGCCGAGTGGGGAATCCGGGCTCAGGATCGTGTAGTGGCCTTCCTCCATGTCGTTGCTCCAGATGGTGCCGTTTCGATTGCCGCGACTGTTGCCCCAGGCTTGATGTTTGGCATTCAAGTCGCCGGCAATGATATACTGGCCTTGCCTCCGCGTCAGCTTGACGATGTCCCTCCGAAGGGCAGCCGATGATCCATCGCCGGCTTTGGCTTGCGTTGGACAGTACGCCGCGATGAGCGCGATTGTGCCGACCGAAGTGGTGATTTCGACACCGATGGCCTCGATGACACTGAGCTGGAAGCTTGGAAGCAGACGACAGTTGATGTTGTAGCGAAGAGCGATGGCCACACCACCTCCCCTGGTCGGCCGGTCGAGTCGCACGATGCGGAAGTCCGGGATGTTGATGTTCACCTCCGGTTTTAGGTGCGTTTCGGTGATGAACGCCACGTCAATTTCCTTCTCCTCAAGGAAATCCTTCAGCTCGACTGTTTTGCTCTTTAGCGAGCAAGCGTTCCAGTTGACCAAGCCCACTCTAGCAGCCATTTTCAATGATGAACATGCCAAGTGTGAAGACCTGGTCGAATCGGGTTTTGCAGCCGCGCAGTCGAGTGGCGAGCTGCGCGAAGATCGGCATCAGTTGCTCCGGAGTGTACAGCGGGGCAGATTCCTCCGGTGGGACGGCTTCGTTCTCCGACTGCCGACGGAACCCAGGAGGAGGGAGCGGGGGCCATTCGCTGGTGGATGGTGCCGACGATGTTGGAGCTTGGACCGATGCAGCTGCCGCTGCCAATCGCTTGTGCGGCTGTAGCGGTGGGAGTATTGGAATCACACGACGGGGAGCAGGGATGGCTGGAAAGTTCACCTCGTTGATTACAGGAACACGGTTCTTCTTCGGAATGGTCCTGGTGGAAGCCTTCTTCCGGATTTCCAGGAACTCGGCTCGCTTTGGGCAGCCCTTTGTGGTGGCCGATGTTTGTCGCCACAGTTGGCGCACTTGGGATCGGCCACCTCCATTTTGTCGCACTCGTCAGTCGGATGGGGTTCGCCACACTTGTTGCAGCGCGGCTTCATGCGGCAGTTCCTGGTGCCGTGCCCGAAATTGAAGCAGTTGGTGCATTGCGTGACATCGCGGTGCACTGGCCGATATCGCTCCCAGTCAACGACGGTGTAATTTATAACGCCAACCAGCTTCAGGTCCTTCCAGGTAGTGGAGCCGTGCTCCAGGTGGATCAGGTAAAGCTGGTCGCGATATTTCCTCGCCTTGTCGTGACGAGCGATCTTGTGGACGGCTACTGGCTTCAGTCCGCAACTTTCAAGCTCTGCTTGGAGCTCTTCCTCCTTCATGTCGTGAAGTCCTCGCAGCAAAGCCTTGAGCGGCTTCGTGCCGGGATGGTCATGAGTGTAGTACTCATACTTGTGGACCTCGAGGAACTCCACGACGGATTGATGATGGTCCCGGTTGGCCGGCATCACTTTCACGCCCTCGCTGCAGAGCCGAAAAGTACATTTCAGCCCCTTAGCGATCAGCTGGCGAATTTTTGGGCGTAAATCCGGCGGATCGCCCTTCACAAACACGGGCGGGCACTTCTCCTTCCGCTCCGGTTGCACCTGCGGCAGCTGCGATTGCTGCTTCTTCCTCTTTTCGGCGGATTGCCGGCGTCATCAAGCGGCAACGGCGAGAACACGTTGCTCTGCAAAAGCTGCTTGGAGGGGTTACCCGCGCCTCCAAGAGCAGTGCGCTTAGGCACTTTTCCAGCGACCGAATCGGCCACCGAGTCTCCCATGACGGGTCCGGGAGAAAATAACGCCAACGCGACAAGCGAAAACGTAAACAGCGAACGAACGAGAAAAAACACTTCGAAAAAATGCGCGAGCAAAAAAAACACGTCCGTACGTGTTGCTGTCTCGAACTGGAATACCGTTTAACGAAATAAAATTTTCATTCATAGGGACATAAAAATGACAGACCCCTCCTCCCTCTTAAGGCTGTCACGTAATAAGTGTACGGCCTCAAATATGTTTTCATGCGGTTTAAAGAATACAGACTCTACTCTATTTATTATTTTCAGTTATTAAAATAAAATCAAAATATGATAATTGCTAGAGTACTCTGCAATTCTATATCAAAATATGTTATAGTTATGATATCAAATACTCAATTTGTTATCACTTTGATAATATTTTGATAGCGGACTCCCTCTCCCTACAGCGTAACGTAATTTGTTAAAGAACCCAAACCTGACCCTATCCTATAAAGACAGGCCACCCAGGTCGCACTCCCTCATTCTAGCCGATGTCAGAAGGAAAACTGTGTTCTGGATACAATACCAGCTATGTACAAAGCCTTTTAACTGGCGGTCGATTACCACTCCGGCCTTAATAAATAAATAATAATGGCTGAAGTTCAGGTTATTGTCGTTCATAACACCTAGATGCATAAGTGACATGTCATCAGGCTTAACTGTACAGATCCCCACTCTCCTTATCGCGGTCTGCTACAACCAATGCAGCAGGTCGTGATTTTTTTTCAATCGTAAAAGCAACTCTATGGAGCTAGAATCATTAAATTATAAAATTATAAATGCATATTACCTTGGTTTCCTATATACCGTGAAGTACCCTAATTTCGCGCACTTAAGATCTGACAAAGTTAAAACGTTCATTGAAAAAAATGTAGTGGCCACTTGGGAACATTTGCTACTGCATCACGTAGTAGAAGGATTCTAGGTTCTCAAAAAAATGTTACTTGCAAACTCTGCTACTATTTAAAAAAAATTGCGGTATGAATTTGAGACCGTTGTATGCTCCTTATTTCGCGCATGAAAATAGGATAGTTCCTAATTTCGCGCAAAAGTGTTCCTAACTTCGCTCATGTTTGGAATGGAATATCGTTATTGGTTTGATGAAATATAATCAATTGACCCACACTTTTCAATAGTAATGACGAATAAACATATCCAACAGAGCATAATGGATACAAATATTTCCAAAAAGTAGCCAGTTTTGTACAGTAAAATCATTTGTTTACTTGGGTCATGTTCTTCGTCTCTGTGCTAAGCACAAGCAAATATGGCGGTCGATGGAAGGACCGAATTGAAATAATTTTATTTGGTGTACTAAATCAAGTTTGTTTTTCAAGTTCTTTCGTGAAAAACATTCAACAACAATGATATTTTGTAATCCTCTAGATTTTTCAATTTTGACTGGCACCTAAAAATTTAAAAAAATAAATGATTTTATAATGCGCGAAGTTAGGGCGCGCGCGAAATTAGGGCACATCACGGTACATGGAACAGTTATACATTTATGGGTAGTATAGCAAGCTTTTAATGAATAACAGTATGAATGTTTAAAAGTTATAAGATTCAAAAGCAGACAATGTTGCAGTTGTAGTAGAACCATCAAAAAATAAGAAAATAAGGCATGATGATTTCAAGCGTTCAACTCAACAAATGATAAGATTGGTAGCCTTCCTAGTGATGGTCATACTAACGTATGACGTAATATGACTCTAGTTAACAGTCTGTGAAAACTATACACATTTGCATGTGTTTATTAAATTGTGATTGGGTCTGTTGTACTAGAAATAAGGATATTTTCTTTCATACGTACTAAAATAAAACTCTGCGATAAAACTATAAACTAAAATAAGTAATATAATATAAACTCTACATGTAGTTTGCGATTGATAAAATTTGGTATCATATATTTATAATAACATACACAAAATTATATATGTAAGTAGGTACCTGCAAAACTTCTGACATGCGATATATCTGATGCAGCGAAAAGTTTATTTACAGGTAGTAGTCATTGTTCATTAAAGATAAATTCTTTATTATTTTTATTTGAAGATAATAAAACATATTTTGCATCCTAGAAATTTGCGGCAGAGGTTCCCGATTCTAATCGGTAGGTACTCACCTTTTTCGAACATCCATACAATCTACAATAAAATGGATACTAAAACAATAGCCAGAGCCAACACTCCAATCACCACCCAATAGCCACGTGTTGATGAATCTTGTTCCGTTACGGCTCCAATCTGACGGGTTTCTCTATTCAACCTGGAATCAGTTGTTTCCATTGTGTCGGCTAGATCGTCCAAAATTTCTGCACAGGAAGAAAAAAACATTCTGAACTAGCGGATGGGGATAGTACATGTATTATTTAAGGGAATTCCTGTGTCATTTTCTAACGCTCTAAGAACGAAATCAAAATGAAAATATATTCCTTTCTGAAAAGGGAGTTGAAAGTCTCAGGCTTGCGTAAATTGTGTACCGCCTCAGGACAATATTACACCAATGCGTATCAATATACAGTAAGAAGTAAATCTTATATTTCCCTATGAAGCCAATTGGCTTCATATTCACGTTAATTGAACATCTATGAGGACACTGGAACTTAATTTCCACAACCAATTGCACCAGCCTTATACCTTTATTCGATTACAAAATCATTCCAAATTTAAATTGGGGAACAATATTTGGCAGCACCCTATCCATTTTCCTAAAGTTTATTAGGTACTCGATCAAATTTGAACTGAATTGCTTGGTTTTTACTAGTACCAGGTTGAAATCTTTTATGCTTATTCTGCGTTTCGTATGAGGTGAGGCATTTCGAATGTAGTGACAATTGTCGATACCTCCCTTATGAATTACGCGGTCGTCACACGTGAGACGTGTCGAAATCGACAATTCTCGAGTCATTCGAGACGCAGAATAAGCAAAATGGTTGTGTTCAAGTAACTTGATTGTTTGTACATGATTGTACGACATTTCGCGGTAAAACATTCCGCGGTTAACCATTTCGCGGTGTACCAGTTCGTGGTCTACCACTTCGCGTTCAGTATCATATCGCGGTATAACATTTCGCGGTTTATATTATTTGGCGGTATACCATTCCGCGGTTAGTACTATTCCGCGGTGAAACTTTTCGCGGTCAATACCAATTTGCAGGTTTAATTTTACTAATGTTACAAGTAGTTCCATAATGTGTTCTTTAGCTGCGTAAAGCCGCAAAATTCACATTTATGTAAAGCGAATAATCATTGAATTTACACCAGACTCATATAAATTCAAATCCCAACAAAAAAAATGTTTTGAAGCAAAACATATTTTTAAATGCGACTACCGCCACCGCATCGGGGGTGACAATGGGTCTGGGGGTGAGAATGGGTCACCGCTTTCACCGGCAGTCAGGAGGTCGAAGAGCAAAACCGTCTAAAAAGGTCTCTTATATTTTAATCTACTTGCCCTCAGATGCATTTGTCACCCCCGATAACGGTAAAAGAATGCGAAACAACACACTTTGCCTTCTACCGGGCAAATACAAACATTTAAAGAAGGCGAAACAACAGATTTTTCGTTATACCGGGCAAATGCAAACATTTGTAGAAAGCAAAACAACACACTTTGCTTTATACCGGGCAAATGCAAATATTTAAAGAAGGCAAAACATCACAATTTGCCTTATACCGGGCAAATGCGAACATTTAAAGAAGACGAAACAACACATATAGTCTTATACCGGGCAAATGCGAACATTTGAAGAAGACAGCACATCATATTTAGCCTAATACCGGCTAACGTTTTTGCCTTATGAATATTTTTCAGTCATTCCATCTTCTGAGTTCTACCAGAATACCATAACCTTTTAAGGTATTAAGACAGCGACCTTTATCATATGATATAGTGTATCTTGATGACAAAGTTCACAATCTAATATTGACAATAATGTATATGTCTTTTGGAAATAACATAAAATAATGCGTAAAAGACAAGAGGAAAATACTTGAAAGGGAAACGCAATGAAAGAAACGGCCATATGAAGAAGAGAAAATTAATAGTTGGTAGAAGAGAATGGCAAACTCTTAAAAATACAAAAAAAAAATCAAAAGATAAGCTAAGGTTGTATACCGCGAAACGGAGCACCGCGAAATTGTAAACCGCGAAATAATATATACCGCGAAACGGAATTCCCCCAAATTGTATGAACCGCGAAACAGATTACCGCCAAATGATACACACCGCGAAATGGTACACCGCGAAACGGTTTACCGCGGAATGTTTTACCGCGGAATGTCGGACAACCTTTGTACATATCTGGCCGCATGCATATGAAATGTCGAAATCGGAAATAGGAGGTACTGCTAAATAGATTGTCTCCTTTCGACTCTAATATGTTTTACATTACACCTAGTTTCCTATACAACTTATCTCACCATTGTGTCGATCAACTTCGTTTCCAATCTGTGACGCCAAAACTTTTTGTCGCGAAATAACCTTGGACAAAGCTTCCAATCCTTCGTTCTGATCCTCTAATATTCGCGTTTGCTGGGCACGTAAATCTGTTACAGTGTAGCTAGATTCTGGTCTGATTAACGCTGGATCATCATCGTCGTCATCGAACAATCTATTGCTTCCGGAATCAGCGAACAAACTAGCACGTTCAGTCGACGCCTCTACAGCGCTGAACTGCTTTTTTAGTTGAACGTGTTTCGATTGCAAGGCTTCGACCTGCCGCTGGCGACGCTCGGCTTCAGCCGACGTGAGCGAGCTGGATATGTAACGTAGTTTTTTGTCCAATTGTTCCAGTTCGGTGCCAAACTGCTTCAGCCGCACCCGCACCTGACCGGACATAGACGAATATTCTCGGGAAAACTGCCCCTGGCGATTGCGGGTTACTAGCTGTGATTGGATTTCGTTACTCAAACGCTCACAGGCATCTAAATCGCTCAGCCTGCGAGATAACAAATGGGGTCAAGTTTAACTCGACTAATTGGCAAGGGTCACCGTAAAAGAACTTACCATGGATCACCATCGATGTTGATGAGGGCCATTTAGAAGATGGAAAGATATGAAATTATCGTCACAGTGACCTACGAAACCGAGTTATTTAGAGAAACACTAAAAAATATTGGATGACTAATGTAAAAACTACAAGGCGTAAATTTATAGATAAAGTCGAGTGCAGAAAATTAGTTTTACGAAAAGAGCAAAACAAACAGAAACGTCATTTTTATTTACATTCTCGTTTTTGTTTTCTTTGAGAGCGTTCAATGCATAGGGGAGAACGGAATACCATGAGAAAATAAACGAACGCATCGTGTGAATCGTGCAGGAATAGTAGGGTAGTAACTGTCCTATTTTGGACCCCTAGAGGAAGTGCATCCCAATATATGCTTATATCTATTGAAATACAGGTTTGATATGGGCGAAAATGACACCATTTCAAAAATGAAAGTCTTATTTATGAAATAGAAATTCGAAATGAGCTTCAGTTATTGATAAATCAGTGAAATTTTCCATTTTCTGAAATGAAAATATTCTTCGTTTTGGACAGTGCAACATATTTTGGACCCCCAAATGTACACATTTTGGACACCCCCAATTTAAACTCTTCAAAGTCGAATTTCTAATTTACCCTGGTCAATTGAGTTGAAGTCAAGTCTTATCTTTCGGTTGGCATGCATCAATGAGAAGATTCCTGGGTTTTAAATTCACAATTTCGACAAAAACTTATTGTGTACGTTCTGAGATTTTCAGTGATGTATACTTTTAAGCGTAACGCATTGTAACGCTCGCCTTCTTGAACAAATTATTTTCCCTCGAAATTTCATCCAAATATTGCTTTTTTGCACGGGAAACCAGTGAAATAGATGCTGAACAATGTTAATTTCCAGAAGCCAATAGGGGAATTAGCAGCGGCATTGTTTTTAGTTCAGAAATCAGAAAAATGTCGCCAGGAGGGTCCAAAATGTGTAGGGGTCCAAATCAAGTTGGTTACCCTACACAGAAGCATAATGGAAACTGTTAAATTTGAACTTGTGTAATTTCGAGGCGGTGTAATATTACATCCAAAAAAATACATTAGAATATCGCTCGTACATCAGATTTTTGGTATTATCAATTCAGTGCAAATCCGAATTATAGCCGCTAATAAAGTTGGATTTTTCTCACAATTCGTACGTTAAACCTAACTTCGGAAGTGGTGCGCTGTTTTCATTTGGTGATGTGTTATTTATACAGCGCACTACTTCCGAAATTAGGTTTAACGTATGAATTGTGAGAAAAATCCAATTTCAATAGCGGCTATAATTCGATTTTCTACTGAATTTATAATACATCCGTAAGATTACGTCGATGCATATAGACTTATGCAGTTCATCGAATTCACTCACCCGACGGATTTTGACATTTGAGCGGGTCGTTTTCTCGAACAAAAGTTCATTTTGCATTCATTATGCGACCCGCTCAAACGTCATAATTTCTTGGGGGAGTTCATTTTGCGTTATAGTCTATTGCAATCTTTTCTGCTGTGTAGTGAGGCATATACGGGGCCTTTGGGATGACCGCACGCACAGCTGAAAGTATGCTCTTTTCGGCAGAAATACACTCTTTTGCGGGAGAATGGGACTACCCACAAAAGGAGTAAAATTTGATGCATAAAAAGGATAAGTTTTACACACTTTTCCTGTTTTCATGCATAAATGTTAATCATTTGTGAATAAAAGATAGTCATAATTGTGCATAATATTTATTCCTTTTTGTGTGTAGTCCCATTCTCCCAGGAAAGAGCGTACTTTGAAGTCATAATTGAATTGACGATTAAAGGTTGCATGAAGAAGAAGAAGTCGAAGGATGATATCTGAAAAATATTGCACGGGGAAGCATACGGGAAGTTTTTTAAAACTCTTCTCAAAAGTTCTAGGAGGAATTTAATTAAAAACGGTTAGCAGTACGGGGTTGGACTTTCCTTCTACTGCATAATAAACTCAATTTTTCGATTTTAAATTTTTATTATGATATCATACACTCAACTAAACTATCTTAGAAACATCATAAGCCTCATCTTATGAACTGTAGAAAAATAATCGAGTTTCATTTTCATTGAGCCTATTATGATAATTAGTTGGCCCGCGATGAAATGCATTTCTGTTTCTTATGAAGTCCATAATACTTATCTATAGAAAAAACAAAACATAAGAGCTGTCTTATGATATTCATCACTTATCTTGATGTGAAAAACTCATAACACAAATCTTATGAAATGAGTAGTCAACATGGCAAAGTATGTATAAGTAGACCATCAACCGAGGAAGCTTTCAATATTTCCTCACAATATCCAGATCGCTCAAGATCGATCGCAGTACAGAGTCCGTTGTAAATTGGAGGAATGCAAAAGTAAGTAAATGATTCCTCTCGTTAAAGTTGTGTATTATGTGTTAAATATTTACTTCTAAAATCATAATTTATATTTTTCAGAACCTTGTCGATGCAGCTCATCGAGTCCACCAGCAGAAGGAAAAAAACACGGAGAATTCTTGAGTCTTATCAACTGGTGTAATCATCTAGACGGATGGTGGTCGAGGTTCTGCAAAACCGCACCGAGCGGCCTTTTGATTAATTTAGTGTTAGAAGGGAAATCGGGAATTTACCCATATCAATTCTTGCGTACAATTGTTGTATAGTATATCTCCAGTTATGGGCCTGAGGTTTGTAATCATTGAATTTGCTACACAACAGTTTTGGTAAAAATAGGGATATTTTTTTGCCTTATTCAGCAAAACCTCGACCAAATATCAATAGGATGAGTCCGCGGCATTGAATATTGGTTTGAATACATTGAATAGAGTATCGTTTAATATGATGCCATATATTATATCTACGATAATACTGCGAATATTACTTTAGATTGCTTAAATTTTATTGAACAAAATGTAAACGCACAAAACACAAGAAAAAATAAAATATTATGTTGTAAAATAATGTCCTGCGATTTTATTATGTTTCTTTTTCATTTGCTCTCGTATATAGGAGTACACAGCATGCATCATATGCAAAAGTGTTTGATCTTCATAAGATTCTCTTATGAATTTCTTTATGCACTCTAAAAAGGCTTAACATTTTCATAAAACAATCTTATGAAAATCATTCTCGGTCATATAACACACAGTTCATAAGAAAATCGTATGACGTTTATGAGCAATTCTTATAGCAAAAAAACATAAGAAATTCGTATGACTATCATTAGTTTTCTTGGCTGAGTGTACTTGATACACAGTATAAGAAAAGTCCAACCCCGTACTGCATTCCGTTTTTAATTAAATTGCTTCTAGAATTTTTGAGAAGAGTTTTAAAAAAAATTCCGTATGCTTCCCCGTGCAATATTTTTCTAATATCATCCTTCGACTTCTTCTTCTTCATGCAACCTTTAATCGCCAATACTTTATAGTCAAAAGAGCATACTTCAAAGTCTTTTGTGTGTAAACTTTTTTAGCAGTTCGGCATACTCCTCCCCTGATCAAAACTGAAGTAAAAGAGTGCGTTCAAACATTACTGTCATTAAAATCCCTTTGTCTTTCACGTTTCGCTGATTTTTCCTTCCCTTTCTTTTCTCTGATGAAGACGTCGAACGTCGCCTTTTCTTCGCATTTTATTCGAGTACGGGACTTCGTCATAGTCGGTCGATTTTACGGAGTGTCTTTGTCCGTGGTACAGTAATTTTGATTGCGAATGGTTTTTCCTACAGGTGAAATTGAAAATTATTGGTTTACATAGTGATTAAAGATGGAAGAACGGTTCTGAAAGTGTTGACGTGGTTTGATCAGGTGAAAATCTGCAGATTTGCGGGTGAAAAGGGCAAACAGATTGTGTGCAGTTTGTTTCCAAAGCGTTTGGATCTTCCAGCTGCTAGCGAACGGAGGAAAATAGCATTAGGAAATTATCTACTCGTGTATTGCGCGAATTACGGTGCTACTGTGTGATGGTATTTATTGCGGAACAATATCAAAATCGCTTTATTGAAAATTTTACTTGGCTGTTAGCGTTTAAACCACCTAGTAAAGAAAATTTAAAGTGTTCTTCGCATTGAGGACAAAGTAAAAAAAATGTCTACTGTCGTCGCCCACTTTGATCCTTATGGTGCTGACTGTGGTTGTTTTTGATGGATAACAGGATATTATACAGTGGGTGGTTTAAAGAGGAAGGTGTAAACACAACGCCAAAATCAATAACAGGCAAGGATTTTCGTCTCCAGATGGTATATTAAACTTTTCCTGGCCCAATACGTTTGTTTAATTTCGGTAAGTGAACTAGTTTTATAATATTATTATTATGTACATCACATTGGTATTTACGTTTTATGCTATTCGTTTACACGAATCATGATATAAACACCTTTTTCTTCTACGCTCTAAAAGCGGGCTACAGTCAAACCTCCATGAGTCGATATTGAAGGGACCATCGACTCATGGAAATATCGAGATGTGGAATAGGAAATCTTTGGAAAGCTCTTTGGAGGGACCATCACAGTAACCCAGAAAATATTTTATGATATGGAATAATTTGCTTCCATGAGTCGATATCGAGTCATAGAACATCGACTCATGGAGGTTTGACTGTAATAGAAAAAAGATACTCTGCAAAGAGGCAGCTCACAACCACCTTGAGAAGATTAGTAACACACTAGTAGAGGGGAATATGCATTTTCAATGGAAAGAAATGAGTACACCGTTTTACGGTATCTAGACCTAGCCTACCTTTCTAACTTTTTTTTTGTATTTTAATATTTTATAATGGTTACATTTAATTTTAAACTAGTTCGTCATCCTTTCCTACCAACCCTTTATTTTCCCTTCTTTATATGGTCGCTGCTTTCATTACGTTTCTCTTTTAGGTATTTTGCTCTTCTGCTATCAAGCTTTAATTTAAGCTGTTTTAAACGACATATACCTAACACCTATTTTCGGGCAGCAGGGATTGGCGATCCCTCCCCTGGCCATCTGAGAGTGGTGGGGCTTACCTAGGATGTGGTGGGTTTTGACAGTGAGCCCTGTTAAACTCCTATAAAAAGCTGCATGTATCCGCAAGTAGGCCCCACCAAAGCGACCTTGTGCCGCTCAAAGCGCACACCCCCAAGTCCTAGTGTCTGGTGTAGAGATGCACCGAATAGTGGTATTCGGTGTTCGGCCGAATACCGAAAATTTCAACTTTTAGATATTCGGCGAAACGAATATTCGGCCGAATAATCTGCCTTTATTCGGCCGAAAAGTCGCTCATGCTCAATTTATACAAATTTCAGTAGGTTTTTTTCTACAAGGAAATAAATATCTTCACTTCCTAATAAATCAAACGCAGGATTTCTTTTGATAGACTAACAATTGTTTTCGAAGAGAAGAACGTCTTATTTGTAAAACATAATAATTCATATTAAATGAAAATAGGATGTGTGAGCTTTGACATAAAGCCATTATTATCAAGAGTGAATATGTTAGCGAGAAAGCCAAAAAGCCGACAATAATTATATTTATGTTTGCCTTATCGGGAAAACCAATTCAAATAGTAAGAGCAAGTAAACGTTGGGCGATATATAGGTCTTGAAAAGCCATAAGTGGTCAAATCAATATAAACGACATGAATACCAGATTCATTGACATTTTTTAAGTATTTTTTTTAATCACTATCTTATTCTTGAAGAGAATACCTGAGTCTTAGTAGAGTGTTATCGACTGATTTTCATTATGACTTTTTCATATATTTGCCAGTAGAGACCGATAGACAAAAAAACATCATGTTATTTGATTTGTAGCTATAAAAATTTGGTCCCAACATGTTCGAAGGTGCAACACGTTGAAATAATTAAAAGAAAAATATTATTCTTGATTTCACAAATTATGTAGCGAACCTGGGGTCCTATTTTCTTAAGCTTCACACTGTAAAGGATTGAAATTACAAAAATACCACAGTAGAATATTCATACATTTGTTTCAGTAATCAGTAAACTTTTTTTTAAATTTTTTTTTTGAATTATCTAACATATTCGGCATTACTCGGCTTATTCAGCCGAATATCGCGATTTACTATTCGGTGAAACGAATATTCGGCAAAATGAAAATTTTACCACTATTCGGCTGGCCGAATATTCGGTGCATCTCTAGTCTGGTGGGACACAAAACAGACCTGACACGACGGCCTTCCGACGAGACAGGAGGTTTGCGCAGGCCCAATAACCCGACTGGAAAACCAATAATTACGAGCAATATAAGCGATAATACGACAGCTCGATACAATCGACAAAGACCTAGGCGACGAATAAAGGATCACTATTGGAAGTTTGAAACATGGAACTGTATGTCGCTTGGTTTCGCAGGTTGCGACTGGATGATCTACGATGAATTACAACGAGCTAGGAATTGGCTTCATAGTGCTGGGTAATATGCGCCAACGTGTGATTGGGTGGCAGCCAATCTACGCAAGGATGTGCAAGCTGAGGATAAAAGACCGTTTCTTCAACTCAAGACAAAATTTTCAAAACGACTTATCTGCTTTTGTAAACAAAGAATCAAACGACGATGGACTTAACCACGATTCTTCTTCTTATCGGTCGGAAAAGTGACATCCGCTGCTGGCCGATGAATATTTCAGTGAACTCGGAGCATTTTAGTTCACCGGATGTTCATGTCGAGGCTCATTTTTTGTAAACATTGCCCGCAGTGGATGTTTTCTTCTTTACCTTTACCGAAAATCGTCGCGTGTCGTCATCGTGGTTTAGTCCATTTGACGAATCTGATAGCTCTCCCACGCAAACCAACACCATCAACAGGTAGCGGCAACCTTCACTTACCTATTGATGGTGTTGGTTTGCGTGGGCGAGCTATCAGATTCGTCAAATCGTCGTTTGAATCTTTGTTTACAAAAGCAGATAAGTCGTTTTGAAAATTTTGTCTTGAACTATAGCATCATCAACCTGCACTGCCCACACGAAGGGAGACCCGATGACTTTAAAGAAGCGTTCTACGCTCAGCTGGAGCAGACATATGATGGATGCCCACTGCGGGACGTCAAAATCGTCATGGGCCACATGAACGCACAGGTAGGGAGGGAGGAAATGTATAGACCGGTTATCGGATCGGATAGTCTGCACATCGTATCGAATGATAACGGCCAACGATCCATAAACTTCACAGCGTCCCGCGGAAAAATATCCACAAGGCTATCCACCTAACCAAGAAACGGAAATCTAAATCGACCACGTTATAATCGACTGTAAATACTTCTCCTACATCACGAACGTCCGCATTTACCGCAGTGCGAATATTGAATCCGACCACTACCTCGTTGCAGTATGCCTGCGCTCAAAACTCTCGACGGTGTACAACACGCGTTGTAGTCGAACGCCGCGGCTTAGCATTGGGCGGCTACAAGACAGTAGACTAGCCCAAGGATACGCGCAGCAGCTGGTAGTGGCACTCCTAACGGAAGAGCAACTAGGTGCAGCGTCTTTTGAAAATGGCTGGAGAGATATTCGATCCGCCATTGGTAGCACTGCAACCGCTGCACTTGGCACGGTGCCCCCGGATCAGAGAAACGACTGGTATGACGGCGAATGTGAGCAGTTAGTAGAAGAGAAGAATGTAGTATTGGGCGAGATTGCTGCAACACCGCACGAGGGCGAACGAGGCACGATATAAACGGGCGCGGAATAGACAAAACTCGATTTTCCGAAAGAAAAAGCGCCAACAAGAAGATCGAGACTGTGAAGAGACGGAGAAACTGTACCGCGCTAATAACACACGAAGGTTCTACGTGAAGTTGAACCGTTTACGTAAGGGCCACGTGCCACAGCCTGATGTGTGTAAGGACATAAACTGGAACCTTCTTACGAACGAGCGTGAGGTGATCCAAAGGTGGCGGCAGCACTACGAAGAACACTTGAATGGCGATGTGGCAGACGAAAATGGCGGTATGGTGATGAACCTGGGAGAACGCGCGCAGGACATACGACTTCCGGCTCCGAATCTCTAGGAAATCCAAGAGGAGATCGGCCGGCTGAAAAACAACAAAGCCCCTGGAGTTGACCAACTACAATGACAGCTGTTTAAACACGGTGGTGAGACACTGGCTAGAGCACTGCACTGGGTCATTACCAAGATTATGGAAGAGGAAGTGTCCCATCTACAAAAAGGGCGATAAGCTGGATTGTAGCAACTAACGCGCAATCACATTGCTGAACGCCGACTACAAGGTACTCTCCCAAATTTTATGCCGTCGACTTGCACCAATTGCAAGAAAGTAAGGCAGTACCAGGTGGGTTTTATGGGCGAACGCTCTACCACGGACCATGTGTTCGCCATTCGCCAAGTATTGCAGAAACACCGCGGATACAACGTGCCCACACATCATCTATTCATCGACTTCGAAGCTGCATATGATACAATCGATCGTGACAAGCTATGGCAGCTAATGCACGAACACGGATTTCCGGATAAACTGACACGGTTGATCAAAGCGACGATGAATCGGGTGATGTGCGTAGGTCGAGTTTCAGGGGTATTCTCTAGTCCCTTTGAAATGCGCAGAGGGTTACGGCAAGGTGGTGGTCTTTCGTTTCTGCTGTTCAACATCGCTTTTGAAGGGGTAATACGAAGAGCAGGGATTAACCCGAGTGGTATAATTTTCAATAAGTCCGTTTAGCTATATGGCTTCGCCGACGACATAGATATTATGGCACGTAACTTTGAGAAGATGGAGGAAGCCTACATCGGACTGAAGAAGGAAGCAAAGCGAATCGGACTAGTCATCAACACGTCGAAGACGAAGTACATGATAGGAAGAGGTTCGAGAGAAGACTATATGAGCCCCCCATCGCGAGTTTGCATTGGTGGTTACAAAATCTGGTGACTGCCGAAAATGATACCAGCAGAGAAATTCGGAGACGCATAGTGGCTGGAAATCGTCGTACTTTGGACTCCGCAAAAAGCTCCGATCGAATGGTGTTCGCCGCCGTACCAAACTGACAATCTACAAAACGCTCATAAGACCGGTAGTCCTCTACGGACACGAGACCTGGACGATGCTCGTGGAGGACCAACGCGCACTGGGAGCTTTCGAAAGGAAAGTACTGCGTACCATCTATGGTGGGGTGCAGATGGCGGACTGTACGTGGAGGAGGCGAATGAACCACGAGTTGCATGAGCTGCTGGGAGAACCACCCATTGTTCACACCGCGAAAATCGGACGACTGCGGTGGGTCGAGCACGTAGCCAGAATGTCGGACAGTAACCTGGTGAAAATGGTTCTCGACAACAATCCGACGGGCACTAGAAGGCGAGGTGTGCAACGGGCAAGGTGGACCGATCAGGTGGAAGATGACTTACGGACCCTCCGTAGACTGCGTGGTTGGCGACGTGTAGCCTTGGATCGAGCCAAATGAAGAAGATTCTTATTGGCAATTAAAAGTGAGGTTAAGTTTATAAAAAAATTAAAACTGGAATCAAAATTTACGCTTCTTATCACATCAATTGTAAGAAGCAACGCAGGGTTTTCATTTTAAAGCATTTTCTTCCATTTCAATCACAATAAACATTACGTAGAACGCGACAATCATTAATTTATCGAATGATGATCCTTCGTTTTTAACCTCACTTTTATCAGCCAATACACCGCACAGGCCTCTTCGGACTTAGTCTGAATAAATAAATAAATAACTCCAAAACGGGCCCTACGATTTTTTTTTGAAATTCCTCCCAGAGAAGCAGTATAACCCCAGAATTCAGCTATTAGTTTTGGTATTAGTTATTAGTTATTAGTTTTGATATTAGTTTTGGTGAAGATTTTTTTTTGTTAATAACGGTCAGGGGAAGAGCACCGTAATGATACAATGCATTTATTTGAATTGATGGAATCACTAACAGCACTCAAGCTACTACGCCAAACACCGATGCCACCGAAACAGTCCATTTGTGCAGAAAATTCTGGTCCTGAGAAGAACCAAATCTTTCCACAATTCACCTTTCCATTAACTAACGCTTGTCGGAACCTTGCGTTGAAATTTTACTTCGTGCTGTTACTGTCTGACGGCTACTCGATTACTTTTTATTTGGAATAAATTTTCAGCCTTGCCACTGGTGGCGCGGCATCGCAACAGACGCTGTTTTCGTAATCAACCCTTTCTTCACATAAAATGCTGATTCGTTGAAGTTGAATGATCTGCAGCAATGCGATGGTTTTCGGTTGAAAATTATATCAGCGCTATCGTGCTGCTGTGTGCGTCCGCTCTGCGTGAAATCTTATTTAAACTGAGGATTGGATCCAAACTCGCTTGATTTTGATGTCTGTGCTTGTGATGCATGTACGTTATTGGTTGGATTACATATTTCTAAACTTTTTATCAATTATCGATAATAAATAGTTAAAAATTAGTATTTTCAGATAAATACGAAAAAGCGTTGACTCTTCCTTGATCGAAAAGTCAAAAAATGGAAATCCATCGAGAAACGGCTGAGATATATACGTTCAAAGTTTATCTTATTTTCGTGACGTTCTCCGATTTTCGCAATCGTAAAGTGTACCCTATATTCAAGTTGATGCGAAAGTGACTAAATGCAATCGTGATGAAACATTTGTGCCTGTTGGAAACTTGCACTCACATGCTAATACGTCTAAGGATATCCACAATCTGACTCATTCATAATATCACTGAAACCAACACAGTCGGGAAGGTCGCGCAGTGAAGATTATGTAGTGTGACGAACATAGCTTTTCATCGGAATGAAAGAGGATTAAAGATTTACTTCGAAGATACGGACTAATGTTCGGACAACTCGTTATTTGAACACTAGTTACATCAGTTATAGCACTGGTTGCAGTAAATAATACTAAATGATTAAAATTTTGTAATAATTTAGTATAAGTTACTGCAACTAGCGCTTTAACTCATTTATCAATGAAGTTCAAACAATGAACTGTTGGGCGGAGTTAAAGAAAAACCTTTGCGCTAAAAGTTTACTATACAACACATTTTGATATTCAGCTTCTTAAATGAGTTCATTCAAAGTTAATTTCCCATATTCCGGGTATAGGTTGCTCTATTAGCGGAGTGGTTATTAATTACTATGTCTTGAACGAAGAGTACATGAGAGAGAATCAGCTCTGAAAATAGATTGCGGCTATGTGCCTGGTGCTGAGAATTTGGTTTAATCAGTACCCGAACCCGTTAAGCTGCGGAGGACGAAGGAGGTCGCACCTGTCTAGCGTACTAGTTTAGTGGGATCAAACCCCACCGAAGAAATGGTCACCCTCCAATACATTTTTCGAACTAATTATGTCACATGTTGTGCATAAATCGAGTTTCAGACATAGTAACTCCTAAATAAGTTATCGATAAACTACTAAATTATCGAAACCAGCTCTGTTTTTTATTATTAATTATAATATGCTCCTATATCAACAACTTTTGCAAATGAACGATTTCGGCTTGATCTGTGTCATTTTTCAATGTTATAATGCGTGCTCACTGCAAAAAAAAATCACATGCCTAAATGAGAAATAAACCCATTCCTATTCCAGTTCTTTATTTCTGATTGTTATTGATATGTAGTAGGAGTAGTAACCCTATGCTTTAAAATCAAATTATAAATCAATAAGTTCATTACCCAGCACCATCATTGATGGTCCATCAAGAACATTTGTGTACAGCTTAAACGTTATTCTTAATTATTGAAACTAAGACCGGATTGCAATCATAGATTTCTCCAATCCACTCGAACCATGGATACTTGTCGCCATTTGAGCAGTCTTTAAAAAGTTTGCAAATGTTTCTTCATCCTATCGATCGCTGTACGCCGTCAGATTGCTATATCAAGATTCCCGGATTATTGTCCGACATTCTGGCTACATGCTCGACCCACCGCACCTACCCACCAACTGAATCACGCAAATATTGTTGAGATTGCCAACATCCGTCCCGTCGCATCCTACACTGAACCAAAGCTTCCTCACAAAAATGACTGATTAGTATGTTGCTCCCGCCCCTTAACGAATGTCATTCACTACCCGAATGATTTGCATTCGGTCGTTTTCGGTATCGGATGACACGCATCTGAATGAACATCATTCGATGACTAAATGATTTGTCGGATGGAATATGGATGATTAGTCAATCGGAAATGAAATGGTAGGAACATGATAAATAAATGCATTGTGTTTAGAATCCGAAAGAAAATTAGCAATGAATGAATTGAAAAAAATAAATAAAATTATTGTTCTACGAATTCATGTTATTTATTTTAAAAATAAGACCAAATAACCTAAAAAAACAATTGTATATCTTGTCTGATATGGACGTCCACCTACACTGAACCAAAGCTTCCTCACGAAAATGACTGATTAGTGTGTTGCTCCCGCCCCTTAACGAATGTCATTCACTACCCGAATGATTTGCATTCGGTCGTTTTCGGCATCGGATGACGCGCATCTGAATGAACATCATTCGATGACTAAATGATTTCTCGCTTAACTTTTCAAAAGGACCTAAGTAACATTTTTTTCATGAATTAATTTGAGTACTACAATCAAAAGCTTTCATGTTATTCTGTTGATTGCGCTATTCAAATTAATTCATGAAAAAATGTTACTTAGGTCATTTTGAAAAGTTAAGCAAGAATTGTCGGATGGAATATGGATGATTAGTCAATCGGAAATGAAATGGTAGGAACATGATAAATAAATGCATTGTGTTTAGAATCCGAAAGAAAATTAGCAATGAATGAATTGAAAAAAATAAATAAAATTATTGTTCTACGAATTCATGTTATTTATTTTAAAAATAAGACCAAATAACCTAAAAAAACAATTGTAAATCTTGTCTGATATGGACGTCCACCTAGCGGCAGCGGTTTCGTATTCCAGCATCGGAAAGGCGGGTAAGACCTGCTGCCAAACAATACATGACACTCGGAACATCCATAAATTCCCGCTGCTACGGATCTGTCCATCGAGGAAAAGGTTCAGATTTCCAATCCAGCGGTGAAGAAAAGGTGGGCAAGAGGAATTGCCAAGCATTGTACGGGACATGAAACATCGCAACGAATTTGCTGCGATTCCGGATTATAGTACAACGTATAGGTAGATAAACGTGTGCGGCACGGAACAACCGTAAACTTTGCTACGGCAATTATTGAAGTTTTCGCCTACTACAGGAATGTTTCGCGAGGAAATTGGACCATCTGACGATTCCTAGAAAAATAAAACGATTCAATTATTCAATTGATTAAATCAATTAATGTTTTTAAAAATCAATTAATTTTTATTTATACTCACTTTATCTGACGCGCAAAAATTTTAGGAGAATATCTTCTAATATTTAAAATAAAACCTGTGCACCGAATTCCCTACAATTTTTTTCAGCGTCCGATCTGCTGTACAACTGTTTTCAAAATGGTGAATATCATCTATCGCGCTATTGATGGCACCACCAATATACGAAAAAATCATTTAACAATTGAATGACAATCATAGTGGGGCAAGCTCAAACCATTTTTCATTCGCGCCTAAGCGTATGTTCTGATGAATAGCGTGCT